>NC_136061.1:1362451243-1363084993 GCF_964261635.1 Lissotriton helveticus | reverse complement strand
TTTTTTCTCAAGAAAATAACAATCTTTTGATATAAAAACCTGGTCTCTGTTTTTCTTTGTTTTTCTTTGTTAGTGTGGTGATATCATTTATTGGTCCTTTATTACTAATTTCAGCTACTCAAATCAAACCAAGTGAGGGTGTTTAAATTAAATTCACTCCCCTTTCAGCTGTTATTCAAATTCCTTAACGAAATCCCTTGCTGGCCCATTACTTTTCAATTGAACTTTTGCCCAAGCCCGCAAGGGTATATTGGGTTGCTCACCCTATTTCAAAAAAGTTAAATTCATCAAGGCACAGGTTCAGATAGGCTACATTCAACTAAAGAAGGACCCCCAAGCATAGCTCTGGGTCTTTTGCATCTTTACCTGTGTAGGATTAAGGCCTGAATGCAATCAACACCTATTATGGTAGTACAGTTTCTAGTTAATGCCGCAAAATATAACTCTTCAGCAGGAATTTTATATATCCTTACAGATAGGCAGGACATTGAAGATGAGATAGCACGAATGAAGAAAACAGGTTGTCCTACCACTGCAGAATAGATACAAATGGTTTTAGGATTTTAGGATTAACACGCCCGTCCACTGAGTGTAATAGTTATTTAGTAAGTCCTTTACTTTCAGATTGTATTTGTAGACCATGATTTAGAGCTACTGGATCAGTTCATGTCTATGACCAATAGCATTCTGATAGTGATTTTTTCTGTAGGGTCATGTCTTCATGAAAGTGTACTAATATCAGTCAGGATGCAGTAAAGAAGTGAGTGCATATATGGGATGATAATGTTGCGCGGTGCACTTGGATAGATAGTACAGTAAGTCCTCAGACAGACATGAGATTAACATCTGTTTCTTTATGTTTCAGAGGAAACTGCACCGTTAATGTAGGCAGAAATATGAACTGCAGTGCCACAATAGATAACACAGACATGCAGGGGGCACCTCCAGCCTCATGGACTATTATTAGCAGGGTGGAGAACTACTGAACGCTCAGTTGCCACCAAGGTAGGGAGTGACTCTGAACTTTGGTCACTTTGCATGCCCCTGTTTTAGTAATTCCTGGAGTTAATCTATCAGTACTTCATGAACGTCCCATGAGCCATCCAACAACTTTATTACTTTACCATTGAAGGAGAAGAACAGCAGAATATTATTGCACCATTTGGAATGATGATCCCCAAGAATACCGGTTGTTTAATGATGCACAGTTGTTCTTTGGAAGCATTCTGCCATTTGTTCAGGCTAAGGCAACAGCTCAATGGCTACAGATTACTCGATGGGAGTTGATGAAGTGCATCAATACTCTGAAGGATGGATTTAATGCCATAAAGAAAGAGATGTGTAACATGAGAATGATGATAATGCAGCACTGTTATGTACCTGACCTTATGACGGCCATGAAAGGAGGGCTATGTGCCAAGATTGGGACTGCTTATGGTACTTGTGTCCGAGCAAATGATGCGGTAATGGAACTTTGTCAGAGCCTATACAAACTTTGCATTATCTACAGAAGAAATTGGTAGATGAAGGAGGTGACCCATATAATTGGCTTAGTGGGTGGTTTTCTTTACTACCATCCTGGATGTTGGGTCTGTTGGGAGTCTGGTTACCAACTCTTGTGGCCTTGCTTTTGATATATTTAGGTATTCAATTCATTTTAATATGTTGTAGAAGGATTAGTACAAAGGCAGGAGAGATATTTCCAGTTAGGACCCCAACATAATTAGAAGCTGCTCAGGGCAATACATATCACCTAGTGCCAAGTGCAGACCAAGGTCCAGTAGCTGAAATATCAAGTGGGGAATGTTATAGAAGAAATGAAACATGAAGAAATTACTCTACAACAGACGGCAGTAGAAAAAGACATAAAATTACATGTGGTGAAAGAGATGTACAGGCTCAAATCTCGTGCTGATGCCAGAGAGATGAAGAGTTCACTAGCAAATAGAGTGCATGACCTGCAAGGCACTAGTTAAAAGAAAACCTGTGCTTGTAATCTTGAAGGAATTCATGGTCTCAGTACAAGCACGTATTCTGTTGTCCCAGTAAATAAAAAACATGAATGAAGCATAGGAGAAGGAGATTGAATTAGCCAAGAGCACACAGAATCTGTTAAGAAGTCTTGGGGAAGAACGATAAAGCACACATGCAAATAAACATGCATTCAAAAGAAGCAAATGAATGGGTTGTTATGCACTGTTGGAATTACAATAAACAATTGGTAGGAAATTGGTTAAGAGGTTAAGGACACAGGTGACGTAATGTTTTCTGTAACCAAAACTGCCTAACTAAATATATAAGAGTCTGCCTGTGAAGCAGCATATTAAGACCTGCTGCTTACCTGTGTGGACATAGCTACTCTCCCCGTCGTGGCAGTAAAGAGCAGTGTTTTGGCTCACCAAGAGGAGTCTTGTCCTTTTTCTTTATTATAAGCTACCCCACAACAAACCCCCTGCTTTATCACTTCTTTAAGCCAATTGAATGCAAGGTCTAGCTTCCATTGGCACAGCAGGTGCATTTTCACTGGGTACCAGAGCTGCAGTGGCCCACTGAATCCTTATTATTGTTGTATTATATCATTCAAACTGCAGTCAGGAAGTCTATTTACTTCTATGTACTATGTTCATGACACACTGATTACAATATTCATTGAACGTAGATTTAAGTAAATACTTATATATTTTCCACACAAAAGCGATAAGTGGAAAAAAGCTGAACTGCACAATCATTGGCTGCATGTCATTAATCTGTTAAGTACATGATGTATGCCTCTATGACTACATAGTTTCAATACAAAAATAATGTAAATTAATGTAGAGGCCTATTGAAAATCATGTTCTGATGTTTGATTTTGATGAGAATCAAGTAGTAATCTAGCATCAATAAGGCATGCTTGTGGATTGGTGAGAGGAAGGATATATCATACTTAAGCAGGAGAATGGAGAGGTTGTGCATAATTTATGCATAAATTATTACGTTTATGATGGCAAGATTTTTTTGTGATTTGAGGGAAGATAAGCACTGAGAATACTAGCTGTTTAATGGTTTCATAAACAGACAAGCCACTTTATTTTTGAGCTTATTTAATGGGGGCATTACCTATTAAAAAATTAAATAAAACATTCATTGCTATCAACTTTTGCTGGAATTTTCTTTCAAAAACACCCATTGCCTTACTCTTATCAGTTTTGCATGGGGCTTCCATTTTGTAACCCATTAAATGGGAATCAGCATTACAGAGCAGGTCTGCAGGAAATAAATAAAGCCCAGGAGTAAAGTAATAGGCTGTCTAACTTAGCCATGTGATATAGCAGGGGCGGAAGTGCATAAAACAAGTATGGAAACGGTCCCTGATCTTGAGTGCAAGGAGTATGCAGTAGGTGAGTGTGGGGAACGGTCAAAGGCCCCAAAAATATTCTGCACACAATGTTCATGAAAAATAAATGCAATTTAAACGAATCCATGGGAAAAGCACTCTTTTACATTATAAAACAAGGTTAGCGCAGTGGGGAACAGTGATGTATGTATTTATGAACTTCTGAGTCCTACTCGAAGACAGAAAGCTCTGTGAATATGCAAATCATCATTTTAAAATTGCATTACAAACATCATAAGATAGGATGACGCAAAATGTTAAAAAATATTCAGTATTTAACAAAAAATAAGTACTTTTAAAATGTATATTTTTGTAATATACAATTAGACTGCAAGTAGCAAAAATGTTTTTGATGTATCCTGTTGTAGTTCGGACTGGACTGTTCCCATGGGGCAACAGGGTCAGAGCTGATTTGCATAAAGCCATTATCTGACCCAGGGTGGTGTGGAGTGCAAAAAAACGATGGATTTGGGCCCAGATCTTTTGACTGGGGGAGTGTGTGACATTGATCCACATTCAGTCCATCACTTGTTGTTTTTTGCAATTGCCGCCCTAAGTGCGCTGGGGATGCCCAGACGTGGGTCCCAGGCACTCCACACCACTTGGAGTCAAGCTAGCCGGGCTGAAGAGAGGTGTTACCTCTAAACCGGTCCGGTCCTCGGATGCTTGATTCCGGTCTGGGAAAGATATGGCTGTTGTAGTTCGGACTGGACTGTTCCCATGGGGCAACAGGGTCAGAGCTGATTTGCATAAAGCCATTATCTGACCCAGGGTGGTGTGGAGTGCAAAAAAACGATGGATTTGGGCCCAGATCTTTTGACTGGGGGAGTGTGTGACATTGATCCACATTCAGTCCATCACTTGTTGTTTTTTGCAATTGCCGCCCTAAGTGCGCTGGGGATGCCCAGACGTGGGTCCCAGGCACTCCACACCACTTGGAGTCAAGCTAGCCGGGCTGAAGAGAGGTGTTACCTCGAAACCGGTCCGGTCCTCGGATGCTTGATTCCGGTCTGGGAAAGATATGGCTGTTGTAGTTCGGACTGGACTGTTCCCATGGGGCAACAGGGTCAGAGCTGATTTGCATAAAGCCATTATCTGACCCAGGGTGGTGTGGAGTGCAAAAAAACGATGGATTTGGGCCCAGATCTTTTGACTGGGGGAGTGTGTGACATTGATCCACATTCAGTCCATCACTTGTTGTTTTTTGCAATTGCCGCCCTAAGTGCGCTGGGGATGCCCAGACGTGGGTCCCAGGCACTCCACACCACTTGGAGTCAAGCTAGCCGGGCTGAAGATAGGTGTTACCTCGAAACCGGTCCGGTCCTCGGATGCTTGATTCCGGTCTGGGAAAGATATGGCTGTTGTAGTTCGGACTGGACTGTTCCCATGGGGCAACAGGGTCAGAGCTGATTTGCATAAAGCCATTATCTGACCCAGGGTGGTGTGGAGTGCAAAAAAACGATGGATTTGGGCCCAGATCTTTTGACTGGGGGAGTGTGTGACATTGATCCACATTCAGTCCATCACTTGTTGTTTTTTGCAATTGCCGCCCTAAGTGCGCTGGGGATGCCCAGACGTGGGTCCCAGGCACTCCACACCACTTGGAGTCAAGCTAGCCGGGCTGAAGAGAGGTGTTACCTCGAAACCGGTCCGGTCCTCGGATGCTTGATTCCGGTCTGGGAAAGATATGGCTGTTGTAGTTCGGACTGGACTGTTCCCATGGGGCAACAGGGTCAGAGCTGATTTGCATAAAGCCATTATCTGACCCAGGGTGGTGTGGAGTGCAAAAAAACGATGGATTTGGGCCCAGATCTTTTGACTGGGGGAGTGTGTGACATTGATCCACATTCAGTCCATCACTTGTTGTTTTTTGCAATTGCCGCCCTAAGTGCGCTGGGGATGCCCAGACGTGGGTCCCAGGCACTCCACACCACTTGGAGTCAAGCTAGCCGGGCTGAAGAGAGGTGTTACCTCGAAACCGGTCCGGTCCTCGGATGCTTGATTCCGGTCTGGGAAAGATATGGCTGTTGTAGTTCGGACTGGACTGTTCCCATGGGGCAACAGGGTCAGAGCTGATTTGCATAAAGCCATTATCTGACCCAGGGTGGTGTGGAGTGCAAAAAAACGATGGATTTGGGCCCAGATCTTTTGACTGGGGGAGTGTGTGACATTGATCCACATTCAGTCCATCACTTGTTGTTTTTTGCAATTGCCGCCCTAAGTGCGCTGGGGATGCCCAGACGTGGGTCCCAGGCACTCCACACCACTTGGAGTCAAGCTAGCCGGGCTGAAGAGAGGTGTTACCTCGAAACCGGTCCGGTCCTCGGATGCTTGATTCCGGTCTGGGAAAGATATGGCTGTTGTAGTTCGGACTGGACTGTTCCCATGGGGCAACAGGGTCAGAGCTGATTTGCATAAAGCCATTATCTGACCCAGGGTGGTGTGGAGTGCAAAAAAACGATGGATTTGGGCCCAGATCTTTTGACTGGGGGAGTGTGTGACATTGATCCACATTCAGTCCATCACTTGTTGTTTTTTGCAATTGCCGCCCTAAGTGCGCTGGGGATGCCCAGACGTGGGTCCCAGGCACTCCACACCACTTGGAGTCAAGCTAGCCGGGCTGAAGAGAGGTGTTACCTCGAAACCGGTCCGGTCCTCGGATGCTTGATTCCGGTCTGGGAAAGATATGGCTGTTGTAGTTCGGACTGGACTGTTCCCATGGGGCAACAGGGTCAGAGCTGATTTGCATAAAGCCATTATCTGACCCAGGGTGGTGTGGAGTGCAAAAAAACGATGGATTTGGGCCCAGATCTTTTGACTGGGGGAGTGTGTGACATTGATCCACATTCAGTCCATCACTTGTTGTTTTTTGCAATTGCCGCCCTAAGTGCGCTGGGGATGCCCAGACGTGGGTCCCAGGCACTCCACACCACTTGGAGTCAAGCTAGCCGGGCTGAAGAGAGGTGTTACCTCGAAACCGGTCCGGTCCTTGGATGCTTGATTCCGGTCTGGGAAAGATATGGCTGTTGTAGTTCGGACTGGACTGTTCGCATGGGGCAACAGGGTCAGAGCTGATTTGCATAAAGCCATTATCTGACCCAGGGTGGTGTGGAGTGCAAAAAAACGATGGATTTGGGCCCAGATCTTTTGACTGGGGGAGTGTGTGACATTGATCCACATTCAGTCCATCACTTGTTGTTTTTTGCAATTGCCGCCCTAAGTGCGCTGGGGATGCCCAGACGTGGGTCCCAGGCACTCCACACCACTTGGAGTCAAGCTAGCCGGGCTGAAGAGAGGTGTTACCTCGAAACCGGTCCGGTCCTCGGATGCTTGATTCCGGTCTGGGAAAGATATGGCTGTTGTAGTTCGGACTGGACTGTTCCCATGGGGCAACAGGGTCAGAGCTGATTTGCATAAAGCCATTATCTGACCCAGGGTGGTGTGGAGTGCAAAAAAACGATGGATTTGGGCCCAGATCTTTTGACTGGGGGAGTGTGTGACATTGATCCACATTCAGTCCATCACTTGTTGTTTTTTGCAATTGCCGCCCTAAGTGCGCTGGGGATGCCCAGACGTGGGTCCCAGGCACTCCACACCACTTGGAGTCAAGCTAGCCGGGCTGAAGAGAGGTGTTACCTCGAAACCGGTCCGGTCCTCGGATGCTTGATTCCGGTCTGGGAAAGATATGGCTGTTGTAGTTCGGACTGGACTGTTCCCATGGGGCAACAGGGTCAGAGCTGATTTGCATAAAGCCATTATCTGACCCAGGGTGGTGTGGAGTGCAAAAAAACGATGGATTTGGGCCCAGATCTTTTGACTGGGGGAGTGTGTGACATTGATCCACATTCAGTCCATCACTTGTTGTTTTTTGCAATTGCCGCCCTAAGTGCGCTGGGGATGCCCAGACGTGGGTCCCAGGCACTCCACACCACTTGGAGTCAAGCTAGCCGGGCTGAAGAGAGGTGTTACCTCGAAACCGGTCCGGTCCTCGGATGCTTGATTCCGGTCTGGGAAAGATATGGCTGTTGTAGTTCGGACTGGACTGTTCCCATGGGGCAACAGGGTCAGAGCTGATTTGCATAAAGCCATTATCTGACCCAGGGTGGTGTGGAGTGCAAAAAAACGATGGATTTGGGCCCAGATCTTTTGACTGGGGGAGTGTGTGACATTGATCCACATTCAGTCCATCACTTGTTGTTTTTTGCAGTATCCTTACAAAGGGCACACTCACAGAATAATTCTTTTCCACCACGATGCTTCAAGTCACATCATAAATTAATACCTAAACTGGCTCCCAAGCATTTCTTCAAGTAGCATGACCCCTGCCATGAAGGCTTGTTTTTTTCTTAAGCTCTCTGTCCCATCCTCAGCTTAACAAGACACCTTCCACCTTTACCTTTCAGGTCGCATTTCAAGGTCAACATCAACTGTCCAAGGAAATGAGTTATTTATCAGGAACATACAAGAACGTATTTTACAAAATGAAGACAGTTGTACATGTTAATAATTACATAAACAAGAAGTATATATAGTTTATAGTATACATAAGTGTAGGTTCAAAAATAAAACTGTTTAATTTTACTATTTTACTGATTGTATTTATTCCCTACACAGTTTTAATTCCATTCATTTGGTATTTCAGTGTACCCTTTATATACTCTGAATTTATACTGTACATCTTTATATATCATCAAAAGAAATAATTCAAAACTGATGAACTCACCAAAGAACCAAAACATATTTCCACTACAGCGTTTCGGCTGTGCCATCCTCAGGTAGTATAAGATAGTTTGTCAAGTTTCATAATAATTATTGCTGATTTTTTTTAAACTGCAGCTGTCAGGCTACAGTGGTACAATTCCAAATGAAAACAGTTTTAAGTTTAGCTTATAACTTGTAAGCTGTTAAACAAATCTACACAAACCTTTCCAAGCAAGGAGTTCATCTACCTCTGCTCCATCCAGCAAAACATTTCACCAACTCATCAAGTGGGGGCCAAGAAATGGGCTGCCCCAAAACATCGATTTCCCATGTTAATTCCCATAGGAAACTTAGCTCTCCCATACAGAAACACCAAATGTATTCCAAATTTGGCAAAAAGATTAAAAGTTGCTCAGAAAGGATGCTTTTTGTGGTTTGGTGTAAATCATATTTGGTTTTGTTATTTTGTTTTAAAGTTTTGCGGGTACCGCAGTACTTCATTATTACCAATACTCAAGCCTCTCCTCCATGGAAGTCGAATGCCATGCAAGCTTCCCTTAGGATGTTTGCATAGTACCACAGTACCATGGGTGTGATGTTTGAAGGGTGGTACCCAAGGGAGTACCTCAGTATCCCATGGAAGGGCAGGCTATATCCAGATGGAGTACCGTGGTACCTGCCGCATAATTTGTTTTGACATTTTGTTTCCTTGGGGAGGCTCTGGGACCCCCATTCCCCAATAAATGCCAGGCGGTCATGGTGTCCCTACCCAGATTCTTCATCAATTATTGTTTTATACATCTGGAGGACACAAGGACCAAGTCCACGCGGCCTGCAATGGTAGCGCAATATTTTTCTTTTGGATGAGGTCAGCCAGTGAGATTGCTCAGTTTAGCAAGATGGGAAAAAAGCTCCCTCAGCCAAATTGAGGGCCCACTTTTTTAATTTTCAGTGCTCGAGATTCTACAGGAATCCTGCCGGAACAACCATCTAGATATACCTATGGACAAATTGACATCAAATGTGCATGCTGAGTTAAAGTCTAACTTGTGATCAAATTTGGTGTAATTCTATTCAAACATTTTTTTCAGCATCGGAGAGCAAACTTTCCCCTGGGAATTAACATGGGAAATTAATGTTTTGGACCCCTCATCATTTTTGTCAGCCCCGCTTATGAATACTTTGCAAAACTTTCAAGGAAGGAGCTGAGATGGACGATTTTATTTTTGAGAAAGCTATTTAAAAAACAAAAAACTGTTTTTCTATGAAAACTCTGACCTAACTATAACTATAGAGAGGTAAACTTCAAGCGTCGGCTAAGAAAATGGAGGGTCCCACAATGTTGATTTCACATGTTAATAGCCATAGGTAATTTTGCTTTCTGATACAGAAAAAAAATAGATAAATGGAATAAAAAACAAATTTGGCAGAATGCCAGAAAGCGTGCTTTTTGGTCATGAAGGGGGTGAAAAGGTTCAATATATCAGGCTGGTTATTAAGACAGGAGTCCCGTAGTGGGGTAGGGCGGCTGTGGGCGGTTGGGGTTAAGGCATGTGAACAACCCCATGCTGTACATGGCCCAATGCTGAAGGCCATGCACTATGGGGATGTTGGGTGAACATGATTAAAAAAAACTGAAATCCACTAAAAAAACTGAAATCCACTAGAAAAAAACAAAGGTTAAAGTTGCATTATAATTAGGTATGGCAATAACATTTTAGCATACATTAAAAAAACACAGAAACTTGCTGAAAAAAACTAAGGTTAAAGTGGCATTATAGTTAGATATGGTAATAAGAGCTTAGCTTACAGTAAAACAAAAATCAGAAAGTCACAGAAAGAAACAAAAGTTTAAGTGACGTTATAGCTAAGTGTAGAAATGAGATCAAACTAATTTTTTAAACCAAAAGAACCATGAAATCCACCAGTTATAGTTTACTGAGCTATCAATGATTTGCATCTTTGCCATGCTCTGCTTATGACCTCACATATTAGATCACTCATGGCGTGTGATTTAGATATTTTTTTATTATCCTTTGCACTTTCCCCTTTCAAAGTATTACAGTTTGATCTCTTAATAACAGATTTATACAAAGCAGTTCGATCACTTTCATGAACATTTTATCTGTACAATTGTAGTGCATTGAAATATAAAACTAACCTTATACAATTTAAACTTGTACTGCTCACTCATGACATTTTAAATTGCATTATTGAGGACGTCATTTATGATATCTCAAATTACATGATTAATGACTATTTCAGACATGCAGAATCAACTGTAATGTGGGTTACCACTGAAATGTCATTTAACTTGTTCTGTAGCTACTCTACCTGCATTCTGGACATCATGCAGTGTTCTGCAAATATTTGGATCGCCATTCACACTGCACTGTCAAGTTAGTCATTAAAACAACACTATTGAAACAGGGCAAATATGCAAGCGATGTAAAATAAGAAAACCATGATAAATGCAATTGATACCTTATTGAGCATTCCTGCCAAGAATGAAAAGTTTAAATAAGTTTTAATCAGTCAATTAAAAGAAATTCGAAAAAACGAAATACATGACAGGTTTTGTTCGGATTACTTACATACCATTTTAAAGAATAACATCATAACAATTTGGATCTGTAAATTAATGCACAATTACAGTAAACTCAAAGTTTTGAGTGACAGGCCCTCTTACCTCTGCCCTATTTATGCAAAGTTCTCAACCCTGTCTCAGCACTGTCTTCTAGATAACATGAAACAAGATGATACATACAGGAAGAGGCAGAGATTATACAATGAAAGTAAGTTATAAAAGTAAAGGATTCATTGTACAATTTATGTTTTCTATCAATCGAAAGTCTAAGTTTTAGGTTTTGACAACCAATTACAATTTACATTTTACAGTACATTTAATTATTGTAAACCAATAAGTGTGTATGCCAAAAAACACACATAAAGCATTAATTAAAGAATTATGTTTCAAATTGGCATGACAAATAACAGACACATCAAGAGTAATGTGACAGGTCGTATAGTTAGTTTGTATTATTTTTGCAATTGTTTTGGACTTTTATTACCGGAATTTCTGCTTGATTTTTACAGTCATGCTGTAATATTCGAGGGTTTTAACTCATTATTTAGCATATGACAACATATAGGTCATATACATTTATTTGACCAATTATTTCTCAAGTTAATCTATTAGGGTAGGACTTTTTCAAACCCAGCATTTAAAAGTTGAGGTTGTCATTATATTTTATAAAGTTAAATCGGGCTCTAATTGATGAATATATTTTATACAACCACATAAATATGTTTCACTTTAATGAAAACGTCTGCTTGTCCCTATCTGCAGCTACCATGAGTCAGTCACATGGGGTGAGATATTTACCCCACACCGTAAATACCATAACTGTGAGGTCTGGTATTTTATGGGTGAGGTAAATACCTCCAATTTTATGTTGTTCTCAAATAAAATGAAGAATCACATGCATAATTCAGTGCTTTTTGCAGGAGGAAATTGTTTACAACTCTTAATTCCACTGCCTGGTAATCATAGCTTGAGCACTGATCATAATTTAACAGCCCTCCACAATCATTGGGAAGAAAAATATGTCAGAGTCAATGCACAATTCTGATACAAGTATTAGCTTTTCCTAATGTGTTACAAACATAATAGAACACATTTTATGTCATCAGCATTTACACTGCACTTTTCTACATTAAAACTGTATCACAAACCTTTTTTAATCTTTCTGCATCATTATTGGATTTCTCATTGACTGGTACCAGAGTGGCTACTGTATTTTGTCAGTGACGTGTAGATCGGAATGTTCAGCATATTGTTTAGTAATCCATACTATGAGTATGAGAACCCTACTCCTTTGCCTTATGATTCCTATGAGTAGGTTGAGTAGCTTTCCATTGGTTGTTTAAGTTTTCCAGTTGGACCGGGGTACTGGGAGATGCCACAGCAGGAACATTCAAATTTGATTAGTGTTGTTTGTCAGAATATTGATAACAAAAATGTTGTCTGACATAAATGCTGCTGCCTAAAAATCATTTATAAAGATATTGCTCTTTTGAATGTAGATTTTCTATTATTAACTCCAATGGGGCACTACTTGTGTAAGCGATATTGGTGATGCTATATTTTTGTCAGACGATACTCATGCCATGATATTCTGTTATTATACTGCATGTGCAGGAGTGATGATTTTAAGAGAACTCTCAACTCTCTATAATGACCTGGTTCAGAGTTTGGATGATGAGTTACTCCACAATGTGACAGATATTTGGTCCACCTTATTACAATTGCAATTATATTCTATGAAACTTGTAATAAGGCAGACGGGCTATCCCTCATGTTTGTGACAAGGTAATCCATTTGCCAAACTCTGAATTAGGCCCGTAGTCTTCAAATTCGGCAAGGTATTGACCAATGCTATTGGTCTAATGTACTACAAGTTCATGCTTTTCCACAACCTTACTATCCAACTTCTCCTGTTCACATTTGCCAGGAACCCAACCTATATTCAACCACAGAACACCAGGAATTTCTGAATAGATACCAACCAACAACCCTGACCCCATTGTGGACAAAGTGGCTACTCTTGGTTTTGTATGTCTATTGGTGGCCTGTATGATGAGTATGCTGTGTTTCATCTGGTGACAGTAAGTCTCTGAGTTTAAGGATCACTCTCTAAATTCTGCTAGGTGACCCCTAAAACCTGTCAGTCATAAGGCACAAATGTCAGCCAACAAAGGTCAGTGTTATGAAAAGAATAATTTAGTCTTCCAAGTCTGATAGCAAGAGCATTCTCTTCTTTACCAAAGGCCATTGAAGGTGCATATTTATGAAATAGCAGTGTAAAAAATATTGTTAAATTAATCCATATAGTCACAGTAGCCAAAAAATCATTCAATTCGACACAAATACCCCATGGAAGCCACTTGGTATTTGCACTGGCACTTCTGCTCTTCCAATTTCAGTGAATGTCTTGGCATCCAGTAAGAGAAGAAATGTGTTTTTATTCTGTAGAGAAAACATGTTTTTAATTAATCAAAGTAAAATCAATAAAAAAATTAAAACATGAAATAAAGAAACCATAGTAAATGTTTATTTTAGCAATCTGTCGTACTGAGCCTTTATTAACAAAAACGTCCTCAAAAACATTGACCCTCGCCCAAGTATATTTAATAACGGACTTGCTATTTAATATTTTTCTCTAACAAAACAGTGCGTTAGAACTATCAAATACATTTTTTGGTAACATTGTAGCCAGTAAGGTTTTTTTTATTCAGCTGAAAGGTTAAAAACAGATAGAGGCTATCATTACGCAGTATGTCACGTTTTATTCATTCTAAGAGAAAAGGCGCCAATGTAAAATCAAACTATTTTATTACCGTCCCAGAAGACAAATATATATTTGGGGCTAACATGAATAGAATTTACAAGTACCTTTTTTCCTATCACAGTAGTTGTCAATGAACAAGTGTTTTAAGGTTTTGACATGCTTTAAAGTTTAAGAAAGTACTTTCCACTATTGATTTGTATTAAACTTGGTAATCTTTTCGGCATGCTTCTAAGCTTCTGGCATGTTTAGTGTAAGATTTTACTGAGCCACCGGGAATACAATTTCTGTGTTTGAAAAGAGCCGGATAGACCAGGCCTGCAAGTAGGGAGTGAAAAAGAGGCATTTGCTCTGGAGTCACCATTTAGTGGACAGTAGTAATGGCCATAAAAGGGGATTTCATGATTTTGAGTATAATCTTCATTGGCTGTTGAAGGTTATTGTGGATGGCTGGGGTAGCTGTTCCCGGTATCCTAATAAAGAAGATAAACATTTCTCTACAAGTCTCTTCTGCTTTCTTCTGCAAATGGGAACTTTGCATTGGTGACATGCTTTTGATGTGCAGAAAGCAAGGTGTTTCCCAGAACAGAAGGATTACTTATGGCCGATTTCCTTGAGACCTCAACGCTACTGTGAATACAGTTAAACATTGTTGCAATCAGATTCAAGCCAGTGAGAAGATATTGAAAACTCATGCTTTAGAAGTTCACCTCCTGGGCTAGAGGTAATTATTACTTTATTTGCGCTTGAATCCTGCACGCAAACAAACTTCTAAAGAACTTCTGTTGTTTGTAGATGGCGCTTTACGTGGGCGCGTTACTTGCCAACTACTGTAATTAAAAGTGTGTATTGAAGGTGCCCCTCGTCACATGTGGTGTGCGCTCCTACGTGGTCACATGGCCACAAAAAACAAAGGAAAAGCGCATCAAGCGACGTGAGATCGCATTCCTATGTAGTTACCGGGCAACAATGCGTTAGAATAAACAAAGGCCTGCTCCGTAATGTGACTGTCTGCGCTGTCTGGCAAACAATTACAGCTTTATGCGAGATAAGGATAAGCTTGCCTATGTGGTTACTAGGAAACACCAGCGTGTCTTCAAGAAGCTTTGAGCCTTGTGGTGGAGCGTCAGAGTCAGGAGGGAAGAGAGTGCAGTGTTCACAGAGTGCAATAATAAACAAATACAAAGCGTTTCTCAGTTAATGCTTGATCTCTTGGGAATTTGTTCGTCAAAGTTTTTTTCCCTTTTTTTTCCGAGAGTTCTGAATTCCGGATAACTGTAACTGTATTTATCAGACGTAGTGCTCAAAGGAAGGTGAACGCCATAAGACGTCCAGACTTTGGAGTGCACTTAATCAGCAGCAGATTGATTTTCATTTACTGTTTTCATATTTTTTGCTTTATTACAAAGAGCACGGGAAACTGTCTTTCTATTTAAAATACGGTCGTATGTGTTTCTTTGTGATTTTTGCAGGTATCAACATCTATATTCTCTCGGATGAAGTGCTCATAGTCATAGACGTTCATAGACTTTTTATATAAACAGGTAGGGTCAACATGCAAAATGTTATGGCACCGTCATTTTTTCCACGTCACCTGATGATCTTCCCATACAATGGCAAAAATGGCACAAAGTTCTTAACCATTATGCTAGTGTATGTGATACTTCTCTTAGTGCGGAATACAAAATGTCTTTATTGGCACACTGTTTTGGGCCTGAATGTCAGAAGGTATTTGAACATCTTCCTGACATATTTGACAATGATGCATCCAATCTAAATGAGTTTCAAATGTGTTTAAAGAAACTTGATCTGCATTATCTTCCTCAGGTGAGCGCGGTGTTGGAACGTTACCAATTTGGGAGGAGAATACAACACCAAGGTGAATCTGTGGAACAATACATCACTGAATAATGCAGATTATCTGCTACCTGTGGTTTTGGTGCCTCTGATGAGGAAAATTTGAGGGATCAGTTCATGTTGGGGTGTGTAGTGAATAAGGTTAGAGAAAGCATGTGGCAAAAGGACAATCCATCCTTACAGAAGATACAAGCAATAGTCAAGACGCATGAGCATTCTAAGGCTTGTGTTGATGTATTCGCAAATGTTGCTTCTATATCTGATCAAGGTGAAACTACAATAGTTAAGGTAGTTCAAGAGAATTCAGTCCATGAGAAGTCTTCCCTGAATTCAAAACATTTTAGCAACACAAAAACTTTTCTGGGCAAATATTTTCTTTGTGATAATTTGTGGTACATGCAAAGACTGTCCTGGCTGGAAGATTAAATGCAAGAAATGTGGTCACACAGGATCACTTTGCCATGTGTTGTAAATCAACCAAATATTTGAATAAGACTGTAATGATGAGGATGGTGATATTGAAAAGGTTAATAGTCTCCAGGTGAAAAAACGTTCCTCCAAAGGTCCTTTGGAGGTGGTTTGGGCCAATGATGAGCCTGTAAACATTTTGTTTTACTCTGGTGCCAAGGTAACACTAATCCCAAAAGTTTTTTATGAACAACATTTAAAAGGGAAGGTGAAATTGTGGTGATCCGAAATAAAACCTAAGGGTTATGATGAAGAACCTACAAAGTTACTTGGTTCTTTTGGGGGCATTATTGAGTTCAATGATAGAATCATACATGGGAATATGTATGTCTCCATAAAAGGTGATTCTCTCATCAGTTAGTTCCACCAGTGAGATGTATATGTCTACTTGAATGTATATATCTTATATGTCTTTATAAGGGTTCATAAAAGGTGATTCTCTCATCAGTTAGTTCCACCAATGAGACATATGTCTACTTGGACCCTAATGAGAATCCCTCTGTATGAGTTAAACAAATGCCCTCAGTTAGGACCGTCTCAGGAGGTGGTTGTGAGTGAATGAAGGAATTTCCCAGGGTTTTGCAAACAAATTGGGGTGTCTTAAGCATCATCTACATTTAATAAGACTAAAGTCAGATGCGCAACCAAATGTAGCTTAGGTATGGAATGTTCCTTTACTGGTAAAGAATAATATGAAAACCTAACTAGATAAACTGATCAGGTGTGGCATAATAGAGGAAGTGGAGGGTACGGTGTGGCTTGCTCCGGTAGTTATGGCCAGGAGAGCCAAGGGTGAAATCAGGATCTGTGTTTATTTAAGAGAACTCAACAAAGCGGTGGTGGTTGATCACTATCCCCTACCAAACATTAGTGGAATGTTGTGTTCGCTCAATGGGGCCAAACACTTCTCTCCTCTCGACCTGAGGTGAGCTTACCATCAGGAAAACCCCTCATCCCAAGAGCTGACAACTTTTATTACACCCTTCAGCACTTTCAAGTTTTTGAGGATGCCCTTAGGGTTAATCTCTGCTACCTCCATTTTTCAAAGGGCAATGGGGAGGATCCTTGAGGCCATGGATGGTTTCAAAATGTACCAGGATGACGTGTTGGTATATGTGTCTAATCTGGATGAACAAAATGGGAGGTTACGTGAGGTGCTGTTAAGGTTGCAAAATAGTGGACTCACTTTGAAGGTTAAAAAATGCGAATTCAAAGTCACTGAAATTGAATATCTGGGTCATCTGGCATTAAACCAAAAGCGGATTGGTAAAAGCAATCAGGAACCTGCATTCACATAACAATAAGGAGGAACTGGTAAAGATTCTGGGGATGGCTGAATTTTATAATACATTTGTGGCCCAATTTGCAGAGAAGACTGCATGTATGAGATGTTTGCTAAGAAAAGGGAAGGAGTTTAAAGGGTGCCAATTGTGTGAGGAAGAGTTTGAAATGAAAAGTTAGGCTAATCTTGAAAAGACACAGGTTGGGAAGTGTTAAGACAATGTGATGAGACTTGTGTGATGACTGATGCAAGCTCAAAAGGTATTGGAGCCATTTTGATGCAGAAATTCAAAGGGGATTTATTTCAAGGGGATTGAGATAAGCAGAACTTAATACTTTAAATCGAGAAAGAAGCTTTAGCAGTTTTTTAGCCTGTAAGAAAGTTAACATAATTTCATTGAGGGAGCACTTTTGTGATAAAAACAGATCACAAACCCCTTAGGGAGGTATTATCCAAGAAACAAGTGAATTTGTATCTCAGTGAATTTGCAAATGGGTGGTTTCCTCCAGGACTTTGGATTTGACATGTCTTATGTGCCAGGTGCCAATAATTTACTGGCGGATTGCTTTTCAAGGTTGGGTGACACTGAAGAAATTCCAGAACAAAATGATTTCTTTGGAGGGGAGGAATTTGAAGAAGAGGTGAATGTTTATCATATCACTGATGGTATTGAACAGAAAGAAGAGTGGAGAAAGGAGTTGGTGGATGATCCAGTTCTTCAGAAAGTTATGAAGATGACTTCTGATGGTTGGGGAGACAAGAACAACTGAGGAAAGCATTAGAGGGTTTTGGCTGGTGTAGGATGAATTAAATATCGTAAATAGTTTTTTGTTGAGAGGAAGTAACTCATACCGTCTCATAATTTGAGAAAGAGGTCGGTGGGAAATGCCCAGTCCAGTCATATGGAGATAGCCAAATCCAAGGTACGAGTCCGAGAAGGATACTTGTGGCCGGCAATGGACCTAATAATTGAAAGGGATGTGAGGAACTGTGTAGAATGTGTATACAGTGATAAGGTGTTGAAGTGCAGGACGCAACCCATGGTCTTGAGACAATTGGCTTTAGGTCCTTGGGCAGACATAGCGGTGGACATTTTGGGTCCTGTAATGAAGATGTGACAGATGTGTCATTGTTTGTGTTGATATGTTTTCTCCTTGGCCTTATATCAAAGTAGTGAACTAAGCAGAGTCTGGCGTGATAATACCATTTTTGGAGGAATTATTTTAGAGGGAATGTTTTTCTTCACCCCTTTTTACAGACAATGGGAAGCAGTTCACATCCGGTGTGGTGGAGAAGTTTCTAAATGCAAGCGGCATAAAGCATGAAGAAGCAGCGCTTTATCATCCTGAAAATAACGCTGTGGTGGAACGGTTTATAAAAGTGCTAAAGGAGAGTTTGCAACAAGCAGTTGTGAGTGGAGTGAACTGGGAGTGTGAGCTCAGGAAGAAGGTGCATGAATATTGTTTAGCTCCTCACTCATCAATGGGAGTCACACCGTTTAAACTGTCCAAGGGTAGGCTTCCTAATAGTGAGGTGATCCCAGCTTGAGTGAATAATAAAAGAATGATGGTAGATGATCAAGTAGGTAATGTGGAAGGGTGGAGAGAGAGAGAGAGAGAGAGAGAGAGAGAGAGAGAGAGTGAGAGAGAGAGAGAGAGAGAGAGAGAAAGAGAAGATTATGAGGAGGAAAGGTTTAATTGAAGTGCGGAAAGCAGTAAAGAGAACGGGAGTGCTGGTTGGCAAATCGATTAAAATAAGATCTGCTAGGAAGGGGAATAAAGTGTCTAAGTTCAGTCATCCTGTGAAAGTTATCAAGGTGTTTAAAAATGAAGTGAAAGTAAGTGATCATAAAATATGGAATCTGAACAGGGTGTCTAAATTTCATCCAACGAAGGGTGAGTTTGAGTCTCCGGCTTTAGTGTCTAAAACGAATTTTGTTCTGTGCCCTGAATCGCAAAATGCGATGCAGGGCGCGCTACGAAATTCATTTTATTAATTTAATTGTTTACTTACCTGCAATCATCCAGATTCCGGTGTTTATCACCCCCCACCCTGCCCCTCCCCCGCCCCGCCTGCCTGCCCCACCGCAACTCCCTCCACGGGCCGCGGCTGCAAGCCACCCCAGTTCAGACATGGCCATATGCAAATCAGTCTTGACCCTGTGCCTCATGGGAACAGTCCAGCCCGAACTGCCAAGCCATGTCTTCCCTGGACCGGGATCATGCCTCCTCGGACCGGTTTCTGGCTATCAGCCGTCATCAGCCAGGATAGCTTGACTCCAGTGGCTTAGTGAGCATGGGACCCACGTCTGGGCATACCCTTCCCACATAGGGTGAACAGCAAAACACACAAGATGATGGACGGAATGTTGCACAATGGCAAAACATTCACCCCCAGTCACAGATCTGGGTTTAATCCATCATTATTTTGCTCACCAAGCCACCCCAGTTCAGACATGGCCATATGCAAATCAGTCTTGACCCTGTGCCTCATGGGAACAGTCCAGCCCGAACTGCTTCTGGATTATAGCACACATTGGCTGGAGGTGCAGTTTGTGAAGTCAGCCAACACGGAAGAGGTGCTGAAGTGTTTGCAGTCTTTGTTCAGCAGAGAGGGGGCCCCGGTTGAGTTGGTTACACACAATGGGGTACAATTCACGTCCAAGGAGTTTCAGTGGTCATGTGTAATTTGGGGGATAAAGCACATCACAGCTTCTTGTTATCATCCCTGCAGTAATGGCCTTGTGGAGCACTGCAACTGGGCCATCAAGGGTAGCATTTAGGTATCTGTGGCTAATGGTTTGAATTAGGAGAAAGAACTTAAGGATCTGTTGTGGGCATTAAGTACCACTCTGAGTGCCACTACCAATGTTTCACCTTTTGCCCTGTTGAAAGGTAGAATGGCAGTCACAAAACTAGTTAGACCCTGGATGAATGACTTGAAAAAATCCAGTGCCAAACTTAAGCAGATGAAGGACAGCTGTGAGAAGGCTTAAGGAAAATATATAAGTAAGGAAGCTAAGAAGGAGAGACGTCAAACAATGTTTGATAACGGAGGTTGGGTAAAAGTCAAGTTACCAGGGATTGTGGCTAGGGGTTGTAGCATCGTCCCGCCTGACCTCCGGTTTGGTACAGGACAGGCGAGCAGGAAGAGGAAGTGAGGTCACAGGAAACAAGTAGTCTGTAAGCCAGTGTGAGGCTGGCAGGGAATAAAGTAAGACGTAGAAACCTTACCTCTGTGTCGGTGTGTCATTGCGACGAGCGCCAGCGCTGCGACAATGGCGACGAGGGTGGGATATTTGTAAAGCCCACAAGCAGCATCGCTCAGCCACCCAACGTGGCCGACCACCGAACCCTGCAGCGGAAAGAAAACCGCCGAAGCCAAGAAACACCCGACTGCTGCCGGCGAGAAGCGCTCGCCGCTACTGCCCAGGGAAGAGAAGCGCGAAGGAACCAGAGCGCGTGTGCTCAAACGGCACCCCAAGCACCCCAACTGCTGCACCAGGAGGTAGACGCGTATGTCAGAGCGCGGCCCCCACGTGGCCAGAAGCGAGCGGCCGAGTGTGCAGCGCCGGAAAACAGCACCCGATCCCAGGCGCGAGCGAGGAGAGAAGAGCCAGAACAGGATACAGAGCGAGGAGCGAGGGTGAGTCCAAACCCTGCCGCTTCCCTCACGCGCACTGTCTACCTGGTGCCAGGGACAGAGACACGAGGCATACTGTCCCGCGCGGCGGCCATCTTGGAGTCAGGCGCCCGCCCTCAAACAAACCTGCACTCTCTCCATGGCGGCCATCTTAAAGTCAGGCGCCACTCGCTAATAAGGACATTGCCAGTCTAAAGAGGCAACCAAGACACGCTAATGCTCAAGGAGCCGAATAATAACAAACAAACACTGTGCACAGCCAATAATACGCCAATAAGCCCTGGATAACGCTTTATACAGCCATTCAGAGCCAGCTAAGTGCAGATGTCCAATCCGGGCCCTGATAGCTCCTCAGGCACTGCCACCACAGCGTCAAGCACGTCAGGCACAGTGAGTTCAGGAAGCCCAGCTCCTAGTACAGGAAGCCCAGCCCCTAGCACAGGAGGCCCAGCTCCCCCAGCCAACGTACCCGCAATGGCGAATAACCCGGTTGGAGCCTCATTCATGCGCCAACCTCAGCCTTTACCACTGACGCCGGGCAACAGCATGGGCCCATCGTGGAAAACATGGAGTGAAGACTTTGAGGACTACATGGTCGGATCCCTAGTACAAGATAATAAGCAAAAACTTGTGGCCTTGAGAAACCTGATTGGTCCAGACATTGCACAAATCATCAAAGAACTACCCAACGCCGCAACAGCTACCTATGATGAAACCAAAGCTGCCCTTGACAGACGTTTTCTCCACAAACGCAATGTAGATTATGAGCGCCATACGTTCAACCTTGCCACGCAGGAGAAAGATGAATGCATGAGTGACTTCATCATGCGCATACGTAGACTCGCACGATACTGCGACTTCGACAACTTCAAAACGGAAGACGCCCTGAGACTCCGTATCATTGACGGCTGTTCATCTGAAACCTTGCGCCGGAGACTCCTAAAAAAAAACATACACACTAGACGAAATTGAGGAGCTGACAAGAATTAATGACCAGGCGGAGGACTACGCGAAGCGGATGGGGACACAGAAATCATCAGATCACAAAGACCACGCTCTGCGCATTCAGGCACACAGGTCCTCCAAGAATACCAAGTCCACCTCTAAATCCCACAGGTCTCAACCCTCACGTCGAAGCTCGCGACACACGAGGTCCGCAAAAGCCACGCCCACCTGCTATAGATGCGGGCAGGACTACCCACACTCAGGACAATGCCCAGCAATCGGGCAACGATGCCACCGTTGTGGAAGAGACAATCACTTTGAGATTGCATGTCAAGCCAAGCAACCAAGTCACAGATCATCGACCAAAGGACATGAGTCACGTCATCATGCCCGAGCCATCAAAGAGAGGGGAAGCAGGTCCTCCAGCTCGTCTAACTCCAGCACTCAGTCAGCCTATTCGCATCACTCAAGAGGTCGCTCCGGAAGTAGCCACCGCACCAGGCGTCATGTGACGGACTCCTATCGGTCACGCAGAGACACCTCCAGTGAGTCACCATCGCGCACCCCCACATCACAAGATAGTGATGAATACATATGCATGGTAACAACCCCGGATCGTGATGAGTACATATGCATGGTTGCAGACCCGGATCGACTGAAGCGGTATCCAAAACTCGACATCCTGATAGGCGACCACCCAGCTAAATTTGTTCTGGACTCTGGAGCATCCTTGAATTATATCTGTGCTTTAGAACATCAAAATATGAAACACAAGCCCAAATTGGAACCAGCTGCTGTCCGTGTGTTCACGTGGATGTCACGCAAGCCACTGCCTTGTTTAGGCCGTTTCCGCACCACTCTCACGTTCAAGGACCGGACAATTGACGCCTACATCCATGTAGTGGAAGGACCAGATCTGGCAGACTGTCTCCTCAGTCTCCCCACGGCAGAAAGACTCAAACTCGTGGAACTCCTCTACATGACGGAGGACACTCCTGACATTGTTGCGAAATTCCCCAACGTATTCAAAGGACTCGGGAAGCTCAACCACTTCAAAGTAAAACTTCACATCAATGAAAATGTGACACCCGTTGCTCAACATCATAGGAAGGTGCCATTCCATCTACAAAAAGCTGTCGATGACGAGCTCCAAGATCTCCTTCGCACAGACATCATAGAACGCACGACAGGACCCACCCCGTGGGTATCGCCAGTCGTGGTAGTTCCTAAAAGGGGGCAAGACAACAAGGTCAGGCTATGCGTTGACATGCGCGCGCCCAACACCGCCATCGAGCGGGAACGTCATCCTGGGACGCATATCAGTGACATGATTACCAAACTAAATGGCGCCACAGTATTCTCCAAACTTGACCTTAATAAAGGTTACCACCAGCTGGAGCTCCACGACAAGTCGAGATATATCACGACTTTTACCACGCACCAAGGCCTATTCCGCTACAAACGCTTGAACTTTGGCATATCCTCGGCCGCCGAGATCTTCCAGGAGGCCATCAGGCGAGTCATCCAAGGCATCCCAAATGCCTTCAACTACAGTGACGATCTGCTGGTATTTGGGAAGGACCAAACAGAACACGACACAGCCCTGGACAGAGTCTGTCATGCACTGATGACGGCAAATCTAACACTCAATGCCAGCAAGTGTGAATTCCACAAAGACACCTTAAAATTTTATGGACACATCTTCTCGAAGGAGGGCATGAGACCGGACCCCGAGAAGGTAGCGGCCCTGGCCGACACTCAGAAACCCCGAGATGTCACAGACCTACGTTCCTTCCTTGGCATGGCAAGCTATTGCGCGAGGTACATCCGCGATTACGCCACGATCAGCTACCCGCTGCAGGAACTTACTCGCCAAGGTCAGCCATTCGAATGGACGGACGCGTGCCAACATGCGTTCTCCGTCATCAAACATGCCGTGGGGTCGGCCATCAACTTGGCGTACTTCGACACGAAAAAGAAAACTGAAATCACGGTAGACGCCAGTCCAGTGGGCCTGGGTGCCATTCTGGCCCAATACCGCGAAGACTCAGACCAGCGACACATCATTGCTTATGCAAGCCGCAGTCTAACGGATACGGAAAAAGCGTACTCCCAGCCGGAGAAGGAAAGCCTAGCTGTGGTGTGGGCGTGCGAACACTTTCACCTTTTTGTCTACGGCAAGCATTTTACGATCATTACAGATCATCAGGCGCTCATTACAATTTTTGGTAACCCCAATGCGAAAATGCCACCACGCATTGAGCGGTGGGGCTTGCGCCTCCAAGACTACGTCTTCTCAATCATCCACAAACCTGGGAAAGCTGAAAACCCAGCTGATTTCATGTCAAGACATCCGCTGGCGGGTGCCCGTTCTGCACTTTCTGTGGCTGACGAATATCTCCATTTTGTTGTCGACGCTGCGTGTCCTCCCACTGTTCCTGTTGAGGCCATCCAGGAGGCATCCGCAATTGACCCCCTCGTCCAAGCAGTGATGACCCGCATTCGCTCCAACTCCTGGAGGGACGTGAAGCAGTCCTCCTCCGAATCGGCTCAACTTCGACAAGACTTAGCCGCATTCCAACGGGTGCGCGAGGAACTCTCCATCAGTGACAATGGTCTCCTTTTAAGAGGGGGGAGAATCGTAATTCCACTCAAACTGCGCCAAGGGGTCATCAACCTGGCACATGAAGGCCACAGAGGCATCAATGCAACCAAGAAAGCTCTGAGAGAACGAGTCTGGTTCCCCACCCTTGATTATATGGTCGAGACAACTCTGAAAGACTGTATCACATGCCAAGTAGTCAGCCGGGAAGAACCACCAGCACCGTTACAAATGTCAGAGCTGCCGGACGGAGTATGGCAACAGATTGCGGTCGACTTCTTCGGCCCACTACAATCAGGACAGTACATCATTGTTGCCATGGACGAGTACTCCCGCTTCCCATTCGCACAACTGATATCATCGACTCGAGCAACGACAGTGATCCCAGTGCTTGATGAGATATTTGCAGCCTGGGGCATCCCACTGCGAGTAAAGACAGACAATGGACCTCCCTTCAACGGTCATGAGTTCACAAACTTTGCAACCCATCTCAACTTCAAACACCAGAAAATCACTCCGCTGTGGCCACAGGCAAATGGCATGGTGGAGCGATTTATGGGGACACTAAAGAGGGCAATCCAGCAAGCAGAACTGACTCACCGAGATATCCAGCAGACATTAAATGAAGTACTAAGAGCGTATCGAAATACGCCGCACAACACCACTGATCAGTGCCCAGCAACTGTAATGTTAGGAAGAACACCTCGGACAAGACTGCCCATGCTAAACGAAACTCCTCAACAACGAAAAGTCACGGTTGATCACAACACCCTCGTGGAAATCGATCACACCAAGAAGCATAGAATGAAGACATATGCTGATCAACGCAGACATGCCAAAGACTCCAACATACACGAAGGAGACTGGGTGATAGTGCGAAGCGATCGGCGAGCCAAAGCAGACAGTCGATACCTCGACACTCCTATGCAAGTCACCAAGAGGAAAGGAACCATGGTCACAGCCAAAGCTGACCACAAGCAAATAACGAGAAACATCTCACACTTCAGAAAATGCAACCGGCGCGGCTGCCATGAGACTGTGTCAAACTTACCCTCAAGTGACTCCTCCAATCAGAGTGACAACAGTGACCCAAGCCACCACAGCCCCACGCGAATGGTGGAAATCACAAATCACCACAGTCCAGCACCAAGACACAGAGAACGGCCACAACGTCTGATAAGGAAACCTCGACGTCTGGTCGAAGAGATATAGAGGAGGTGAGACTTTGCAAAACAGGGGAGATGTAGCATCGTCCCGCCTGACCTCCGGTTTGGTACAGGACAGGCGAGCAGGAAGAGGAAGTGAGGTCACAGGAAACAAGTAGTCTGTAAGCCAGTGTGAGGCTGGCAGGGAATAAAGTAAGACGTAGAAACCTTACCTCTGTGTCGGTGTGTCATTGCGACGAGCGCCAGCGCTGCGACAGGGGTCACGCTAAATTCTCTTAGCCAATGGAAATTGTGATGGTTATGTGCAGAGTGGTGAAAATAAGTGACGGGAAATGGTGGACCAAAGCTAAAACGTCCAAACAGAGAGGGGAAGGGAATGTTGGGAGTGAACGAAACAAAGATGGCCTGGGAGAATTCCTGGGCCAGGAAGGTTATGGTACAGTAAGATCTGAAGAACGAAGAAAGTACCTGGACAATTCACAGATTATTTAGGTCTTCCTTTTTAATTGTGGGGGTTTTCTTCAGTTTTTCTTAAGTGTTCATACAGGTGTGGTGTTGTGTTCTTAAAAATGCTTTGGAAATGTAAATCCTGTGTAAGTTTAGTCTTAAAGGGGTATGACTTATTTATATCCAATATTAGCTTTTTGTGCACCAGTCTGCATGTATATGTATGTAAACATTGTTCATGTGACATTCTTAGTTTGCCAATGTATATGCAATATAGTGTTTAATAAGTGTTAGTCGTTTGATTATAAGGGGAAAGATGTGTTAGATTCTGGGTTCAGAACCAGGGGCATGAACCACCTTGACAACCTCAGTCAAGGTGGAGTGTAGAGTGTTGGTAAGCTGACAGTTGTTGACTGGCGTTTGCTCTGCTGGTCGCACCAGCAGCACTTGCTCTAAATAAATCTTGGAGACTTGTGAAATATCTTTCTTTTTCTTACTGTATCTTACAGTGCTGTAGTAATGATTGTTATTTGTTGCGCCTTGAAGATGCGTTTGAATGATAATTTGTTAAGGTGTAGGGCTAATTGGTTATGGTGGGAGTCCGTGCCAACTAGGAAAATCAAAATAATAATTCTGGGAATTAACAGCGGGAATACAACTTCTGTGATTGAAGAAAGCACGATGGACCAGGCCTGATAGTAGGGAGTGAAAAAAGACGTTTGCTGTGGATTCACCACTGAGCCGGCAGTAGTGATGTCCATAAAAGGGGATTTCATGATTCTTGAGTGGGATGCCTTGAGAAGGTAAAAGGGGGAGACGCAATCAAAGCGGTTTGCTCTGGTTTTACTAGTCAGCTGGTTTGGGCGCTATTCTTGAATTCATCATAACCCCCGCGAGTCACTCCGCCCACTTGATAACCGGGCTCCACAATGGTAGTCATACCCTCCCTTACTAACTCAAACACAGACGTCACGTGGCACTGTGGAAGAAAGTTTTTCAACTGAAGTCTATTTTGAAAAATTATAAAATCTATCCGAGCATCAGGCATAACAAGACAATATTATGAATCGCCGCTAGATGTCACTATCTGCCTAATTATCTCGTAAACACTTGAACGACTGAAGCAAATAGCATTGAGAACCCACAGAAGCATAATACATGAAAGGACTTAAAAAAATAATAATAATCAACCCTCAGTCACATTATTGTGTGCATACATGCATATTCTTCAGTCTGCCATACGGATTTACAGTTTGAAATCTACACGAGCCCCTAATGCGATAAATTCCACAGGTTGAACAAAGGCGAGCTTTTGTAGTTTCACCTTCAAAAGACTCCACTGCAGTATCCGGTTAAGAGCAAAAGACAAAAAGAGTTTTAGCTTAAAGTGATTACCTCATTTGGAGAGACGACAACAGACATAATAACCCCTTGATCCTCCTCTTGGGATTCTGGCAGTGAGACGAAAACAGGCTCTGAAGGGTAGAGCCCCTCCTCCTTCCACACCTAGAAGCATTGCATCACACTGTCAATAGCCTAGCAAGGATCACACGTAAATCTTATCCCCATTCACGTTTAAACTAGATAGAAGACTCCACCCAGCCTCCAGCTGAATGCTGTTTAACCAGGAGTACATTATTAGTTTTACATTTGTTTATTTAAAGATTTTTTACATTATCAAATGATTTATTTAACTTAATACAAGGTCAACAGGAAATTTTTAAATCTACTATTGCTACAAAATTTGTCTCACATACATTATACTCTAATGTAGAAACATATCGTTACAACATGCAATCTTAGTTACATTATTCTGTCAGAGACGAATGTAATAGATAAACAAATTCTTGCCACTGAATGCCTACAAACAGCTATGAAGTAGCTACACTTATCATACAGATCATGGAAATCACACATGTGCACTGGAAACATTTGTCTTCGTTGTTCCTTTTATGTAGGTTATAGTCGGTGAGGGCCAGCTGTGACATGTTGGGTAATCCAGCATCCTTATATCAAATAGGAGGACAATTACCATTTTCTTAATTTTCTGAGAACCCCCCCCCCCCTCCCTCCCCCCCCGCTGAATCATTACTTCAATCGGGGGCTCCACGCCCACTGAGTCATTATTGGAAGCCTGGTTCCTCTCACCCCAAGCAGTTTCTATGATTTGAACTTCAAAAGAATACACAAAAATACAGGAACATGGGTGCATCAAACAAATGCTCTAATATCGGAATATTTTGTTTATTCACAATCAAATATAGAAAAAGTTTTCAAATGTCCAATTTTAGATTTTTTATTTGTATACACTTTAGTAATTGTATTGTATTAATTTCAATATTATTTAATTATGTAAAACAGTCACAGATCCCCCCTGAGTAAGCCTCTCGGACCCGCAGGGTTTCTCGGACCACAGATTAAGAACCAATGTTTGCATGTTGAAAGTGCATGTTTCAATCTGCATGTCACAATTTTTTTATGAAATGTTAGAGTAAGATATTTGAGAACTCACTTAAAACGCGTCCTATTTTTTTCTACAGCACTAACTGTAATTTCTATGACAAAATGAACCCCCTCATTTGGTTCCTTATTTAAAAAAAAAAAAAGACGCTTTATCAGTTTGATTCAATCAAGATGGCTTCAGATGTGCCATACATTTGTCATAAGTAAGACTGTTAATGCTCTAGTTGTTCTTTAGAACAATCCGGGAGGCTGCAGTAGAACACAAGGGAATCAACTGATAGGCTGCTTCTGTTGGAAGTACATGTTCTACTGAGAATGACAGACATTATCATGTGGCTGACAAAGATAGTGTGAATTTACAGAAAATATGCTCTCATTTTAGCTTCTGGAGCACTTTCCATAACCTCTATAGGAAAATCATGAGAAAACAGTTTTCTCGCAAACATGATTCATGAACTCCCAGCTGAAGGCTTTTTCACAGGGTAAAGTAACATTAGAACACACACAGTTGCTAAAATTAATATGGTACCATCAAGAAATGATTTCTCATATTTGTGACTCTCAAAACATGGCATTCACTACGATGCAATACATTTGGGTGCTATCATGTATATTGGCCCCAATATAGCTGCCAGCACCTACTGGCTAAAGTGCTGACAGTCAATCAGATCTCACCATCAGATCTGTGCTTATGCTCCGCCCAGATATACAAATTTCTTTTTTCTTTAATTCCTCGAAAACTACTGACCGGAATTACACCAAATAACAAAAGGCGTGATCTGTGGAATAAAATCTACCTTTTGGCCAAATTTTCTGTGATTCTGTCAAGCGGTTCAAGCTGCAGAAGCGTCTAAAGATTCTAATTTAAATGACATGGGAAAGCATTATTTTTCCCCCTCGCCCTTTTTTTCCTCGACCCCCACTTGACAGGTCGCCCTGAAACTTTCCATGCACAGCAATGTGCTGCTAATAGCTTTGGCCCAGTTCAATGAACCTCCATGAAACCTTCCACAGAAGTGCTTCTTTTTGGCTAGTTTGTACATGGGATGTTTCAGGGTGATCCATCAAGTGAGGGCTAAGAAAAAGGGGGTCCCAAAACACGTTTCCCCCATTTATTTTTCCCTAGGAACCTTAGGCACTTTTACAGCCCAAACCGCTGAATGGATGTACACCAAATTTGACAGAAAGCTAAATCTTGGTCCAGAAAGATTGCTTTTTATAGTTTGGTGGAAATCCGTTTAGTAGTTATGGAGAAATAAAGGCTAAAAAATGTGAATATTTAACTCCAAGGGGGATTCTTGTAACCAACTCAAAGCGAGATCTGACTAGTTGGCTGCCACCACCTCAACCAGGAAGTGGTGGCAGGTATCTTAGGGCTTGGGACTCAGTCCCGATTCCTAAAAAAGGTAAAAGACACAAGGGGGCAGGGTAGGAATACCCTGACCCCGTAGACATGATAGTGAGGACTCAAAAGGGCCCTGTCTGGGGTAAAAAATGTTTTTTTTTAAATGTTGCCCCAGATTTGCAAAGGGTATGGAAATCCATGGCGAAAAGAAAAAAAAAGCATTGTCTACCGCACTTCTTTTTAAACCCCCGGAGTTGGGCCAGGGCCCCAGGGAAGATTCTTTTTATTTTTTTGGGGAGGGTGGCCACACAACCTTACACCCAAAGAATTTTTAGGGGGCACATGGACCCCTCGTCGGGTCATTTTCGTCATGGGGACCCGATTCCCGTGGGACAGAATTATGTTTATGGGTAGGGGTTTGCGCGGACCCCTTCCCTAAGCCATTTTTGGCCCCAAGGACCCTATACCCGAGGCCCACTGTATTTTGCAAGCCAGCAGGCCGTATTTGGCCCCAGGGACACAATCCCCTGGGGCCCACTGCATTTTTTAAAGGGAGGAGGGCCGCATGGACCTCCTCCCTGAGCCTCTAATTGCCCTATCCCCTGGGACTGCTAAACTACTCTGAGATGCCATCAGGGATGTCATAGTACTTGTCATGGGTAATGTCATATGAGAGGTAATAAGCAGTTCACGGTGGGGGTGCAAGTTATAGTTAGGTCTGCAACTATAACTGGTGAATTTCTGTGTATTTTTAGTTCAAAACGTTAATGTTGTCACTGACAAATTCACATAACTATTACATTACTCTCACTTTTTTAACAAAAAGAGATCTTTTTATCACACCTAACTATAATGTTACTTTAACTTTTGTTTTTTTCAGTGAATTTCTAGTGTTTCTTTTAAGTAAACTAATAATTAATTACAATAGATAAATCCAACACCCCGCCATGCACAGCCATTGGTCCTTGCGCAATGGTGGGTTGACTACAGGGCCTGACCTGACGCCAGTCCCCCACATGCAGCCAACCTCTGTAAAGGCAGCGAACCCCACACTGCGCAGGGCCCTCGGTCATGCACAACAGTGGGGGGTTGGCCACAAGGCCTGGTATGTGGCCTGACTCTGCGGGCAACCCCTTCGCTTGCAGCCAATCCCACCCTGTGCATGGTCTATGGCCTGCGGCATGACAAGTCCCTGTGACCAACCCCATCAAAGGCAGTCTACCCTACAATGCACATGGCCTTCTGCCGTGCGAGGCTGGGGTCTGTCACACGGCCTGGCCCTGAAGACCCCATCCTCAGGGACTTTTTTTTTTTTTTTAAAGGGGAGGTGTGAGAAAATGGGGTTCTGTTGCAGTACCCCTCAACTTTTGGCCTGGCTTTTGATGTAACTTTGACTGTAGAATACTGGCTCCCTGCTGTACAGGTTCCCAGTACCAGTGTTCTTTACCTAAAACGGTTCCACAATTGGGCCTTCAGAGCCCCTGTAAGTTCCTAGTAAATGGTACCTGGGTACCTAGGGCACTGACACTGAAGAGGGTTCCCCAAGGAACCCCTCACCTAGGCTAGGCAGACAGCCACTGTAGCATGCATCGCCTGGTGCAGACAAAATGCCAAAGTTAACATGGCACACTGCCTGTGTGCCATACCAACTTGCACTGCCTAAGTAAGGTAAGTAACCCCTCTAGCAGGCCTTACAGCCCTACATCAGGGTGCACTATACCACAGGTGAGTGCATATCTGCACAAGCAGATGTGCCACTACAATATCCATTCTTAGATATTGTAAATACCAGAAAAGCCATAGAGAGAACAAGGGCTGAAAACTCGACAACTCGTGTTCTCCAGCCCTAGGATTGCTTCTCTGAACCTAGGAGTGTTTGGTTCCAAAGTACTCCTCTCAATAAATGTAATAAACTCACTTTGATGACAGTATGGGATATATTATACCATGTACTTTGAGGGCATTTCAGAAGTGCCCCCTGAAAACCTACGAACCCTGGTATGGTCACAGACTGGCTGTAGCAGCCTGCCACCACCAGACATGTTTCTGGACCCATGGGTTGAGAGCCTCTACTCTCTGGGTCCAGAAACAAGGCACATCCTGGGAGGAGGTGTCACACTTCCTCCCCCCTGAATGGACAAAGTAAAACAATGTAAATCCAGTATTTGTAAAGCACGAACAGTTACCCGGAGGCATCCCGGCTCTTGGGGCCATCTGGAAGATTAAGCAAGCTATTGCCCAGAGTCACATGGTGCTGGGCTGACCTGCCGCCGGGTATTGAACCGTGGGCCCCAGTTCCAGCGTCAGTCGCCCTGGCCACGGCGGCACACCTCTTCCCTACTCAAGAGGGAAACTTCTACGGACAGCTGGCTTTGTAATGTGACCCCCAGCCTCTGCTGCTAGTAGCAGATGGCAGCCCCAAATTTACACCCCCGCATTGGACAGGAATACCTAAGAGTAATAGGAGGTGCGCCCACCTCTGCCAACTACACCCCTAAAGTGGGGGAGGCGAGGTGAAGCACATCTTTCAGACTCCAATCAGGGCTAGGACTATATCCCTGCCCACAGGAGCAATGGTGTTCCTTCCCGCCAACACAGTGATTCGCCCACCCAATTGAAATGTGAGCGGAGCATTGTTTGGCCATGATGGTGACTACTCCACCACTGCCATGGCCAAATATCTCTGACAGCCCAAATAAGTAATGGCCATTGGAGAATTGGCTACATGTCAGTCCATCCAATTTGGACATACAGCCATTTTTATCCAGCCGTCACCACCAGGCAAACCCTGGCGGTAAGGAACGGTAAAAAACACAAAATACCCCCTTCACCATGGAAGATTACTCCCATGGTGAGGGGGCATTGTCCTAATTTTAAAAAGAAAATCCTGCTTCAGAATTTTTCTTTTTGAAAATAAAAAAACAGTTCGGTGTTGATGGAGCCCTGCACCAAACAGCAAAAAGGATTGACAGGAACCACAGTGAAATCGGTTCCTTGAGATGCTTTAAGAAATTACTGGCTCAGCAGTCATTGGTAGTTATTTCTAAATCTTATGGGTTGCATCTCCATCTGTGCAAAAGAGCAATTTACTTCGCCGGCGGAGAAACGGGCCAATCAGTCACAATATAAATCTGTCCCTAAATCTCAAATATACATACTTCACGCTGACATACTCATTCACAATCAGCATGGCTGAAGACGGCTTAAATGCCAGAAACCAGTCCTAGGAAGCTTGATTCCGGTCCAGGGAAGGCATGGCTTGGCAGTTCAGGCTGGACTGTTGCCATGAGGCACAGGGTCAGACTGATTTGCATATGGCCATGTCTGAACTGGGGTGGCAGAGTGGGCTAAAGAACGGTGATGGATTAACCCCAGATCTGTTGACTGGGTGTGAGTGTTTGATTGGTTCAGATGCTCCATCCATTACCACCCTCTTTTGTACCGCTTTGTTCGCCATAAGTTGGCAGGGTATGCTGAGACATTGAGTCCCTTGCTCACTTTGCCACTGGATTCAAGCAAACCTGGCTGAAGACTGCTGAAATGCCGGAAACCGGTCCTAGGAAGCTTGATTTCGGTCCAGGGAAGGCATGGCTTGGCAGTTCGGGCTGGACTGTTCTCATGAGGCACAGGGTCAGACTGATTTGCATATGGCCATGTCTGAACAGGGGTGGCAGATTGGGCTAAAGAACGATGATGGATTAACCCCAGATCTATTGACTGGGTGTGAGTGTTTGATTGGTTCAGAAGCTCCGTCCATCACCACCCCCTTTTGTACCGCATTCACAATCAGTAGCGTAGGCTTCATTTTATTTTTATTCCGGTCTGCAAGAGACCGGTCTTTAAGAGAAAGATGGCTGTATTCTCTGAAGAAATCTTCTACTGTATCAATGTTTGGTTGCAATAATATTTTGCTGAGTCTGTCCACGTGTTAACTTTACCATATATGCCTCTACATCTGCTATTGACATTAATGTAACTGCAAATATGATCTCTTGAAAACTAGAATAAAAACACATTTATTTTTTATCTATGCTATTAATTGTGGACTGTTGTCAACATTTCTATACCACTGTTTTGGATCATTACCTTTTCGGTGTGCTCCAGGCAAGATGTACTACCATGAATTCTGAAAATAGTACCTACAGTTATTCATTTATGTGTTATTAATTCTATGATTGCTCTTACCTTCATCGCTTTGGTTTTTAAATCCATCTTTATTAAGGAATCTGCCACAATATGCCCAAAACCACAGCCATAGAAGAAGTCATACTTTTTTGCGTTGTACTTGGAGTAGTTAATGTGGGGAAACTCCACGCCACCCACTTTTTCCACTGTATCATCATGTAGGCTTTCATAAGTACACCAAACCTGCAAGAGGAGTATGAAAACATAATAGCTTACAGCAAATCTTGTTGTCCCACATGCTTGTCTAGAGAGCATGACTAAGCTAAAATCTACCAACTTTGGGATTTCAAGTTGCTCCCTTCCAAATTAAACTGCCTATTAAACTGCTTATTCTTGCAAAACGTTTGGCTCAGGTCGCAACTAAGAATAATGTCCGCATATTTGTGTAAGTAGGATCTACACATCAATATTGGCTACATTAAGATCTCTAACTAAAAATGAACAGTAAAGTTTTTGAAAATACAATATGGTATCCTTTATTGATAAATAAATTCTACTAGCATTAACAATCAAAATCTTACACTACTTATCTTATTTTTATGTTTTTGGTGAAATGGCTTCAATCTATAAACCAGGAGATTACATCAGCATGAGACAAGAATAGTGGCGTTTACATATGCTATTGGAGCAATGATGAAAAATAACATGTTGCATTAGTTCGAGCTGACAATGTAGCCTTTAAATATTTAGACTGGCAAAAAAGTGAATGTGAGAAGTTGGCCTGGTATATGATGCTCACTAGTTCTAGTGATCACCTTGTACCATGCCAAGCAACCCTTATGGTGCAGGTTGTAAAGTCAATCTTATAGACAAGCTATCCTAGGGGTAGCATGGACTAAGCAGTCTTAGGCTAAACTCTGTAAAGGCATGTGAAGCAAGCTGTTTTACCATACACAATCCCTTGAATACCAAATGAAAGGACACCACACAGATATATATTGAAAATATATATAGATTTATTATTACAAATATCCCTGATACTCTTTATGAGCACAGAAGCAAATGCGTTAAAACAAAACACAGTTTAAATACACAAAAGTTGCACAATATGGAGGAGCCCTAGGGGCCACCTAAACCATATACTAAAATAGTGGTATAAGAACCACTATGGGGAAAGTGAAGAGGCCTAGGGCCTGGGGAATCGCTGGAGCTGTTCGGGACTAGCAGTGAAGAAGTCGGGAAAGGCCCGCGGGACTCGGGTGCAGTGCAGAAAGTGCACACTTTACAAATGCAATGTCAATTGTGCGTAAAAGTTACAAAGTTAGTTAAAAAGGAACCTTCCGAGTGACCTAGAAGGATGAAACTTTAGACACAGAACCTAGAGGTGTGTACCAGTGTGGGAACACCGGCGGAGCTGAGTTACCTCACCCACAGGAACCGGGTGCATAGGGTCGAAGTAGTGTCGGGTTTCGTCACGCAGGTCGATGGTGCTTGGAGCTGAAGATGCTGCAGGCGACTCGATGTGAAGAGTTCCGGTGGATCCAAGGGTGGATCAGAAGAGGTGACGACCTGAAAGCAGAGGGGACAATGTTCAAAGTCACTAGCCAGTGACTACCGTGGAACCAGAGTGGAACCAGGCACTGTCGGGCGCAAACAGGTGATGTCGTGTAGCTTTTCTCTGCAGCCACGTGGACACGAGGGGTCGAAGAAGTCCAGGAGTCGGTCACGAGCTGTCCCACGCAGGCTTCTCGCTGTTGGCGGTGTCGGCAACTTGATTGGAGCAAACAGGCCTTGGCTAGTGCAAGCCACGCAGGAATCGAAAAAGGCTTGCTACTCGGACCAGCAAGGTCAGAGCAGGGGCTCCTTTTTACAGGAGCGAGGGCAAGTCTGGAGCAACCAGACCCGCAGTGTAAGTTGAAGGTTTCGTCGCCAAGATGGCCGCTAGCCACGTGGCAAGTGGCCGGGATGGCGCGTCGAATGGCACGGTGCAAAAGGGCCCCACGCAGATCGTGGAGATGCTGGGGAGCTGATCTTTGGTGCAAGGGCTGCTCGAGGTTAGGGCTTCTCAAACCCCAAAGCACAGCGTCGAGGGTGCCTCTGATGCTGCGCAGTCAGCGTTTCGGGGGTCTTCCAAGATGTCCGGTCCCACGTCTCTCGGTGCCTCCACGGGTCCCTTCTTTGCAGGGACTGTGGATCGGGCGGTGAGAAGTCTGGGAGTCTGGGTCTTGTCAGGCTCTGGGCTCGGGCTCCAGCGGGAGGCGGCGGCAAAGCAGACGCCGAGTTGCTGGTTGGTGCCTGTATTCACAGGGTGGTCACTCCTTGGCCACAAGGGAGATTCTCTTCCGTCTTCTGTGCAGCAGAATGTCGAAGTCCAGTCTTCTTCTGTATTTCAAGTTGATTCAGGATGATCTGAAGTCTCAGGACACAGCTCCCACTCTTATTCGAATCTGGGGGGCCGGATCACCTACTAGGTCCCTCCTCTGGGTGGAACCAGGAAGGGGGGTGGTTACACCCCCTTTCCTTTGTCCAGTTTCGCGCCAGGACTGGGGCTGGAAAGCCCCAGCACCGGTTTGAACTGGCCTACGCACAGGGACACCTTGTGTGCCCCAGGCATGTCTGATTCTATTCAGCCCTGTCCTACCCAATACACAAAATCCTGTCTGGAGTGGTGCTAGCACCTCCCCAGGCAGGAAACCCTTTGTCTAAGCTGCCCTCGCTGGAAGGACTCCCAGCAGCAGGAGGTCAGACTTGTGTCTGTGGTGGCAGCATCCATTTTGGGATGCTAAGGCTCTGTTTAACTTTAACCGGGGTTCAGGCTAGGTACATGTCGTGTCTCTCTAGAAGGGTGGAATGCTACCCCCGTCGCCAGAACTGGCGAGGGGGTAGTATTCCAATTCGTATGACACCTTACTCGACATGTTTTGATAAAGCCAAACCCAAGATAGCATTTAACCGCGAGGTTCATAATGCACTTAAGAGTATATGGTATGGCAATATCATGAAACAGCTAAAGGACATGGTTCCGAAAGCTGCAGATAGGCTCAGCTCATGCCAGAGCACCATCTCACATATTTCCAAGCACTCTGCCTCCAGGATTGATGAGGCCTTCTATAGGAGTGACTGATAGGAACATATGTGTCCATTTTAGGTTAGGTATAGGCATACTACACCTAAGTAAGGGGTGGTTACACCGACTTACCCCAGCTGAGTGATCAGCCAGTTGTGTCAAATATGGAGGCCAGGCCAGGGGTGGCACAATACATGCTGCAGCCCCTGGTAGGCCTTGGAAGCACCTATGCCCTGGGTACCTGGGTACACTGTTACAGGGGCCAATAAGGTGAACCAGTTCCAATTTCGTTATGCACCTAAAGTACATGGGTTACAATTTAGAGAGAGAACAGCAGGCTGTGGGTCTGATTAGCAGGCCCACAGCCACATTAAGTCATAAACCAGTGAAGCAAAAAGCAAAAATTTGGGGTGACCATAGGATAGCAGACCCTACTCTCCTACAGTGAAAGACTATTTCCTCACCTGAAATGATTTCAGGCTACATTTCAGAGGTTGACAAGTGATCATTAAATGGAGTAAAGCTCAAGTAAAAATACTTACAAAAACTCAAAGTCAGATCGATGGAAAATATGTGATTTCAAAATCCAACAAAAGATAAACCGGGTACATACAGAAATTAAACAAATAGTATAAAGAAAGGGAGAAAAGTGGCTGGAATGTCAGAAACGCATGTGCAACAAACATATCAAGAATATCAAGATATTCTTTGCTGAATAAGATACCCGAGTGCAATAAAAGTTTCTGGTGGATGCTCTATCTACTTGCAGATTCCTGACCTTTGGATTAGCAATGAAAGATCCAGAAAAAATTGATCTGACATCAGAGCACTGTGGTGAAGCGATTTACAGCTCCTTCAACATTTTTTAACATTTCCGGATCAAATCTGGCAATGGTAGGAGATTTAATAGATGAGGAAGTTGTGGGTCGAAGTATCAATCAGAACTACCTATTTTATAAGTCAGTTAATAGAGTTTATTGATTTACAGTAATTGTAGCATGACAAAAATAATAAGGTGGAATGTATGTACCAGTGTGGCCAGGATTCTCATTATCATGCTCAACACTTTAGCAAACCCTGTTTTTTGCCAGAAAAACTTTGCATTCTAGGGTTTGGCTGGCTAATAGGATCACATATGACATGTTGGTACTTTTTTAGCCATGTTAAAATGCTGAACATTGCAAATTCAAAGCCGGGAATTCCTTACGATGACAAATTATTAAATTCATTAATGGGATTAATAACGTGTGCTATAGAAATAAAGGTTCTGTTGGAATAGCCAAGATGTAATACTTTTTCCTAAATAGATTATGAATGTCCATTGATCTTATACGGAGGGGAAGGGAGTTCCAAAGTCTGGCGTCAAGATAAGAAAACACAAGATTTTAGTGACAACCAACAAATGTTTCGTAGCATATATTGAATAAAATGTGCTTCTGAGTGGGTAACCAACGAAGGGCTGTCAGATGATGCTGTTTAACAAAATGATACTTGGAAATTCCCAAAAATAATTTTGTCCTATCTGTAGTCTGTTCAGAATGTATTGTGAAATCATTAGAAAATGTGAGTTGCCATGGTATCAGGGCCAAAACCATCGTTTTGATAGTCGAGATGGGTAAGAAGGGAAAGATTTTATCCAGGCATTTTATAATCCAAAAACAGGTGTCGGCAACTGTATAGATTTGTTTGGGTAATGTTAAAGAGGTATAAACTATAGCTCCTAAATTCCTTCCCACGATGCTGGGGGGTGGGGTGTTTCCAGTTCATTCTGACGCTCAAGGCTTTTTGCTGAAGAGCAGGATTTCTGTCTTTTCTCCATTAGGCTTTAAGCAATTCTGTCTCATCCAATCTGTTACTTCAGACTTCCAACTTCAGAAGTTAGCTCTTTTCTCTTCAGTCTGTTTGGAGATGGATATGTGTTGTCCACATAGAATTGAAGCCATAGCCTCTCACTATCGCGCCCAGCAGATACATGTACATATTAAAAACTGTGGGGCTCAGCACTAAGGGATCCCACAATTTACAGTGAAGGTGGTTGAACGGATAAGGTGGCATGGACAGTGAGTGATCTCTGTTCATAAGGAAGGACTGCAGCCATGTGAGCACTCCTACAGGTGCCGAATTCCATGAGTTTAGATCTTAGAAGTGCATTAGAGACTGTGTTAAATGCTGCCGACAGGTCCAGGAGGATCGGGGCTACAGTGCGGCCCTGTGAGAAAAAGACCTTTTTGTGCAGTCACGCCCATTGTTTGCTGCTAAAATGCATTGGTGGTTTTCGGAGTGTGTACACTACAGCACTGCTGTCCAATGCCCAGTGTATGTGCTCTGACCCCTAAAACTTGTAGAAATTGGCTAATCCCAGATTTGCATATATAACTTTCAATTGACGCCATAGTATATGGTGCAGGAAATACACCCATGGCATGGAAAGTTAAATGTCGCAAGTGGGCGGAAGCACTTATGGTGCTTCACTAGTGTAACAAAGAAAACATGGCTCCAGCCTAAAACATGTGCCGCAGTTAAGATTTGCAGTTTGATTCTAAACAACAGGGTGAGAGGGCCTAGCAATGATTAGTCCCTGATTTGCGATCTATCAGATATCCCACCGGGTTATTTTAAATAATAGGAGAAGACACCTCACCCACCAAATTGTGGCATGCTTCATCATTGGTGTCTTCCCTCATCCAGGTAGGGAGATACCACCTGAATGGGCTCAACCATAACGTGGAAGATCATATAACGATTGTTTGTGCAGTTCCTTGATCGTGCTGATTCGGGGGAAACTTTGCAAAGGTTATCTCCTGCATTTAGGCTTTATTTCGGTGGGTGGAGGAAAATCTTTTTTAACGCGGCATTGTTTTTAATATTTGCATTACCCTGAACACCTACCTGATTCACCACGTACTCTTGCGCCCCGGTCCACCGCAGCCCTGTGGCTGATTGTTGTGGAGGGCACTGTCAAGAGAGCTTACACCGGAACCACTCACTTCCGGGAGCGCGCCATTTTGGTCGGCGCACTAGTTGCTACACGCCCCCTGTTATCTACTTATTCCAACATGGAGCAGGAGCGCAGTGGACGCGCGCAGCGAGCGCACCAAAGGCAAGCTCGTCTGCGCCCGTTCGCACCAGTACGTCGCCTCTCGCCAGTTATGCTGGTAAAAATTTGCCAGATAAGCGTTCCTACTCCAGAGAGGCACTGTTAAATCTGCGACCTCACCCTCACCAGTGTAGAATGGCCCCGCAGCACCCCTTGAGTGGCCCGTTATGTTGTCCGTGTGGTACTTTTGTACTCTCTAAACCTATTTCATTAGTTGTATCCCCTACCCCACCTCCTCAACATCGGCTAAAAATACTGCAATTAAATGTAAGGTCACTAGCAAAACATCATGCAGAATTATACGACCTGATTACTGACAAATCTCCTGACATTTTCTTTCTGACTGAGACTTGGCTCAGCGACGATATGACGACTCTACCGAATTTGGCGCTACCCCCTGTATATTCGATCTCTCTGGTAAACAGAACTACGAGGGGAGGCGGTATCGCTGTGATTACCAGGTCGACTTACTCCTGTCTTTTTGAGAAAGTTAAAATGGATAGAGGCGAATGTGCCCATTTCAGTATTGCCGTGAGCACTCACTTCTCCCCTTCCGGCTTATTAATATATAGACCTCCCGGACCTGCCTCCGGTTTTAATACTACCCTTTTAGAAACTGTTGGAGCATTTGCTGTGGAGTCGGCCAACTTTAGCATTTTTGGCGATCTTAACTTCCACCTTGATCTGGACCAGGACCAGACGATCTGCACCATGCTTGCCGATCTAGCCTCATTTCAGCTTCACCAAATAGTTAAAAGCCCTACATATATAGGAGGCCATCTGCTGGATCCCATTTTCACCAATATTGAGAGAGCCATTGCGTCGACACCCATTCCTATGGCCTGGTCTGACCATTTCTTAGTCGAGATGATCATTCCCATACCTCTATCTCCACAGAACAACACTCAACGCTCGGTATATAAAAGACCGTGGCGTAAGCTCCGTCTGGAAGACTTTCATGCTCTTTTAGGAGCTGACCCGCTAGGCTCTTTTACTGATGTCGAGACGGGATATGACTCATTCTGCGCCTGGATCACCCGGGTTCTCGACACTCTTATACCGGCAACTTGGATCAGAGGTCGTACACAAGGCTCTAACCCTTGGTATAATGACTCTTTGATTCCTCTGAAGAAGGCATGTAAAAGACATGAGCACATATGGAGGAAAGACTATGCCCTCGAACACAAAGCACGCTACCTAGCCGAACTCAAAACATACCACAGAGCTGTATGTAGGGCTAAAGCAGAGTACTATGCTGCTGAGATCAAACTGAGTCCTAACCCTGCTAAAATCATTTTCAAAATTCTTAAACATCTCAGTACAAAAAAATCTCCTGTGTCCATACCCGCGTCACAACCTCAATGTGAGAAATTGGCCTCTTTTTTCATTGAAAAAATACGGGCAATCTATCGATCTTTTCCTTCTACGGCTATGCCAAGCCCCCCTCTTCTCACTAGGCCTGTTTTAGCCTCTAATCTGACGGCCATCCCCGAGATTTCCTGGGAAGAATTCAGTAAGTTGGCTGTGAAAATCAAGTCCGGCTCTCCAGCTGACCCACTTAAGCCTGCTCAGTTCAGAGAATCTTCTCTGTCCTGTATGACCCTGTTACACCAACTGAATAATGCCTCCTTTTCATCTGCTACTGTCCCAGTGAAATGGAAACAGGCGTGGGTCTCTTCGATCCTCAAGAAACCTAATCTGGACCCTACAATGCCTGAGAACTTCAGGCCTATCTCTCTTCTTCCCTGAATAACGAAGGTGGCAGAATCCCATGTTAATACCGTACTAACTAACACTCTGAGCTTTAATAACATCCTTAACGAGACGCAACATGGTTTTCGCACTGGTCATAGCACCGAGAATGCTCTCTTGGCCATGACGGAACACCTATGAGACATTCTTGAACATGGCCAAACGTCTCCCACAAGATTCTGCTTCACCAGCTTGAGGAAGCAGGGATTACCGATCTGGCCCTTGCCTGGTTCAGATCTTTTCTGACTGAGAGGTCCTTTCGTGTGTCCACTCCTCATTTTCTATCTCGGGTGTAGGAAGGTGGATATCTGACTATGGTTACCCACAAACTTTTCGCCTGGTGTTTAGCTGGTTTTTGACATAGTTGGCCTGGGATCCGGCTATTCAGGGCCCCAGGCTAATTGCTCTCTCCTTAAAATGGACTCCATGTACCTTAGGTACATACCCAATTGGAATTGGCTCACCTTATTGGCACCTGTAACAGTGTACCCAGGTACCCAGGGCATAGGTGCTTCCAAGGCCTACCAGGGGCTGCAGCATGTATTATGCCACCCCTGGCCTGGCCTCCATATTTTGACACAACTGGCTGATCACTCAGCTGGGGTAAGTCGGTGTAACCACCCCTTACTTAGGTGTAGTATGCCTATACCTAACCTAAAATGGACACATATGTTCCTATCAGTCACTCCTATGGAAGGCCTCATCAATCCTGGAGGCAGAGTGCTTGGAAATATGTGAGATGGTGCCCTGGCATGAGCTGAGCCTGTCTGCAGCTTTCGGAACCATGTCCTTTAGCTGTTTCATGATATTGCCATACCATATACTCTTAAGTGCATTTTGAACCTTGCGGTTAAATGCTATCTTGGGTTTGGCTTTATCAAAACATGTCGAGTAAGGTGTCATACGAATTGGAATACTACCCCCTCGCCAGTTCTGGCGACGGGGGTAGCATTCCACCCTTCTAGAGGGACACGACATGTACCTAGCCTGAACCCCGGTTAAAGTTAAACAGAGCCTTAGCATTCCAAAATGGATGCTGCCACCACAGACACAAGTCTGACCTCCTGCTGCTGGGAGTCCTTCCGGGGAGGGCAGCTTGGACAAAGGGTTTCCTGCCTGGGGAGGTGCTAGCACCACTCCAGACAGGATTTTGTGTATTGGGTAGGACAGGGCTGAATAGAATCAGACATGCCTGGGGCACACAAGGTGTCCCTGTGCATAGGCCAGTTCAAACCGGTGCTGGGGCTTTCCAGCCCCAGTCCTGGCGCGAAACTGGACAAAGGAAAGGGGGTGTAACCACCCCCCTTCCTGGTTCCACCCAGAGGAGGGACCTAGTAGGTGATCCGGCCCCCCAGATTCGAATAAGAGTGGGAGCTGTGTCCTGAGACTTCAGATCATCCTGAATCAACTTGAAATACAGAAGAAGACTGGACTTCGACATTCTGCTGCACAGAAGACGGAAGAGAATCTCCCTTGTGGCCAAGGAGTGACCACCCTGTGAATACAGGCACCAACCAGCAACTCGACGTCTGCTTTGCCGCCGCCTCCCGCCGGAGCCCAAGCCCAGAGCCTGACAAGACCCAGACTCCCAGACTTCTCACCGCCCGATCCACAGTCCCTGCAAAGAAGGGACCCGTGGAGGCACCGAGAGACGTGGGACCGGACATCTTGGAAGACCCCCGAAACGCTGACTGCGCAGCATCAGAGGCACCCTCGACGCTGTGCTTTGGGGTTTGAGAAGCCCTAACCTCGAGCAGCCCTTGCACCAAAGATCAGCCCCCCAGCATCTCCACGATCTGCGTGGGGCCCTTTTGCACCGTGCCACTCGACGCGCCATCCCGGCCACTTGCCACGTGGCTAGCGGCCATCTTGGCGACGAAACCTTCAACTTACACTGCGGGTCTGGTTGCTCCAGACTTGCCCTCGCTCCTGTAAAAAGGAGCCCCTGCTCTGACCTTGCTGGCCCGAGTAGCAAGCCTTTTTCGATTCCTGCGTGGCTTGCACTAGCCAAGGCCTGTTTGTTCCAATCAAGTTGCCGACACCGCCAACAGCGAGAAGCCTGCGTGGGACAGCTCGTGACCGACTCCTGGACGTCTTCGACCCCTCATGTCCACGTGGCTGAAGAGAGAAGCTACACGACATCACCTGTTTGCGCCCGTAATTGCCTGGTTCCACTGGTTTCACGGTAGTCACTGGCTAGTGACTTTGAACATTGTCCCCTCTGCTTTCAGGTCGTCACCTCTTCAGATCCACCCTTGGATCCACCGGAACTCTTCACATCGAGTCGCCTGCAGCATCTTCAGCTCCAAGCACCAGCGACCTGCGTGACGAAACCCGACACTACTTCGACCCTATGCACCCGCTTCCTGTGGGTGAGGTAACTCAGCTCCGCCGGTGTTCCCACACTGGTACACAACTCTAGGGTCTGTGTCTAAAGTTTCATCCTTCTAGGTCACTCGGAAGGTTCCTTTTTAACTAACTTTGTAACTTTTACGCACCATTGACATTGCATTGGTAAAGCGTGCACTTGCCGCACTGCACCCGAGTCCCGCGGGCCTTTTTCCGACTTCTTCACTGCTAGTCCCGAACAGCTCCAGCGATTCCCCAGGCCCTAGGCCTCTTCACTTTCCCCATAGTGGTTCTTATACCACTATTTTAGTATATGGTTTAGGTGGCCCCTAGGGCTCCTCCATATTGTGCAACTTTTGTGTATTTAAACTGTGTTTTGTTTTAACGCATTTGCTTCTGTGCTCATAAAGAGTATCAGGGATATTTGTAATAATAAATCTATATATATTTTCAATATATATCTGTGTGGTGTCCTTTCATTTGGTATTCAAGGGATTGTGTATGGTAAAACAGCTTGCTTCACATGCCTTTACAGAGTTTAGCCTAAGACTGCTTAGTCCATGCTACCCCTAGGATAGCTTGTCTATAAGATTGACTTTACAACCTGCACCATAAGGGTTGCTTGGCATGGTACAAGGTGATCACTAGAACTAGTGAGCATCATATACCAGGCCAACTTCTCACATTGGTGAGCAGCGGATTGGGATTTGAGCGTGCTGTTGTTTTACCATTACAATCTTTGAAAATATAATTTGAAAGATCATACAGGTACCTGATAGGTACACTAAAACAAGACTAGATATACTTAAGTTCTACTGAAGTTAGTTGTTGTAGAGGATAGGGAGTAGCACACCCTGACTACAACTACTAGATAGGTTTTGTAGGAAAACACAAGTGTAGGTAGATTGCAACACATCCACCACGCTAGAGCAATGTCTGGAGCAGAGGGATCCACTGGAACCACCTCTGTTGAGAGTGACCCTCCAAGGGCACCATCCAAATTTGCTATCTTTCCATTTAAGGAACTGAGGCAACTGTGTTCCATGAGAGGAATCAAAACAGGTCCTACTCCTACAGCAGGACACCTCAGAGAGCTATTAGACCAGTCTGAAGCTCTAAAGAACTCCAAACCAGGCACCTCAGGGACTGGTGAGGAAGTTTCTCCTTCTGAAGATGATAACCCTGATGCCCCTGCCCCTGTCATCCAGATAGATGAGGAAGACCAGACCCCTGGGAATTCTCAGCCTGAGGAAGAAGAAGGGGAGGAGGTAGAAGAAAGTGAGTCTGATGATGATAGAGATAGCCAGGTGTTAGTCAGCAGGCTTAACCAGGCTAACCTAAGCTTATTTGGGACTGAAGGTGGGTCCAACCCATTCAGACCCCCAAATGGACTTAACCAGGAGCATAGGAGGAGGAGGAGGAATCACTCAGGTGAGTCCAATACCTCCCATGTTTCTAGAGGTTCTCATGGCAACTCCAGAAGGGAGTTCACTAGCCCTCAGAGAAGGGAGCATGAGGCCAAAATGAGAGAGGCTGAACTTAGGATCCAGAGACAAGAATTAGAAGTTGCCCTGGCCAAAGAGAAACTTGCTAGAGCAAGGCAGCCTAGAGAGAGTGGATTAGATTCCACTGGTGGCAGCACTATCCCTAAGGATAAAGACAGGTCCTATGACAATAGAAACCGGAGTAAGATTGTGCCCCCCTACAAAGTTGGGGATGATATCCACAAGTGGATGACTGCACTTGAGAGAGCTTGCAAAGTACAGCAGGTCCCTCAGGAGCAGTGGGCAGCAATCTTGTGGCTCTCCTTTGAAGGTAGAGGCAGAGACAGACTCCTCACAGTTAGTGATGGGGATTCTAGAAACTACCTGGTCCTGAAGAGTGCTCTGATTGATGGGTTAGGCTTAACCACTGAACAGTACAGGTTAATGTTCAGAGACACCCAGAAGACACAGACTCAGGACTGGTCTGAATTTGTTGAATGTGCCACTAAGGCTCTGGAGGGCTGGTTGCTGGGAAGTAAGGTTACTGACTATACAGGATTGTATAATTTAATTATGAGAGAGCAAATCTTAAGTAATTGTCAAAATCAGCTTCTACATCAGCACCTGGTTGACTCTGATCTGACCTCCCCACAAGAATTGGGTGGGAGGGCAGACAAATGGGTCAGAACCAGGATCAGGCCTAAGAACCAGGGTGGTGACCAAAAGAAAGAGACTACCAAACCTCAAGAGAAGGGTGGGGATAAAAGTAAGGAAAAGACTTCCCCAGGGCCCCAAAACTCCAAGGATGGGGGTGGGTCCCAAGACACTTCTTCAACCCAGAAAAAGCCTTATTGTCATGTCTGTAAACAGGTTGGGCATTACAAAACAGACAGCTGTTGTCCCAAGAATGGCAATAAAGAGAATATACCTCCAAAGCCAGCTCCAACACCTCCTGTTACTGTCAGCAGTAATCCCCCAGGAAGTGGGAGCACACCCAGGAATCTGGGTGGGTTTACTTTTGGAGGACAGGTGGATTCTGGCCTAACCAGGTCCCCTACCTCAGATACTCTTGTCTATGAGACTGGCATGGGGTTTGCCAATTTCACTGCTTGCCCAAACACTTTGAGCAAGTATAGACAGGAGCCCCTCATCAATGGCTTGAAAGTTGAGGCCTTTAGAGACAGAGGAGCTAGCATCACCATGTTGGCTGAATGTCTAGTCCCCTCAAGGCAACTTTTACCTGATGCCTCATATCAGGTGAAAAAAATTGATGGAATAGAAACCAATCACCCCATGGCAGTAGTAAATCTTAGCTGGGGAGGTGTCACTGGCCCAAAGAGAGTGGCAGTGTCATCAAACTTGCCTGTAGATTGTCTACTGGGGAATGATTTAGAAATCTCAGCCTGGGCTGAGGTGGAACAAGAAACCCATTCTAAAATGGTAAATCCCCATGGAAAGGTTAGTGGGGCCGTGATGGCTACAGCCCCAATCCAAGATGTCCTTCCTGAAAAGGTTGGTAGGGCTGAGCAAGCCTCAGCCCCATCTTTAGCTAACTTCCCTCCTGAAAAGATTAGCAGGGCTGTGATGGTAACAGCCCATACCCAAACTGAGTCTCCTCCTGAAAAGGTTGGTGGGGCTGTGATGGCCACAGCCCAAACTCAAACTGATACATGTGTTGTGAAGCCTGAAAAGATGGATCACTCCACACAAACAGAGAGCATTGAGGAGGAAGAGAAATCTCCCTCCCACCAGACTTTAGGAAAGGATCAGCCTCCTCAGGGAACTGATCTTACCCCTGATGAAGGAACTGTCCCAGAGGTTGTTAGGCCTGGCCTGACAGAGCCTCTGATGACAGTGGACCCTTCTCAGGTGGGACCCAGTCTGGAGCAGGTATCCTGCCCCTCTCTACCTTGCCTTACTCAGCCCAGCCCCAGAGGACAAGAAGGACAGTGAGCCCCAAAGGGCCCCCTGTCAAATAAAGCACCCCCATCAACAGATTAGGGGCACCAAAACTAGTAGCCCTAGTGAGGTGAAACCTTTAAAAACTCCTGAGGGAGCCCCCTTAAAAGTAGTTAGGGACCTCCCACAGATGGATTCTGTTGGGCACAGCCAAACCTGGGACCCCAAGGCCCCAAACCTGACCTGTCCCTCCAGTAAGCCAACAAGAGGGACCCAGCCTCCAGCTTTAGGTAGCCACAGGTTGACCCTGAGAGCACAGTGCAACTCAGTCAAAGAAAGAAAGGCACACATGGTGGAGAGTGATTGGAGGAAGCTGAGTCCTACAGAGGAATCTCACTTCAGTACTCCATCCCAACACCAGCCTTTAACTTTGCAAAGACACACCACAGGTAGAGATTCCCTATGGTGGAGACACTCAGATACCCTTAGGGTGAGGGATTGCTTAGTGGACCATGAGACAGGGGGTAACCAAGCCAGAGCTGGTACTTCCTTATATGGCCACTTAGGCAATATAGGCTTACCTGGTCAAGGATAGCCTTATCTCCTTTCGTTTGGGGGGGGGTTATGTAGGAAGGTGGATATCTGACTATGGTTACCCCCAAACTTTTCGCCTGGTGTTTAGCTGGTTTTTTACATAGTTGGCCTGGGATCCTGCTATTCAGGGCCCCAGGCTAATTGCTCTCTCCTTAAAATGGACTCCATGTACCTTAGGTACATACCCAATTGGAATTGGCTCACCTTATTGGCCCCTGTAACAGTGTACCCAGGTACCCAGGGCATAGGTGCTTCCAAGGCCTACCAGGGGTTGCAGCATGTATTATGCCACCCCTGGCCTGGCCTCCATATTTTGACACAACTGGCTGATCACTCAGCTGGGGTAAGTCGGTGTAACCACCCCTTACTTAGGTGTAGTATGCCTATACCTAACCTAAAATGGACACATATGTTCCTATCAGTCACTCCTATGGAAGGCCTCATCAATCCTGGAGGCAGAGTGCTTGGAAATATGTGAGATGGTGCCCTGGTATGAGCTGAGCCTGTCTGCAGCTTTCGGAACCATGTCCTTTAGCTGTTTCATGATATTGCCATACCATATACTCTTAAGTGCATTATGAACCTCGCGGTTAAATGCTATCTTGGGTTTGGCTTTATCAAAACATGTCGAGTAAGGTGTCATACGAATTGGAATACTACCCCCTCGTCAGTTCTGGCGACAGGGGTAGCATTCCACCCTTCTAGAGGGACACGACATGTACCTAGCCTTAAAGTTAAACAGAGCCTTAGCATCCCAAAATGGATGCTGCCACCACAGACACAAGTCTGACCTCCTGCTGCTGGGAGTCCTTCCAGCGAGGGCAGCTTGGACAAAGGGTTTCCTGCCTGGGGAGGTGCTAGCACCACTCCAGACAGGATTTTGTGTATTGGGTAGGACAGGGTTGAATAGAATCAGACATGCCTGGGGCACACAAGGTGTCCCTGTGCATAGGCCAGTTCAAACCGGTGCTGGGGCTTTCCAGCCCCAGTCCTGGCGCGAAACTGGACAAAGGAAAGGGGGTGTAACCACCCCCCTTCCTGGTTCCACCCAGAGGAGGGACCTAGTAGGTGATCCGGCCCCCCAGATTCGAATAAGAGTGGGAGCTGTGTCCTGAGACTTCAGATCATCCTGAATCAACTTGAAATACAGAAGAAGACTGGACTTCGACATTCTGCTGCACAGAAGACGGAAGAGAATCTCCCTTGTGGCCAAGGAGTGACCACCCTGTGAATACAGGCACCAACCAGCAACTCGACGTCTGCTTTGCCGCCACCTCCCGCCGGAGCCCGAGCCCAGAGCCTGACAAGACCCAGACTCCCAGACTTCTCACCGCCCGATCCACAGTCCCTGCAAAGAAGGGACCCGTGGAGGCACCGAGAGACGTGGGACCGGACATCTTGGAAGACCCCCGAAACGCTGACTGCGCAGCATCAGAGGCACCCTCGACGCTGTGCTTTGGGGTTTGAGAAGCCCTAACCTCGAGCAGCCCTTGCACCAAAGATCAGCCCCCCAGCATCTCCACGATCTGCGTGGGGCCCTTTTGGACCGAGCCACTCGACGCGCCATCCCGGCCACTTGCCACGTGGCTAGCGGCCATCTTGGCGATGAAACCTTCAACTTACACTGCGGGTCTGGTTGCTCCAGACTTGCCCTCGCTCCTGTAAAAAGGAGCCCCTGCTCTGACCTTGCTGGTCCGAGTAGCAAGCCTTTTTCGATTCCTGCGTGGCTTGCACTAGCCAAGGCCTGTTTGTTCCAATCAAGTTGCCGACACCGCCAACAGCGAGAAGCCTGCGTGGGACAGCTCGTGACCGACTCCTGGACGTCTTCGACCCCTCGTGTCCACGTGGCTGCAGAGAGAAGCTACACAACATCACCTGTTTGCGCCTGACATTGCCTGGTTCCACTCTGGTTCCACGGTAGTCACTGGCTAGTGACTTTGAACATTGTCCCCTCTGCTTTCAGGTCGTCACCTCTTCAGATCCACCCTTGGATCCACCGGAACTCTTCACATCGAGTCGCCTGCAGCATCTTCAGCTCCAAGCACCATCGACCTGCGTGACGAAACCCGACACTACTTCGACCCTATGCACCCGCTTCCTGTGGGTGAGGTAACTCAGCTCCGCCGGTGTTCCCACACTGGTACACAACTCTAGGGTCTATGTCTAAAGTTTCATCCTTCTAGGTCACTCGGAAGGTTACTTTTTAACTAACTTTGTAACTGTTACGCACCATTGACATTGCATTGGTAAAGCGTGCACTTTCCGCACTGCACCCGAGTCCCGCGGGCCTTTCCCGACTTCTTCACTGCTAGTCCCGAACAGCTCCAGCGATTCCCCAGGCCCTAGGCCTCTTCACTTTCCCCATAGTGGTTCTTATACCACTATTTTAGTATATGGTTTAGGTGGCCCCTAGGGCTCATCCATATTGTGCAACTTTTGTGTATTTAAACTGTGTTTTGTTTTAACGCATTTGCTTCTGTGCTCATAAAGAGTATCAGGGATATTTGTAATAATAAATCTATATATATTTTCAATATATATCTGTGTGGTGTCCTTTCATTTGGTATTCAAGGGATTGTGTATGGTAAAACAGCTTGCTTCACATGCCTTTACAGAGTTTAGCCTAAGACTGCTTAGTCCATGCTACCCCTAGGATAGCTTGTCTATAAGGTTGACTTTACAACCTGCACCATAAGGGTTGCTTGGCATGGTACAAGGTGATCACTAGAACTAGTGAGCATCATATACCAGGCCAACGTCTCACATCGGGCACTCCCGATTGAAGAGGGTGTCCCCCAGGGCTCGGCACTGAGCCCCACCTTATTTAATCTGTATGTCCAGCCGCTAGCTGATGTCGCCAGACAGTGGGACCTTACCATCGTGTCATATGCTGACGACACTCAGCTAGTGGTTGCTTTGGCTGAGGCATCAGCCCCAAATGTCTCCAGGTTTAAAAGTGGCCTTACTGCTGTGGCACAGTGGATGACATCTAACTGTCTGCAATTAAATGCAAATAAGACAGAGGTCCTACTGGTTGGAAAGAACGCTGAGCTATGGGGGGGGATCATTGGTGGCCAACTGATCTGGGTAAAGCCCCGGAACCCAAATCAGAAGTTACAAATCTGGGTGTGTGGCTAGACTCTTCCCTTAATTTTTGCCTTCAGACAAAAAAAGTGGCTGCCACATGTTTTGGCATCTTACGAGGCCTAAGACCTACTTTTAAGTTCTTTGACTCAGCCACAAGGCAGTCCATAGCCCAGGCCACGGTGCTCTCTCGGCTGGACTACGCCTTCTCCCTGTTTCTGGGAGCCAATCAAGCGGAGATTGCCCGGATGCAGCGCATCCAGAATGCAGCTGCTAGAGTCTTGGTAGGCCTTCCCTGATTCTGTTCCATTTCCGATACCATCCGGAGGCTATGGATCAGCGTATTCAGTTTAAGACACTCTGCATCTCCTTCAAAAATTTAAAAATGGGCACCCCTAAAATGCTATGCAACCTTCTGACCCCATATGTCCCTATCCGCATTCTACGTTCTGCTGGCCAACATCTGGTCAGGGTACCCCGGATTAAGCGCTGCCGAGCAGGAGCACGCTCCTTCCGCCATCTAGCAGCTAAACTGTGGAACTCATTACTAGCACACATACGTGAACGGGAAAACCTGTTGGACTTCAGAAGGCCTGTCAAAACCTACCTCTTCCCCCGAAATTAAGCCTGTCTGATTCTACGCTCTGCTTCTCTCCTTGGAGTCAGTCGCTTTTCTGCCATAAAGCTCCGGGACGACCCTTTGCTGGGGCAGCTGAGCGCTATATAAACTAAGGTAACATAACATAACATAACATATTATTTGTGACAGATGCAGGGATCCAGTCAAAGTAAAATTGAATATAGGTATACCTTGGATATTTCAGTTTACTTAATGGGTACCCATGTAATTGTTAGAAACCAAAGTCGATATGTTAATTGAACAACTAATGGTTAACATTCCACATCTCAAGCTGCAGACATGTTTCAGCCTCTTCCTAATTACAGAAGAGTGTGTTAAAAAACATAAGAGGCATAAGGCTGTCCTACCAGACGATACTGTAATAGCAAACATGTATTGTGAAACCCTTTAACCTATTTACATGTATGCGGACCACTCTGTCATCAAATATATAGGATTCTCATGAAGTACGTGAACCACTGTTATATATGGCATTCAAATGTGACTTCAGATGGCTCGAAAGTAGCCTTACTCACCCTATTTAAGTTTTTTTCTAACCTCATAGGCGTTGAGGGAGTTAGCACTTCTCTGTAGTCACTCTCTTAAAGATAATCATTATGAACAGCTGTTAATGAGGGTGTCCTCATTGTTGAGGCGACATCTATTAATCTTGTATTTGATAAGTTCTCTCTCATTGTTATCAACTGTATTCTTCCCTGTTATCAAAGTTCTAAAATGTGATCATTATGAACTGTGTGCCTTGCTCTATTACTTATAACCGGCCCTTCCAACTTTCACATGTCTATCAAGCACTTTCTCATCCAATTTGAAAAAGTGTCCTTATGCAACAGACATGGCAAGAGAAACACTCAACATAAATATAAAGGTTCATGGAGAATCCTTTCCACTGGAGGTGTTATAATACCATGTATTTCGCAGTCATATATATCCGACACATGTCATTAGGAGAAGCTTGTTGCATTTCCAGTTTTCTCAGCCCGGGCTTATAATGGAAACACAATATTGGGTGAGTATAAGTGTCTTATTTTAAAAATGTATCCAAATGTCAGTTACAAGACAACGCACATGACTGAGATTTCAATGCATCTTTTACACTTTGGGAATTGTGGTATACTCGCCTAACATATCTCCAATCATCTGAACTATAAAAGGAGCATGAGACGTGCTAAACTTGATTCCAACTGCTCAGCAAAGGCTTTTAGTGGAGAATATAACTAGGACTTAAATATGCGTGCCCCTAATGTGTGCTCATGTCCCTCTGTCCTGGTAATGGTTAACCATTCTAGATGCAAACCATAAAACAAAACAAAAACAGAATGCTTGCTGTTCCTTTCCTTGTGCTGGTGGGCATCCCTGCCCGATTGGTGTACCCACTGCCTCAAGGGTACAGTGCCGCCTGTACTGCTCCTATGAGTCTCTCTTCCACCGCACTGGTCAATGAAATGCACCGGATCTTCTCTATTTACACAGTCCTCTCCTAGAGATGGTGTGTCACTTGGAGTGTGCCCGTGGCTTTACTCAAGGATCATGGGAGATGTATTTTTTTAATGCTAGTTGGACGTGCCCCTCTCCAAGGGTCAGCGTGTTACTTGAAGCGTACCCTGTCCCGCTACTCAAGGATCATGGGAGATGTAGTCCTCTGATACTAGTCGGATTCCTAGAACACTAAAAGATGAAAACTAAATCTGTCTGTATTTATGGATTACAACAGTTAATTAGGTGTGCTGAATCAGGATATGATATATGGCATAGCATTTGTTGTGCCATGCACATATTTTTATATATTCATTCTAGGCCATATTTATTAGTAGCATATGCTTAGAATGCAATACCTTAGTTATGTAAATTTCTGCTATGAGCTTCTTGTAGAGAGTACAGGGATAGTTTTATTTTATTTTTCTTCAACCTGCCACCTATGGGACTCTAGATGGCATTTGTATGTTTCTAATGCATGTCACCGTGAATACAGGGCAACAGGCAAGTCCCTTACTTTTACGTAGGGTGTTTGCAACTTGCGGCAGCCACAGATATGAGTTACAGTTGTCAGTAAATAACATCATCACTGAGGCCGTTCTGTCAATTTCTAAGCGGTTTATCCATTTTTGTTCATGACCGAGTAATGTTCTGCCTAGATTATCTGGGTTCCTCGTGATTTTGTCCACCACCACCCATTTCAAATCATTTCTGGAATGGCCTACATATAGAAAGTGTCTTAAACGTTTCATCCTGTTTAAGAATTTTTTTATTTGTATTATTGCTATAAAGAATAGCAGTATACAATATTCAGACAGACAGCATAGCACCTGAATTACATTACAAGGAACTTCTAACTATTGCAACATAGTGGAAACATCATACATGTACAGGATAGCCAGAATAGAGATGTTTCAGTTTTATGAGTAATCCCACCAGTCCTCCCATATCTTATGCTTTTGAGTGTCCCCTTGTGCCTGTTACACAATCTCTTTAACTTTTACACAGAAGTCCATACAACTCGACCATTCCAAGATTATAGGTACCTAAGCGTCTCTCATGTGTCTCGCTGGGTCCATTTTTGCCACCAAGAACCCCGTAGCTAAGAATAAATGATTGTGACATGGATCCCCCCCCCCTCACTCTTCCAGTAAATCCATTATTTATATTCAAGTATCAACCAAGACCAAACGGCCAATTACTTCCCTATTTCTACAAATATAGTTTCCAAGTATTTCTGAATGGTCGGCCATGGGCATATCATATGGTAGAATGTCTCCTCTTGGGCTGTACATCTAATGCAGTGGGGGGACCTTGCTCTGCCCAAGTACCAGAGCTGCGTTGGTGAATAGTAGAATCTACGTAAGTATTTAAACAGTATAATGTGCAGTCTAGAGGCCACAGCGAGGTACAGTGAAGCCATCATTGCCTCTCTCACATCATCATCATGCAGTTCCCCACCTCCAGTGCCCATCTATTGTAAGGTTTTGTAAGGGTGGCTTGGGTGTTGAGCATCAGGGTTACACAGAGCTGGGATATTCCCTTCTTTTCTGCCCTATTCATCACCAGCTTATATTCCAGGAGGTTACTGTCTGGGAGCTCTCTCAGCCCATGTCGGCATTCCACCAGAACATGCCGCAGCTGTAGATATCGGCGGACCTGTAAATTATGTAGTAAGTCAGCCTTGAGCACTGTAAATGATTTTATATGGTTGTGGGTCCATACATTCCTTAGCATGGAGATACCGATCATGTCCCACTGTGCGAATCCCCAGAGATGCCTTACCTGCATCAATCTACACGGTCACAGTGGGGTCACCGCCATAAGGATGTCATAGTCTTTAATTTCAAATTTGTTTTATTGGTTTCAAGAGCAACAGTAGACAATACATTGCAAGGGAGGCATGGTAGGCATAAAAAGCAATCAAAATGGAGAGATATACACTGTCCGATAGGCATATGGATGATCATTTGTAATGGGTATAACAAAGGTTTAGTGCCTGGATTGCAGTTGTCCCTTGCAAGGAAGCAATGAAATCGTAGGTAGAAAAGCCCCAACTGGAAGCCCCCCCGCTCCCCCACCCCCCCTCCCTGTTCCCACCCCACCCAGTGTGCCGAACATGTGGAACAAACATAGCTATAGTCGTGTAGTGGATGATACAATCACTCAGATGGTCACAAGGAGTCATGTGTATTCGCAGTGAGTCGTAGAATGCGCAAGTACTTAGGGCACGTGATCTCATAAAATTCTTTGGAAAAGAGGGAAAGCAGCGGAAGCCACACCTTCTAATAAGCAGCAGTGGAGTGTGTGAGCGTGGCGTGAATACGTTCCATTCATAAGGTGCACCATATTTTATGTAACCAACCCGTGTGAGTGGGTCTGGTGGTGGAGCCCCAAAGGGACAAGACATGTTGTGTTGCAGCCTGCATGGCGATCCCCATCTGGCGACCTCTAAGAGATTTCAGGGGGAAGGTGAGTGCATTGGGTAGGCCTAAAATAGTGTATGTCGGGAATCTGGGGATTTCGGTATCAAATGTGGAATCGATGTCGTCTTGGACCGTCTTCCAATAGTCCTGGACTTCACGACAGTCCCAGAGAAGGTGAGTCAGGGTGCCCCTTTCCCCGCAGCCCCTCCAGCATAGCGCGCTACGTGTGGGGTTGCCCTTATTGAGCCGGACCAGGGTGAGGTGCCAGTATATGGCCAGCTTCGTCGCCGCCTCCCTGGATGCGGTGTTGCGAGTGGTGTGGGCGGCTCTATAATAGACATAACTCCATTCCTTGGATGATAAGGCCCTCCCCAGTTCCGCCTCCCATCGCTTCTGGCCTGCTGTTTTGCCTGTTGGGGTGGGGGGTGTAAGCATTTTGTAGAGGTCCGTGATAAGGTGTCTGTTCGAATCCTTTGTCACTAGCCATTTCTCAAAGGTCGTCATGGGCCTGCCAACTAGGGGGGACGATGTCTGGATGCGTGAGCCAGTGTCTAAGTTGTAAGTATTGAAATAAGTGAGGGGAGACAACATCATAGCCCTTGATTATGTCCTTAAAAGGGAGGAAACCCTGCAGGTTGAAGAGGTGGCCGGCGGAAAGGCAACTGATGCCGCGCCATTGCGGGAAGGCCCGAGGAGTGTTGCCCGTGGGAACTCCGGGTTGTCCAGGACAGGTAAAAGTGGAGAGGGGAAGGTGGTGAGCCCTTTCTGGACCGCAACCGCATTCCAGACCTGCATGACAGTGCGAGTAATAGGGGAACGCATAAGGTAGCGTGGTCGGTGCTGTCTAGGAAGGAACGGAATTTTCCAGAGGGATGTACCAGCCATTGCCCTGTCTTGAAATAACCAGGGCTTCTCGGATTCCAGTCTGAACCATTCTACCAGATATCGAAGTTGCGCAGCATGGAAGTATTGTAGAAGGTTGGGGACACCAAGACCCCCCTCGCCTGTGCTCCAATAGGCTAGACGTTTATGCAGGCGCGCCCGTTTGCCCTCCCAGATGAAATGATGGAAGGCAGCCTGTAGGGTCGGGATGGTGCCCGCCGGAGGGAGCACCGGGAGAGTCTGGAAAATGTACAGGATTTTAGGCAGAGCTGACATTTTAACCGCCGCAACGCGTCCCAGTAGGGAGAGAGGCTGTTTGGCCCAGCGTGCAAGATTGGACCGGATTTGGGAAGAAAGGGCCGTGTAGTTGAGAGTCAGCGTAGATTCCGTGGAAGCGGTAAGTGTAACACCCAAGTAGGGGAGGTGCGTGGCCGATGAGACTCCTCCCCTATAAGCAGGTGGAAGCGCCTGTGTTTGGGCGTTCCTGCCGAAGGGTAATATGAGGGATTTCCCCTTATTGATTTTGAAGCCAGAGATGGCTCCAAAGGATTCCAGCTCTGTCAGAAAGGCAGGGACAGAGCAGTCTGGGCGATCCAGAGCAGCGATGATATCGTCGGCGTAGAGGCCGATCACATGGGGCTCCCGACCAAAGGTCATGCCTTGGATGGCAGGGTTGTCACGGATCCTTTGCGCAAGAGGCTCTACATAAAGGGCAAATAGAAGGGGCGAAAGAGGGCAACCCTGCCTCGTGCCTTGTTGAATCTCAAAAAGGTCCGAACACAGACCACCCATGCGGACACGAGCCTGAGGGCGGTGGTAGCAACTCGCTATCCAGGCCTGAAACCGATCTCCTATCCGAAAGCGTTGTAGGACTTGTTGGAGATAGGTCCAGTCTACCCGGTCGAACACTTTCTCCGCGTCCATATCCAGCAGCGCAGAGTCCGAGTTCTGGAAGTGGGCTTTATCTATCAAATGAAGTATACGTTTAGTGTTATCGCTGCATTGGCGATTTGGGACGAAGCCTGATTGATCAGGCTCAAGGATCCCGGGCAGACACGGACTAAGACGCGCAGCCAGGATCCCAGTAAAGATCTTCAGATCCAGGTTAAGTAAGGATATGGGCCGGAACACGGAGCAGCACGTGGGTTTTTTGCCTGGTTTGGGCAGCACTATAATCTCAGCTGCCAGCATATCTGGGGGGATGGAACTCGGGCCCTCGAAGGAGTTGAAGAGCCGGGTGAGGACCGGAGCTAACAGCTGGCCAAAGGTTTTATAAAACCCGGCTGAAAAGCCGTCAGGCCCTGGGGATTTAAGAGAGCGGAGGCGAGAGATAGCAGAAAGGACTTCGTCCCGGCGGATAGGGGCGTCTAGGGAATCCACATTGTCCTGAGACAACTCCGTTACGTTCGCCGATTCTAAGTAGTCATGAACATCCTCCGACGAGACAGAGTCGGCCTTATATAGTGTAGCATAGAACGTCCTGGAAGCCTCCGCGATCTGGGTCTCGCCAGAAATATCCAGACCAGAGTCATCCGTCAGGCTAGTGATTTTGGAACGTTGGGTCTTCGCCCTCAGGGCACTAGCAAGTAAGCGGCCCGTTTTGGTCCCCCCGACATAATATGAATGACGGAGGCGCAGAGCGGCGAATTCCGCTCGGTCCGTGTCAAGGCTGGCTAATTGCCCCCTAACAGCCTACAGTTGTCTCCAGACCCGTGGAGCACCGGTGCGACTATGGACCCTCTCGAGTTCGGAGACCTGAGCCGTGAGGTCATCCCTTTTCGCTTTGCGGTCCTTTGCTTCCGCCGCTGCGATTGCAATGAGCTCGCCGCGGGCCACCGCTTTTAAGGCCCCCCAAAGGGCGGACACAGAAGTCCCGGAGTGTCATTAATAGCCAGGTAGTTCGTGAGGCAGGTGTGTAATTGCTTGGTGACTTCCGGCCTCTGTAAGAGGGTCTCGCGCAACCGCCATGCCCCAGGGGGGGCGGGCGGACCTAGGAACCTGTAGTACCAGTTCCACAGCATCGTGGTCAGACAGCGCCGCTGGGGTGATGCTTAGGTCTTTGAGAATGGCGAGCAGTTCAGAAGAACCTAAGTAGTGGTCCAACCTGGCATATGTGCGGTGGACGTGGGAGTAGAACATGAAATGTGATGTGTTGGGATGAGCAGATCTCCATAGATCCACTAGGTCCCTGTCGCGTAACCAGTCCTTACCGGCAGCGGTTATGGCGCCGGTGTCTCCGTACCGATGACCCGATCTGTCCATGCTTGTGTACATCACTAGGTTAAGGTCCCCCACGACAAGCAGAAGAGAGGCAGGGGAGTGAAGAGCCTCGGAAATGGCATGTTTTAAAAAATGTTCCTTTCCTGAGTTCGGGGCATATAGTGAAACAATTGTAAAGCGCTGTCCCCCCAATAAGAAGGTGTGTGCTAACAGCCTGCCCTTAATCTCCCCCCCCTGTCCCCAACACAGCCGCGGAAGCACTTGGAGACCAAAATAGCCACCCCGCCTTCTTTGTTGGGGGCAAGGAAAAGAATTGCTGGGGGAAAGCGCGCGAGCGCATTCTATGCCAGTCTTTAGGTAAGAGATGGGTTTCTTGCAGTAAACATATATCGGCCCCGGAGTTTTCCAGGTAGGAGATCACAGCCCTCCCTTTAATCGGGTTATTCAAGCCCTTAACATTAAGAGTTAGAACCTTCAAACTAGACTCCATCATAGGAAGTCACGCGGGCCACAAGCTGTGAAAGTACAATCCCCTTGATGGAGCTGATAACGACTCGGAGAGCATGTCAGTACCGCGGGACCCCCCGGCACACTGGGTCCCTCCCGCAACCCCACCCCCAGTCCCCCATCCCAACAACACCCCCCAAACTTCCCCGCGCTAACTGACACCCACCCCCCATCTAGGCCCTACCCCTCACCCCAACTGTGGTCCCCATCCCAGTATCCTCGCCCCCCCCCCCCCCAGAACAACAACTGGAACCCCAACTTCATCATAGTCCTGGGCCTATCCAGACACAGTTCAGGCCCACAGAGTCTTCATGTGGAGGAGTGTGTGGCAGTGGAACCCCCGTCGGCTCCCCCCGTCTCCCCCTGACCTGCTAGTCCTGAAGCAGATAAACCCCCTTGCACAGCTTCAGCCAATACCGATTCCTCAAGGCATTGCGCGGACCCCATGGGATCACTCCGACGTCGCTGTGCCCCTGGATACTTCTTGGATGGCCGCCGCCTGTTCCTGCGCCATCAGCTAAGGATCCGGCTTCAGGGACGACTGAAGTTCGTGGGGAGGACTTGGGCGAGGGCCGCCCTGCTAGATCATCTCTCTCTGAGGACTCATCAAGAGTGATTCCCAAGAGTGTGCATGTATCCTGCAAGGATCAGAGCTGCTGCAAAGTCCCATTCCATTTGAGGATTATTCGAAAGGGATGGCCCCACGAGTAAGGAACGCCATTTTCTCGCAGGAAGGTGGTGACTGGTTTGAAAGTTTTTCTCTTCTGCAGGGTAATGGCTGAAAGATCCTGGAATAAAGATACTGGGTGGCTTTGGTAGAGGAGGGGTTGTTTCTTACGGGCCTCTTGCAATATACGCTCTTTCAACGAAAAGTCTGGGAGGAACGCCAGGATGTCCGGAGGGGGAGCGGGCGCACGACGCGCCAGGCCCACCATGTGCGCCCTGTCAATGCGTATGGCAAAGTCTTCATTTTCTCCATAAATGTCTCTGAATAGGCCCTGCAAGAAGAGAGTGACATCCGACCCTTCCGTTTTGAGTGGCACACCCCAGTCCCTTATGTTATTCCTTCGAGACCGGTTTTCAAGATCTTCTGCATGTGCTTGTAAATCTACCTGTTGCTCTTTGAGGCGCACCACCTCCTGCTGCAGTTGCTCAATCTCCGCCTCTGGAAAGGTCGGCCTCCTCCACCTCAGCCACTCGTTCCCCTAGGCTGTCAACGTCCCTGCGCAGTTCCCTGAACTCTCCGGCCATATCCTGTTTCAATGTCTGGAAGTCTTCCATTAAGGTGTTAAAGAGAGTCTCTAGGAAGTATTTGGTGATGGGGTGCCTGCATCGTCCGGGACGGTATTCGGGGTCCCCGAGGGTGCGGTGTTTTTGTCTCCCTTGGGGGGCCTTTCTCCAGCATGTCAGTTATCGTGCGCCCCGCTCTGCGTTGTCCCGTAGCCATGATGCCCAGAAATATCGACTGCGGGGGTTCTCAAACCTTGCCCACTGCAATGGGAGCAGAGCCAATATGGGGTGACTTAGCAGCGGCCTAGGGAGGGCCCTGCGAATGAATTTAGGCCGCCCCTCTCACTTCGCCGTGCAGGCGCCCCGGGTCAGGTCCGCAGCGCTACGTCGAGTGGTGTCTCACACCCCAGCCACAGGGCGTTCTGCCGGTTCCTCTCAGTGCTTTGAACCGTCCACACTCCCCCCTCAGGGCAGCACATCGAATGCCTCCGGCTCCAGGTCCCGCTGCCGCACCGCCGGTCCCCGCCTCCTCCAAGCCCCAGGCCTCGGGCCCCGGTGCAGCTCTTTCAGTTCTGCCCACAGGCTCACACCTCAGGCTGTAGCCTCCGTTGGGCAAGGCCCCGGAACACCTTGTCTCTCTTGCAGTCGTCGCAGCATCCAAGCGCCTCCGCCGCAGCACGACCCTCCAGTGGCAGCGCTAGGCCCGCAAGCCGGGGGCTCGATTTCCGCACTCCAGGCAACCAGGCGCAACCCCCGGCCTGGAGCAGCACACACTCACCGGGTCAACGGCGCAGGACGCCGCCACGCTCCATGCTGCAGGCAGATCCGCTCTGCCCCCCGGGCCGCCCGGGCCTCGCCAATGCGCGGGAGGTCACCTCTGCCAAAGCGGGCCCCGGGGCTAGGCCTCAAAGCCGGGGCCCCGGGTATCGCGGCGATCCGGCGGAGGCGTCACCGGTGCTCTGTCCCTCCTCATGGTGGCGGGTGATCTCCTGGTGATCGCCGCCGCTCAGCAATGCCCCCCGGTCCGCCGCACACCGGGGCCCAGCCTCTTCCGCGGGCCAGAAGCACAGTCGCCGCCGGCAGCCGCTGCCCGCCACGACCAACAAAATGGCGGGTCGGGACTCCGCAGGGAAGAAAAGTCCGTTCAGGGCCGCTGCGGGACGTCGCCAGCCACAGGAGACAGCGGGAACCGGCCCTTGGAGACTCGGGCCACCAGCACTTGCTTTCTGGGGGCTACTGTAGGGGATAAGGGCTGCTGAGAGGTCAGGACGGGGGAATTAAGCCGGGAGCCTCACTCGGCAACGTCCGTCCCGGTCGCCATCTTTGCCACGCCCCTCAGGATGTCATAGTCTTTGACTGATTTTAACACTGTGCTCTAGCACAGCAGAAGCAATATGGATACCACAGGGAGAGACTGTGGGATTGCCCCTCGTAGAGCATATGAAGTAGCAGATGTTAATCAATGCACAGGAGTTCTAGCCATTACAGGTGGTTGTGTCTGTCTCCATACAGCCAGTAATTGATATGGAGCATTTGTGCTGCCCAGTAATGTACCTGAACATCTGCCCATCCCACACCAGCGTTATAATGAGATTGGCGGCATTTTGTGAACGACACCCTCAGGATTGCCCCTGTTCCAAGGAAACCAGATATCATTGATTGAATATTTCTGAAAAAGTTAGGTGAAAGTATGTATGGATAGTTTTGAAGAACATAAAGCAAACTGGGGCAGGTTATAGTTTTAAACAGGATCCCCCACTCTAATAGCAATATGGGGAGATTATCCCATGATTGAAATTCATGTTTCATCAACCCCATTAAGATGCCAATTTTGAATTCCCGTCTTCTATCTTCAGGGATGGTTATTTCCATACCCAGGAATCGGAAGTGATCGATCGCCACTTGCAATTGTGAAGTCCTTGAGTTGGGCAGGGGCCCCAGGCAATAAGAAAATGGATTTTGACCTGTTTATCCTTAGTCCAAGGCATCTCCATTTATATCAAGGATGTGTATCAGCCTTGGCAACATAGTGTCCAGGTCCTGGAAATACAGGAGCATATACTCTGCATGAACGATATTCTATCTTTGTGGCTTCCATTCCAGTGGAGGCCCGTAATCTGGACATCTCTGCAGATCTATTTGACCAACGGTTCTATGACCAGGGCGTATGAGAGAAGTGAGAGAGGGCTCCCTGCGGGACAGTGGTCCAATACCAGGCCGTTGACTTTAGCCTGCGCCCACAGTAATATATAAAGCATGTTGACTAAACAGATAAAGCGTGGGCCAAAGTTCTTTTTTGGCCAGATTTAATGCTTTAATGGAAGGTGTACAATTTTGAAGGCTTTCTCCAGGTCCAAGGAGAGAATGGTGCGGGACCTCTAACCTCCCAGGACTTGGAAAGGATGAGGTGTAAGAGCTGAGGCAATGTCAGGTGCCCCTATTGGGCATAACCCATTCTGGCCCTCATGTATCATTGAGCAAATGAAAGGTGCACAGCCAAAGGGCTTGGATTTTCACCAGGAATTTTGCTTCAGTATTGATTAATGAGACTGGGCAGTTTAACAGTCACAAAGATCAGGTGGTTTGGATTGTTTAAGTAATAACAAGATCGTTGAAGCTCATAAATCAGAGGGTAGTATCAACTATTCATAAGTCTTGTCAAAGAGTGTTTTAAGCTAGTATGTTATCAACAAGGTGTATTTCTTGAAAAACACAGCAGGAAGCCATTAGGACCTGAAGCTTTGCCAGAAGCCGTCGCCACAATTACCTATTAAACTTCCCCCTCCGTACCGGAGAGATCGAGGTCCGTTCTACCCTCACTGGACATTGTCGGTGTGGGCAGGTCCTAAATTACTGGGGTCTGGGTCTCCAGAAATGGGGGTTGTACACGTGCATAGATTACTTTGTGATTTGCAGCAAACATTTCCGCCATGGCTGTGGGATTGTGTGTAATGTACCATCCGCATCCCGAGTGGCCTGGGCTTTCCTTGAACTATGTTCGCTGTTAGTTCGCCAATAGAGTAATTTCCCCATTTTGTCACCATGTTCATATATCCTACTCTGAGAGAATAGCCAGCCTTCTCTAGCATTGCCAGGAAGCTTCTGTTTTAGTAAAAATAAAATCTCCCCATGGGATCCCAATTCAGTCAAACTTCAGCATTCCAGCCACGTCTTGGCTCAGGCATTCATTCATCAGGCATTCGACACACCTCAGATTTCTACCATCATAATCAGTATCACATACGTATCAAAGATTGCACAAAGTTTTAATGTTGTGTTTGCCGACCCACGGCCAGTTTTCAAATCAATCACAAAAATTATACATTTACAATTGTCCACCTAATCCTTATGTATTTAAAATACATTATTTTATAAAAACTTGACATCACAAAGAATCCTTATGTATTCAAAATACATTATTTTATAAAAACTTGACATTACAATGATTCAAATGGAAATGCATAAACCCGGCCCCACAATCAGGTGCAATTTAAAAATACACAGAAGTGTAAGAAAGCATAAATATTAAAAAAAAATGAAATGGGAGAAAACATAAGACAACTAACATTGGCCTATTCAAATGCTGCTAGTCCTCTATAATCATTGCAAAAGATCTGAGAAGCTTCATAAAAATGGCCATCCACTGTATCACGTTAGCCAGATTCTGCACACATAGAGTAGTGTGTACCCGTGTCTGTCTAAAAAACCGCTGTCAGTGCCTAGCAAATGGGTCTCTTGCAGAAGAATAACTTCTGGCGCACAATGCTTTATATGACGTGATTGCCCCCATTTAATTTTATTATTCAACTAATTGATATTCCAGGACATTACATGAATCCCTCTCACGCTAACTCCCCTGTGCTTGTTGTCCACCATAACGGATAGTGACCTGTGTCGAAGTCTATGGTGCCACTGTCTGGTGTACAGTAACAAGAAAATCAACACAACTCAAACAAACCCAAAATACCTGCCCCCCGTATTCCCCCACTCTATCCTTCCGTTGTCGCCCCTACATAACCTGAACATTTCTATGCAATACAAAAACTAGATTGGGATGAAAGGTATGGCGAGCTTTCATTTGGCAGGTGTCTACCATTAACTGCTGGCAACCCTAGCATGATGAAAGCTAGAATTAAGAAACCATATAACGAGTTTGATAATCTTGAGTGGGGGGAAAGGGTTCTGTGTGTGGCCCGAGGGTCCGCCACATACCAGTGGCAAAGCAACCGTGTGTCCTCGCCTCCTGCCTCCAGCATCCAGCCACTAAGTCTTACATTTGTCTGCTGTTATTCCTCTTTACCTCACCCCCCATCTTGACAGTCGCTTCTTCTGCAGATTCGAATGTGCCTCTGCGGAAGCTATGGCCCTCTGTCCCCCCATGAGCTGTTCAGTCTTCCTAAACTTCTGCGGCTGTCATCAGACACTCATCTGTCTGCTGTGTTCCATTGAGGGCGATGCAGGTCCCATAAACCCAGTCTCCTAGATCGAGCCTCTAGGGAGTTCGGTGTGTTCCTCCATTCACTGCGAGGCCTGCTCCGGTGACTAGAAGAAATGGGTCTTCTCTTGGAACAGGACCTTCAATTTCAAGAGCAACGTGTATCGCAGCTCCATCACCCTTAACTTCTGTTTCACTTGATCAAAAGATTGTTGTTGCCGCTGCACACTTTGAGTGTAGTCAAGAAGATTAGGATACAGTGGGCTTTGTGTCCAAGAGCGTCCACTTTCCACGCTGAGCGCATTACAGTGTCTCGGTCTTGTTAATTGAGGGAAGCAATGATCCTGCACAGTGATGCCCCCAATGCTCTTACAATTAGGAAACATGTAAAGATGTGCACATTTGGGAGGTGTTTCAGCCATCGTTCCAGGAAACTAGGTGAGTCGGTCGCCTCCATCCCCTCGGGGAAGCCCACAAGCGTAAGTTATTGTGGCAGGAGTACCCCTCCACAACTTCCACTCACTCATCTAATTCCAAGAGAGTCTTGCGTTGATACAATTTTTTTGAGTTCATCCTCCAGTGTTGAGATGCGCCCCTCCGCATCTGCGACATGGTATGTCGTTTCTCAGGCATCTTGCCATAACAAAGTGGCGCTGCATCTCACTTCACCTATCTGTGAGTTCCAAGGACTGTCTGGTGTCATCTTCGGCGGTGGTCCCTGCCATAGATATGTAGGTTTTGAATGCAGGCACTGCTACCTTGACAAATGTGTGACTACAGGAGTGTACCTCCTGCCTGACTCGCATGACTCCTGAATCACTCATAGTTAGGGTTTTCTCAAAGAGGAGTTTCAACAGAAGGTGAGAGACTTAGGCCTTATTGCTATGCATGATATGAATGAGTAGATAGACGGGGATGCTACCAGCCCTGACGAAGGCGTCAGACCTGTATGGGCTTTAAATGTTGGCCGAGACATGTTGGCTTACATAAGGGCAATTGAGTCATTGATACTCAAATAACCCCCACAAGTTTTTAATCAAGTCTTTGGGTACTCAAATAGAAATTCTTTTGGGTATGCCCTGAGACATTTGTATTGCTTTTTCTCTGGATCCCTGCTCCAAATCCAGCAACGATGTATATAAGAGTTCCCGACCTCAGTTGAATCCACCATGTTGGTATTATCCTACCTGGGCATGAATTGGCGCAGATGATGAACCATTTCACCATACATGGTGGGTGAGGCGTCTACTCCAAAATCTTTGGAATTTCTCCACAGCCTATCTGAGAAATCTAACCTAGGTGCCCATAGGTGTTTGATGATGGGGTCATCAAGTGACTTTAGATACATAGCTGTGGATGAGTGAACCCCCGGGACCACTTTAGAGGCTGCATGATCGGGGTTATCCATAGGGTAATTGACGTTGCTGCCATTGTCTGGGGTTGTTGCCTTAGCAAATTTGTCTAGTTTATTTTGTTCTGGATTGGCCTTATATCTTGTCATTGTCAATGTCAGGCCCAAGGGAGTTGCAGTGTGTGGAGGGCTTCCACAATCTGCACAGAGAACACAACACCCAGCCCTGGCACCGGTGGCACGTGCAGTCGGTCATCTCTCCATGTGCAGCACTAGGAGTAAGCCCTGATGGTTGGCAGGCAGTGTGACTCAGGTCCAGGGGCTACCCCGGTCTCCAAATCTTCTGGCCCAGCCTTAAAGTCCTCTGCCCTACGGACCAGCGGGTGCCACAAGCCTCGAGCTCGGGTGGCTCGTGCAGCCCAGGAGCTGTTGTGCGCAGGAGAGCCGCACCCACACTGGGATCACTGGGGGGGCAACCCTCCGAGGGTCGCTGGTGCTGTATTTTGGTCCTCGGGTGAGCCTCACAGCCTCAGTTTCCCTCTCAACGGCCCGACTTGCCCTCCCTCCAGGTGCCCTGGAGGAGTCTGAGCCGGCTGCCAATCCAGAGTCCTGAGGGTGCCCTACTGGCAGTTGGGTGCGGCGGGCATACTTCGAGCCTCCGGGAGCAACTGTGGCTGATCCCCATCATGCCCACGGTACTGAATCACGAGGTGGCGGCTCTCCAACGTATATGTCCTGACTGGCATGGGTGCAAGTACTTCACTCATCATGCCTGCCGGTCCTTGACCTGTCTTTCCTCGGTCCACTGCTGGTGTTGGGCCCCACAGTGCTTTTTCTGGCTTGTGCTGAGTGTGGCAGGCAGGAGCTGATGCCTGTGAGCCAAAGATGGGTGGAGCCTTCCAGGATAATTGTGTTTATTAGGGCTGCCACTCTGGAGCTCAGGAATTTGCGTCCACCATCTTGTAAGCTCCAGCAACACCCCCTCGTATGTATTTTGTTTTTACATCTGTTGGTGCTTAGGGGCCAGCTTATCCTCACCTTTAATTTTCTTGTGGCCATACCTACATATCCTAAGCCACATGGGCATGTGAAACAGTAAAACATTCTTCTTATTACAATTCATGTAGCACTTTAGGACCCATGGTGTTTTTAATCCCACATCTACTTCATTTTGTTTTTAGGGCTAATGTGCAGATGTTGTAATTACCACATGGATAATGCCCTGTGATTGTGGGTAAACTCAGCAGAGATTGAATATCTGTGGTTGGTTTTTTTATCCTCTTTTTTTTAGGTCTTGTGTGCACCACTATCTCATTTACGGATTTCCTCTTTTCAATGCAAATAATGGTTGGTCAAAGTTCAGGATATAAATGACAATATTTTCCACTTTTTGATAGTAGTATCTTCTTTAAGGTGTAGGAGACTGGATCGTATGTGGTGACAAATATCACTCAGTCTTGCTGTTTCTCTTTTAGGGATTCAGGGTGGAAGTTATTGAAATGCAACAGGTTGTTGCATTCGGTTTGTTTGTAGAAGACTTCACATGTTAATGTATTCCACTGCACCTTAATTTTCAAATGAAGAAATGATTGTTCTTTGTGGGTTGATGCTATGGTGAATTTGAGAGAGTCATTTATGTTGTTAATCCAACGACTGAAAACCAGTAAGACATGTTCTTCCCTTTTCCAGATCACAAATAGATAGTATTAAGAAGTCACCACTAAGAAGACCTTGTAGCCCATAAGGTAGGGAGCATGGTAGTCAAAGTGAGGCAAGTAGAAATGTAATGTTATCCAGTCTCTACAGTGACAGGCCCTCAAAGCTATTCTCACTGTTAAAGGCTCTGGCTGTCCTATTAGGAAAACTAGAGTACACATTAAAATATGAATTCTGCTATCTCAAATTCAAAACAAGCTAAAGAACTAATTCAACTACTATTTATGTTATTGAAAATCAACTTCAAGGGGGGCGTGGCTAGCGGCCGTCGAGAATGGCCGCTGCCTAATTGAGTTCCTTCCTTCCCTGTACCTATACTGCCCTAGCCTGAGCCATCCACCGTCGTGTAGTGAATCGGACGGCAGCTTTTCATATCCCAAACCCCCGGGACATTTCTGAGCCCCGGGTGCAGCTTGCACAAAGCGATATCGCCCGACTGGAGAACTTGTGGTCGGGAGTAATGGCGGCCCTGGGATCCGCATCGGGATGGTGACGGCCTCCAGGCGAACCTAGGACTGCGCCCAGTAAGTCCCACTGCCGTGGAAGAGGTGCAGTGGACCTTGAAGAAAGAAGAAGTGGGCCTGGAGCGGCGGCCTGAGGGTAATTGACCTGTCCTAGTGGCCAGTGGCGAGGTATTCCGGTGAACTTCCCATCACGGTAGGCCCCAGCTTTGCGGCCTAGAGTGGCGAGCTGAGCAGGGCGGTGCTCGGAGGACAGGAGCGTGGAATTTCAGAGGCCCACGGAGGAGTGATATCCCTTAACTGCGGCGCCGGTAGGCTTGTTTCGAGTGCCTGCACCGGTGTGGCTGTGGTGGAATGTGGTGGAGGCCCAGGAAGAGGGAGCACTGTGGGGACCTGGCGGGCGCAATCTGGGCGATGCCAAAGTAATTTAGGTCCCGTCTTGGGGCCTAGTCGAGTGAGTGACTTTCCCTGGGTGAAGCAGCACAGGAGCTACGCGCTGCTGCCTCTGGCCTTTTCCTGGTGCAGGGGTGCTGACTGATTGCTGGGGACACGACCAGGGAGCACGGGCTGGCGCCCCCCCCTCTCTTGAGGAGATACCACCTGGTTGCCTGGATATGCCGGAGACACAGGAAGCATAAAGGTAGGAGAGGAGAGTGAGGCCAGCACTAAGAGAGGTGCATTGGATTGAAGCAGGATTGCAGCAGGATTGGTCCGGTGGACTCCTGAGTCCAAGACTGAAAGGGGGCAGTGTATATGACCTCCCCCCGTGTGACTGGAGGAGCAGCTCCATAGCCATGGCGGAGCTGGAGTTGACGTGTGGGACGCTGACTTGTGGGCCTCCCATGCTACCTGCACACTGGTAGCTTTAGTGAGAGTCTGTGCTGGGACCGATGGCATATTCAATGCCTGCTGTGTGGTCCTGAAGACGAGGCCGACAGCCTTGGCCCCTCAGCAGGAGGCCATTGCAGACTGGTGGTGCGACTGGTGAGACGGAGACGCTGCATGCTGGAGGCTGGCCTTACGGTTTCGTTCTACATCGTCACGAACGGAGTGGTCCACATGCAGCAACATATTCTTCGAGGCAGTGATGCAGGAGAGACGATTATATGAGTGCTAGGCGCTAGCTTGGCCGCTATCTTCAGTGAGTTGAGGTGGTCTCTACAAAGCGGCCTTGTGCCCTCGCCGGTTGGACCATCTGGTACTACGCAGTCATGGCGACGGGAGGAAAGGGCCACAAGGCCAACGCTCAGAAACAGTTAGCGAAATTCGCTTGATCCAAAACAGGAGAAAAGGGCGAATAGCCGTGCTCGGAGAGGGAAGGGGGCCAGATGTCCCTGTACGAGGCCCGGAGCCAACTCTTCATGATGTCATGGCAGCAATTTGTGGCGTACATGATTCAGTGGACTCGGTCACCGTGGAGGTCTCTCTCCTCCGAGCTGACTTCAGAAAAATGGACGAGAAAGTCAAAGAACTGAAGATAGTTACTAGCGCCCTGAAGACGGACACGTCGGAACTTCAAAGGCAAATGCTGGAAATGCAGAAGAAGCAGGAGAGTATGTCGCAACAGCTTGATGACTACGAAGGGCGAGCCCGTCGCAACAACATCCGCATCCTAGGAGTTCCAGAGAGAATGGAGGGGCCAGCGGCTGACTTGTATGTAGAGGATCTCATCACGAAGCACCTAAAACCTATGACTATTGCCAGTTATTTCTCTATTGAAAGAGCCCACAGGGTACCGGACGGCAAACCGAAACCAGGCGCACCCCTGAGTCCCCCTATTGCCCAGGTTTTCAACTATCGGGACAGGGACATAATCTTGCAGACTTATAGATCCAACCCTCCCTTGAAGATGGATAACTATGAGGTGGCGTCTTTCTGGATTTCATGGCCAAGGTTCAGGCACAGTGCCGTAGCTTCCAAGTGGTGAAGAAGGAACTGAGAGATCGGGAGGTGAAATATGCAATGCTTTTCCCTGCGCGGTTGCGAGTGGAGTCGGATGGCAGGTCGTGGTTCTTTGACTCACCGGAGGCAGTCACGGTTGGAAGCTAAAGGAGGGATCGTCATGGTTGATCTGGCCAGCAAAGAGGTGTCTGCGTGGAGCTGGCGAACAACGGTTCAGCTGAGGAAGATAGTTAGCTGAAGGAGCAGGACTGATCGAAGTGGATACAATACAAGACTGGGGAGCTCACACTCAGCTGAAAGCACAAGTAGGGGGGTTTCGGAGAGGGTATAAATGCCCACTGATACGAGACTGTCTTACAATTGTGGGCTTAATGATATGATACAGACTGATCGGTTTTATTGTTGTGATATGAAAAGGTTCTGATGCCGCTAAGTATGGATGGCTACACTATAAGTCACGTGTGATGTGTACCTTTGGGAGGGAGGGTCAGTTCACCTCGAGCATCTTTACATCTTTAGCATTTCGGGGGGGGGGGGCACTCTGCTATGTTGGGGCGTGGGTAGTTTTGAATCCACGGGCAGGGGGGCAGGGAGGGGGGCTGGGATGGAGGTTTGGAGTGGGGGGGGTGTTCTGTAGTTTCTTGTTGTTTTCCAAGGGGTTGCAAGATCCTGAGATACGAGATGGACAGGCTGACAAACAGGTGCCTTTGCGGCAAGTTGAAATGTAGATGTACTGTTTTGCCATGCATTGATTTTTATGTTTGTTTTCAACGTGACAGACAAAGGGGTGAAAGTGTTGCTTTTCCTTGCAGGCTGCATTATGAAGTATTTGCCACATTGTTGACCTATCAGGTTGTATGTATCACCGAGCTGAGGGATGGGGCTGATCAGGAATTAGTGCTCTCTGTCCTTTCTTGAAATGTCAACGGCTTGGGTGACAAAATAAAAAGAGGTATTGTCCAACAGTATCTGAAGAGACAGTCCCCAGACCTTGTTCTACTGCAGGAAACTCACCTGGTGGGTAACAAAAGTAAGGCTCTTAATAGATGGGGATACCGGCTCTTGGTACATGCTGACTATACCACCGAGTCTAGGGGTACATGTATTCTGGTCAAAAAAGACACACCACTGATTGTACACAAAACATGGACAGACCCACAGGGACGGTTTGCTGTGGCCGAAGCCCAATGGGAGGGGAGGGCCCTTAATGTAGTTTCTGTCTACCTGCCACCGGCACTGGGTAGGGATGCCCTAGCAGATCTAGGCCTAGTGTTGACTTAACTCTCCGATGGTACACTGATACTGGGCAGTGATTACAACATGACTATGAATGATACGGTTGACAAATATCCGCAGGGACTGGGGGCCAGACCAAACGAACGTATGACGGAATTCACTGAGGCATTAGGCCTCTCTGATGTGGGGCGGGAGCTACAAGCAGCAGATTCCAAATACAGGTACTTTTCCAGTGTGCATGGTAGTCTCTCCCGCATAGATCACATTTTAACATATACAGCCTCAGTAGGTAATTTTCGACGCCCTCAGACGCTACCCAGAGGGATTTCAGATCACTCCCCTGTGGGGATTGAGGTCACTCACAGCGAACGGCAACTGCAAAGCACTATTGCTATTAATCCATGGCTGTTGAAAATTCCGGATATTAAGGAGAAGCTCTGTGTACAAACAGGGACCTTTCTTACAGAAAATCTAGGGTCGGTAGATTTGGCACAGACTATGTGGGAGACATATAAGGTGGTCTTAAAAGGCTATGCCCTGTTGCTGAAAACAAAGTATGTTGCCAAAAGACGAGAGATTTTGTTTCAATTAGAGGAGAAACCTCGGGAACCTGAGGCCGACCATGCGCACAATCCCTCGGATGACTCATTACATAGTTTGACTTTGAAGCAAGATGAATACAGGCTCAAGGCGTGTGAACACATGATGGCTAAGCAGAGTGCCATCCAGAGTAGGTTGTATGAGCTGGGTGATAGGGCAGGGAAGACATTGGCCTAGTTGGAAAGAAGGGAACAAGGTACAAGGTGGGTGCTTCGGCTAACGATGCCTGGCAGAGAGGTCCTCCATCGCCCTAAGCAGAAGCGTTTTCAGATTACTTTGAAGGAGTGTATTCTCCCTCCACTACATATACAGCGGAGGACTCACGCCGGCTTCTAGGAGATAGTTATGTGCCAACTCTCTTGGAGCTGGAGAGAGACGTATTGGATGAAAATCTGACAGGTGAGGAAATCCAGAAAGCCATTGGCCAAATTAAGTCTGGGAAGGCGATGGGGCTGAATGGCACCCCCATTGAGTTCCTCAAGGTGATGGCCTCTCAGGTTGTCCCACATCTACGAGCAATGTATGAGGAAAGCTGTGAGAAGGGAGTTCTGCCAGCAGACCAACGTCTTGCTAGTATTATTGTCATCCACAAAGCGGGAAAGCCGGTAGATGATTGTAATTCGTACAGGCCAATCTCAGTGATAAATGTAGAGGCGAAGATCCTGGCAAAGGTTCTCGCCACGTGACTCGGGATAGTGATTACCTCCCTCATGCACCCAGATCAATCTGGCTTCATGCCTGGGAGAAACACGGCTCTTAACATATGCCGGCTGCACAACGTTATGGCGCGAAGGGATTTCTTGAGAGAAGATGCAGCTATATTGTCCCTGGATACCTCTATGGCATTTGATTCGATTGAGTGGCCATAGCTTTTCAAAGTCCTCTTGAGAGTTGGGCTAGGTCCTAAGTTTATATGATGCGTGAAGCTGCTATATACAGACATCCAGGGGCAGGTGAGAGTTAACAACTATACGTCCCGAACGTTCACGCTACGGAGAGGCACTAGACAGGGGTGCTCATTGTCCCCGATGTTGTTTTCCCTTATACTGGAGCCCCTGGCGGCCTGGATCCGTTGTGATGTGATGGTGCGGTGTTTCTGATGGTCATTGGAGTGTGAGGACAGGATTTCCCTATACGCCGATGACATATGGTTATACCTTGCCCCCCAAATAAGTCTATCCACACTTTTCTCAATATTTTTACAAACTTTGGGAAATACTCGGGAAATGCAATTAACTTTGGTAAATCTGTGTTGTATGTGCTATATGGGCAGACTGACTCCCCGTCTCATCAACGACTGCGCGTTAGTGGTCGCAAGAGACGGATTTAAGTATCTAGGAGTCTTAATAAAGTCGGACCCGGGTCTCTTTTACAGCCGGAATTTGGCGCCCCCATTGGCTACGTTGTGAACAGACGTTAAGCACTGAAGGTCGCTACCTCTGTCTTTGGTGGGCCGTGTTGCTCTTTTTAAAATGTTGGCACTCCCACGATATTTGTATATTCTTCAGAACTGCCCGCATCGGATTCCAGATGAGTACTTTGTAGAGGTGGAAGGGGAGATACGTACACTGCTGTGGAACGGTAGGGCCCCTAGGATAGCTCTCCAAAAACTTACAAAGGGGTGGTACGACGGGGGATAGCGCTGCCCGACATTAGGTTGTATTATTGGGCCTCTCAGTTGGTGGCTGTGAACTACTGGATGTATGCTCTTCCAACAGACCCGGCCTATGTCTTAGATAGGTACCAGATGGATCGCTCGGGATATCTGGGTGCCTTGTATTCCCGCACCAAGAAGCAAAAATATATTGGCCCGACACTGCACACAGTGAAAATTTGGCGGCTGGTTAACTCGCGGCTGGGCTGGCGTCCTCACAAAGGCAACACCGCTGTGGTACACTCAGAAGTTAGGCAAGCTGTGCTATCAGCGTGGATTTGATAGGTGGGATGTAATAGGCATATTGACAGTGAAAGATTTGGTTAAAAAAGGGGGATACTCAAATTTGAAAATCTCCAAAAAAGCTACCAGTTGGCCCCCGGAGAGGTTTTTAGGTGCTTGCAAATTAGACATGCCTTACGGGCGGCCTTCCCGAGCTACGAGGACATACCGGACTCGTCGCCTCTGGAGGACCGTTTGCTAGATGGGCCACTGCAGTCTAAGGCGATCGCCCTGACTTACAATAAACTTAGTAATAACTTGCCAGATGCCTTTGTGGTATATAAATAAATAATACCGGATCTATTTTTGGATGAATGAATGAATAACAGATAGCTCAATAAAATAAGAGTCAAGATTCGAGGTAGTAGGAGTTTCTGCAGGTTTATTACAGCATAAGGACAGGATCAGGACAACCTGCATAGAACGGGGGTAACAGGGCCCGGCAGCTGCCGGGGCTGGGTCAGGAATGAGCGCGCTAACTTTTAATAATAATACATCAACTTATATACATAGCGCAAACACATAGCATTACATTGCAGTAGGCGTAGCAGTGGGTGGAGCAGAAGGCGTGACGCGTAGCAGTCGCGAGAGATAACAGTAAAAGTAGGTGTAACTGGGAGTATACATAGACATGTGATGCAAACGTAACAGAATATGTCATGAATGGGTGACGCGTAGCAGTCGCGAGAGATAACAGTAAAAGTAGGTGTAACTGGGAGTATACATAGACATGTGATGCAAACGTAACAGAATATGTCATGAATGGGGCGGAAACATTGGAGGGGGCTACCTAAGGAGCCGGGACCTCTAACCTAATGGTGCGCGAAAACTGGCAATGACGTGTTACTAGGAGAAGCTGGGGGCTACGAACTCTGTGCTAGGAGCAGAGACTAGAGTCTGGAGGGTCGGAGCGACATGTACCTAAACCCTATCTGGTATCTTATGTTTAGGGAACATGTTGATATAAACTAGAAGTCATGAAGGGAGAAGCTAACTTGACTCTAAGACTGGACCATGCATTATTCTACATGTAGTGCGTGATGAAGAATATTAAATGACCATTAAATACAGTATTTCTCTAACGTGGAGCCGAAAAGGCTAGACAATGACGGAAACTATTGATGCAGTTCAGTAGTTTAGGAATGCAGAAGAGGAGGACTGAACTGATAACTGGAATCATAACATACTTTTGGCAGACTTAGAGGCAGAACCAAGCTGCACCGGGCACTGCGAGGCAGGAAGTAAGTGAAGGGTCGAGGATACAGGTGGGGGCTGTATCGCTCCTCAGCGAGGCTTTCAGGAGACAGGAGCTGAATCTGTGGTCCGGGCCCTTTTGAGGCCTGGAAACGGGGACTTTATAATGGAATAACGTGCACACTGGGAAACGTGGCAACATAACTTTACATAGGCCTGATATTCGTAGTATTCACGAGGACTGGAAACTGGCATACTAGAGGTGGACACAACTGTAATTGCGTCATTAATCAAACATGGGGAATAACATATGCATATTGGTCATGCACACATAACATATGATGGATGAGGCGTAGGGACACAGAACATGGCAAAATTTACTTTTCCACATTCCCTCCTTGTCACTACGTTTCCATCAGGAAACATCAATTTTCATGATACCATCTATCATTTCATACAGTACCATTTGCTCGTCTCGAATTGTCTTGGAACGGGATTTAGAACGGGGCTTGGGACTAGGAATACAAGAGGTAGCACACATGCTGCAAATCGCAGGGCCACATTGTATACAGAGGCAGCAGCTAAATATGATCGCTACTGCAATACCTAGAAAGGACAGGACTTTCCATCCCCAGGCGGAAATTATATTCCAGAACCAACCGGACCATGTCCAGGTGCCTGGATCTTGGTGTAACAGATGGGCAATTTTATGGAGTCTGGTTATAGCTGAATAAACAGACGGCGCGTTATTTGGAATGAAAATGCAGCAACTAGATCCGATGACTCTACAGGCCCCGCCCCTATCGGCCAGTATGACGTCAAGGACGAGACGATTTTGCAAAACGACAAATCTCATAGCAGATTGTTCTTCGGTTAAGTTACCTAGAGCAGAGGCAGTCTCATTTACTACAGCTTCAAGGGTTCTTGTTAACCTACGGATCAGTTTACTATTCTGGACAGGTCCTACAAAGAAGAAGAAACCCTTATTGAAATCTGTATACTGTTCTAGAGTAGTTTCAGTATAATCGACAATTGGGGACTCCCTTCTATGTCTAATGTGTACTAGATGTGTGTTTCTGTGATAATCAGATGGGGCTAGGAAAACAGGTGGCAGTAGGAAGGCAATGTAACAGGTTCCCTCCCAATCGAGGGGCAGACGAACATATGCAGTTTGACCACAAATAAAATAAGAATGACGTGAAGCTTTGAAAACAGATTTCCCACTGTCACTATACTTGACAACAGTAGTACATTCACTATGTCCTACATGTACGGAACCATAATTACGGACACATAATTCGCCTTTGACAGGTAGTACTGAAATAGCAGGTAAGTCTGGAGTAGTATCAGACTGAACATTCAGGACCATAAAATTCGACGAATAATTACCTAAATTATATACTTCATTTTCTAGATCTAAACCTGTTCTGTGGGGGAGACCTTGCTTGTCTGAAAAACATGTACTGTTAAGAAAAGACATATCTGTTGAGGATGACGTTAACGTGGACCATGCTCCACACGAACCATTGTGTGAGAATGGATAAGGAAAGAGTGGCAGAACTCCCTTCGATGTCTGGAAAGGGGGGAGTCGACCACACACCCAACAATTAGTGGCATTGCTGGTCTGGTGTGAGTAATGTAACATACGGATAAATGTGTTGTTGCGCATAGCAAGGCGGTATGAATATTCGTGAGGAGGCAGATCACTAAACGTGTGCTCTACTGTAGCATTAGCAGACATATTTACATGAGGAACTGGAAAATACAGATAGAATGCATAGCTGGTGCAGGAAATCATTATGCTGATGAATAATACGAAACTCAGAAAAACGATACATTGAATTGAACTTCGACTAACTCTCTCACTATGGGGGTCTATTTTATACATGTCAGAAACAGTCTAACCGTTTCACCTAGGGGAGGACTTATACAATCAAACTGACTGACTTATTTTACTAGACCTGAGCTTTAACTTATACTCCTGTTGCGGAGTTTTCTCTAACAAGGGAGGGGTTGTAATAATGTCTTGTGCGGGACAGTCCTTTAAAACAATGTTCTGGCAATCTTTCGAATCCTGGGAAATGTTTTTAGAAACGGATTTCAATCCTTTAAAAAGTTTAACATGAGACAGGTCGATCCATCCTTTTCTGCCTTCCAACTTGACGGCGGTACGGGTGGTCAAGAGGACCTGACGTGGCTCCTTCCAACGTGGTTCCAGCGGACTTGATCTGTCAAAATTTCTGATCATCACCAAGGAGCCTGGAACGATCTCGTGCGGTGCCACCTCGGTATTGTCTGGAAATGCGGCAGCAACCTGTGAACGACATGAGTTGAGGGCAGACATCAAGGAAGCTAGGTAATCTGTCAACATATTACATGAAACATCGGTAATACTTCGGGGTCTAGGAGTACCCCACATGTTAGGGGGGCGGCCGAATACGACCTCATACGGGGACAGACCTGATCTGGAATGTGCGACCATGCGCATATAAAACAAAGCGACTGGCAGAGCTACTAGCCAGTCCACACCTTTTTCTTTACTGACTTTGGCAATACGGATTTTCAGGGTCTGATTATGTCTCTCGACCAGACCGGCTGCTTCAGGATGGCGTACACAATGGAACTTCCACTGGTACCCTAACAAAAGGGAAACGTGCTTCATTAACTCTGAGGAGAATGGCTGACCGTTATCAGAATATACGACTCTAGGGAGTCCGTATCTAGGGAAGAATTCACGAACCAACTGCTTGGCAGTGGTCGCGGCTGTGTAATCTGGGACTGGATATGCTTCTGTCCATCTGGACAAAGCGCATACAACTACAAGGACATACTTGAAACCTCGACATCGCTCCATCTGAATATAATCCATCTGGAGGACCTCAAAAGGGTGGTCAGGGGGCTGGAAACCACCTTGTTCCACCGGGACACTTTTACCTGGATTAAACTGACAACATATCATACAGGTACGGACTTTCTGCTTGGCTGCAGCTCGTAAATGCTTGTTGAACCAAATATTCTGGATACTGTCTAACATAGCTTTTTCTCCTAAATGTGCTGGACTATGTGCGGTGTTGATAATGACTTGAACCATAGAGTCGGGGAGAAACCATGTGGCTCTGCCCTTCGTTAACCATCCTTGATCTGTCTGGACCCCTCCTTGTTCAGACCATTTCTTGATTTCATCGGGGGTAGCATGTAACTGTATATCTATGACGTCTTGTGTAGGGTCCTTAACTGTCATGCATGTAATCGGATCTGGAGTGTGTGTTAGGTTAACTGGAATGTCTAGAGTCTGTGCTGTAAGCTTGGCTGTGCGGTCTGCTAGATCATTACCTTGGGAAATAATGTCAGTGACTTTCGTATGTGCTTTGCACTTCATGATAGCGATAGATGTCGGTAAATGTATGGCATCTAACAGAGCTTGAATAAGGAGACCATACTGAATCTTGGTTCCATGAGAAGTCATGAAACCTCTCTCCTGCCAGAGCACTCCGAAGTCGTGTACAACTCCGAATGCGTAACGTGAATCTGTGTAAACATTAACTTTCAGGTTCTTGGCATGTATACAGGCTTGTGTCAGAGCGACTAGCTCTGCTGCTTGAGCGGACAGAGTGTCAATACGGTGTGTCTCAATAACTTCGGTGTCAGTAGTCACTGCATACGCGGCGACTAGTTCTCCTGTACTAGTTCTCATACATGAACCATCCACATAAAGTGTCAGGTCGGGATCTGGTAACGGAATGTCTGTCAGGTCTTGTCTTGGCTTTGTCGTAATATTAACTACTTCCACACAATCATGTGGGTCAGGATTCAAACTAACTGATGGTAACAGTGTAGCAGGATTCAGGACGTTGCAGCGTCTAATATCTATGTGTGGCTGGAACAGTGTCAATTCATAACCTGTTAAACGTGCAATTGTCAAGTGCTGTGTTTGTGTTCGGTTTAAAAGAACTTCTACTGAATGTGGGACTTGTACTGTCAGAGAATGTCCTAAAACTATGGAATCGCTTTGTCTGATAGCTAGTGCTGTGGCTGCAACTGACTTGAGGCACGCAGGCAACGCCTGGGCGACTGGATCTAATGTGCTCGAAAAATAAGCACAGGGCTTGTATTGTCCTGCTTGATCTTGTGTGAGAACAGATAATGCTGTACCTTCGCGTTCAGTAACGAAAAGTGTAAAAGGCTTACTGTAGTTCGGTGTAGCTAGAACTGGAGCTTGACATAGGGCTTTCTTTAACTCATTGAAACTAAGTGTGTGTTCAGATGTCCAAGGGAGGACAGTCGATACGGCTGCCTCCTGTGTCGTTAACTGTATCAGTGGCTTGGCTAGAAATGCATACTGGGGAATCCATTGTCTACAATAAGAAGTAAGGCCGATAAAGGCACGTACCTCCTTCTGGGTTCTGGGCTGGGGAAGACTCGCTATTAACTGGATACGGTCTGGTGTCAACTGCCTACCCCTCTTGGACAGCAAGTGTCCTAAGTATACCACTTGCTGAACACAGAATTGAAGCTTCGAAGGTGACACCTTGTGCCCCATCTCGGCTAGGAAATACAGAACTGTCAGGGATGCTCGCTCGCAAGCACGTTCAGAACGGGCTGTGATCAGGAGATCATCGACATACTGGAGCAGGGCAGTGTCAGTTGGCATGTGAATGTTGTCTAGTTGTCTCTTGAGTGCTTGACTGTAAATACTAGGGCTTTCTGTGAAACCTTGAGGAGCGCGTGTAAACATATAGCTCCTTCCATTTAAACAAAATCCGAAAAGAAACTGGCTATCTGGATGAATCGGAACACTAAAAAATGCATTCTTGAGGTCTATGACAGTGAAGAACGTGGCTTCGGAATCAATGGCTGTTAACAGGGAAGAGATATCTGGGACAACTGGGTACTGCGGAATAATACATTTATTAAGCTCTCGTAAATCAATCACTAATCGATATACTGGGGGTGCATTCGGATCAGTACGTTTCATGACTGGAATGATCGGAGAATTGCATACATTGGAGTCAGTTTCTACAACTACTCCTTGAGCCATGAGCTCGTCAATAATTTTGGATAAGGCTGCTACAGCCTCAGGTGGCAATCTGTACTGTCTGATTCGGGGTAACACTACACCTGGTTTGAGAGTCACACGATGGGGTGTGATTTGCATGTAACCTACATCAGTTGGACCTTGCGCCCATAAATGCTGTGGAACATTAGACAATCTCGAATCAAAATCTCGTAATACATAGTGACCCTTAAAGTCACGTAGGAACAGACGTATTCCCTCTGGGGAACAGCAAATAACTGCACCTAATTCTTTCAGTGTCTTAATGCCTAATAGATTTTCTGGACATGACTTAGTAAGTAACAGATCAGTAGTACGGGACAATGGACCTACTTCTAGAGTAACTGGCTTAGATATCTCATTAACTATTGGCTTTCCTGAAAATCCAAGGGAAACATTTCTTGAGCCTGAGAGCGGAGCCCCTGGAACTTCGGCATGACTAATTGTGGTCCTACTTGCCCCTGTATCGATCAAAAACTTTCTGTCTTTCCCTAATACTTGACTGTGAACATAGGGACCTTCTTGATCTACAGGTATCTCGATGAGAGGCAAGCCTACCTCCCTCTCTAGGCTGTTTCATGAATATGGCTGATACTCTGGATACTCGGACTGTGCATACTGGTACATCTGCGATGTAACGTGCTGTGTTGCAGCAATAGGCTGCGGTGCTGTAACTGTCTGTTGTGCATTCTGTGGCTGAGGAGTCTGTGAGACTTGTTCTTGTCTAGGCGGACGTGGTCTTTCTTTAGTCTTACCAGTAGCTATGTTGTGTTTCAGAACTGCACACTCGTTTATAAAATGACCTGGCTGTTTACAATAATTGCAGTTCCCTTTAACGGGAGCTGCAGGATGACTGGCTTGATTCGGACCCCTCTTCTGACTGTCTTGAGGAACAGATTGTGCAACTAGTACTTTCATTTTCGTGTCTTTCATACGTTTTCTCTCGTGTTCTTGCTCTTCCCTGATTCTATTCTGGTGATACTGGAGCATCTGGGACGGGGTATTTGCTTGCCAGGTGCTTTCGACTTTCAAAACTCGATTTTTAATTTGTGGGCTTGAATTCTCGACTAATTTGGTAACGAAAAGGTGAGGGTATGACTCACTACTTGTCTTGAGACCACTGTTGATACTGAAACATTTCTCAAATCTAGAATAAAAATCACTAATATCTTCATCTTGTTTCTGTTTACAGGCTGAGATTGCATCCCAGTCTTCTTTTCTCGTTGTCAATAATCTGGGTAAAACTTGAATCAATAATTCTGGTAATTCTTTACATTTATCTCCAAGACCGGTACCTGGTACTCGAGCCTTGTCTTCAGCTTCTAGAGCTGTCCAATCGATCTTTTTCTCTCCCACCTCCCATTCCTTTTCCTTTAACTTTTCATATACCCCTGCGGGTAACAGGACCTTTAACATTTTAATGATGTCTGGGTAAGTATATTCTCCCATACGGAGCATGTCTTTTAATTCTCTATGGAACCCTGCTGGATCTTTGTCATGACAAGGAATTAATTTCTTCATTTCAAGGAGTTCCATCTTTGAAATCGGAGTGTATACAAACACTCGTTGCATTACGCCACCCGCCCCTTGGACTGGGTGGACTTCTCGTAACGGATTCTGTCTGTCTATGTGGAATGGTTTACTTTCTGGGGGTGAGACATGAACAAAATGCGGGTTCAGGAACGTTCTATATTTGTGACGCTGTTCTAGAATTACACTAATTAAATCGGTACCTAGACCTCTCCATCTATACTGGAGTAACTCGTTCAGGACATCGTGTAACGGACCTGGATCGGAATGTTGACCCTCATACAGAGTAATGAGGTGCTGGATCATATACATACCCACCAGTCGTTGCTCGGCTGGGGGCAATTTCAGAAACATTTGTGCCACTATTTCGTCTGGAAAAGTGGTAGAATCAGTAATCCATCGGACTGCTGATCGGGCTAGTTCTTGTTCATGCATGGTACTTAATTCACTATAACCGATTCGTGATTTCAGAATGTGATCGGTAGCTTGAAATACTTGTTCTAGAGAACCTAGTTCTGGTGCTGGATGATGAAAAATAGACTTGTGTTCTAGACGTAAATGGCGATCTGGAAATCTAGATTTTCCTACATACGCTATTCTGGCGGAATTCTCGTCTTCCTCTTCAGGATCAGAGGTACTTTCTTTCTCGCTTACTTGTGCTGCTTTACGCTGTTCGTGTATCTTTACTATCTCTTTACGGATTTTCTTGTACATACTCTCCATGGCACCGACGGTCTTGTGCTTACCCTCGGCTATATTATCACTCCACCTTGTCAGGATTCTCATTTTGGCGGAATCTTTAGACGGGTAATCTTGTTCTCTTATTAGACAATTGATCAGGAACTTTAATATCATGAGCTGAATCTCGGCTTTCCTTTGAGACATAATCTCGCCAATACTTTCTGGATCATCCCCTGTACGGATGAAACGATATATTCTGTCTAGATCTTCTTTCATATTCGGTAAGGTGACTAGATACTCGGTCACTCTCCTTACACGTAAGGAATATAAAACCATATTATATTCGCCTGGAACTGGATCATAGACACATTCGTTAAGGGTTTGCCTGATTTCTGTAACAGACTGATGTTTGGGCGTGCGCTGTAACGCTTGAGCATGTAATTCGAGTAATGTTGAACGCTTGTGTGGCGGCGGGGTTTGAGGAAGACCTCCTCCTACGGCCCCTAGACTAGAATCGTCGATTGACATTCTTCGTGCTGACAGGGTCGGTAGTTGTAACGTGGGCTGGACTTGTATGGCGGACTGGACCGGGGGAGCTGTTAAGGGCACCCCGGTGTCTGAAGGAGCAGGAAGTGCCTGATTTACAGGGACTGGCGGAGCGCGAACAGGATTTGCATATTCTGGGACTGTGTCGTCCAAGTAGGACGAAATAAAAATATCAGCTGCGGTCGGTTTGTGACGTAGCTTGGTCGGAATTAATGGTGGCGGGAAATTACTAGATGCCTCTGGGGTCGCTTTTGGCAAACCCTCGGCAAGAAGAGGATACATACCCTTAATAAGGGCATGCCTCTGTCTGTCTGACTGTTCGGCTTTGACTTGTTCACCTATCTCGATTAATTCTCTTTCTTGGGCTCGTTCCTGGGATTCTCTACTTAACTCTGACCTTCTGACTTCTTTTTCCGTTCTTCTATGCGCTTCTTTACGCCATAACTCGATGGCATCTTTCTGTGACTGTCTGGCTTTCTTTTTCCATAATGCTTCTTCTACTCGCATGATACATTCGGCATCCCATGTACCCGATACGGGCCATCTATACTTTTCTTCTAACTGTTTGGTATACTCTACCCATAAATCTAGATACAATATGGCGCTTATGCCATGTTTCTGATACATAAAGTGACCTGGACTGTCCCTGGGCGGGACAGGAACTGCTTCCTCTAACAGACCCTTTCTAGTTTTTAACTGACGTAACTTGGAAAATATAGGCATGACTGAACTGTAATCTGGACACAATACAATACACAATGAAAACACGAAATCACATCACACTCATACCACAACATTAAAATACATAAAGAACATTATAAATAACAGTTCGAACAGAATATTACCTGGAATACTGAAAACAGAAACAGAACAGAATTTCTCGAGAACGGAACAGACTAGAGTTACTGAATGCACTGCTGTAACAGTACGGAACATACCGGTCCCATAAAGGGACGCATCAAGACCCGTATCCACCTAGGTGAACACTTTGTTTGTGAGTCTGGGCACCACCAACCCACGGACCAGGAGTCAATTTAGATTGGTCCTGTCTAGATACTACCCCAGCAATGGTACTCACCGGGCAGCACGGAACGGAAGGCCTCGGACTGGACTGGACGACGGACGACGAACTTCGGACTTCAGTTACGGGTGGGCCTCCGGATACCTCGGACCTTGGACTCTCGGCTTGGGCTCTGGTCGGGACTCGCCGCGTTCCTCCACCGTCTCGTTCGGATGCTGGACCGCCTCCTCCGTCTCCTCCGTGGGCCTGAGGGATACTTGGAGCAGAAATATCTGCCAGTGCACGGTATGGTTCCGTCACGACTGCAGAGGGTCAGGGGGTCGGCGTGGCTTCACCGACGCGTGGGGAAAGGGCAAGTCCCTGTTCGGGCGCCATTATGTGGTATATAAATAAATAATACCGGATCTATTTTTGGATGAATGAATGAATAACAGATAGCTCAATAAAATAAGAGTCAAGATTCGAGGTAGTAGGAGTTTCTGCAGGTTTATTACAGCATAAGGACAGGATCAGGACAACCTGCATAGAACGGGGGTAACAGGGCCCGGCAGCTGCCGGGGCTGGGTCAGGAATGAGCGCGCTAACTTTTAATAATAATACATCAACTTATATACATAGCGCAAACACATAGCATTACATTGCAGTAGGCGTAGCAGTGGGTGGAGCAGAAGGCGTGACGCGTAGCAGTCGCGAGAGATAACAGTAAAAGTAGGTGTAACTGGGAGTATACATAGACATGTGATGCAAACGTAACAGAATATGTCATGAATGGGTGACGCGTAGCAGTCGCGAGAGATAACAGTAAAAGTAGGTGTAACTGGGAGTATACATAGACATGTGATGCAAACGTAACAGAATATGTCATGAATGGGGCGGAAACATTGGAGGGGGCTACCTAAGGAGCCGGGACCTCTAACCTAATGGTGCGCGAAAACTGGCAATGACGTGTTACTAGGAGAAGCTGGGGGCTACGAACTCTGTGCTAGGAGCAGAGACTAGAGTCTGGAGGGTCGGAGCGACATGTACCTAAACCCTATCTGGTATCTTATGTTTAGGGAACATGTTGATATAAACTAGAAGTCATGAAGGGAGAAGCTAACTTGACTCTAAGACTGGACCATGCATTATTCTACATGTAGTGCGTGATGAAGAATATTAAATGACCATTAAATACAGTATTTCTCTAACGTGGAGCCGAAAAGGCTAGACAATGACGGAAACTATTGATGCAGTTCAGTAGTTTAGGAATGCAGAAGAGGAGGACTGAACTGATAACTGGAATCATAACATACTTTTGGCAGACTTAGAGGCAGAACCAAGCTGCACCGGGCACTGCGAGGCAGGAAGTAAGTGAAGGGTCGAGGATACAGGTGGGGGCTGTATCGCTCCTCAGCGAGGCTTTCAGGAGACAGGAGCTGAATCTGTGGTCCGGGCCCTTTTGAGGCCTGGAAACGGGGACTTTATAATGGAATAACGTGCACACTGGGAAACGTGGCAACATAACTTTACATAGGCCTGATATTCGTAGTATTCACGAGGACTGGAAACTGGCATACTAGAGGTGGACACAACTGTAATTGCGTCATTAATCAAACATGGGGAATAACATATGCATATTGGTCATGCACACATAACATATGATGGATGAGGCGTAGGGACACAGAACATGGCAAAATTTACTTTTCCACACCTTCGGAAAGCTCAAGGAGCAATGGGAGAGAGACCTAAGACCGATCAACGAGGAGGATTGGAGACTCGCTCTGATATCACCTAGAGAGACGGCTATCACTATTAGATTTAGACAATTACAACTTAGGATTCTGCACCGCTTGTATCTGACCGGAATAACGCTGGCCAAAATAGGGTCTAGGGAAGAAGACCTATGTTTGAAGGGTTGCAGGCAAACAGCTACTTTCTATCATACACTGTGGGAAGGCCCGCTGGTACGAGATCTTTGGGAGAGGGCCACGACTCATATGCAGTCTGCACTGGGGATGGCAGTGACCCTGACGCTCCGCCTGGGTTTGCTCAACATATGGGAAGATACGAACCTGACTGAAATCGAACAACAATTGGTGACGCTGGGATACACATTAGTGAAGAGGGAACTGGCAAAGGGGATGGGGTGGAGTAGCTCCACCCAAGGTGTCAGTGTGGTTGAAAGAGTTGGACAGGTGCATGATAGCGGAAAAAGATGTCTTCATAACCAGAGGGTGCCCGAGGAAATGGAATAAGAAATAGCTGAAGTGGAATACTCACAGAGGGGAGATTTGTACATCACCCATGGTGGAAATGGAAATGCGAAGAATGAGAGGCGGAGATGTAAAGAATTCAAAATTGTATGTTTTCTGACCTCTGTACCCTGTACGGTGCTGAAAGCAACTTGCAAGTACTATATGTAATTGCTGTTTACCTGTCTGCCACAAATCTTTTGTTAATAAAAACATTTTTTTTTTTAAATCAAATTCAAGAGTGAAACCAGATTTTTAATAAATATTTAGGTAAATCACATTTTAGAAAGCTACCTTTTTCCTGCCTGAAGCTTGTGTGGTAAATTTGCATTAGCCTTCCAGCAGCTCCGTCAATGCTTGACCTTAATGAGGTATGCAAACCTCTCCCAGAGCAGGACTAAGGTTTACTACTAGTGACAGGGTGGACTAGGTATGAGGCAAGTGATGCCTATCAGCTTAGGATGGGCCACTGGGAAAGTACCAGTGACTTCATTAACTTGAAAGGGGCAGAGTCAATACCTGCCCATTTATAGTTTAGTTTAAAGGGATGCCTGAGGAAGGGAAGCCTTTCATCCTTAGGACCGCTGCGGCTGACTGGTCTCCAGCCTACGAGGAGTAGGAGCTGGTCCTAGAACCAGTTTGGTATAGTTTAGAAGGAACGGACCACTCATTTCCATAAACACCCTAGATTTAGGAACAAGGCAAGCTACAAGAGGCCCACCTGACCAAGTGCAATTAAATCTAGACTGGACCCAGCTGGTGACCTCTGCTGTATTAAGTAATGACACTTAAGTGCTGAACTTGGAACATTTTTGGACTTTTAGATCTCCAAAGGGTCAGGACCAACCATCTAAGTCAATCAAACCAAGTCAAGTAGGTGAGACATCTCAGGACAACAAAATCAGGTTGGTTCAGCTTTGAGCGTGTTACTTCTTGAAAAAACTGTTCAGTGGACTCTCACAGCAAGCATATTTGACTTCAGTGGAACCATCCCGGATACAACCAACAGTCTTGCTCTGCTGGAGGGCTTTAAACTCCAAAAAAGACAAAATGGAGAAATCTTGACCAGGCAAAGGCGCTAAACGCATCCGACTGACAAAAGGACTTCTGTGGGCATGAATTGAACTTTTCGCACTCTGAGGATTTCCCATCAAAACAAACTGCATCAATAAGACTTTGCCAAACTGCTATTAAGCGTTGAGAGAACTTCCTTGAATAAAGCGTGCAACCTTGCCCTGCTGGAGCATTTCAACTTCCATCTCCTCTATGCCCGACCGATTTTAATCAGGACACTATACCATGTGTTAAGAGACTAAGAGCAGGAGGCCGCTCTTTTCGTGCCAAGGTCCCTGCTCTTAGAAACTCGCTCCCCTTTTCAATCAGGAACAGCCAGAACCATTTTCAGTTCAGGAAAACACTGAAGACCTGGCTTTTCTCCAGTTATGGTCCCTCTCTTCACTCCTCTGTTTTAAGCTGTTGTTCCAGTCTGTTTCTTCCAGTGGATTAGCGCTGGGAAGCCCCTTTGCTGGGGCAGCTAAGCTCTTTACAAATTGTATAACATAGTCTAACATCTCAGAGACAGACTAAGGGCCTAATTATGACTTTGGCAGTGTGGGAGCGGGCTGCCACGCCACCATCCTGCTCCATCACTGCCAAAGTGGACCACCGACTGGCCACCAGATTAGGAGGTTTCCTCTGGTCTGGTGGGCGGTCCTTTGGCGGCACTGCCGTTCCTGCATGGTATGGACTGTGAAGTCCATGCTGTGCAGGAACATGGGGTCATTGCACACTGGCGGGCACACTATATGACACCCTGCATGCAGCTGTAGGCTTTGAGGCAACAGGGGGCCGTATCTTCAGTGCCACACTTTTCATGGCAGGCTCACCGCTATGAAAACTGTGGCATCTAGGAAACTCATATTATGCTTGGCAGTGCCGCAGTGGCACCGCCAGCATATTGCAAGACTCTGGCCGCTAATTAATTGACAGTTAACCATATCCAGTTATTGAAAATGTCTACCGCTTCATTAATGTTATTGGTAATTGGTATGGTTGAGTATTCGGAGCTGCACTGACATTTTTTTGGGTAGTTATTTCACACCATATATATATATATACTTGAGTTGGGCAAGTAGGACTAGAATTACTTTGTCCATCATTCTAATCTTACTCTAAAGGGTAATAGCGACTTGGTCTGCCCATATGGGGAAAAAGGTTGCTTTGCTTGGAATGAATCATGACTAACAAAAACTGCATCGAGAATATGTTGGATTGTTCATTATTTATTTATGTAAGGCCCAAGGCGGACATGTTCAGTAAAGAAGTTAATACCTGAGAAGGAGTCACTTGGCAGCTATAATATAAATTACTAAATTCACAGACAACGGATTGCCATTTGACATGTGGTTCTTGGTATTCTATATTTTGAAATAGTGTGGGATATATTGAACAAGGCCGATTCATATCTTAATTCATATTTACAGACATATTTATAATGCTGATTAGGCCATTCGCGGCCGCAAAAATGCATTTTGGTATGTATGAATTCCAATTTGCAATTCAGTAACATGTTACCAAATCGCAATTTGGAATTACAAATACATACCTATGCAGTATCAGGAAGGGGCGTCCCTTCCTAAAACCGAATCACAGTATTATGTAGGAATGTTTTGTGACCTAAAGGTAGTTGCAAGACATTCACATTTTACCACCTACTTTAAGTAGGTGGTAACCCATTTGCAAATGGGAAGGTTTCAAAAGGGGACCCCTTTCCCGTTTGTGAATGTAAGTAAAAACGTTTTTTTTGGGCAGTTAGTGGTCCCACGGACCATACCTACTCTTAAAAAATGGAAAGAATACTTTTAATTTTTCTTTTTTTTAAAACCCTTCTCGTTTTCCTTTAAGACAAACAGGCTGCACTAAAAAAATAAATACTGCTTTCTTTAAAAGTAATCACCAACATGGTGGTCTGCAGACTCCGGAAGGCCACCCTTCCTGTGATTATAGCATTTCCTAATGGGTCGCATATTGCAAGCTACCTCAGGAATATTAACAAGGTAGGTAGCTTTGGGACTCATTAGGAAATGCTAAATGAAACTCATGGACTTTCATACATTCAAATAGCAATTACCTAATTGTGAATCACAGAGAATCGCAATTAGGTAATCGCTATGTCCAATAATGATACATATGGTCCTTGGATCATATTACAGATCCAGGCGGTAGAATATTAGCGTAGTTAGTTGTCGTCATAATGCACAAGTGGCTGATGATAATGTTTAGTTTAGGTTTTTGTTGTTGTTTTCACAACCACATGTAGAAAACAAGTGAATTTGAACACACCTACACAAAAAGCAATCTTGTTAATGAGCACAGAACTAATATGCCATTGTACTAAAGCATTTTACAATCGCAAGCCCTGTGATTTGCAATTTCAAAGGATGTGCAACAGCAAAATCATATTTTAATATTTAGTAAAAAAATTAATGATACAGAAAAGACTTTACAAATCAGAAATGTGCTTTGCGATTCATTTTTTATCTCAATTGGGAAGGGGCATGAAAGGGTTGTACCATCCTAACTGCGATTCTGCACAAGATATATTAACAGTTTGCTACTGCATTTGTGGTCGCAAACCACTGAATTGTTACACACTTCTCAAAGAAGATTGTGCTCGGGAATCGTGTTGGATGTTTTGTGATGCAACGTATTAGTACATAAGTTGCACCACAACATTAAAGACTATTTGCCCGAAGTTAGTGAGCAACTAGCAATCACTTTTTGTGATTAGATGTTAGAAAACATGGCCCTAAGAAAACACATTTGATCTTCGCTTACTAATACCAAAGCATTCCAGAACCTTTTTTTTACACTGGTGCAGGTTTCAAACAAGTTCATATTTTGTAAATGAGATCAATATCAAGTTGAATTTTCTGGGCAAACTGAAATTCAGATTCAGTGAAAGTTTGTGGCACAATTATACCAAGGGGTTCGAAGCAATTTGCCTCTAAGGTAATAAAAGCTGAAATAGTGATTATTCATCCACACTCACTTCAATTAGCTTGCATGGTGTGACCCAACTTTAAAGTTATTGAGCTTGGAAAAAAGAAATATAACAAGGTGTGTAAATTTGGGAAAATCATCTCATCTTTCAGTAATGAAGCACTTTCATCTCTATAATTTAATTTAAGAGTTTCTCCAAATCATACGAAACGATCATAAATAACGTGCATATTTATTTACCAGTTTGGTAAATATGTGTAGAAAACAGATTATGCAAGCCATTTTGTGATATTACCTAGACTCAACTTTCAATAGTTCAGCAAGACCATTTTAACGCTCACAAATATCTAATTTAACTATGGCTAAAATACCAAAATTTAAACTTAGAAACTGGAGTTAATGGAAATTTAATTAATATGATGTTGCATCACAAGGAAATGTTCCTTTGTATGCATTAGAGCAGCAAGGTGATAGTTCTTACCTTGCCATCAGTTTTTTTCACAGCGGTTGCAGAGGTGTAAGGCAAGTTGTTGAGATCTTTATCAACAGGAGTCTTTGAATCAATGGCCATGGGCAAAATAAATCTACGAGGATAATTTTTTGGCATCATGTTGTAGCTCTGCAACAAAATGCATCTAATAAATGTTTGCACCAACCACATGTACACAAGTCATTCACATCTAATACATATGTACATAAAACATTAGCCTTTCTAGCGAACACGTTGTATGATAAAGTTACATATTCCAAAGACATTTTTAAAACGACTTCAGCTATGATGGTGTCAAAATTAAAATTATTTTTTTTTATATTTACGAAATGTATGTACTTTAACAAACTTTTTTGTGGTGATAGTTTATGAACTCACATGTGTTGTTAAATATGACCTCACAAATGCAGTCATTCTTGACGTTACAGAACATTAAATTTCAACACATAGTAAGCATATAATGTTGATGGATTGCTTTTACGTGTAAGACATCTTATTGGTCAGTCAAAGACATTTAAGTGGGCCAAGAGTCTATGTTAGTGAGGTGAAGGTAATTTGCCAGTTCATAAAGGAGTACAGTGGGAATCAGATGTGGAGTAAAAAATTATACTGACAGAGAAGTGATCAGAAAATCTGTGCTGAGAATTTGACACTGAATGCAGATTACAGCATGGCATGCAGTCATCCAGAAATGAAGGGCCCAATTCAGAATGTGTCCTCTTAACATGACTGAAATGGCTCAGTTGAAATAATTGCTAGTTATTTCAGCATCTCTCTTCCAATTTCTGAAAGTAACTAAATACATTCTTGAAAACTACAAATATTTGTGTGGTATTAGTGTGGTACGACTGCCACACCTAATTTCTATTTTTTTATAATGTTGGAGAGTGGATCAAATAGCCTGGTTGCCAGACTCTGTAGCATAACTGGCAGTTCCAAAGGACCCCCTTAGTGTATCAGCAGTGACTTTCTAAAGGTTTATTATTGCGTTTCAGGGTAACTACAACATCTCCTATATTGCAACACATAAAAGTGTAGGAACTAATGAGGTTGAGAGCGATATAGTAGAGCATCCATGAATTGAGCAAGCATGTAAGATCAACGGTCACATTTGCTGAGCTTGGGATTTGCCCACTCAGAATCTGTGTATCCAAGTATGTAGGAGGAAGATGTTCTGAATATAGAGTTGGCTAGAGACTGTTCCAGTGACAAAGAAGAAGAGTAAGGGCCATATGTATCAAGCACATTTGCGATCACAAATGCCGAAATTCTGTGAATTTCGGCATTTGCGATTGCAACTTTGCTTATTGGTATGTATGAGGCAAATCTGCATGCAAAATTAGGAATCGCAAAATTTGCAATTCCTTAAATGCAATGTAAGAAGCACCAAAAAAGTGCAATTTGGCCTTAAGGAATCGCAAATTACCATCAACTTCAAGTAGGTGGTAATTTGCTATTTCTTTGAAAAATGCACTTTCTTGCATTTTTCAAAGTGCAATGTGAAGCACATACATGCCCTTAGGCCGACTGGTAGGAGCTCTGGGAAGGAGCTCCAAGCGCTTGGGATCCCCTCCTGGACATATCCCTGTTAGCAGCAGTCACCACCTGAAACCAATCGCCTAAAAAGTAACTGGTTGAGCCCTACCATCTTTACATATACTTTTTGACGTTTCTGCGTACAGCGGATCACTCTCTCACTCTCTCTTACCGGTTCAGCTGAGGTCTTAAACGCTGGACTCCCTGGGCATCGGAGCTCGCCTGTAGACAAGGGGACATCCGTGAAGCTGCTGGCGCCATCACTGTTGAGCGAATCCAGGACGCCTTGCTCAGGATCGTTGGGGACCGTGACGAATATCGGGAGGTATGGTTTGGAAGGTGGAGAGGCCAGCTGGCGCGAATGGTCCGGTGCAGCGGGCTGACCCCCCTCCTGAAGAGGAGGTTGTTAGCGACGTGCTCAGCTCGATCATCGCTGAGACGACGCGTTGCCGGCGTGACTGTCTATCCCTGCTGACTCTCGCCCCTAGGTCTGAAGCAGCGGAGGCGCCTAGTCGGTGGCGGAGGAGGGTAAGCTAACTGCCTGGATGCTGACGTGGCAGGCTCCTGAGGATCGCCCTCTGTCCGTAGAGCGAAGTGACGGGATCCCAAGCTTCCCCTCTGCTGCTGCCCGGCTCCTCCATGCCTGCACGGCAGCGGCTGCCCTTCCTTTCAGCTCTGTACAGCGAAAGCTTGAGACCCGCAATGGTGACGAGGAACGGGCGTCCCGCTTCTCAGCTGTTCTGCTGCACGCCCGCTCGTCCTTCAGCGGCGATGTTCCCCACAGAGTGCTCCGCATCTCGGCGAGACAGTGTGGACGTCGCGACGGCCCAGTGCCCCGAAAACTGAACCTGACCTGCTAAACATCAGGGAGAGCTCGAGGTGCAACACCGCCCCCCGCCTGAAGAGCCCGCACAAATAAGCGATGTTTGCCGTGCTCTTTCATTTGTTCCTCAAGTTGTCAAACCTACCTCACTGGACCTGATCTTATGGACCACAGAACGGACATAACACCGTCCAAATCAAATCCTGTCACATTCTGACGACTGCCACAACAACACTACCAAGGTAACCTTTTTCTCTTTTGCCCTCCCATCGTGACCCCTTATCTGCTGGTGCAGGTTACTGGCTTTTGGGGGCTAATTTCTATTTCCCAAAATGGCTGACTGGCTATCTGCTCCAAAATGGAGGTCCATCCTTAAAAACAGGGCAATTGGCCCTCTCACCCACCCATTCCTCACCTCCAAAGTGCCCTTTTTATAACTCTTCCTCACAGACCTATTTGTCTCTCACTGCAACTGAAACAGGACTAATACAACTGAAGTAGGACTACTATATCCTCCCCATCTGTCCTCTTTTGGACACAAACAAAGGACTGCATAACCCTCTACTAAGCCCTTGACTAAAAAGTCAGCCATCTTAGACTGCCTCAACCACTTCCACATCCCTAATACATTAGCCCTGACTAATCACTGACCCCAGCCAGCTATGACACCCTAGCCTACACTACAACATACTCCCCTCACCTACACCACATCTTGGAACTCACAGGTACTCACACCTACAATATCATTTACCCCCCCAAGCTCACAAAAAAATCTGCCAAACGTTTCAAACACAACTTTTTAAAATCTCACCCAGAAACCCCCTTTGTTGATCCTTACTTCTCATTACACAATGGGATCACGACCACGACATCATCTTCTACACCAAACATAGAGCCCAATGGAGGAAAGCCTTCCTAGCATTACTCTCAATTTCCTCCACGAGGAAAACCACACATGGTCTAGTGATTTCCATTGCACCATCACAACTCTTCCAAGCGACAGCAACCATCACCATTTACAACAACTGAACTATTCTCACACAGTCCACGGACCGTAGTCTAAACCTATTTGATAACATCTACCCCATTATTAAAGAGCATGTCTCTAATCCACCCACTCCCACCCAATTGACCCCCACACCAAGCACCCAAGATACCACAACTCCAACCCCTTATGCCACCCCTCCATCCCCTACCCCCTGCCACCACGGCGCTCAGAGCCTTACGCATACCCCAACTTTTCTACCCCACCCTCCAACACACATCTCCTCTCTTGATCTAACCCCTACAGACTTCCAACCTACACGACGGTAATAACAAACTCACCCCTTACTCAATCTGTTAGGTCCCCCGGAATGACCATAGCCCCCCTCCTCTAGTCCCTCCCCCTCCATCACCATCCTGCACCCTACCTCTATTCCCTCCCCCTCCATCACCATCCTGCACCCTACCTCCATTCCACCTCACAACAACACTTTTTTCCTCCCCCACCCCAGTATTGAAACCACTCACCCACCCACTATAGAAGTTGTTCCCCCACCAGTTCCAATCAGAGGTCACTCCCCCTCTAACAGCTCCCCCACCCTTGCTCCCTCTTCTCCTACACCTTCACTATTCCACTTGTCTACCTCGAACTCTGAACCCTCCCATTCCAGCCAACACCAGGTGGCATATAAAATGTCCCCCCACCACGTCAACTCAATTAACATCCCACTCCCCTCCAATCCGCCCTTAGAACATATCCCACCCCCTACTATTCCTCCCACACACCCCCTCCTACCAACCCCGCCCACTACCCAGTTAGCTTCAGCGGCAACTCCCCTAATCACACTCGCCACACCCTCTCCTACGCTTCCACCAAACCCTACTCCGGAGCATACCACACTCCTGGACATACCTCCCTCACCTCCTCACCCAAACCTCTACTCCTAACCCCCACCTACTCTTCCCACGCCTTCATCAGATTCCACATCAAACAGAGCTAAATCTTCTCAACTCATACCACGGTCTACTACCTCCACCACTACCGTTCCAAATACCACTTTGGACAAGTGTTAGACATGTCAGCCCTTTGGGTGGTCCCTCCTAATTATTTATTTATTTTTGTCCTCTTTCTGCCTTTTAACTCTTTTCATTTTTTTTTTTTGCATCCACTACAATTTTTGGTGTTGTCCCTAGTGTTCTGAGTGCCTTTCTTTTCCCTATAACTTTTTGAGGCCTAGGTGCTCTATTAACATGGTGAAAACATAGACACACAAAATGGTGGCTTGTAACTGCCACATTTTTACCTCAGGGACTTGAGCCATAGGACTACACTGGGAAGTATCTAGAACCTTCCAGCTGATGCCAGTAGCCAGGGCCCAGCCTATAAAAGGTCAGGACTAGGGCGGCCATTTTAGAGTGACCAGAGAGTGTGTGGAACCTGGCCTGGTGAGGAGTGAGGCGATATTGTGGGGAGGAAGGCGCACTGAGTGAGGGTAGATCGTCCTCTGGGCTGGCTGCCCCCTTTAATGACCCCCTACCTTTCGACTAAGCCCTACCATCGTGGAATTACCCCTGGCTCCCTGCATCCTTCAAGTGCTCCAGGTTAATTGTCCCTAGGCTACTTTCGGTGAGCTGTACGTGGTTGGCCTGGGGAGACCAAAAGCAGAAGCGTCTGTGACCAAACAGACACTGAGACTACCTGCGCATTCCGATATTCTCTTAGCCTGCCTGTGGAGTTTGAATCAGCAGAGCTGTGAGACTCTACGTTGCCAGCTCGAGGCCCAGGTTATTGCAGGCCGCTAAGGAAGGAAAGCGGAGCATCGGCTTTAAAAACAGGAAGAGACACTCACCGTGAGGGAGGCCCTGGTGCGCTGTGTGGAAGACCTACTGCGGCAGCTGTCATCCCCATCTGCGCGGGAGTGTGCTTATCGTGAATTTCTCCTCCGGAGTTGGTGAGGAAAAGGCCGGCAAGCACAGCTGAGGAGCGGCGAAAGCGGGAGAGGTCCGCGGCAGGATCGCTGTATCGACGGAAGAGGCGGGGAGGAGCTGAAGGAGGCCGGCCGTGGGCGGAGACCTTTGTGCGTGCAGAGTCGGCGAGGGGTGTACTCCGGAAGAGCTGACTGACACCCTGAAGACTGGCGGAACAGAAGCGGCGAGGTCCAGCTCCGATTAGTCAGGCGAGTGGAGTCTGCTAGTGGCGGAGCCTGCCCCAGTTCACAGGAAACTGATCGGGCCCAATCGGGAAGCGAACTGACAGAACTACGAGGTTACAGTAAGTAGGGGCATTAGACGGGCGGGTGGAGAAGTTCGCCCTTAGTCCTTAATTCCTCGAACCTAATGACCTGCGCCACACACAGTGCTCATTGAATGCGTGACTGACTCCCCCGGAAATTACCATGCCTGAGTAGATCTTACAAGAGAGGTCCCTGATTAAAAACAAAACTTGTCAACTAAGGGAGAACAGGGTAACAAGGTGGACTCACAGAGGGGGTGAAAAAGGAATGTAATAAGGGAACTTCGCATGCAGATCACTAAAGGGCTCATATGTGTTCTTGAATTATATCCTGCCAAACAAATGTGGTCATAGAGCAAGCTAACTGGCTGCAGAACAAGACCAAATAACCTACCTGTTATATCTAGATAAACAGCTGCGTGAAACCCTTTGCAAGTGTACCAGTGGGTGATAGGTTTGCTGAACAGCTGGGACCTCTAGCTAGTGCTGACATTGAATTCACTATAGTAATGTACATGTTGGCTTCATCATAGGATAGCCTTACTGTTGCTGGTTACCTTATTCAAGCTGTGGCACTATTGCAGAAAAGATAAGGTGCAGGTGTTATTGCAAAATTCCTTTAATTCGGGGGAGAAGGGTATTGGTAATGCTACATGAAACCCCATGTATGCCAATAATTGAATGTGGAGATATTCAATGTACTGAAGTCTAATACTGCTATAGGATAAATACAAACTAAAGATTTTAAAAAACAAACCGTATTTTTCTAAACTGGTGTAGTGTCATTTATTTTTAGTGAGTGGGCGCTGGATTACTGTAAGTGAGTGATGTAAGCACAACACAATTGCCTTGGAGTTTAGTCTTTCCTACTCTTTGCCAGGCTACCCTATTTGGACTGGTAACCCCAGGTCCAACATAATTGGTGCCCAGTGGTGGGATTAGAGCTTGTGCTTTCATCCACTTAGTAGTAACGCGGTGTGCACCACATGCTTACACCTGGAGTTTTCTCCTAGCGGACTCCCTAATTAAAAGTTTTGTTTTTTCCAAATTCTTTCCTGGTGGTGGGTGGAGGTAGCTTTTAATTATCGCCTTTCTTGACTTCTTCTAAGTGACTGTCAGAGACCCTGTTGGCAAAATGGAATTCGAATTGGAGGAGTTGGAGACCTACACTGCGGCCCAACTCAGGGAATTCTGTCAAAGTAAGGGGGTGTTTTTCAAGCGTGGTGCTAAAAAGGGGGAACTCCAAACTAGCTTGAGAGCATGGGTGGCAGCTCATCCAGATGGGAGGAAGGAGGAGGAAAAGGGGGATCGGGACACTGTCATCGGAGTGGATGTACTGTACCAAACCGAAGGGGGGAACCTACTAACAGGTCCTAGGACACTTTCGAGGGAGGGCAGTAGTGTCTCTGTAAGGAGCTTGACCAAAGCCGAATTAGCTGACCGGAGAGAGAAAAGGCAGTTGAAGTGGGAGCTAGCTAGGTTGGAGAGAGGGAGGAAAAGAGGATGGCTCATGAGTTGAGTCTCAGGGAGTTAGACCTCAAGGCCCTGCAAATAGGCCCTGCAAATAGGGACTCCTAGTACTCCTGTTGGTGGCAGCGAACCCAAAGAGATAGCCAGGGAACCCAGACCCTATTTGCCAAAAGACGTAGTCGCCAGCTACAGTGCAGGAGACAACATTGCGAAATGGTTGGCTGCCTATGAGGTCTCGCTAAGAGCCCATGGGACATTGGAAAGACACTGGGGGGTGGCCTGTGTAAATACATGCCTCCCGCAGGAAGGGATGCGCCTCTGGCCCTAGAACCGGAGGAGCAGACTAAATAGCCCACCATGAAAGTGGCGCTGATAAGAAAGTTTGGGCTGACTCCTGAGAAGTACCGACAGAAATTCAGGAACAGCCACAAACTAGCAACACAGAACTGGGTGGATTTCCTAGATTATGCCAAGAAGGCTTTGGAGGGTTGGGTGCAAGGCAGCGAGGTGGAGGACTACGAGGGGTTGTATGATCTTATCCTCAAGGAGCACCTACTCGAGAAGTGTTTTCCCGAGCTGCGACAACACCTGGTGGACAGCAAGCTGACCAGCCCCCAGAAGCTTGCTGAGGAGGTGGACATCTGGGCTAGTACCCGGGTGTCCTAAACGGGGACTGGAGGGGATTCCCAAAGGACCGGACAGGGCGCTCCCCAGAAGAAAGAGGGGGGAGATAAAAAGAGGGAGTTCTCAAGAGGCCACCAAAACAGTTTCCAGGGAAAGGGAACAGGATTCATTCCCAAGGCTAACCCGCCAAGAAACCCTCATACTGACCATAGTCAGCAGCCAAGGGTTGTCCGCTGCTATGAGTGTGGTGGGGTTGGGCACTATAAAGGTGATGTCAAGTGCCCAAAGAGACCACCCCCTCCCACTGGAGGAAAAGCCCCGGGAGTAGCTAGTGTAGTGCTCGGGGAGGAGTTGCCCTTAGATAAGGGGGGGGAGTGGGCGGGAGTCACCTTAGTGTCCCTGGGAGATCGGGAGATGGTTCCTAAGATCCAGGTGCCCTCAAATACTATCAAGTATGGGCAGTGGGTCACCATCAATGGCCAAAGAGGGGAAGCTCTGAGAGACACAGGAGCCAGTATGACTATGTTAAGGAGTCATCTGGTGTCTCCGGAGCAAGTGATTCCACACGTGCTTCACCCCGCCGCGATGGCTGACGGCAGAATGGGTCACTACCCGGTGGCCGAGGTTCCATTTGAGTGGGAAGGGGTTGCAGGTCCTTTTCGAGTTGCCGTAAGCCCTGCCGTGCCAGTTGATTGTCTGTTGGGGAATGATATGGAGCACAATGCTTGGAAGGAGGTGGAATACCGGACTCATTCTGAGATGCTGGGTACACCTGACTGGGCCTGTGCCAGCACAAGGTCCGCGACTACCCAGAGGGGGAGTTCGCCAGGGCTGGAGCCTGGAACAAAGGCACAGCCAGCTGCCAGAAAGGGAAAGATCTGGGGACAGGAGGAGCCTGCCTCGGCATCCATGCCCCGTGAGATGGATAGGCCACCTGTGATGGTGGACCCGGAGTCCACGGAGGGGGATGTTGTCTCACTGGAGAACCTACCCATCCCTGCTGAATGGCATGTGGAGGGGGGGCCAACCAGGGAGGAGTTCTGTAAGGGCCAGAAGGAGTGCCCTACCCTTGAGGGCCTGAGGCGTCAGGCCGCAGCCCAGGCAGCGGGTAACATTACGGGGAACTACCACATTTATTGGGAGGATGGACTCCTTTACAGTGAACCCAAGGCTCCAGTGCACGGTTCGTCACGGGCCTTGGTTGTTCCCCAACGTTACCGAGCCTTTCTTTTAGAATTGGCTCATGAAATACCCTTGGCAGGACACTTGGGCCAGGACAAGACCTTTGCCCGGCTTGTCCCTCATTTCTACTGGCCTTAGATGAGGGTGGCGTCCGACACCTACTGTCGGACATGTGTGTCTTGCCAAGCCAGTGGGAAAACAGGGGTGAAGCTGAAAGCTCCCCTGGAACCACTTCCTGTCGTTAGCACCCCCTTTGAAAGGGTGGGCATCGACATTGTGGGGCCATTGGATCCACCAACTTCAGCTGGTCACAGGTTCATCCTGGTTCTGGTGGACCACGCCACTCGGTATCCAGAGGCAATTCCTCTGAGGACCATCACTGCACCTACAGTGGCTAGGGCCCTGATGGGGATCTTTACCCGAGTGGGTTTCCCCAAGGAAGTTGTGTCCGACAGGGGGACCAACTTCCTGTCAGCTTACATGCGGGCTATGTGGAAGGAGTGTGGGGTTACCTACCGGTTCACCACTCCTTACCACCCACAGAACAATGGTCTAGTGGAAAGGTTCAACAAAACCTTGAAAGGCATGATCCGAAATCTGCCTGGGAGCCTGCGGAGGAAATGGGACGTCCTCCTACCCTGTCTGTTGTTTTCCTACAGGGAAGTGCCACAGAAGGGAGTGGGCTTCAGCCCCTTCGAACTTCTGTATGGGCACCCTGTGCGTGGACCTCTCAGCCTGGTGAAAGACGGATGAGAAAAGTCTCCCAGGAAGCTTCCCCAGGATGTGGTGAGCTATATGCTGACCTTCCGTAGCGAAATGGCTAAGTTGTGGAAGCAAGCTTCTGACAACTTGAAAGCCAGCCAGGCAGTGATGAAGGAGTGGTATGACCACAATGCTCACCCTGTGGAGTTGGAGCCTGGCCAGAAAGTGTGGGTGATGGAGCCTGGAGAGCTAAGTACCCTCCAGGATCGCTGGACAGGCCCTTTTTAGGTGATTGAGAAAAAGGGTAAGGCCACTTACTTAGTGGATCTTAAGACCGACCCGGCTGCCCCATAGGGCGCTCCATGCCAATCGCCTCAAACCCCACCACGAGAGGCCCAAGGTTATCTTAATGATGGTGACTGATGGAGCAGAGGAAGAGGAGAGTGGGCCTCCCCCTGATCTTTTTTCGTCTCAGGAAAAGGATGGGTCGGTGGAGGGAGTGATTCTCTCACCATCCCTGACTCCTGAACAGCGGAGGGACTGCCGCCAGGTCCTGGAGCAATATTCATCGCTGTTCTCCCTTATCCCGGGAAGGACCCACCTGTGTACCGATGATGTGGACACAGGAGACAGCCCACCTGTGAAGTATAAGATCTACCGGCTGTCAGATAAGGTGATGGCCAGCATCCACAGTGAAGTCACTAAGATGCTGGAGCTAGGAGAAATTGAACCTTCAAGTAGCCCCTGATCCAGTCCGGTGGTTCTGGTACCAAAAGCTGCCCCACCGGGCACCACTCCAGAACTAAGGTTCTGTGTGGATTACCGGGGACTGAATTCAGTGACCAAAACTGATGCTCATCCGATCCCTAGGGCGGATGATCTCATTGACCGGCTGGGAGCTGCCCAATACTTGAGTACCTTTGACCTCACCTCAGGGTACTGGCAAATCTCCCTTACAGATGGAGCAAGGGAAAGGTCAGCCTTCTCCACGCCTGAGGGCCACTACCAGTTCTGTGTGATGCCCTTTGGGCTCAAGAACGCTCCTACCACATTTCAGCGGCTGGTGAACAAGGTCCTCTCCGGGATGGAGGACTTCTCTGCTGCTTATCTGGATGACATTGCCGTCTTCAGCAGCAGCTGGGAGGACCACTTGTGTCTTCTACAAGCTGTACTCCAAGCCCTGAAACAGGCTGGCTTGACAATCAAGGCCAGCAAGTGTCAGATCGGGCAGGGGTCAGTGGAGTACCTAGGCCACTTGGTGGGAAGGGGAAAGGTGCAGCCCCTCCAGGCGAAGATTGAGGCTATCATGGCCTGGGAGCCCCCCAAGACCCAAACCGAGGTCCGAGCTTTCCTGGGCCTCACAGGTTACTACCGTCGCTTTGTGAACGGGTGTGGCACCATTGTGGCACCTCTAACTGAACTCACATCCAAGAAGCAACCCCGACGGGTAGTCTGGACGGAGGCTTGTCAGCAAGCCTTTGACACCTTGAAACAAGCAATGTGTGTTGCTCCAGTCCTAAGGGCCCCTGATTTTTCCAAGGAATTCATTGTCCAGACGGACGCATCAGAGCATGGCATTGGGGCAGTGTTATCGCAACTCAATGAAGAGGGTCTGGATCAACCTGTTGTCTTCTTGTCCAGGAGACTGCTTCCCCGGGAACAGAGGTGGAGTGCAATTGAGCGGGAAGCCTTTGCGGTGGTATGGGCTCTGAAGAAGCTGCGGCCATACCTGTTTGGCTCGCACTTCCTGGTGCAGACCGACCACCGACCCCTTCGTTGGCTGATGCAAATGAAGGGAGAGAATCCCAAGCTGTTGAGATGGTCTATCTCCCTACAGGGAAAGGACTTCCGGGTGGAACATCGGCCTGGAGTGGACCACGCCAATGCAGACGGTCTCTCTAGGTATTTCCGCCTTAGTGATGAGAACTCCCAAGGGGTTGGGTAGCTCTCCTCACTTTCAGCTGGGGGGGACGCGTGTTAGACCTGTCAGCCCTTTGGGTGGTCCCTCCTAATTATTTATTTATTTTTGTCCTCTTTCTGCCTTCTAACTCTTTTCATTTTTTTATTTTATTTTTTGCATCCACTACAATTTTTGGTGTTGTCCCTAGTGTTCTGAGTGCCTTTCTTTTCCCTATAACTTTATGAGGCCTAGGTGCTCTATTAACATGGTGAAAACATAGACACACAAAATGGTGGCTTGTAACTGCCACATTTTTACCTCAGGGACTTGAGCCATAGGACTACACTGGGAAGGCTCTAGAACCTTCCAGCTGATGCCAGTAGCCAGGGCCCAGCCTATAAAAGGTCAGGACTAGGGCGGCCATTTTAGAGTGACCAGAGAGTGTGTGGAACCTGGCCTGGTGAGGAGTGAGGTGATATTGTGGGGAGGAAGGCGCACTGAGTGAGGGTAGATCGTCCTCTGGGCCGGCTGTCCCCTTTAATGACGTGACCCTCTACCTTTTGACTAAGCCCTACCATCGTGGAATTACCCCTGGCTCCCTGCATCCTTCAAGTGCTCCAGGTTAATTGTCCCTAGGCTACTTTCGGTGAGTTGTACGTGGTTGGCCTGGGGAGACCAAAAGCGGAAGCGTCTGTGACCAAAGAGACACTGAGACTAGCTGCGCATTCCGATATTCTCTTAGCCTGCCTGTGGAGTTTGAATCAGCAGAGCTGTGAGACTCTACGTTGCCAGCTCGAGGCCCAGGTTATTGCAGGCCGCTAAGGAAGGAAAGCGGAGCATCGGCTTTAAAAACGGGAAGAGACACTCACCGTGAGGGAGGCCCTGGTGCGCTGTGTGGAAGACCCACTGCGGCACCTGTCATCCCCATCTGCGCGGGAGTGTGCTTATCGTGAATTCCTCCTCCGGAGTTGGTGAGGAAAAGGCCGGCAAGCACAGCTGAGGAGCGGCGGAAGCGGGAGAGCTCCGCGGCAGGATCGCTGTTGACGGAAGAGGCGGGGAGGAGCTGAAGGAGGCCGTCCGTGGGCGGAGACCTTTGTGAGTGCAGAGTCGGTGAGGGGTGTATTCCGGAAGAGCTGACTGACACCCTGAAGACCGGCGGAACAGAAGCGGCGAGGTCCAGCTCCGATTAGTCAGGCGAGTGGAGTCTGCTAGTAGCGGAGCCTGCCCCAGTTCACAGGAAACTGATCGGGCCCAATCGGGAAGCGAACTGACAGAACTACGAGGTTACAGTAAGCAGGGGCATTAGACGGGCGGGTGGAGAAGTTCGCCCTCAGTCCTACATTCCTCGAACCTAATGACCTGCGCCACACACAGTGCTCATTGAATGCGTGACTGACTCCCCCCGGAAATTACCATGCCTGAGTAGTTCTTACAAGAGAGGTCCCTGATTAAAAACAAAACTTGTCAACTAAGGGAGAACAGGGTAACAAGGTGGACTCACAGAGGGGGTGAAAAAGGAATGTAATAAGGGAACTTCGCATGCAGATCACTAAAGGGCTCATATGTGTTCTTGAATTATATCCTGCCAAACAAATGTGGTCATAGAGCAAGCTAACTGGCTGCAGAACAAGACCAAATAACCTACCTGTTATATCTAGATAAACAGCTGCGTGAAACCCTTTGCAAGTGTACCAGTGGGGGATAGGTTTGCTGAACAGCTGGGACCTCTAGCTAGTGCTGACATTGAATTCACTATAGTAATGTACATGTTGGCTTCATCATAGGATAGCCTTACTGTTGCTGGTTACCTTATTCAAGCTGTGGCACTATTGCAGAAAAGATAAGGTGCAGGTGTTATTGCAAAATTCCTTTAATTCGGGGGAGAAGGGTATTGGTAATGCTACATGAAACCCTATGTATGCCAATAATTGAATGTGGAGATATTCAATGTACTGAAGTCGAATACTGCTATAGGATAAATACAAACTAAAGATTTGTATAAAACAAATCATATTTTTCTAAACTGGTGTAGTGTCATTTATTTTTAGTGAGTGGGCGCTGGATTACTGTAAGTGAGTGATGTAAGCACAACACAATTGCCTTGGAGTTTAGTCTTTCCTACTCTGTGCCAGGCTACCCTTGTTGGACTGGTAACCCCAGGTCCAACAACAAGATTATGTCCACTCTCCTCCAAATTAAAGAAGAACTCCTTACCTTCAAACAGTTGTTTTTGAATCAACCCAGAAACCCCAGACCCCCCAGAACCCTCTCACCTAGCAAGCCCCCCACCCATCCTCCACTCTCATACAAACATAATCATCCTTACTGGACTTCAATTCCCTCCCGTAATTCTGCCACCCGCCCACTACGAAGCATCAATCCACTTTAGGGGTACGGCATATGCTCTCTCCTACACTCTTATGAACCCGCTCTCGCGACCCACATAGCTCCCACACACCTTCCCATCCCTACTACCCATCCCAACCCTCACAGGTCCTCCACACAAAACAATAGAGGTATCGTTGCAAATAATCTTTAAAAAGTCACACTCACTCTGGAGCCCTCCTCCTCCCTCATCACCCCCCCGACTTAAATGCACACTCCTGAACTGTAGATCAGCCCCATGACACGCAGCAGACATAGCCGACCTCATTATCGCACATGACTTAGACCTGACCATACTCACCGAAACCTGGTTAACAGTATCCTCCTAGCCTCTCATTGACATTCTAGTACCCCCTAACTACCACATCATCAGATTGGACAGGAGTGACAAGACAGGGGGTGGAATTGCATGTATTCACCGCAGCAACCTCTCAGTAATTAGAGCCATTTCCCCTATATTCTCATCCTGTGAACACATCTGCCTCGACATCATCAGCGATGGCAAACCAGTATGCTCTCTACATATTATCTACCATCCACCAGGGGACAACCTCACCTTCACTGAACACCTCATGGACTTGGTCACAACAAACTCTGGACGACAAAACACACAAATATTCCTTGGTGATTTCAACCTCCACTGGAATGATCACAACGACTCTGTCATCAATAGTCTTAAAAACTTCCTCAGCGGTCTAGACCTCACCCAAATTTGCATCAGCCCTACTCACGACAAAGGCTCTATACTGGCTATCATCATCTCCAAAGGCGACTCCATCCAACTCGAGTCAATCCAACCTTGTGATTGGTCTGACCATCACATCATCACCTTCTTCATCAATGAAAACGTGAAACTTAACCTGGCTCAACCCACCAAACTAAAGGTCTGAAAAAGAGACCTGAAGAAACTCAACCCTAACTCATTACCTTCTCCCAGTTACAATCTTCTCCTTCCCCTTACCGGCACCTCCGACGTACAGGTTCTCACCGACCACTACCTCAAGTCGATGACCTTGATAATCAATGAGGTTGCCCCCCTTCAGTTAAAGAGAGTTTCCTCTAAAAACTCAAAACCATGGTACGACGGGCTGCATAATGAAGATAGACAATTTATGAGACTGGCGGAATGCACTTGGAGATCAATCCCATCGGCTATGCACCTTAAAACACTAAAGAAAAAAAAATGCTTACTTTAGAAAAATCAAACGCTCGAAAGCAGATTTCTTTAGCCACCAGCTAGACCAACCAAGAAACCGGCCAAAAAAACTGTTCGAGTTAATCAAAACTCAATCCAAGGAAGAACCTCAACGCTTACAAAACACAAATAGCACACAACCGACCTGTGAAGAATTCTCTTCCTTCTTTAATCTAAAGACAGATAACATCAGGAAAGATCGCCTCATTGATCTAAGCCTATACTCTAGCCCTCACAGCAAAACACCCCTTGCTTGACAAAACAATGCTACATGGTCGTCCTTCGATACTTACACTGAAGAAACTATAGGCAAGATTCTCAGTACCCTGAATCCCTCCAATCACCTCACTGACCCTCTTCCCGCAAACGCTGTAAAGGACTTTACCCCATTGCTTCTCCCGCTCGGGACCAAAATCCTTACAGCTCACTTCAACAAGGATGCATCCCAGACTCCCTCAAAAAGGAACAAGCATCACCCATACTAAAGAAACCCACAGCAGACCCCACCGACCTAAACAACTATCGCCCTATTTCCAATATCCCTACCTTGACCAAATTGTTAGAAAAATGTGTTCACTCCCAACTGACAAAACACATTGAACACTTTGATCTCCTCAACTCACACCAATCAGGCTTCTGAGCAGGCCACAGCACGGAATCAGCCATCACTCACATAATTGATGATGCTCTTCAAATTATGGATCAGAACGGTTCTTGCCTCCTCATCCTACTCAATCTCTCGTCAGCCTTTGATACGGTCAAACACGACAACTTACTCGATCTGCTGAATCTCAGAATGGGTCTATCAGGGACAGTGCTCAAGTGGTTTACCTCCTTTCTTCATAACCGGACTCAGAAATTCAAGATTAACAATACCATGTCCACACCCGTCCCAGTAACACTAGGGGGTCGATTCCGATCCGGTAAAATTCTCGTCCGTACGAATCGCATCCAAAGCGGTCTCCGTACGACTCGTACACACACCGTACGACTCGACGAGTACGATCCGGACCGGGGTATCAGGATGCGATTCGTACGGTCCACGTCAGGTAAGGGCGATTCGTACGGAAATTCGCACATTCACATACACACCGTACGGTGCGCACCCCCCCATGATTGCAGGGGTACGCACTGTACACCTGCGATCATGGGGGGTAAGCACCGTACACCCAGCGGACATGGGGTACGCACCGTACACCCAGCGTACAAGGGGTACGGTGCGTACACCCCAAGATCGCGGGGTACGCACCGTACCCGGGAAGGGGGGGCATTCCGTACCTGTTCCGGGGCGAACTCTGCTTTTACGGCAGTTTTCAGCTCTCATAGCAAAAGAGCCGTACGGAGTGTCTTCAACACGGATCGTACTTCCTGGTACGGATAACGCGGTCTATTTACGTTCGGACGTTGCGAAAAACGTCAGCCGGATGCAAATCGTATGTAGTTTCGATTTGTACGGAGTTTGTTACGAGTCGTACGGAGTGACGCGTTGGGTTGGGACGTACTTGCAGATTCGTACCGGGACGTTTACGAGTACGATTTGTACGGGGATAAACGCTCCGAACGGCAATTCAGAGCGCTTTTTACCAGATCGGAATCGACCCCTAGGTGTCCCACAAGGATCCTACCTATCACCGACACTGTTCAATCTAGTCATGGAACCACTCACAGCTCTGCTTCAAGCATCTAACATGCAATTTCACATGTACGCAGACGATACCCAACTCTACCTTAAAATACACACCCCTGAAGACATCAAACTACTCAACACAATGCTTAGGAACACACAGACATGGCTGGCAGAGAATCATCTCAAACTGAATGCTCTAAAAACGGAATTCCTCCTAATAGCACCTCCCGCCAAAGTCCCCACCACCCAGGCTTGGCTTAAACATCTTACTGCTTTCAACTTTCAACCAACCATCGTGGACTCAGCAAAATCATTAGGCATTACCCTTGACTGCAATCTCAATATGCAGTATCATATCAGCAATGCAATGAAGGGAGCCAATTTCAAAATCAATACACTGAGGAAGCTAAAATCCTTCCTTCCAGCCAATGACTTCAGGATTTCAGTCCAAGCCCTAGTTATCCCTCGAGTTGATTATGGAAGTGTCGCCCTCTGTGGCCTCCCCTTATCGTCTACCGCACCCCTAAGAGCCTCTATCAATGCTGCAGCGAGACTCATCACTGGCTCAAAAAAACGCTCACACATATCTCCTGACTTAAAATCCTTGAACTGGCTGCCTTTCGTAGCTAGAATACACCTGAAAAACGCATGCATGACGCATAAGGCTATACACCACAACTCCCCCAGTTACCTCGCCCAGAAATTGACAATCTCGGGTGGCTCTAGAGCCACAAGAAGCGCAGAAAAACTTCTTTTGAAGCCACAAAGATTCCACAAGAAAAAACATATAAACGCTCTTTCTCAGGGATGGCGCCCAAGATCTGGAATGCCCTCCCTCCAGAAACCAGACTTAAATCATCCACTGCATACTTCAAAAAAGAAGTAAAATCGATCCTCTTGGCTAAATTCACATGACTATAGTCTAAGGAAATCTCGAGACTCAATATTTGTCCTTTTATGTCAATGACCTGCCAGACCACCTTTGCACCTTGTTGCCTTGCCTTACTATATGGGTAACCATTTGCTCATCTTTGCACAAAATGCTTTGTTAATGATTTCTCTTTGTGTCTTTTTACCCCATATGTGTGTAAAGCGCTCTGATATCCGCGAGGATCTTGTTCGCGCTCTATAAAACTTTCTAAATAAAATAAATATGTGCGCCACATGTGCATCCATGTTCATTTCAGGGGTGCAACAGGTTGTCCTTTTGACACCCTTGCACCGTTGAATTTGCATTCTTAATTTGCGTTTGTCTAATTGCTAATCGCAAATTGAGAATGTCTTCCCATTCATTCCTAAGGGCCTCAAGGCCCATAGGAATGAATGGGGAGGTATTCCTTAAATGCGAATAGCAATTTGAGATTCGCAATTAAGGAATATGTAGGATTCGCTACATTTATTGCAAATCCTACATACATAGCATTTTGCGATTTCCGAAGTGGCGAGCCTTAAACCTATAATGTATTGGCGCCGCCTGTGGACTACTCCCGAACTTTTACCCTATAGGGAGGAAATGTCAGAGGTGATGAGGGCACGGGGTGCTGCAAAGTTCCCGTGGTTCGACCGCATCAAAAACTTGCTAATTAGTATGGGTTTAGGGGATTGTTGGTCTGAACCTGAGATAGCCTGTTCTTTAACATCTAGGAATCAAATGAAGGTACTCTACAAAGAGCATAGACTGGCTCAACTTCACACTTCTTCCAGAACAGGGAAACTTACTAGAGCCTTTTTAGAAATAAAAGACATTCCTTGCTTTGAGACGGTAATAGATCTCATTAACTCGCCGGCGGCAAGGAAGCTCTATTTACAGTTTAGATGTGGGGTGCTTACTCTCCACTGCTTTACATCTAAGTGGAGAGACCAGCAAATTATTCAGTGCCAGGCGTGCGACCACCCCGAAGAAACAGAGCTTCATGTTTTCTTTAGCTTCCCAGGCTATTATAAAGCAAGGAAACGCTGGCTGGTCCAGATTTGCAGGAATCTCGGTAATAGGCACCGTCTTGAAGTATTCAGGATACTGAAGTCTGATTCCACTATCCCAATAGTCTATTCAGTCGCAGGAATACTGTTCTCCATGTGGTGCACCAGAAGGGTTTTTTTGAAATCATGAAATGCTGTATCGATCTTCCCATGGTGAATGTATAGTGTTAGCATAGTAACTTGGCTCAATCATTTTGTATTGTTTTGTATAGTTTTATATTTAAGGGCTCCCTTTTTTTTTAATAAGTACCTTTTTAGCTAATTTATGTATTTATTATTGCACTATGCACTTTCCGAAATTAATTGTGTAACCTTCGCCTAGAAACAACACACTAAAAATGTAATGTATTTTAATATGAATAACATGTGTATATTTAATTCCATTGTTTTAAATTTTGATTGTTTGTATGATGTAATTCTAGAAATGATTGACTGTAGTGTCTCGTACTTTGTAGGTCATTCTGACCAAAATAAAGTCTGTTTGAACTGAACTGATTCTCAAATAGCGATTCGCAAAACATCGCTATTTGAGAATCGCAAATGAGGATTTTGATACATATGGCCCTAGGTGAATAGCTATGTACTGAATGTGGAGAACAGAATAACATAACATAATATAAGTATTGGTAATGCACACGTTCACCCACAAAGGGGCATCTTGGCACGGAATAACAGGTGTTTATTGTTACCCAACTCAATGGTACTCATTTTATTGACCCCAGAATTGATGAGTGTGTAGGAGAGTATGGTCTGCTTTCCTATGGTCACCCCACTTTTTGCTTTTTGCTTCACTGGTTTTCGACTTAATGTGGCTGTGGGCCTGCTAATCAGACCCACAGCCCTGCTGTTCTCTCTCTAAATTCACACCATGTAGTTTAGGTACATCACCAATTGGGAAATGGGTCACTCTTATGAGTCCCTGTATAGTGTACCATAGGTACCCAGGGCATAAGTGCACCCAAGGCCTACCAGGGACTGCAGCATAGCTTATGTGAGAAGTTGGCCTGGTATATGATGCTCACTAGTTCTAGTGATCACCTTGTACCATGCCAAGCAACCCCTTATGGTGCAGGTTGTAAAGTCAACCTTATAGACAAGCTATCCTAGAGGTACCATGGACTAAGCAGTCTTAGGCTAAACTCTGTAAAGGCATGTGAAGCAAGCTGTTTTACCATATACAATGCCTTGAATACCAAATGAAAGGACACCACACAGATATATATTGAAAATATATATAGATTTATTACTACAAATATCCCTGATACTCTTTGTGAGCACAGAAGCAAATGCGTTAAAACAAATCACAGTTTAAATACACAAAAGTTGCACAATATGGATGAGCCCTAGGGGCCACCTAAACCATATACTAAAATAGTGGTATAAGAACCACTATGGGGAAAGTGAAGAGGCCTAGGGCCTGGGGAATCGCTGGAGCTGTTCGGGACTAGCAGTGAAGAAGTCGGGAAAGGCCCGCGGGACTCGGGTGCAGTGCGGAAAGTGCACGCTTTACCAATGCAATGTCAATGGTGCGTAAAAGTTACAAAGTTAGTTAAAAAGGAACCTTCCGAGTGACCTAGAAGGATGAAACTTGAGACACAGACCCTAGAGGTGTGTACCAGTGTGGGAACACCGGCGGAGCTGAGTTACCTCACCCACAGGAAGCGGGTGCATAGGGTCGAAGTAGAGTCGGGTTTCGTCACGCAGGTCGATGGTGCTTGGAGCTGAAGATGCTGCAGGCGACTCGATGTGAAGAGTTCCGGTGGATCCAAGGGTGGATCTGAAGAGGTGAAGACCTGAAAGCAGAGGGGACAATGTTCAAAGTCACTAGCCAGTGACTACCGTGGAACCAGAGTGGAACCAGGCGATGTCGGGTGCAAACAGGCGTCAAGGTGTAGCTTCTCTCTGCAGCCACGTGGACACGAGGGGTCGAAGACGTCCAGGAGTCGGTCACGAGCTGTCCCACGCAGGCTTCTCGCTGTTGGCGGTGTCGGCAACTTGATTGAAGCAAACAGGCCTTGGCTAGTGCAAGCCACGCAGGAATCGAAAAAGGCTTGTTACTCGGACCAGCAAGGTCAGAGCAGGTACTCCTTTTTACAGGAGCAAGGGCAAGTCTGGAGCAACCAGACCCGCAGTGAAAGTTGTAGGTTTCGTCGCCAAGATGGCCGCTAGCCACGTGGCAAGTGGCCGGGATGGCGCGTCGAGTGGCACGGTGCAAAAGGGCCCCACGCAGATCGTGGAGATGCTGGGGGGCTGATCTTTGGTGCAAGGGCTGCTCGAGGTTAGGGCTTCTCAAACCCCAAAGCACAGCGTCGAGGGTGCCTCTGATGCTGCGCAGTCAGCGTTTCAGGGGTCTTCCAAGATGTCCGGTCCCACGTCTCTCGGTGCCTCCACGGGTCCCTTCTTTGCAGGGACTGTGGATCGGGCGGTGAGAAGTCTGGGAGTCTGGGTCTTGTCAGGCTCTGGGCTCGGGCTCCGGCGGGAGGCGGCGGCAAAGCAGACGTCGAGTTGCTGGTTGGTGCCTGTGTTCACAGGGTGGTCACTCCTTGGCCACAAGGGAGATTCTCTTCCGTCTTCTGTGCAGCAGAATGTCGAAGTCCAGTCTTCTTCTGTATTTCAAGTTGATTCAGGATGATCTGAAGTCTCAGGACACAGCTCCCACTCTTATTCGAATCTGGGGGGCCGGATCACCTACTAGGTCCCTCCTCTGGGTGGAACCAGGAAGGGGGGTGGTTACACCCCCTTTCCTTTGTCCAGTTTCGCGCCAGGACTGGGGCTGGAAAGCCCCAGCACCGATTTGAACTGGCCTATGCACAGGGACACCTTGTGTGCCCCAGGCATGTCTGATTCTATTCAGCCCTGTCCTACCCAATACACAAAATCCTGTCTGGAGTGGTGCTAGCACCTCCCCAGGCAGGAAACCCTTGGTCCAAGCTGCCCTCGCTGGAAGGACTCCCAGCAGCAGGAGGTCAGACTTGTGTCTGTGGTGGCAGCATCCATTTTGGGATGCTAAGGCTCTGTTTAACTTTAACCGGGGTTCAGGCTAGGTACATGTCGTGTCCCTCTAGAAGGGTGGAATGCTACCCCCGTCGCCAGAACTGGCGAGGGGGTAGTATTCCAATTCGTATGACACCTTACTCGACATGTTTTGATAAAGCCAAAGCCAAGATAGCATTTAACCGCGAGGTTCATAATGCACTTAAGAGTATATGGTATGGCAATATCATGAAACAGCTAAAGGACATGGTTCCGAAAGCTGCAGATAGGCTCAGCTCATGCCAGAGCACCATCTCACATATTTCCAAGCACTCTGCCTCCAGGATTGATGAGGCCTTCTATAGGAGTGACTGATAGGAACATATGTGTCCATTTTAGGTTAGGTATAGGCATACTACACCTAAGTAAGGGGTGGTTACACCGACTTACCCCAGCTGAGTGATCAGCCAGTTGTGTCAAATATGGAGGCCAGGCCAGGGGTGGCACAATACATGCTGCAGCCCCTGGTAGGCCTTGGAAGCACCTATGCCCTGGGTACCTGGGTACACTGTTACAGGGGCCAATAAGGTGAACCAGTTCCAATTTCGTTATGCACCTAAAGTACATGGGTTACAATTTAGAGAGAGAACAGCAGGCTGTGGGTCTGATTAGCAGGCCCACAGCCACATTAAGTCATAAACCAGTGAAGCAAAAAGCAAAAATTTGGGGTGACCATAGGATAGCAGACCCTACTCTCCTACACAACCCCCCCCCCCAAACGCAGGGACATTAGACTAACCTTGACCAGTTGTGTCTTCATGTTCTAAGTGGCAGTACCTGGAGAGACCATCTGCATTACCATGGTCAGTCCCTGGGCGTTGCTCCACTGTAAAGTCCATCCCCTGTAGGGAAATGGACCACCTGAGCAGTTTGGGGTTTTCACCCTTCATCTGATTAAGCCATAAGAGGGGCTTATGGTCGGTCTGAATCTTGAAGTGAGTGCCAAACAAGTATGGTCTCAACTTCTTCAGGGCCCACACCACAGCAAAGGCCTCCCTCTCAATGGCTGACCAACGTTTCTCTCTGGGGGTCAGCCTCCTGCTAATGAAAGCAATGGGCTGGTCTTGACCATCTACATTAAGTTGTGAAAGCACAGCTCCCACTCCCAACTCAGAAGCATCTGTTTGGACAATAAACTCTCTTGAGTAGTCAGGACTCTTCAGGATAGGTGCAGAGCACATGGCCTTCTTCAGGTCATCAAATGCCTTTTGACAGTATTCTGTCCACTGAACCTTTTTGGGCATCTTCTTGGATGTCAGATCATTAAGAGGAGTCACAATGGACCCATAGTTCTTAACAAACTTCCTGTAGTACCCAGTCAGGCCCAAGAAAGCTCTGACCTGAGTCTGGGTAGTTGGAGGAGTCCAGTCCTTTATGGTCTGAATCTTACTCTCCAGTGGTTGAACTTGGCCTCCACCCACAAGGTGGCCCAAGTACACAACCTTACTCTGCCCTATCTGGCACTTGGTTGCCTTGATAGTGAGGCCTGCCTTTTGCTGAGCCTCTAGCACTTCCTTCAGGTGGACCAGGTGATCCTCCCAGGTGGAGCTAAAGACAGCAATATCATCCAGATATGCTGCACAAAAGTCATCCAACCCAGTAAGGACTTGATTCACCAACCTTTGGAAGGTGGCAGGTGCATTTTTCAAACCAAAGGGCATCACCACAAACTGGTAATGCCCACTGGGGGTAGAAAATGCGGTCTTGGCCTTAGACTCCTCAGCTAACCTGATTTGCCAGTAGCCAGCTGTCAAGTCAAATGTGCTCAAAAACTTGGCAGAAGCCAATTTGTCTATGAGCTCATCTGCCCTTGGAATTGGGTGTGCATCTGTCCTGGTGACAGCATTGAGTCCTCTGTAGTCCACACAGAACCTCATCTCTCTCTTTCCATCTTTGGTGTGAGGTTTGGGGACCAGAACCACTGGGCTAGCCCAGGGGCTCTCTGAAGGCTCAATGACATTTAACTCCAGCATCTTTTGTACCTCAGCCTTGATACAGTCTCTGACATGGTCAGGCTGCCTGTAAATTTTGTTCTTTACAGGAAGACTATCACCAGTGTCCACCACATGGGTACACCAGTTAGTCTGACCGGGTATCAGGGAGAACATATGTCGATATGACTGCAAAACCTGTCTACAGTCATGTTGCTGATGTTCAGTGAGGCTGCCATCTAAGGCCACACCATCAACTGAGCCATCCTCAGGGTTCTGAGTCAGCAGGTCTGGGAGAGGGTCACTCTCTTCCTCCTGCCCCTCATCTGTAGCCATGAGCAAGCCCATGTCTGCCCTGTCAACATATGCTTTCAGCCTGTTAACATGGAGCACCATGTGGGGGCTCCTGGGAGTTCCAAGGTCCACCAAGTAGGTAACCTCTCCCTTTTTCTCCATGATTGTATGGGGTCCAGACCATCTGTCTTGGAGTGCTGCTGGGGCCACTGGCTCCAACACCCATACCTTCTGTCCAGGCTGGTACTCAGTCAGGACAGCCTTTTGGTCATGCCAGGCTTTCTGTAAGGCCTGGCTAGCCTCAAGGTTTTTGGATGCCTTCTCCATATACTCAGCCATCCTGGAGCGGAGACCAAGTACATAGTCCACTATGTCTTGCTTGGGCTTTTTGAGAGGTAACTCCCATCCTTCCCTCACCAGACATAGGGGTCCTCTCACAGGATGTCCAAACAACAATTCAAAGGAGCTGAAGCCAACTCCTTTTTGTGGGACCTCTCTGTAAGCAAACAGAAGGCAGGGCAGAAGGATATCCCATCTTCGCCTGAGCTTCTCAGGTAATCCTTTGATCATGCCCTTTAGGGTCTTGTTGAATCTCTCAACAAGCCCATTGCATTGTGGATGATAGGGGGTGGTGAACTTATAGTTAACACCACACTCCTTCCACATAGCTGTCAAGTAACCTGACATGAAGTTTGCACCTCTATCAGATACTACCTCCTTAGGAAACCCCACTCTGGAGAAAACTCCAAGTAAGGCCCTGGCCACAACAGGAGCTGTTGTGGTCCTAAGTGGAATTGCCTCTGGGTACCTGGTGGCATGGTCCACCACCACCAGTATGAATCTGTGCCCAGATGCTGTAGGAGGATCCATTGGTCCAACAATGTCAATCCCCACTCTCTCAGAGGGCACCCCACCACAGGTAGTGGTATTAGGGGGGCCTTTGTGGTACCACCTGCTTTGCCACTTGCTTGGCAGGTTACACAGGAGCGACAAAACTCCTTGGTATCTTCTGACATGTGAGGCCAGTGAAAGTGACAGACAAGTCTGTCCCATGTTTTGTTCTGGCCTAGGTGTCCTGCTAAGGGAATATCGTGTGCCAAGGTAAGAAGGAAGCCCCTAAATTGCAGAGGTATGACCAACCTCCTGGTTGTACCAGGCTTGGGGTCTCTACCCTCTAAATAAAGGAGCCCATCATCCCAATAAACCTTATGGGTACCTTGAGCATTCCCAGAAGCCTCAGCAGCAGCCTGCTGTCTGAGGGGTTCAAGAGAAGGACAGGATAACTGAGCCTGCCCCAAGTCTGCCCTAGAAGGTCCCCCTGTCCCCAGAAACTCAACCTGATCAGGTTCAAGCTCTATAGGGACAGTTCCTTCAGGGGTCTCAGAATCATCTTCCTGTGAAGGCTGATCCTCACTTGTAGGCATTTGGGAAGGCACAGCCTTTGCCCTCCTGTTCCTTGTCTTGGAAGGTACTTGGTCCATTGTTCCAGGATCCAAGACCTGAGGTTCAGAGAGGCACGTTTTGGCCTGTGACTTGGTCACAGCAAGGACATGTGATGATATCCCTAACATCTCTGCATGAGTCCTGTACTCAACTTCTGAAAATAGAGAGCTCTCCAGGTCATTGCCCAACAAACATTCTACTGGGAGATCAGCACTAACCACAACTCTTTTTAGGCCAGTTACCCCTCCCCAGGAAAAGTTAACAATTGCCACACTATGTGTAATAGTGACATTGCTGGCATTGGTCACCAGGTAATTATCACCTGGTATGTACTGTCCAGGGTCCACAAAGCTAGGTACCACTCTGTACAAAAAGGATACTGATAGGAACAGTTTATTATCTTACACCAGCCACCACACTAGATCCCTCAGGGACAATTTACCTTTCGGCCAATTTCTCCGCCTCCGGAGGAATTGTAGCTCAACTACTGATTACAAGCAGCAAGCCCGATCACTGCAGAGCAAGCTTCAGGCCCGGGGCTATCCCACTCATCTCTTGAAAACCTCCACTAAGAGAGCCCTTAACAATAACAGGGAGGCCCTGCTCGAAATACACCCCAAGGCACAAGAGGACACGATTGTTTGTGTGACTTCTTTCACGAAACACTCCTCGTTCATCAAAAAAATGATCACCTCACATTGGGACCTTCTCAATTCTGTGGGGTTGGAACTCCCACGTCCTCGCTTTGCTTTTAAGAGGACGGCTAATTTGAAGGACACGCTGATCCACACCCGTCCTAAGAAGACCAACACCCAGACTGCCAGCACTCTTTGGGACCTTCCCCCAGTAACTGGACACTATCGCTGTGGGTCCTGCGTTGTCTGCCCCCAAACCATCCAAGGCAAGACCATTGTACTCCCGGGCGACTTCACATGGACAATGAACAAGCATACCAACTGCAATAGTTCCAAGTGCATTTATGTGTTGATCTGCCCTTGCGACCTGGTATACATTGGGATGACCATGCGTCCGATCAAACAACGTATAATTGAGCACAACAGCAACATTCGGTGCCAAAAATCGCACACTAGACTGTATGAACACTGCAAAATTAATCATCATCGCCCAGAAAACATCAGGTGGGCAGTACTAGAGTGTGTACCTAACTTCAATCAACAAGCCCTCTTCCGACTTGAACAAAGATGGGTACACCGATTAAAGTGCGAGGAACGGGGATTGAACGAGGGGGTGCCCTGGACTGCCCTCGCCAGATAGGCATGATTTTGGACTTTATTGTCCATTCGTTAATGAGTACTGGGATAACAAATCAGCTTCTACTGTACGTTCCAAGATGGCCCCCGCATTGAAGGGCGTTCTAGCTGCTGCCTCGAGCTAACCCCTTCTCACTTTCCACTCTTGCACGCCGGGGCAGAGCAACCAGAGGGACACGCCCCCCGCTTGGTGCGCGCCCGATGTCAATTTCCCTTTAACTATACTGTAGACTCCCGGGCATCCTAGCCGGCTGTCCTTGCTACTTGCGACCGTGGGAGGGGTAGGTGCTGAGATGCCCGCCTTCAGCGACGCTTGAGGTAAGGTGTGGAGCCACTTTCATAGACCGCGCGCTCTATGCGAGACGCCCGGCCAGCCATCCGCCAGCGGATCCCCTTCACGAGGGACGCTGCGTGATGGTGTTTACTTTTTACTTTTCACTTTTTCCGTTAACCCAGCGGGTTGCCTTACTTTCCCCAGAGGAACCTCTCACCCGCTGTTGGCCCCACATGGACAGCTTGTGAGGCACCCGGATCCACATTAGCGGGTAAGCGCGTTGTCATCATTGTTGGCATTGTTCGCGCTCACGCGCACACGCTAATCAGGGCACTGTCCTTGTTTTGGGCGTTTTTGTCTGTGTACCTGTGACCGCGATCACCACGCAAATACCGATCTTGAGCACATAACGGAGTGTCATACTGGATATGAGCGTCCTGAATTTGTATATATGTGTATTGTGTTTATATTTGCGGTTTCTTTTCCATTTTTTATCTATTGGAATGTTCGGCTGAACTATTCAGTCTGCATTTCTGTATATTCATAACTTTGTAATGAATAAACGGGCCGCCCTTACCAACTGACTGGGTTGGGGCGCTACATCACTAATGGCCCGGCATATTGGGTTCACACAGGACTCGGCAAGTCGCATAGTCGTTAGCCACGCCCTTTGCACTGAGATGCATGCTTTAAAAACTTACAGCATGACTGCTCACATATAGAGCGTGATCGACTGTGCGCACTGGTTTTATTATCACCTCTCTCTCACAGTACCATGCAATTTGCTATGGCATAGCGTTTATACTCACGGGATATGCACGGTCAAGTCACCTTGATACACAGGCACCTGCTGATGTAAACTGTTACTAGCATACTCTAACACCATGTATGTCTGTTTATTCAAATTTTCAGTTTCCAGTAGGTTTCCCGCCTGGAACCATTCCAGTACGACACCACTCAGGTCGTATATGGGGGTCTTCGCAATCTAGCAGACACCCAGCAATTATATGAGCACTATGGTCCTGATGAATTGCCCTTACGGCAAGAAACATGTCGACCGTTTTCACATGAAGGGTTGAATAAGGATTGGTCTCATTGTCTATCACTCCTTAATACCCCTTAATTTTAACAAAGCAGCGAGCCTGATCATTAAAGTTATTCTTAATGGACTCGACTGACTTCTTTTAATTCTACACACACACACCCCCTTGCTCACTATTGCACTCCCTAGGTCCCTCACACACATACACCCGCTGGCTCGGAATAAAAGATCTCCATCAAAGTGCGGCCCTTCGAGCTGCCCGACGGGCATTGCACCGCCAGCCTGCCGTAGGAGCAGGATACCGATGATGACGCTGGACGGACACCGATTGGGACAACAGGTGTTGGCCTGTCGGTGACTTGTGTGAGGTATCCTAAAATTCTGAAGAGGGTCTACACCATGCACTTGTCCCGCCACCCTAACTGAGAGAGACAATCGATTGAGCTACAACACTGGCTCACACTGGGGAACTCTGTACAACACTCTTTTTGCTTGCCGTTCCACAAAGCTAGGTGTCACCATAGTGACACTGGCACATGTGTCCCTGTATGCTTGAGCCACTTTTTCATTAATTAAAGGTGTCTGTCTGTACTTGCCCAAATTATTGAGACTGACAGTAGGGGAGAAATCAATCTCCCCATCACAGATCAGAACAGCCTGTGTGGGGACTCTGACTAGGTCAGAATCTCCATCAGTTCCCAAGGTGATACCCACTACCCCCTTAGTCTGTGGTCCAACACTGCCAGCTGTACTAGTGGGTGCAGGTGCCTTAGGGGCTGCAGTGTTGGTGGCTCCATCCTTTTTACAATCACTTGTCCAGTGAGTGGTGTTTTTGCAAAAGCTACACCAGGGTTTTCTTTGACCTTCTTTCTTCTTTTTCTTGGAAGTTTGGGACCCACCCTCAGTATTAGTTTGGGGCCCTGTTGAAGACTTCTGGTCTTTAGCTTTCTGCTCCCCACCCTTCTGGTCTGTTTTCTTCTGGTCACCACCCTGGTTCTGGTTCTGGTTCTTTTGCTTAACTCTGGTTCTAACCCATTTGTCTGCCCTCTTTCCCAATTCTTGGGGAGAGGTTAGATCTGAGTCAACCAAATGTTGATGCAACTGCTGGTTCTGACAGTTATTTAAAATCTGTTCTCTCATAAGCAAATTATACAATCCTTCATAGTCTGTAACCTTACTTCCCAGCAACCAGCCCTCCAGAGCCTTAGTGGCACATTCAACAAATTCAGACCAGTCCTGAGTCTGTGTCTTCTGGGTGTCTCCGAACATTAACCTGTACTGTTCAGTGGTTAAGCCTAACCCATCAATCAGAGCACTCTTCAGGACCAGGTAGTTTCTAAAATCCCCATCACTAACTGTGAGGAGTCTGTCTCGGCCTCTACCTTCAAAGGAGAGCCACAAGATTGCTGCCCACTGCTCCTGAGGGACCTGCTGTACTTTGCAAGCTCTCTCAAGTGCAGTCATCCACTTGTGGATATCATCCCCAACTTTGTAGGGGGGCACAATCTTACTCAGGTTTCTATTGTCATAGGACCTGTCTTTATCCTTAGGGATAGTGCTGCCACCAGTGGAATCTAATCCACTCTCTCTAGGCTGCCTTGCTCTAGCAAGTTTCTCTTTGGCCAGGGCAACTTCTAATTCTTGTCTCTGGATCCTAAGTTCAGCCTCTCTCATTTTGGCCTCATGTTCCCTTCTCTGAGGGCTTGTGAACTCCCTTCTGGAGTTACCATGAGAACCTTTAGAAACATGGGAAGTATTGGACTCACCTGAGTGATTCCTCCTCCTCCTATGCTCCTGGTTAAGTCCATTTGGGGGTCTGAATGGATTGGACCCACCTTCAGTCCCAAATAAGCTTAAGTTCGCCTGGTTAAGCCTGCTGACTAACAACTGGCTATCTCTATCTTCATCAGACTCACTTTCTTCAACCTCCTCTCCCTCTTCTTCCTCAGGCTGAGAATTCCCAGGGGTCTGGTCTTCCTCATCTATCTGGATGACAGGGGCAGGGGCATCAGGGTTATCATCTTCAGAAGGAGAAACTTCCTCACCAGTCCCTGAGGTGCCTGGCTTGGAGTTCTTTAGAGCTTCAGACTGGTCTAATATCTCTCTGAGGTGTCCTGCTGTAGGAGTAGGACCTATTTTGATTCCTCTCATGGAACACAGTTGCCTCAGTTCCTTAAATGGAAAGATAGCAAATTTGGATGGTGCCCTTGGAGGGTCACTCTCAACAGAGGTGGTTCCAGTGGATCCCTCTGCTCCAGACATTGCTCTAGTGTGGTGGATGTGTTGCAATCTACCTACACTTGTGTTTTCCTACAAAACCTATCTAGTAGTTGTAGTCAGGGTGTGCTACTCCCTATCCTGTACAACAACTAAGTTCAGTAGAACTTAAGTATATCTAGTCTTGTATTAGTGTACCTATCAGGTACCTGTATGATCTTTCAAATTATATTTTCAAAGATTGTAATGGTAAAACAACAGCAAGCTCAAATCCCAATCCGCTGCTCACCAATGTGAGAAGTTGGCCTGGTATATGATGCTCACTAGTTCTAGTGATCACCTTGTACCATGCCAAGCAACCCCTTATGGTGCAGGTTGTAAAGTCAACCTTATAGACAAGCTATCCTAGGGGTAGCATGGACTAAGCAGTCTTAGGCTAAACACTGTAAAGGCATGTGAAGCAAGCTGTTTTACCATATACAATCCCTTGAATACCAAATGAAAGGACACCACACAGATATATATTGAAAATATATATAGATTTATTACTACAAATATCCCTGATACTCTTTATGAGCACAGAAGCAAATGCGTTAAAACAAAACACAGTTTAAATACACAAAAGTTGCACAATATGGATGAGCCCTAGGGGCCACCTAAACCATATACTTAAATAGTGGTATAAGAACCACTATGGGGAAAGTGAAGAGGCCTAGGGCCTGGGGAATCGCTGGAGCTGTTCGGGACTAGCAGTGAAGAAGTCGGGAAAGGCCCGCGGGACTCGGGTGCAGTGCGGAAAGTGAACGCTTTACCAATGCAATGTCAATGGTGCGTAAAAGTTACAAAGTTAGTTAAAAAGGAACCTTCCGAGGGACCTAGAAGGATGAAACTTGAGACACAGACCCTAGAGGTGTGTACCAGTGTGGTATATAAATAAATAATACCGGATCTATTTTTTGTCTAGGCATAGCAATAACAGATAGCTCAATAAATAAGAGTCAAGATTCGAGGTAGTAGGAGTTTTGCAGGTTTAATACAGCATAAAGGACAGGAACAGGACAACCTGCACAGGAATAGGATGGCAGCGCTGCCGGGGGCAGGATCGGAATCGGCGTAACATTTAATAACAGTGCACGATCATATATACTAAAACAGTTGCATTACAATACATACGATAGGCGGAGCAGTGGGTGTGGTCAATAGCAGTCGCGAAAGATAAGGGTGAAAGTAGGTGTAACAGAGGCGTATACATAGACATGTGATGCAAACGTAACAGAATATGTCATGAATGGGGTGGAGACATGGAGGGGGCTACCTAAGGAGCCGGGACCTCTAACCTAATGGTGCGCGCAAGCTGGCAATGACGTATTACTAGGAGAAGCTGGGGGCTACGAACTCTGTGCTAGGAGCAGAGACTGAAGTCTGGAGAGTCAGGGCGACATGTACCTAAGCAGTATCTAGTATCTGATGTTTAGAGAACATGTTGATAGAATCCAAAAGTTATCGGGGTAAAGGCGAACAGACTCTAAGACTGGAGCATGCATTATTCTACATGTAGTGCGTGATGAAGAATATTAAATGATCATTAATACAGTATTTCTCTAACATGGAGACGTAAAGGCTAGACTATGATGGTAACTATTGATGCAGTTCAGTAGCTTTAGGAATGCAGAGAAGGAGGACTAACTGATAACTGGAATCATAACATACTCTTGGCAGACTCAGAGGCAGAGCCAGGCTGAACCGGACACTGCAAGGCAGGAAGTAAGTGAAGGGTCAGGAACACAGGTGGGGGCTGTATCGCTCCTCAGCGAGGCTCAGGAGACAGAAGCTGAATCTGGTGTCCAGGCCCTTTTGAGGCCCAGAAACGGGAACTTTACAATGAAATAACGTGCACACTGAGAAACGTGGCAACGTAGCTTTACATAGGCCTGATATTCGTAGTATTCACGAGAACTGGAAACTGGCATACTAGAGGTGGGCACAAATATAATTGCGTCTTTAATCGAACATGGGGAATACATATGCATATTAATCATGCACACATAACATATGATGGAGGACGCGTAGGGACACAGAACATGGCAAAATTTACTTTTCCACACCAGTGTGGGAACACCGGCGGAGCTGAGTTACCTCACCCACAGGAAGCGGGTGCATAGGGTCGAAGTAGTGTCGGGTTTCGTCACGCAGGTCGATGGTGCTTGGAGCTGAAGATGCTGCAGGCGACTCGATGTGAAGAGTTCCGGTGGATCCAAGGGTGGATCTGTAGAGGTGAAGACCTGAAAGCAGAGGGGACAATGTTCAAAGTCACTAGCCAGTGACTACCGTGGAACCAGAGTGGAACCAGGCGATGTCGGGTGCAAACAGGCGTCGAGGTGTAGCTTCTCTCTGCAGCCACGTGGACACGAGGGGTCGAAGACGTCCAGGAGTCGGTCACGAGCTGTCCCACGCAGGCTTCTCGCTGTTGGCGGTGTCGGCAACTTGATTGAAGCAAACAGGCCTTGGCTAGTGCAAGCCACGCAGGAATCGAAAAAGACTTGTTACTCGGACCAGCAAGGTCAGAGCAGGTACTCCTTTTTACAGGAGCAAGGGCAAGTCTGGAGCAACCAGACCCGCAGTGAAAGTTGTAGGTTTCGTCGCCAAGATGGCCGCTAGCCGCGTGGCAAGTGGCCGGGATGGCGCGTCGAGTGGCACGGTGCAAAAGGGCCCCACGCAGATCGTGGAGATGCTGGGGGGCTGATCTTTGGTGCAAGGGCTGCTCGAGGTTAGGGCTTCTCAAACCCCAAAGCACAGCGTCGAGGGTGCCTCTGATGCTGCGCAGTCAGCGTTTCGGGGGTCTTCCAAGATGTCCGGTCCCACGTCTCTCGGTGCCTCCACGGGTCCCTTCTTTGCAGGGACTGTGGATCGGGCGGTGAGAAGTCTGGGAGTCTGGGTCTTGTCAGGCTCTGGGCTCGGGCTCCGGCAGGAGGCGGCGGCAAAGCAGACGTGGAGTTGCTGGTTGGTGCCTGTGTTCACAGGGTGGTCACTCCTTGGCCACAAGGGAGATTCTCTTCCGTCTTCTGTGCAGCAGAATGTCGAAGTCCAGTCTTCTTCTGTATTTCAAGTTGATTCAGGATGATCTGAAGTCTCAGGACACAGCTCCCACTCTTATTCGAATCTGGGGGGCCGGATCACCCACTAGGTCCCTCCTCTGGGTGGAACCAGGAAGGGGGGTGGTTACACCCCCTTTCCTTTGTCCAGTTTCACACCAGGACTGGGGCTGGAAAGCCCCAGCACCGGTTTGAACTGGCCTATGCACAGGGACACCTTGTGTGCCCCAGGCATGTCTGATTCTATTCAGCCCTGTCCTACCCAATACACAAAATCCTGTCTGGAGTGGTGCTAGCACCTCCCCAGGCAGGAAACCCTTTGTCCAAGCTGCCCTCGCTGGAAGGACTCCAAGCAGCAGGAGGTCAGACTTGTGTCTGTGGTGGCAGCATCCATTTTGGGATGCTAAGGCTCTGTTTAACTTTAACCGGGGTTCAGGCTAGGTACATGTCGTGTCCCTCTAGAAGGGTGGAATGCTACCCCCGTCGCCAGAACTGGCGAGGGGGTAGTATTCCAATTCGTATGACACCTTACTCGACATGTTTTGATAAAGCCAAACCCAAGATAGCATTTAACCGCGAGGTTCATAATGCACTTAAGAGTATATGGTATGGCAATATCATGAAACAGCTAAAGGACATGGTTCCGAAAGCTGCAGACAGGCTCAGCTCATGCCAGAGCAACATCTCACATATTTCCAAGCACTCTGCCTCCAGGATTGATGAGGCCTTCCATAGGAGTGGCTGATAGGAACATATGTGTCCATTTTAGGTTAGGTATAGGCATACTACACCTAAGTAAGGGGTGGTTACACCGACTTACCCCAGCTGAGTGATCAGCCAGTTGTGTCAAATATGGAGGCCAGGCCAGGGGTGGCACAATACATGCTGCAGCCCCTGGTAGGCCTTTGAAGCACCTATGCCCTGGGTACCTGGGTACACTGTTACAGGGGCCAATAAGGTGAACCAGTTCCAATTTCGTTATGCACCTAAAGCACATGGGTTACAATTTAGAGAGAGAACAGCAGGCTGTGGGTCTGATTAGCAGACCCACAGCCACATTAAGTCATAAACCAGTGAGGCAAAAAGCAAACATTTGGGGTTACCATAGGATAGCAGACCCTACTCTCCTACAGCTTATGCCACCCCTGGCTGGCCATCCAAACTGACACAACTGGCTGATCACTCAGCTGGGGCAAGGTCGTGTAATCACCCCGTGCTTAGGTATAGTATTCCTATACCTACCATTATATATAGACACATATGCACCTATAAGTCACTCCTATGGAAGTCCTTAACAATCCTGAAGGCAGAGTGCTTGGTTTTATGTGAGATGAGGCTCTAGCATGAGCTGAGCCTGTCTGCAGCTTTCGGAACCATGTCCTTATAGCTGTTCTATGATATAGCCATACCATATACTCTTAAGTGCATTATAATCCTCGCGGTTGAATGCTAACTTTGGTTTGGCTTTATCAAAACATGTTGTGTAAGGTGTCATACTCTTTGGAATACTACCCCCTCGCCAGTTCTGGCGACGGGGGTAGCATTCCACCCTTCTAGAGGGAGAAGACATGTTGTTCCTACTAATCCCGGTTAAAGTTAACCAGAGCCTCAGCATCACAAAATGGATGCTGCTGCCACAGACACAAGTCTGACCTCATGCTACTGGGAGTCCTTCCAGCGAGGGAGGCTTGGACAATAGGTTTCCTGTCTTGGGAGGTGCTAGCACCACCCCAGACAGGCCATAGTGTATTGGGGCAGGGAGGGCTAAATGAAATGAGACACTGCCTGGGGCACACAAGGTGTCCCATGCATAGTCCAGTTCAAACCGGTGCTGGGGCACTCCAGCCCCAGCTCTGGCGCGAAACTGGACAAAGGGAAAGGGGTGTAACCACCCTCTTCCCTGGTCCCACCCATAGGAGGGACCTAGCAGGTAATTCAGCCCCTAAATTTGGTATATAGGTAGGAGCTGAGTCCCAAGACTTTAGATTTATCCTGACTGAAACTTGAAATGAAACTCTAGACCTTCAACATTCTACCTGAAGATAGAAGACTTAAGAATCTCACTTGTGGTCAAGGAGTGACCACCCTGTGTAAGCAGGCACCATCAAGCGATCAACGGTTTGCTTTGTCGACGCTGCCAGAGCCTGAGCACAGAGCCTGACAAGACCCGGACTTGCAGACTTCCAACAGCCCGATCCACAGCCACAGCAGAGCTGAGACCCGTGGAGGCGACGAGAGACGTGGGACCGGCCATCATGGAAAGCCAGCGAATTGCTTTCCGTGCAACTTCTGAGGCACCCTCGAAGTTGTGCATTGGGGATTGAGAAGCCCCAGCCCCGAGCACCATCTGCAACGAAGATCAGCCCTCCACACTCCACGAGTGCCGCGTGGGGCCCTTCTGCATTTTCCTGCTCGACACGTCTGTCTGGTCACTTGCCCGTTGGCTAGTGGCCTCTGTGACGACGAACCTTTGGATTTACACCACTGGTCTGGTTGCTCCAGACTGGCCCCTGCTTCCCTGAAAAGGAGAAGCCCGTCAGACCTTGCTGGTCTGATACAGAAGCCATCTTCGATTCCTGCGTGGGTTGCCTTTGCCAAGGTTTGTTGACTCCATTCCGGAAGCCGACACTGCCGACAGCGAGAGCCTTTGTGGGACAGTCCGTATCCAGCTCCTGGTCGTCGTCGACACCTCCTGGTCCACGTGGCTGCAGAGACAAGCTTCACGACATCACTTGATTGCTTCGCGACTTCGCCTGGTTCCTTCCTGGTCACTGTCCCCTCTGCTTTCAGGTACTCTTCATCCTCGATCTACCCTTGGATCCAACCAGACACTTTCCTCCTGGTCGCCTGCAGCATCTTTCTTCACGGCTCCATAGGATTTGGCGATGAAAGTCGACACACTTTGACACCTATGCACCCGCTTCCTGTGGGTGAGGTAACGCGAGTACTCCGGTGCTCCTGTGGGTATTAACTATCCTAGTGTCCTAGTTTTCAGTAGCTTCCTCCTAGTCCATCCGGAAGTGACCTAAAAGAACTAGTTTCCAATACTTTCGTTCCCATTCTAACTCTATGGTAACTCGCATGTGTGTAAAGACACTGCACACGCATCCTGTGGACCTCCTGCTCCCTATCATTTGGTAGTACAGCATAGCCCCAGCAATTCTCCAGGCCCTAGGCCTATCCTTTGTTCGTGACGTGGTTCTTATACCACTATTTTAGTATATGGTTTGAAGTGCCCCTAGGGCATTACTGTATTTTGTGCAACTTATTGTATGATAATTAAGTATCTTGTTATGTGCTTGTGCCTCTGACCTCATAAAGAGTTCAGAGGATTAATTTAGTAATAAATACATATATATTTTATATATATAACCTGTGTGGTATCCTTTCATTTGGTATTAAAGGGGTTACATAGGGTAAAACAGCTGGCTTCACATGCCCTCTTGAGTTTAGCCTAAGACTGCTTTGTCCATGCTACCACTAGGATAGCTGGTCTATAAGGTTGACTTTACAACCATCACCATAAGAGTTGTTTGGACTGGTGCAGGGTGCTCACTAGAATAGTGAACATCATATACCAGGCCAACTTCTCACATTGGTGTGCAGCGGTTGGGATTTGAGCTTGCTGTTCTTTTACCAATTGTAATCGTTGAGATATCATTTGAAAGATCACATTAGGTACGATAGGTACATATAACAAGACTTATAATACTTAAGTTCTACTGAACTTAGTTGTTGTAGACCAAAGGGCCTAGCACACCCTGACTACAACTCCTAGAGAGGTTTAGTAGGAAACACTTAGTGTAGGTAGGTGCACACACCACACCTCACTAGATCATGTCAACCACAGGTGAACCTAGTGTGTCTCTACCCGTGGGAGGTGACCCTCCAAGGTCACCCTCCAAATTTGACATACTCAACTTCAGAGAGCTGAGACACTTGTGTACCACAAGGAAGTTGAAACAGGGTTCTAACCCGACCCTTCAGCACCCGATAGAACTCTTACAAAAATCTGAGATTCTTAAGGCCTCTAGCACAGGTCCTACAGGGAATGCTGAAGGCATGCCCTCCACAGAAGATGACCCCCCTGTCCTAGAAGATGATGAGGAAGAGGAGGTTGAAGAAGATTCTGAGGAAGAGGTAGACAGCCCGGTCCCAGTCAGAAGACTTAGCCAGGCTAACCTAAGGCTACATGGGGCTGTAGAAGGGCAAGCCCTTCCCAGACCCAACAGTAAACTTAACCAGAGGTATAGGAGGGAAAGATCCCACTCAGGGGAATCTCTCCACTCCAATGCTTCAAGGGGTTCTCAGAGGGGAATGACTTCCCCTCAGAGGAGAGAATACCAGGCTAGCATGAGGGAAGTCCAAATCAGGATAGAGAGGGATGAACTTGCCGTAGCCCAAGCAAAACTTGCTCTGGCAAGGGAGCAAAAGTTAAGTGGACTAGAGTCCACTATTGGCAGCAATATCCCTAAGGATAAAGACAGGTCCTATGGCAATAGACACCTGAGTAAGATTGTGCCCCACTACAAAGTTGGGGATGATATCCACAAATGGATAACTGCTTTGGAGAGGGCCTTTAAAGTACAGCAGGTACCCCAAAGTCAGTGGGCAGCAATCTTGTGGCTCTCCTTTTCAGAAAAAGGAAGAGACAAGCTCCTCACAGTTAGTGATGATGATGCTAACAATTACACTGTCCTGAAGAGTGCTCTAATTGATGGGTTTGGCCTAACTACTGAACAGTACAGGTTGATGTTCAGAGATACCCAGAAGACACAGACTCAGGACTGGACTGATTTTGTTGATTGTGCCACTAAGGCTCTGGAAGGCTGGTTGCTGGGAAGTAAAGTTAAGGACTATACAGGATTGTATAATTTGATCACGAGAGAGCAAATACTTACCAATTGTCAGACCCAGTTGTTGCACCAACACCTGATTGACACAGATCTGACCTCTCCCCAAGAATTGGGAAAGAACACAGACAAATGGGTCGGAACCAGGGTTAAGCAGAAACACCAGGTCCAAGGTGGTGATCAGAAAAAGGCAGACCAAAAAGGTGGGGATCAGAAACCAAAAGACAAGAAGTCTTCATCAGGCCCCCAAACTTCTAATGAGGGGGGGTCCCAAACTTCCAAGAAGAAGAAAGAAGGTCCAAAGAAACCTTGGTGTAATTATTGTAAAACTGCCTCTCACTGGTTTAGTGAGTGCACCAAGAAAGGTACAGCCCCTACCACTGTAGCCCCCAAGGCATCTGCACCCCCTAGTACAGTTAACAGTGGTAGTTCCCAACCCAAGGCTATAGTGGGGTTAACCATGGGTACTGAGGTAGATTCTGGCTTAGTCAGGATACCAACTCAGGCTGTTCTTGTCTGTAATGTGGACATGGCTATGTCTTCTACTGTGAGTCCCAGTACTCTGGGCAAGTACAGGCAAACACCTTTGATTAATGAGAAAGTGGCTCAGGCCTACAGGGACACATGTGCCAGTGTCACCATGGTGACACCTAACTTTGTGGACCCTGGACAGATTGTACTGGGTGATAATTACCTGGTGGCCAATGCAAGCAATGTCACTACTACACATAGTGTGGCAGTTGTTAACTTATCCTGGGGAGGGGTAACTGGCCTCAAAAGAGTTGTGGTAAGTGCAGACCTCCCAGTTGAGTGTCTGTTGGGCAATGATCTTGAATCCTCAGTATGGTCAGAAGTGGAGTACAGGACTCATGCAGAGATGTTAAGCATATCAGGTCATGTCCTTGCTGTGACCAGGTCACAGACAAAAAGTGCCAAACTGAACAGGCCTTGGATCCTGAAACTATGGACCAAGTGCCATCCAAGAGAAAGAGCAGTAGGGTTAAGGCGGTGCCTTCCCCCCTGCCTGCAAGTGAAGATCAGCATTCTCAGGAAGCTGATTTTGAGACCCCTGAAGGAACTGTCCCAGAAGAGCTTGAACCTGACCAGGTTGAGTTTCTTGGGACAAGGGGACCTTCAATGGCAGACTTGAGGCAGGCACAGTTAGACTGCCCCTCTCTTGAACCCCTCAGACAGCAAGCTGCTTCTGAGGCTGCAGGGAATGCTACAGGTACCCATAGAGTTTACTGGGATGAAGGACTCCTTTATTCTGAGGCTAGAGACCCCAAGCCTGGTGCTTCCAGGAGGTTGGTCATACCTCAAGCCTTTAGGGGTTTCCTTCTTACCTTAGCCCATGATATTCCCTTAGCAGGACATCTAGGCCAGAACAAGACTTGGGACAGGCTTGTCCCTCACTTTCACTGGCCCCATATGTCAGAAGACACCATGGAGTTTCGTCGCTCCTGTGTGACCTGCCAAGCCAGTGGCAAATCAGGTGGCACAAAAAAGGCCCCCCTTATACCACTACGTGTGGTGGGGGTACCCTTTGAAAGAGTAGGGATTGACATTGTTGGACCAATGGATCCCCAAACAGCCTCTGGGCACAGATTTATACTGGTGGTAGTGGATCATGCCACCAGACCCCCCCCCCTAAGGACCACAACAGCACCTGTTGTGGCAAGAGCCCTCCTGGGAGTTTTCTCAAGAGTGGGCTTTCCAAAGGAGGTTGTCTCAGATAGAGGTGCAAACTTCATGTTTGGGTACTTGACTGCAATGTGGACGGAGTGTGGTGTAAATTACAAATTCACTACACCCTACCATCTACAGTGCAATGGGCTTGTTGAAAGATTTAACAAGACCCTAAAGGGTATGATCAAGGGTTTACCTGAAAAGCTTAGGCGAAGATGGGACATCCTTCTACCCTGCCTTCTGTTTGCTTACAGAGAGGTCCCACAAAAGGGGGTTGGCTACAGCCCTTTTGAGCTTTTGTTTGGGCATCCTGTAAGGGGACCCCTATGTCTGGTGAAGGAACGATGGGAGTTACCTCTCAAAAAGTCTAAAGAAGACATAGTGGACTATGTACTTGGTCTCCGCTCCAGGATGGCTGAGTATATGAAGAAGGATTAAAAAAACCTTGAGGCTAGCCAAGAACTTCAAAAAGCTTGGCATGACCAAAAGGCTGTGCTGACTGAGTACCAGCCAGGACAGAAGGCATGGGTGTTGGAGCCAGTGGCCCCAGCAGCACTCCAGGACAAATGGTCTGGACCCCACACAATTGTTGAGAAAAAGGGAGAGGTCACCTACCTGGTGGACCTTGGAACTCCCAGGAGCCCCCACAGGGTGCTCCATGTCAACAGACTCAAAGCATATGTTGACAGGGCAGACATGGGTTGCTCATGGCTACAGATGAGGGACAGGAGGAAGAGAGTGACCCTCTCCCAGACCTGTTGACTCAGTACCCTGATGATGGTTCAGTTGATGCTGTGGCCTTAGCTGGCAGCCTCACTGGCCAGCAGCAACAGGACTGCAGACAAGTTCTACAGTTCTTCAGACATATGTTTTCCTTGACACCTAGTCAGACTAACTGGTGCACCCATGAGGTGGACACTGGTGACAGTCTGCCTGAGAAGAGTAAGATCTACAGGCAACCTGACTATGTCAGGGACTGTATAAAGACTGAGGTACAGAACATGTTGGAGCTGGGAGTAATTGAACCCTCGGAGAGCCCCTGGGCCAGCCCAGTAGTCCTTGTACCAAAACCTCACACCCAAGATGGTAAGAGAGAGATGAGGTTCTGTGTGGACTATAGAGGTCTCAATGCTGTCACTAGGACAGATACTCGCCCAATTCCAAGAGCAGATGAGCTCATTGATAGATTGGCTTCTGCCAAGTTTCTGAGCACATTTGATTTGACAGCAGGCTATTGGCAAATCAGGTTAGCTTAGGATGGCAAGGCCAAAACTGCTTTCTCAACCCCAGGAGGTCATTACCAATTTGTGGTGATGCCCGTTGGCTTGAAGAATGCACTTGCCACTTTCCAAAGGTTGGTGAACCAAGTCCTCACTTGGTTGGATGACTTTTGTGCAGAATATCTTGATGATATTGCTGTCTTCAGCTCCACCTGGGAGGATCACCTGATCCACCCGAAGAAGGTTTTAGAGGCCCTGCAGAAGGCAGGCCTAACTATCAAGGCCACAAAGTGCAAGATAGGGCAGAGTAAGGTTGTGTACCTGGGCCACCTTGTAGGTGGGGGGGGCAGGTTCAACCACTGGAGAGTAAGATCCAGGCCATCAAGGGCTGGGCTCCTCCAACCACCCAGACACAGGTCAGAGCTTTCTTGGGCCTGTCTGGTTACTACAGAAAGTTTGTTAAGAATGATGGGTCCATTGTGAAACCACTTAATGACTGGACTTCAAAGAAGATGCCAAAAAAGGTTCAGTGAACAGTAAGCTGTCAAAAGGCATTTGATGACCTGAAGAAGGCCATGTGCTCTGCACCTATCCTGAAGAGTCCTGACTACTCCAAAGAGTTCATTGTCCAAACAGATGCGTCTGAGTTGGGGGTGGGAGCTGTGCTTTCACAACTGTATGTAGATGGTCTAGACCAGCCCATTGCTTTTATTAGCAGAAGACTGACCCCTAGAGAGAAACGTTGGTCAGCCATTGAGAGGGAGGCCTTTGTTGTGGTTTGGGCCCTGAAGAAGTTGAGGCCATACTTGTTTGGCACTCACTTCAAAATTCAGACAGACCATAAGCCCCTCTTGTGGCTAAATCAGATGAAGGGTACAAATCCCAAACTGCTCAGGTGGTCCATTTCCCTACAGGGATAGACTTTACAGTGGAGCACATACCAGGGACTGACCATGGCAATGCAGATGGTCTCTCCAGGTACTTCCACTTAGAACATGAAGACACAACTGGTCAAGGTTAGTCTAATGTCCCTGCGGTGAAGGGGGGGGGGGGGTTATGTAGGAGAGTAGGGTCTGCTTTCCTATGGTCACCCCACTTTTTGCTTTTTGCTTCACTGGTTTTCGACTTAATGTGGCTGTGGGTCTGCTAATCAGACCCACAGCCCTGCTGTTCTCTCTCTGAATTCACACCAGGTACTTTAGGTACATCACATATTGGGAAATGGGTCACTCTTATGAGTCCCTGTACAGTGTACCATAGGTACCCAGGGCATAGGTGCACCCAAGGCCTACCAGGGGCTGCAGCATGTCTTATGCCACCCCTGGCTGGCCATCCAAACTGACACAACTGGCTGATCACTCAGCTGGGGCAAGGTTGTGTAATCACCCCTTGCTTAGGTATAGTATTCCTATACCTACCATCATATATAGACACATATGCACCTATAAGTCACTCCTATGGAAGGCCTTAACAATCCTGAAGGCAGAGTGCTTGGTTTTATGTGAGATGAGGCTCTAGCATGAGCTGAGCCTGTCTGCAGCTTTCGGAACCATGTCCTTATAGCTGTTCTATGATATAGCCATACCATATACTCTTAAGTGCATTATAATCCTCGCGGTTGAATGCTAACTTTGGTTTGGCTTTATCAAAACATGGTCGTGTAAGGTGTCATACTCTTTGGAATACTACCCCCTCGTCAGTTCTGGTGACGGGGGTAGCATTCCACCCTTCTAGAGGGAGAAGACATGTTGTTCCTACTAATCCCGGTGAAAGTTAACCAGAGCCCAAGCACCACAAAATGGATGCTGCTGCCACAGACACAAGTCTGACCTCCTGCTACTGGGAGTCCTTCCAGCGAGGGAGGCTTGGACAATAGGTTTCCTGTCTTGGGAGGTGCTAGCACCACCCCAGACAAGCCATAGTGTATTGGGGCAGGGAGGGCTAAATGAAATGAGACACTGCCTGGGGCACACAAGGTGTCCCATGCATAGTCCAGTTCAAACCGGTGCTGGGGCACCTCAGCCCCAGCTCTGGCACGAAACTGGACAAAGGGAAAGGGGTGTAACCACCCCCTTCCCTGGTCCCACCAATAGGAGGGACCTAGCAGGTGATCCAGCCCCTAAATTTGGTATATAGGTAGGAGCTGAGTCCCAAGACTTTAGATTTATCCTGACTGAAACTTGAAATGAAACTCTGGACCTTCGACGTTCTACCTGAAGATAGAAGACTGAAGAATCTCCCTTGTGGTCAAGGAGTGACCACCCTGTGTAAGCAGGCACCATCAAGCGATCAACGGTTTGCTTTGTCGACGCTCCCAGAGCCCGAGCACAGAGCCTGACAAGACCCGGACTTGCAGACTTCCAACAGCCCGATCCACAGCCACAGCAGAGCTGAGACCCGTGGAGGCGACGAGAGACGTGGGACCAGCCATCTTGGAAAGCCAGCGAATTGCTTTCCGTGCAACTTCTGAGGCACCCTCGAAGTTGTGCATTGGGGATTGAGAAGACCCAGCCCCGAGCACCATCTGCACTGAAGATCAGCCCTCCACACTCCACGAGTGCCGCGTGGGGCCCTTCTGCATTTTCCTGCTCGACGCGTCTGTCTGGTCACTTGCACGTTGGCTAGTGGCCTCTGTGACGACGATCCTTTGAAGTTACACCGCTGGTCTGGTTGCTCCAGACTGGCCCCTGCTTCCCTGAAAAGGAGAAGCCCATCAGACTTTGCTGGTCTGATCCAGAAGCCATCTTCGATTCCTGCGTGGGTTGCCTTTGCCAAGGTTTGTTGACTCCAATCCGGAAGCCGACACTGCCGACAGCGGGAGCCTTCGTGGGACAGCCCGTATCCAGCTGCTGGTCGTTGTCGACACCTCCTGGTCCACGTGGCTGCAGAGACAAGCTTCATGACATCAGCTGATTGCTTCGCGACTTCGCCTGGTTCCTTCCTGGTTCCTTCCTGGTCACTGGCTAGTGACCCAGACTCTGTCCCCTCTGCTTTCCGGTACTCTTCATCCTCGATCCGCCCTTGGATCCAACTGGACACTTCCCTCCTGGTCGCATGCAGCATCTTTCTTCACGGCTCCATAGGATTCAGCGACAAAACCCGACACACTTTGACACCTATGCACCCGCTTCCTGTGCGTGAGGTAACGCGAGTGCCCCGGTGCTCCTGTGGGTATTAACTATCCTAGTTTTTAGTAGCATTCTCCTAGTCCATCCAGAAGTGACCTAAAAGAACTAGTTTCCAATTTTTTCGTTCCCATTCTAACTCTATGGTAACTCGCGTGTGTGTAAAGACACTGCACACGCATCATGTGGGCCTCCTGCTCCCTATCTTTTGGTAGTACAGCATAGCTCCAGCAATTCTCCAGGCCCTAGGCCTATCCTTTGTTCGTGACGTGGTTCTTATACCACTATTTTAGTATATGGTTTGAAGTGCCCCTAGGGCATTACTGTATTTTGTGCAACTTATTGTATGATAATTAAGTATCTTGTTATGTGCTTGTGCCTCTGACCTCATAAAGAGTTCAGAGGATTAATTTAGTAATAAATACATATATATTTTATATATATAACCTGTGTGGTATCCTTTCATTTGGTATTAAAGGGGTTACATATGGTAAAACAGCTGGCTTCACATGCCCTCTTGAGTTTAGCCTAAGACTGCTTTGTCCATGCTACCACTAGGATAGCTGGTATACAAGGTTGACTTTACAACCATCACCATAAGGGTTGTTTGGACTGGTGCAGGGTGCTCACTAGAATAGTGAACATCAAATACCAGGCCAACTTCTCACATTGGTGTGCAGCGGTTGGGATTTGAGCTTGCTGTTGTTTTACCAATTGTAATCTCTGAGATATTTGAAAGATCACATTAGGTACCATAAGTACATATAACAAGACTTATAATACGGGGCGTGGCCAAGCCAGCCAAGATGGTGGACGCACCTTCTTAGTGCTCCGTTCCGCTGCCCAGCTGATGATGCTGTAATCATGCTTGCAGTCAGTGGTGCCTCTGCAAATGGAATTATGCCAGCTGAGAATGCTTACTGGCGCCTAACTGATCCTCGAACCTCGCTTGTCTAAGCGCTGACACCGCGAGGCGGCTCCGGACCAGGCGCCCGTCACCACACACAAAATGGCGACGCCCAGGGCCGTTACCTGCTACTGATGCGATGACTCGCTGACCCTCTGAGCAGTCCGGCTCCCGCAGCGGCAACACCCGTGAAGCCCATCAGAACTGCCGGTGCCCCGTTGGGACCATTACGAGAGGGGGGAGACTCATAGACGGCAAGAACCCCCCCCCCCCCCCTACCTGAGATCAACTTCCCAAGATGGCGGCGCCCAGCGGACTCGGAGTTGGATAGTAGTCCCTGTCGCGTCCAGTGCCCCGGCCTGTGAATATACACTGCAGGGGGGAGATCGAGGTGCCCGGAGTGTTGTTTGCAGCTGTGATCGCCCGACAACGGGACCGAGGATCGGAACCCGCTTCCCGCTGTGGAAGCACCCACGGTATGGCGGCGCCCATTGGCGGGTAAGATCTGTGGCATGAATGAGGGAGCGCGACCGCCGGCTGCCAGCTACGAGACGTGCCCCGGGAGTGCGGCTTAGACAACGGCTCGCTGGGCGGAGAGAGAGAGAAATTGCAGTGTGACGGCCTCCACTCCTCCATCCAGTGTCCCACTGCGCCCGCGGCTGATTGAGGAAGAGGGACATGTGTAAAACCTGCAGTGAAAGGCAGGGAAAGCCACGGGAGGGGCCCCCTCCCACCGACGAGTGTAGCACTCCCGGACACCATCCTGGGGACAGGCTCGCGAGGAGCATTTCTCGCCGGGATATCGGCGACACCTTATGCTGGGGCTCTCACCCCTTGCCTGCACTCAACAGCTCCACCAGCGCAGTATAGTCCCGTGACCATAAGGATCTACTAAGGGACCCAGGGTAATCCGCAGCAGGAGACCTGAACAGTGGCTGTAGAGCGTAAACCGGACTGTGCATGTGATAGCGGGAGCTGGTGTGACCCTGAGACCAGAGACCCCTCGCGAAGACCACAGCACACACCCTCCCGAAGGTGGACTCACACGGAACATTTCTCAACGGGCAGGCACCAGGATTTCGACACCATACGCCGTGATTCTCATCGGCGCCCCCTTACATGCGCTCACCAACTCTAACAGCGCAGCATTTAACCGCAGGTATCTGCTGAGAGGCCCAGGGTGGTCCGCGGCGGGAGACCGGAACGGAGACTGCTGCGAGTAGACCAGACTGTGCCAACAATAACGGGAACGGGTGAGACCCTGGGACTTGAGACCCCCCGCGAAGACCGAAGCAACAGACAGGCGAGAACGACACCCTCCGCGAGCCATGGGAAGACTCCCGGTCCCGAAAACTGGAAGACCACCCTCCCCGACCCAAGAAGAAGAATCCGTGCAGTCGCATGCCATGTCGGCCAAACTAGATAGAGTCCTGGCGGCAATAGAACATTCCCGTGTGACAATGGAGAGTAAATTCGGGGAACTCGCCACGGACATCAACCTACTCCGAGATGATCATAGAAAGCTTGTGGATCGAGTTAAACAGGGGAAGCAGACACTGCAAGAGCTGACATCGCAAGCAAAAATGCAACAGGAAGCTATCAAAGAACTGCAGGTCAAGGTGCAAGCCCTAGAGCGTAAGACGGATGACTTGGAAGGTCGATCAAGGCGGAGCAATATACGTATCCTTCATCTGCCGGAGAGAGTGGAAGGGACGAACCCCGTACAATACATAGAGACATGGATCAAGTAATTTACCCGTGCGCAAGATCTGTCGCCCTTCTTCTCCATCGAACGAGCGCATAGGGTCCCAGCTCGGAAACCTCGCTCGGGAGCTCCGCCCCGACCATTCCTCTTGAAATTACTCCATTATCTGGATAGAGACACAATACTATGGGCGGCCAGGCACGCAAAGACACTCAGGGTGGAAGACAAACAGGTGATGCTGTTCCCGGACTACTCGCAGGCAGTGCAAAGAGAACGCGCCACGTTCCTAACAGTGAAACGCACCCTCCGCAACCATAACGTCCAATATGCGCTCCCGTTCCCAGCACGCCTGAAGATCATCTACAAAGAGACCACACACTTTTTCACCGACTCGACGGAAGCGGGAGACTGGGTGGAACAACATGTTGGAGATCTAGCTGCCAAGACACACACGCAAACTCACCAATCCCGTAGGGAGCGAAGACGACAACCCAAACGAGTTGCTCTGACACAGCTCCACCGGCCACCGGCTCCCAATACCAGAAACTCCCCTGGTCTGGAACAGATAATCGCGGAGCGCAGGAAAGCTCTACAAGCTGCGGCGGAGGCCAGGCGCACGAGCGTGGGCTCGGAAGAAGATGGAGGCCCACACATCTTCTCCTCTGAGGAGGAACTCAGTGAGACGCGTACCTCCCGTGGGGCTCCTTAATACCACCTCTCGTGACCCCGCAAACAGCGGACACTCTAATATGATGAACTTGGACTGTACGATTGGTTACCGAGCAGAGCACCTCGAGGTAGCACAGCTTCTCCAGTGCCATAGGACAGAAAAATGCAGAGGACACAACGACCAGCATAATCACTTCTGCAGATTGAAATGGGCAGCAACAACACCGACCGTCGGTGAAGAAACGTTAGCACCCCCCAATGTAACGAACTAGAGACACTGAAATGTATAGTTTGGACGTATTGTCTCGTACAATAGGCCCTATCAGTTGGCACTGTTTCCCGGACCTTTTTGCACCGTTTCCCTTGTTAACCTACTTTCCTATGCTCCTCGGGGGGGAGACCGGCTGGGATGACACAAATGATGGGGCGAATAGGGAGGAGCAGAGACGATACACGATGTCACCCATGACAACGAGGATTCCTAACACAGACTTCACCCTCCTTACACTGAACGTGCGGGGAATGCACACAGCAAGCAAACATTATGCAGTGTATGCCTACATTAAAAGACAACAGGCACATATAGCTCTCCTACAGGAGACCCACCTGACAACGGTGGAGGCCACACGTCTACAAAGGAAATGGAGGGGCACTGTATGCGCCACAGGGGAATTCAGCATTCGCTAGGGGAGCACTCGTTTGGATTAGGCCAGGCACCCCCTTTCAGGAGCAAGTACGACACATAGACAAGGAAGGCAGGTTCGCAATGATAGGGGGACAGCTGGATGGTCAATCCGTGTTGATCGGTAGCATATACACCCCAAATGTAGAACAGACCACCTTCTGGGACCGTCTTACGAGGACACTATCCCAACAGACACTTACCCCGTGGATTCTAGGTGGGGACTACAACTGCGTCTTAGACACTAGTCTAGATAGATCCCATCCCCCGCCGGCACATTCACCGATCCATAAACAGACGGAACTCTTTAACAGGTGGGTGGAACACTGGGCGCTAGTAGATGTGTGGAGAGCGTGCCACACTTACGCCAAGATTTACTCTTTCCGTTCGATCCCTCACGACCTATGTGTCCGTTTGGACCGCTTTTTATGCTCCGCCATCCTACTTCCCAAAGTAAGGCACACAGATTACCTAGGTAGGGTCCTATCGGACCATGACGCACATATACTAACCCTTACATGGAAACCGCCTCACCCCCGATACCTACATGGAAATTGCCACGGGAATGCCTCACGGATCAAGTGTTCAAGCAGGAACATGGGGATCATAATCGGGAACACTTTACATTAAACATGGGAACAGCTTCTACAAGATCGCTGGAATGGGATGTCAATAAGGTAGTAGCGAGAGGGCAATGCATACAGATGGTAGTGGGAGTGCGCAAAGCACTTGAGAGAGCATTACATGACGCAGAACAGACCCTGGCGACTTTCACGAAAAGGGAAGACAAGGGGGAAGCCACTATTGAGCAGATAGCCGCGGCAAAAACAGCCTATGCTACGACACTGAGGGACCTCCGTAAATATAATTTCAGACTATATGCCGCTAAGGTACACCATGAGGGTAGGAGGGGAGGGTCACTCTTTGCATGGCTTGCTAAACAAAACATAGAGATGAGACCCATCACGGAAATTAAAGATCAGGCGGGAAGACTCCGACAATCACAATCTGAAATATTAGCGGTTTTTCACACCTATTACTCCTCGGTTTATCGAGCACCGAGTCAGAATGATCCACACGCGATTGACACACTCCTGCATCCACTGGCACTTCCACAGGTCCCGCCAGCAGATCAAAAACAGCTAGACAAAAAAATAATAGTCACAGAGATCAATCAAGCGATCAGAGCGTTAGCCCGTAACAAAGCCCCGGGCATAGATGGATTTCCTCTCGAATACTACAGCACATTCTCAGCCCTGTTGGTCCCACATATGGTGACTATGTACAACGAGTCGCTCGATAGAGGTGAGCTGCCGGGATCCTTGAGAGAATCGGTGATAGTCACGTTCCCGAAACCGCATAGGGACCCCACTATTCCATCCTCCTACAGACCCATTACGTTGCTTAATGCGGACTGCAAAATATTGGGCAAGATACTGGCAGACAGAGTGGCGCAGATTCTGCCCCCGCTAATCCACCCGGACCAATGCGGTTTTGTGCCGCGACGAAATACGTCGCAAAACATACGTAGATTGTTCTATATACAGGACACCACGAGGGATCAGTTCCCCAATGCTGCTTGCCTGATTCTAGACCTAGAAAAGGCGTACGACACCCTACTATGGCCCTATCTATTTGTGGTCCTCCAGAAACTCAACATAGGACCAAGGTTACTGGAATACATTAAGCTCCTCTATACAAAACTCACCACCCGGGTTAGACTAGGCAAGTACATCTCCCCGGGGTTCGTAGTGGAAAGGGGGACCAGGCAGGGATGCCCGCTGTCCCCCCTACTTTTCGCCCTGGCGGTGGAACCCCTGGCACTGCGCCTGAGACTGGAAGGTGGTGACTGGGGAATTCCGCTCGCAGACACAACACACTGTGTCTCATTATACGCGGATGACCTACTAAATCTATATCCGGAACGCCACCCGGGACCTAACACTCATCTGGGAGGCGCTGGAGGATTTCGCGAGGGCTTCAGGTCTCAAGGTAAACTGGGACAAGTCCACGATATACCCGCTTAGTCCCCACTTAGCCCCGTTCGAGGTACGGATCGGGTCACAATCCCTTGCATGGAATGGTGATGCTCCTAGATACCTGGGAGTGCGCCTGTATCACACCTCTGAAGATATATTCGAGGGGAACCATTGTCAGACATTAGCGGGGCTGAAAGCGGCGGTAGGCTTTTGGAAGACGTTACCCCTCGCCCCCATAGGAAGGGTAGCTTTAGCGAAAATGGTAATGGTCCCCCGCTTGCTGTATCATTTCGCTAATCTCCCGGTGATCCCGCTGCGCTCTTTTTTCAAGGAGTTAGATCGCCTTCTCACGGAGTTGATTTGGGGAGGCGGCAGACACAGAGTGGCATTAATGACACTATATCTGCCCAAGACAGAGGGAGGTTTAGGAGCACCGGCCTTTGAGGCATACTTTCTGGCAGCACAATTACAATGGCTCTCGTATTGGACGGCAGGGCGACACATGGGGGAATCGATCTCTACGTAGGGCCCCACATCATTACCGGCACTCCGTAGACTGTTGCTGCCTGGAACCAGGCCGACGCGCTCTCAACCGCTTCTGGTTTCAATGGCCCGTACCTGCATGATGAGGGTTCACCGTTTGTCAAAGGACAAACCCCTGTATTCACCCCTACTGCCACTAGTGGGCTTCCCTAGAGGGGACGCATATTACACGGAGGGTGCCCTACGAATCTGGACGGAATTAGTGGATACGGAAATGGAGTCCATGTTCGAAGACGGCCAGATCAAGACGTTTGCTCAAATGATGGAACAATACGATCTCCCACCCGGGCAATTCCTGATACACAGACAACTTGTGGATAGTAGTCAACGGTTCTGGAACCCCAACTTGGAGGAACCCCCGACACATCCAGTAATTCACGCTATTCTACACATGGGGGTAGGTCGCCATCTGATCACCTGGCTTTATAAAGCAGTGCGTACACTGATCCTCCCGACATTACACTCACTGTGCCAGAAATGGGAAACAGACATAGGACGGGAGGTACACGACACAGAATGGGACAATGCCTTAGAATACCCCAAAAAGGTCTCCAGAAATGCACGATTCCGAAACATACAATTCAACATCCTTCACAGGGCTTACCTCACACCGCATCGTCTCCAACAGTTCTATCCTGACACACAATTTACATGCCCCCGCTGCCACGCTCACGCCGCGGACTTCAGACACATGTTCTGGGATTGCCCCACTATCCAGGGGTATTGGGACAGAGTGCACCAAACACTGAAAGACACGACCCAGGTCACAAATATGTCAACTTGGGAGGCTTGTGCTCTTGGGATATTCCGCAAGAAAAAGCCTGAGAAAGTACAATACCGTTTTATGTCCCTAGCCATCCTGCTGGCGAAGAGGGGGATAGCCATGCACTGGAGATCCCCAACAGGCCCGCCAGAGGCAGCCTGGATAGGCGCAGTGAAAAAATGGGGGAAGGCAGAGGAAGAAACACTTAGAGAGGAGGAACTGAAGGGGACCCGTAAACACCCTATCTCCTTAGAATGGGCACAGTTACTACATACCTTTACTCACGAGACAGACCCCCCCCCCCCAGCCACTCACAGGTGAACAACCCCAGACCCAACAACCCGATCCAGCCCCTTTAGCCACAGGGACCATCTGAGAGACACAAGACACTTGAGAGCGCGCCTGATTGTAGGCCGGCCCAGAAACCCCCCTAGACAACGCCACGGACACCGCAATGGCTGTGCAGCCACTCCCCCTCATGTGCGTCTCCTGATATACACCTACACCCCATCGAGAACCTACACTTACCCTGACAACAGAAATCCGGTAGAGCTGCAACTGGAACCCCCCCAAACACCCTACTTTCCCTGTTGTTGATCCCCCACAGTTGAGAATAGTTGAAAGTTGAACCGGCAGACAATCCGGGCACAGTTATACATTGGGAGCACATATAGCTATGATGGATCTCGAAAGATTACGGAAACTCCTGCATTACTAACCCAGCTCACTACGCCTACAAGGGCAGCCCACACCTGACCGAGACATACTGCCATGAGAGGACTGACAGTGCGATATGTGCCTCACCTACCGCCATTTACTGATAGGTAACACGCTATAGCCTATCCAACGCATCATAATATCTCTGAGTCAGGTCGAACACTGGGCACACGAAGCTCTTGACGTATCGAGGAATTACACTTATGATCATAAGACCTGCATTTACCTATTTGATGTACGAATGTCGTAATGTATTGAGATCTATTGTCATGATTTTTGATAGATAAAACCCAATAAAAAAATTTAAAAAAAAAAAAAAACAAGACTTATAATACTTAAGTTCTACTGAACTTAGTTGTTGTAGACCAAAGGGCCTGGCACACCCTGACTACAACTCCTAGAGAGGTTTAGTAGGAAACACTTAGTGTAGGTAGGTGCACACACCACACCTCACTAGTTCATGTCAACCACAGGTGAACCTAGTGTGTCTCTACCTGTGGAAGGTGACCCTCCAAGGGCACCCTCCAACTTTACAACCATCACCAAAAGGGTTGTTTGGACTGGTGCAGGGTGGTCACTAGAATAGTGAACATCATATACCAGGCCAACTTCTCACAGAGTGGACCTGCCGGTATTTGAACCTGTGACCGGGAGTTTGAACACATGACCCTGAAGTGGATGCATTAGTCCACTAAGCCACCAGACCCGACTTAAGCAAAGCTCTGTAGATTTACTTGCCAAGGATACTGCAGATTGGAGTATCGGTGCCTCTCTACAGTGTATATGTCTTCTTATTTTTCCTCTTTCTAAATTGTTTTTGAAATGTTATTGTGTTGTGTTTTTCACTTGAATATTGTTTAAAAGTGCTTGAATATAAGAGATATTTCTCTGGGGAAATGCTTGCAGGTTGTGCAATAGTTATTTGGGTCTAAGCAGAGATTCTCCTTGAACTGCGCTGTTAGGTAACCAGATTGTGTTTGGTAGTGGTACGCCTTCCCATACTGATAATCCAAGTAATGACACAAGAAATTTCATGTTTAGAAAATAAAAGAAAAGATTTACCTTCTCTAAATCTGTGCCTTCTTTGCGCAAATTCTGCAATTGGTAGGCTCCTAATGCTCCACCTTCATCTTGGCAACAGAGGTCAAGAATTATGCTTCCTTGGTCTTCAAAAGCATTGATTTGATGGAAAGAAGCAAATGGCTTGCTGTAATACTTCACAGGGTATAGCTACAAAAGTGTAAAAAAAAAAAAGAACATTGTTTTCCAAAACAAAACTAAAAACACAAACGTTATGACAAAAATGTATATTCCAAAATTTGACACGATAATATAATGGCATCCTAACGGCCTTTTTTCTCTGAAAGTCACTTTATAGACTGCAGCCCAATTCAATACGACCTTGGATTTAAATGGTAATCTGTGTAAGACGGAAGAGTTATTTCATTGACCAAATCACCGAAAAATAACACATTACACACACATATGTAACAGATGTGACCAGGCCAATGAGCCATCCTACTTAATATGGGAACTTTGACATCTTCCAGTTACTGTATCGTGGCTCCTCATCTGAGCTGCAAAGATGACTAATGTTGTAATTATTAGAAAACACAAATTCATAAGATCATTTTGTCTCAAATACATTCTATTAGGTAAAATAAAAGTACAATATGTTTTCAGCAAAATCAAGTGCATGGGTTAGGGCCTTCTGGAATTCTAACTTTGTATACACAGATCTTCTTGAATTTGAGAGTCAATTCTTGGGCTGAAATAAGTGGGTGGAATGTCAATAAGTCTTTGGTCGAACAAAATTCTACATGCTGAGCAGAGATTATTCTATTTGGAGATGGACTTCTGCCAGAAACATAAACCTCAATCCACTTATTGATCGACTCGTTCCTTCGTCTTCTCTGGATCCACTACTTCTGTGTCTTCCTCACCTATGAGCTGCTCTGTGGAATTTTGAGTAATGGAAAACTGAGGTGTGTTCTTTGGCTTGGTTTCCCCAGTATCAGCTTTCAGACCATCTGCCTCTGGGAAGCTCTTGGTTCTTACTTTTACTACTTTAGGGTTAGTACTGAATACCATGTGCTAGGGTTTAACAGAGTCCTGGTAATTCAGTGTACACAAATTGGAATCTTTACATCATTAAGGTACATCAGAGGTGAGAGCAATTCTCCAGAAAAAGTGCTTTACTTTTTTGGCACAGACATTGTATTAGAAAGGATACTAACCTATCTACCTCAGAAAGATGAAAACTAAATTTAAACCTGCTAATAGTTGTTCCCACGTATCACAATCTGAAAACATAGCTGATTTGGGTGGAAATGGGTTCCAACCCGAGAAACAATAAACTTGCAATCCAGTCCATTGACAAACCATGAATTAAATCCAACCATATAATATACAATTTTTTAGGAGAAAATAGCAACAAAGGAGGCAGGAATTATAGTGGAAAACAGACATGACTAAGGGGTCAATCAGTGTTTGGTGGAGCAATTTACAGGCGAAGGAACTACACAAGTTGTACCATCCTTGACCTTGGGTCCTGAATGGCAATGGGCCGTGAGGCATGGTGACAGTCTCCAGTTAACTATTTAAGACAGGGCAACTTTCACTCAAATTACCTGCCCTTGACCGCAAGGCACGGAAATCAATCAATGGTCCAGTGCAGAGGGACATAAATCAAGTGCCTCAGGTCCATTTATTTTGTGTTTTGCAAAAAAAGACTACTGCATTGGGAACTTGTTTTTGAAAAACAAACAGAAATTAGGTGCTACGCCAAAACAACATGACACCCACACAACATTTCCTTCAGCCTACAGGCAGTGTGCAGCTCCACTGTAGGCTCAGTGACACCCACAATGTTAAACATATTTATCTTCTGGGATCTTTTAGTGCTACTGGGGGGTATTGCATTGTACTCCAGTTCTACATTTAATCCTGGCTTTAATAATTTATTTAACTGTCAGTTAATGTATGTTTAATTTATTTAACATTTTCTATTTGTATAGTCCTGTTGTGGTATTCCTTAAAGGGTACATTGTTGGTTAGTAAGCAATGTACAAATATTAAGCTGAACAAAACTAATCTTGAAGCTGATGTTTCATCACTCATCCATCAAAGATTGTTAAAAAGAACATTCCAAAACAATTCCTTTGGCAGGCCTTACCTACAACTGAGATCTGAAAATAAGACAAATCTATACTAATATAATAAAGAGAGAGCCCAAACCTTTGAGGAGGGTAATCTCAGGAACCACAGCACCAATCACAACACCCAATACAGCGTTGGAAAGGTCAGTTGCAGCAGATGGACATAGGCTATGCAGACGCCCACCATATACATTTAAAAGGTAAAAGAACCTTGCCAGCAAAGTAGTCCCTTGTGGGCGTGTCTTCGTTGTGCTGTGGGCGTGTGCTGGAGGTGTGACAAACGGTGGGGGCTTGTGGTACGTTCCGCCCTTCATGCCATGTCTCATATCGTGTGCTGTGGGCGTGTGCTGGGGGCATGGGCGTGTGCGGGGCATGGGATTACGGGGAAAAAAGCAAGCGTTGTGCCCAATATTTCATTGTTTTTTCTTCCCAGGTTCTGTACATTCCAGCTCCGGGTGTCCACCCTGCTCCCTTTAAATACCCCTGCACTCCATAATCATAACCCACCCTTACTCCTTAAAATACCCCAACACCCATAAACACTAACCCATCTTAACCCTATAAATATACCCTGTACCCCAATACCCAAACCTATCCCTAAACCCTAAAAATACCACTGTACCCCAAAACCCAAACCTAGCCCTGAACCCTATAAATACCCCTGTACCTCAAAACCCAAACCTACCCCATAACCCTAAAAATACCCCTGTACCCCAAAACCCAAACCTATCCCTGAGCCCTACAAAATACCCCCGTACCCCAAAACCCAAACCTTTCCCTGAACCCTAAAATACCCCTGTACCCCAAAACCCAAACCTAGCCCTGAACCCTTAAAATACCACTGTACCCCAAAACCCAAACCTACCCCTGTACCCCAAAACCTAAACCTAGCCCTGAACCATAAAAATAACCCTGTACCCCAAAACCCATACCTATCCCTAAACCCTAAAACTACCCCTGTACCCCATACCCAAAACTATATCTGAACCCTTAAAATACCCAAACACCCCAAAACATATACCTCAGTACCCCAAAACATATACCCCTATACCCATACTTACCATATCCAAACATTAAAAAAAAACATGCTTTTACAACGAATGTCGTTGTAAATGTATGCGTGGTAAAAGCATATAAAATGTAATGCCATGCGTTATAATGGCATTGCGGAGTCATGGTACTTCCGTAATGAAAGTATGCGGAGTGATGGTATGCGGAAAGAAAGTTGCGGAATAATGGGTGTTTACCCTCCCCCGGAAAGTACATTGGTGGCACGGCGGCCCACATCTCCAGCAACATACTCATATTTTTTCACCACCGATTTGAAAAATTCACAGGTCTCTCCCATTGATGGCCGGCACCGACATACACTTTTAGACACACCTCCCGCCACAAGTTCTAGAATTGCGAACTTTAGAGCTGGGGAGCTACGTTCGAATCTCGGCATCAGCTCAACATCCTGTGATTCCAGGCAAATCGCTTTGTCTCCCCGTGCCTACCACAAATGAATGTGTTCTTCTGTAATGTAAATTGTGCTCATGCCATGTTGTCGAGTTCGCGCTATATAATATTGCAAGGAAAAATAAAGTAGGGAAACTCGAGTTCACACACTACTGAACGCGCACTCGTCAGTGCATCAGCAGTGCACTGTGAATCGGAGCGTTTCACAGGCCTGTCACAGATAAGAAATGCTATCAAAACGAAATCCTACAAAACAATATACTACTGGCCGGCAGCAATTCATACCCGGACAACGTCAGGACGGGCTGCTAGTTTCTCATATAAAGATCACATTATGCTTTATCAACGCTGTAGGAGAGTAGGGTCTGCTATCCTATGGTCACCCCAAATTTTTGCTTTTTGCTTCACTGGTTTTCGACTACTGAGGCTGTGGGCCTGCTAATCAGACCCCCAGCCTGCTGTTCTCTCTCTAAATTATTAATACATGTGCTATAGGTACATACCACAATTGGAAATGGACTCCTTGTTAGCCCCTGTACCAAGCACTATAGGTGCTCAAGGCATAGGTGCCACCAAGGCCTACCAGGGGCTGCAGCATATCTTTTGCCACCCCTGGCTGGTTCTTAAATTGACACAACTGGCTGATCACTCAGCTGGGGCAAGATGGTGTAATCACCCCTTGCTTAGATATAGTATACCTATATCTAAACCTATATCTGGACACATATAAACCTGTGAGCCACTCCTATGGAAGGCCTTATCAATCCTGGAGGCAGAGTGCGTGGTTTAATGTGAGATGGAGCTCTAGCATGAGCTGAGCCTGTCTGCAGCCCTCGGGAACAAATCCCTAAGCTGTTTCAGGATAATGCCATACCATATACTATTAAGTGCATTATAATCCTCGCGGTTATATAGCAACTTTGGTTTGGATTTATCAAAACATGTCGTGTAAGGTGTCATACGATTTGGAATACTATCCCCTCGCCAGTTCTGGCGACGGGGATAGCATTCCACCCCTCTAGAGGGGTAAGACATGTTACTTTACTTAAATGCGGTTAATTTCTAAAAGGGCCTCAGATCCACAAAATGGATGCTTCTGCCACAGACACAAGTCTGACCCCCTGAAGCTGACCGAAACTCAGCCAAAGGGGCCTGGACAAAGGGTTTCCTGTCGCAGGGAGGTGTCACACCCCCCCAGACAGGAGATAGTGGATTGTAGCAGGGAGGTTTGAAAGAAACCAGACACTGCATGGGGAGCACAAGGCTGCCCCTTGCATAGTCCGGTCAAACCGGTTCTGGGGCACACCAGCCCCAGTCCCAGCGTGGCCTGGATCAAAGGAAAGGGGTGTAACCACCCCCTTCCTGGGTCCCACCCATAGGAGGGGACCTAGCAGGTAATCCAGCCCCCCAGATTCGAATAAGAGTGGGAGCAGTGCCAATGCACTTCAGATTATCCTGATGAAACATAAGAAAAGGAACTCTGGACCCTTCGACATCCTACTCGACGTAGAAGACTGAAGAATCTCCCTTGTGGTCAAGGAGTGACCACCCTGTGCAAACAGGCACCATCCAGCCCTCGACGTCTGCTTTTTGCAGTTCCCGCCGGAGATCAAGCTTGCCTACCTTCTAACAGCCCGATCCACAGTCCCTGCAGAGCTGAGACCCGTGAAGGCGACCGGAAGCGTGGGGCACGCCATCTTGGAAAGACCATGAGACGCTGACCGTGCAGCCCACGAGTGACCCTCGAAGCTGTACAACGGAGTTTGAGAAGCCCCAACCCTGAGCCACTCTTGCACCGAAGTTCAGCCCTCCACACTCGACGAGTGCTGCGTGGGGCCCTTCTGCTTCTTTTGGCTCAACGCGTTGGTCCGGTCACTTGCCAGCTGGCTTGTGGCTCCTGTGCCGACGAAACTTGAAATTCGACTTGCGATTCTGGTTGCTCCAGATTTGCACCCGCTCCCCTGAAAAGGAGCCCCCACTCTGACCCTCCTGGTTCGAGTGAGAAGCAATCTCCCGGTTTCGCGTGGATTGCTTTTGCCAAGTGTTGTTTGCTCCAATCTTGAAGCCGACAGCGCCAACGGCGAGAGCCTGCGTGGGACAGATTGTGACCCGCTCCTGCACGTCGTAGATGCCCCAGAGCCCACGTGACAGCGGAGAGAAGCTCCTTGACAACCACCTGATTGCGCCCGACATTGCCTGGTTCCGTCCTGGTTCCACCCTGGTCACTGCTGAGTTACCCAGACTCTGTCCCCTCTGCTTTCAGGTACTTTTTGACTTGAGTCCACCCTTGGACTCCACCGGACACTTCTCCTTCACCTCGCCTGCAGCCCTTTCAGCTTCAAGCACCAAGAACCTGCGTGACGAAACCCGACTCAAATTCGACCCTGTGCACCCACTTCCTGTGGGTGAGGTAACATTGCAACGCCGGTGTTCCCACACTGGTACACACCTCTAGGGTCTGTGTCTTAAGTTTTGTTCCTCTAGGTTCAGCGGAAGTGTCCTTAAACTCTATTTGTGTAACTTTTACGCACCATTGACTTAACATTGATGCATGCTTGTGCTTTCAGCACTGCACCCGAATCCCGCGGGCTTTTCCCGACTTCAGCATTGCTTGTCCCGACTGCTCCCAGCGATTCCCTAGGCCCTAGGCCTAACCACTGATCGAATGGTCTCTCTTATACAATTTTTTTAGTATATGGTTTGAGTGTCCCCTTGGCCTCATCCAAAATTGTGCAACTTTGTATGTTATACTGTGCTTTTGATTTAACGCTTGTGCCCCTTTACTCATAAAGAATACTGGGGATTGTTTCTAGTAATAAATACATATATTTTTATAATATATACTTGTGTGGTGTCCTTTCATTTGATATTACAGGATTGTATGTGGTAAAACAGCTCGCTTACCACGACCTCTTAAGTTAAGCCTTTAAGGCTGCTTAGTCCATGCTACCCCTAGGATAGCTTGTCTAATAAGGTTGACTTACAACCAGACACCATAAGGGTTGTTTGGACTGATACAGGGTGGTTCCAGAATTGGAAACATCATATATCAGGCCAACTTCTCACATTGGTGGCAGCGGTGGGATTTGAGCTTGCTGTTTGTTTTACCATTGCAATCTTTTTATCAAATTGAAAGATCACATCAAGTACCTTTAGGTACATATAAATCAAAAGCTTAGCATATTTAAGTTCTACTGAACTTAGTAGTTGTAGATTAAAGGGATTAGCACACCCTGACTACAACTCACTAGCAAGGTACAGTAGGGAAACACTTAGTGTAGGTAGGTGCATCACTTACACCACACTAGAGTCATGTCTGACACAGGAAAAGCCTCAGGGTCTGTTCCTGTGACAGTTGACCTTACCCAGGCAACTTCCAGCTATGACAAACTAACCCACAAAGACTTGGTTGCCTTATGCATCTCAAGAGGGTTAAAAAGGGGCAGAAGTCCCACCAGTCCTTCCCTGATAGCCATTCTAGAACAGGATGACTTAGAAAAGGCAAATGCAGTTCCCTTAGAATCAGGAGATGGAGTGAACCCCCCAGCCACTGAGACCACCCCAGAGGAGGAAGATGAGGAGGTAGAAGAGGAGGAGGACTCAGAGGTAGAGGACCCTGAAGATCAGGATCAGGGGGTTAACCAGGTTGTAGTTGCCAGGCTTAACCAGGCCAACTTAAACCTACTGGGAAATGGAGAGGGCCAGCACCTCCCCAGATCCCACCAGATCATTCTCCCAGGCAACAGAAGAATGAGATCTCCATCAGGGGACTCTCATATTTCTAGTGCCTCAAGAGAATCTCAGAGAGGTATGACTGCCTCTCAGAAGATAGAGCATAAGGCCAGGATGAGAGCTGTCAAACTCCAAATAGAGAGGGAGGAGGTAGCCCTGGCTCAAGCTAGACTTGCCTTGGCAAGAGAACAGAAGTTGTGTGGCTTAGATGCCACTGGTGGCAGCAATATTCCTAGAGAAAAAGACAGGAGCTATGATAATAGAAACCTGACAAAAATTGTGCCCCCCTACAAGGAAGGGGATGACATCCACAAATGGAGGACTGCTCTTGAGAGAGCCTGCATGGTACAGCAGGTTCCTCAGGATCAGTGGGCTGCAATTTTATGGTACTCCTTTTCAGAGAAAGGGAGGGACAGGCTCCTCACAGTTAGACCTGAGGATGCCAAAAACTACTCTGTCTTGAAGAGTGCTCTTATTGAAGGGTTTGGCCTAACCACTGAGCAATACAGGTTGTTGTTCAGAGACACCCAAAAAGCACAGACTCAAGACTGGACTGATTTTGTTGAGTGTGCCACTAAGGCTCTGGAGGGTTGGTTGCAGGGAAGTAAAGTTTCAGACTATACAGGATTGTACAATCTTATCATGAGAGAACTGATCCTTAATAACTGTATAAACCAGCTGTTGCATCAATACCTTATTGACTCTGATCTGACCTCTCCCCAAGAATTGGGAAAGAAGGCAGACAAATGGGTCAGAACAAGGATTAAGCAGAAACCCCAGAACCAAGGTGGTGACCAGAAGAAAACAGACCAGAAGGGTGGGAATCAGAAAGATAAAGAAAAGGACCAGAAGTCTTCAGGCCCCCAAAATAGTAACAAGGAGGGTGGTTCCCAAAATGGAAAGAAGAAAAAGAAGAATGATGGCCCAAAGAAACCTTGGTGTAATACCTGCAAATCAGTTTCACACTGGGGCAGTGAATGCACCAAGAAAAATCCAGTCCCCACCACTGCAGCTCCTAAAGCACCTGCACCCCCTAGTTCAGTAAGCAGTGGTGGAACACAGCCAAAGGGTGTAGTAGGGTTAACTCTGGGTACTGAAGTAGGATCTGGCCTAGTCAGAATCCCTACTCAGGCAGTTCTCCTATATGATGTGGACTTGGCTTTGTCCACTACAGTGAGTCCCAGTAACCTGGGCAAATATAGGCAGACGCCTTTAATCAATGAGAAACTGGCTCAGGCCTACAGGGACACATGTGCCAGTGTCACAATGGTGACACCTGACTTTGTGGACCCTGGACAGATTGTACTAGGTGAAAGTTACCTAGTGACCAATGCAAGCAACTCCACTACTTCCCATAGTGTGGCAGTTGTGAACTTCTCCTGGGGAGGGGTAGATGGCCTAAAGAAAGTTGTTGTGAGTGCAGACCTCCCAGTAGACTGTCTGTTAGGCAATGATCTTGAAAGCTCAGTTTGGTCAGAAGTGGAGTACAGGACTCATGCAGAAATGCTAGGGATTTCAGCACATGTCCTTGCAGTGACAAGGACTCAGGCTAAGAAGTGCCTTCCTGAACCAGTGGTGGATCTTGGAACAATAGACCAACCACAACCCAAGAGAAGAAGCAAGAGAGGAAAAGCTGAGCCTTCCACCTTGCCCCAGGTTGATGATCAGGTTTCACAGGAAACTGATTCTGCAGTCCAAGAGGAGACTGTCTCTGAGGAACTTGAACCTGACCAGGTTGAGTTTCTGGGGACAGGGGGGCCCTCAAGGGCAGACCTGAGGCAGGCTCAATTAGATTGCCCTTCACTTGAACCCCTCAGACAGCAGGCTGCTGCTGAGGCTGCAGGGAATGCCCAAGGTACCCATACTGTGTATTGGGATGATGGACTCCTTTACTCAGAGCCTAGAGACCCCAAGCCTGGTACAACCAGGAGGTTGGTTATACCTCTGAAGTTTAGGGGTTTCCTTCTTACCTTGGCCCATGATATTCCCCTTGCAGGACACTTAGGCCAGAACAAAACGTGGGACAGGCTTGTTTCACACTTTCACTGGCCTCATATGTCAGAAAATGTCAAGGAGTTTTGTCGCTCCTGTGTCACTTGCCAAGCCAGTGGTAAGTCAGGTGGCACAACAAAGGCCCCCTCATACCACTACCTGTGGTGGGGGTACCCTTTGAAAGAGTTGGAATAGATATTGTGGGTCCCATGGATCCTCAAACAGCATCTGGGCACAGATTTATACTGGTGGTAGTGGATCATGCCACCAGGTATCCAGAAGCTATTCCCCTGAGGACCACCACAGCACCTGTGGTGGCAAAAGCCCTAATTGCAGTTTTCTCAAGAGTGGGCTTCCCAAAGGAGGTATTATCAGACAGAGGTACCAACTTCATGTCTAGCTATTTGAAAGCAATGTGGAAGGAATGTGGAGTAAACTACAAGTTTACCACACCCTATCACCCACAGTGCAATGGGCTTGTGGAGAGATTCAACAAGACCCTCAAGGGAATGATAAAAGGATTACTAGAGAAGCTTAGGCAGAAATGGGACATTCTTTTACCCTGCTTGCTCTTTGCTTACAGAGAGGTCCCACAGAAGGGGGTTGGCTACAGCCCTTTTGAACTTTTGTTTGGCCACCCTGTGAGGGGTCCACTATGTTTGGTGAAGGAAGGATGGGAGTTACCTCTCAAAAAGCCTAAGCTAGATGTAGTGGACTATGTACTTGGTCTCCGCTCCAGGATGGCTGAGTATATGGAGAGAGCATCCAAAAACCTGGAGGCCAGTCAAGAATTACAGAAAGCTTGGCATGACCAAAAGGCTGTTCTGGTTGAGTTCCAGCCAGGGAAGAAGGTGTGGGTGTTGGAGCCAGTGGCCCCAGCAGCACTCCAGGACAAATGGACTGGACCCTACCCTATCATTGAGAAAAAGGGAGAAGTCACCTACCTGGTTGACTTTGGAACCCCTAGGAGCCCCCACAGGGTGCTCCATGTGAATCGTTTGAAAGCATTTGTGGACAGGGAGGACGTGAGCTTGCTCATGGCCACAGATGGGGAACAGGAGGAAGAGAGTGACCCTCTCCCAGACCTGCTTTCTCAGAACCCTGATGATGGTTCAGTTGATGGAGTAGCCTTGGCAGGCAGCCTCACTGACCAGCAGCAGATGGACTGCAGACAGGTTTTGCAAGCCCACAGACACTTGTTTTCACTCACACCAAGTCAGACTAACTGGTGCACCCATGAGGTGGACACTGGTGACAGTCTGCCTGTCCTGTCAAGAATAAGATCTACAGGCAACCTGACCATGTCAGGGATTGTATCAAGGCTGAGGTGCAAAAGATGTTGGAGCTTGGAGTGATTGAGCCATCAGAGAGCCCATGGACCAGCCCAGTAGTCCTGGTGCCAAAACCTCATACCCAAGATGGAAAGAGAGAAATGAGGTTTTGTGTGGACTACAGAGGTCTCAATGCTGTCACTAGGACAAATGCACATCCCATTCCAAGAGCAGATGAGCTCATTGACAGATTGGCTTCTGCCAAGTTTCTGAGCACATTTGATTTGACAGCTGGCTACTGGCAAATCAGACTAGCTGAGGAGTCAAAAGCCAAGACAGCATTCTCTACCCCCAGTGGACATTATCAGTTTGTGGTGATGCCCTTTGGTTTGAAGAATGCACCTGCCACCTTCCAAAGGTTGGTGAATCAAGTCCTTGCTGGGTTGGATGACTTTTGTGCAGCATATCTAGATGATATTGCTGTCTTTAGCTCCACCTGGGAGGATCACCTGATCCACCTGAAGAAGGTTCTGGAGGCCCTGCAGAAGGCAGGCCTGACTATCAAGGCTACCAAGTGCCAGATAGGGCAGAGTAAGGTTGTGTACCTGGGCCACCTAGTGGGTGGAGGTCAGGTTCAACCACTGGAGAGCAAAATCCAGACCATACAGGACTGGGCTCCTCCAGTTACCCAGACACAAGTCAGAGCCTTCTTGGGCCTGACTGGGTATTACAGAAAGTTTGTGAAAAACTATGGGTCCATTGTGACACCATTAAATGACTTGACATCCAAGAAGATGCCAAAAAAGGTTCAGTGGACAGTTAGCTGTCAGTAGGCATTTGATGACCTGAAGAAGGCCATGTGCTCTGCACCTATCCTGAAGAGTCCTGACTACTAATACAGTTCATTGTACAGACGGATGCTTCTGAGTTGGGGGTGGGAGCTGTGCTTTCACAACTTAATCAAGATGGTCAAGACCAGCCCATTGCTTTTATTAGCAGAAGGCTGACCCCCAGGGAGAAACGTTGGTCAGCCATTGAGAGGGAGGCCTTTGCTGTGGTTTGGGCCCTGAAGAAGTTGAGGTCCTACTTGTTTGGAACTCACTTCCTAGTTCAGACAGACCATAAGCCCCTCTTGTGGCTCAATCAGATGAAGGGTGAAAATCCCAAACTGCTCAGGTGGTCCATTTCCCTACAGGGGATGGACTTTACAGTGGAGCACCGCCCAGGGACTGACCATGGTAATGCAGATGGTCTCTCCAGGTACTTCCACTTAGAACATGAAGACTTATCTAGTCAAGATTAGTTTAATGTCCCTGCGTTTGGGGGGGGGGTTGTGTAGGAGAGTAGGGTCTGCTATCCTATGGTCACCCCAAATTTTTGCTTTTTGCTTCACTGGTTTTCGACTACTGAGGCTGTGGGCCTGCTAATCAGACCCCCAGCCTGCTGTTCTCTCTCTAAATTATTAATACATGTGCTATAGGTACATACCACAATTGGAAATGGACTCCTTGTTAGCCCCTGTACCATGCACCAAAAGGGCTCAGGGCATAGGTGCAACCAAGGCCTACCAGGGGCTGCAGCATATCTTTTGCCACCCCTGGCTGGTTCTTAAATTGACACAACTGGCTGATCACTCAGCTGGGGCAAGATGGTGTAATCACCCCTTGCTTAGATATAGTATACCTATATCTAAACCTATATCTGGACACATATAAACCTGTGAGCCACTCCTATGGAAGGCCTTATCAATCCTGGAGGCAGAGTGCGTGGTTTAATGTGAGATGGAGCTCTAGCATGAGCTGAGCCTGTCTGCAGCCCTCGGGAACAAATCCCTAAGCTGTTTCAGGATAATGCCATACCATATACTATTAAGTGCATTATAATCCTCGCGGTTATATAGCAACTTTGGTTTGGCTTTATCAAAACATGTCGTGTAAGGTGTCATACGATTTGGAATACTATCCCCTCGCCAGTTCTGGCGACGGGGATAGCATTCCACCCCTCTAGAGGGGTAAGACATGTTACTTTACTTAAATGCGGTTAATTTCTAAAAGGGCCTCAGATCCACAAAATGGATGCTTCTGCCACAGACACAAGTCTGACCCCCTGAAGCTGACCGAAACTCAGCCAAAGGGGCCTGGACAAAGGGTTTCCTGTCGCAGGGAGGTGTCACACCCCCCCAGACAGGAGATAGTGGATTGTAGCAGGGAGGTTTGAAAGAAACCAGACACTGCATCGGGAGCACAAGGCTGCCCCTTGCATAATCCGGTCAAACCGGTTCTGGGGCACACCAGCCCCAGTCCCAGCATGGCCTGGATCAAAGGAAAGGGGTGTTACCACCCCCTTCCTGGGTCCCACCCATAGGAGGGGACCTAGCAGGTAATCCAGCCCCCCAGATTCGAATAAGAGTGGGAGCAGTGCCAATGCACTTCAGATTATCCTGATGAAACATAAGAAACAAAACTCTGGACCCTTCGACATCCTACTCAATGTAGAAGACTGAAGAATCTCCCTTGTGGTCAAGGAGTGACCACCCTGTGCAAACAGGCACCATCCAGCCCTCGACGTCTGCTTTGTTGCAGTTCCCGCCGGAACTCGAGCGACAGAGATCGACGAGATCAAGCTTGCCTGCCTTCTAACAGCCCGATCCACAGTCCCTGCAGAGCTGAGACCCGTGGAGGCGACCGGAAGCGTGGGGCACGCCATCTTGTAAAGACCACGAGACGCTGACCGTGCAGCCCATGAGTGACCCTCAAAGCTGTACAACGGGGTTTGAGAAGCCCCAACCCTGAGCCACTCTTGCACCGAAGTTCAGCCCTCCACACTCTACGAGTGCTGCGTGGGGCCCTTCTGCTTCTTTTGGCTCAACGCGTTGGTCCGGTCACTTGCCAGCTGGCTTGTGGCCCCTGTGCCGACGAAACTTGAAATTCGACTTGCGATTCTGGTTGCTCCAGATTTGCACCCGCTCCCCTGAAAAGGAGCCCCCACTCTGACCCTCCTGGTTTGAGTGAGAAGCAATCTCCCGGTTTCGCGTGGATTGCTTTTGCCAAGTGTTGTTTGCTCCAATCTTGAAGCCGACAGCGCCGACGGCGAGAGCCTGCGTGGGACAGATCGTGACCCGCTCCTGGACATCGTAGATGCCCCAGAGCCCACGTGACAGCGGAGAGAAGCTCCTCGACAACCACCTGATTGCGCCAGACATTGCCTGGTTCCGTCCTGGTTCCACCCTGGTCACGCTGAGTGACCCAGACTCTGTCCCCTCTGCTTTCAGGTACTTTTCGACTTGAGTCCACCCTTGGACTCCACCGGACACTTCTCCTTCACCTCGCCTGCAGCCCTTTCAGCTTCAAGCACCAAGAACCTGCGTGACGAAACCCGACTCAACTTCGACCCTGTGCACCCACTTCCTGTGGGTGAGGTAACATTGCAACGCCGGTGTTCCCACACTGGTACACACCTCTAGGGTCTGTGTCTTAAGTTTTGTTCCTCTAGGTTCAGCGGAAATGTCCTTAAACTCTATTTGTGTAACTTTTACGCACCATTGACTTAACATTGATGCATGCTTGTGCTTTCAGCACTGCACCCGAATCCCGCGGGCTTTTCCCGACTTCAGCATTGCTTGTCCCGACTGCTCCCAGCGATTCCCTAGGCCCTAGGCCTAACCACTGATCGAATGGTCTCTCTTATACCATTTTTTTAGTATATGGTTTGAGTGGCCCCTTGGCCTCATCCAAAATTGTGCAACTTTGTATGTTATACTGTGCTTTTGATTTAACGCTTGTGCCCCTTTACTCATAAAGAATACTGGGGATTGTTTCTAGTAATAAATACATATATTTTTATAATATATACTTGTGTGGTGTCCTTTCATTTGATATTACAGGATTGTATGTGGTTAAACAGCTCGCTTACCACGACCTCTTAAGTTAAGCCTTTAAGGCTGCTTAGTCCATGCTACCCCTAGGATAGCTTGTCTAATAAGGTTGACTTACAACCAGACACCATAAGGGTTGTTTGGACTGATACAGGGTGGTTCCAGAATTGGAAACATCATATATCAGGCCAACTTCTCACAAACGCATTCCAATACATCACACTATTTTAATTATTATATGAAGACTTTGCCTATGGGAGTCACAGACAATTTGAGAAGATTAAATCTCATATTTTTTCTTAATCAATTTAAATGACGATCTAACACATTTTATGTTATCAAGAGAGGGCACAACATGCTTGGTCGATCACCAAAGAGGTGTAGAATGAATGGAAAGACTTTGATAGCTTTCCTATTGGTGCAAATCTGAATATTTGTCCTCCTTCATTTTTTCCCTATTATTTGACCTATTTTTCTCAGTTACAGACTGCTTGACACAATCTTTAAAGAAGTTGGAAAATAAAGGAGGTCTGTGTGAATAAACGAACATATGTATGTTATTTCCCCGTTAGTTAATGAAAAACAAGTGTTTTTTTAAACCTGTCAAGGGATACACTTTAAAAAGACAGATATTGCATAACATTCCTTTAAAAAATTACCCATAGAAGCAATAGTGTAGGATGCTGCGTCAATCATACCTCTCCAGTATGTTTATTTACAATGTGGAAAACTGTATTTTCTTCTGGTGTCCACTTGATGGCCCCAGAAAACCCCTTTCCTCTGAGTTGCGCAGTAATGAGTCTCATCAAATCAATCTTCACTGGTTGCTCAATGAACACAACATAGTTCTCTGTCATTCCTGAAAGAGATAATGGGAGAATAAATAGCCAATGTTATGACATTTTTAAATAATTACTCTTTTTGATTTCCACAGAGCCTTTGTGTATACCCCACTGACCAATATAGTCCTCTATCATTACTATTGTTTCTGTTGTGACATTACCTTGTATGAGATATTCAGTATATCCTGTTTAATCACCAAAATCCCACTTTCCTGTATGCTGACCCACATGCTTTGTCTCTGGGAATTTGCTTACTCACATGTATCATCTGGTTTAAGCTGAATACATCTATCCATTTGTCTCAAAGTGTTTTACTTGAGGAGACGAATGCCTTCTCCAAACTGTTCTCATGCTACCTGCTTTGGTGCATCGTAGGCTCTGTGGCCCCTTCTAAGCAGTGTCAGTGTAGGCCCCTTCTCTACCTCCCACTACAATACCTAATTTTGGTCCAATAGTCACCTTGGATTCCCCAGCCCCAAATGAAGCATATGAACATCGAGAAGTCATGTGTTTAACCTAACTCTAATATAATAAATTATTTGTAAGCCTTTTTAACTGCACATGCCCTACTTTGGTGTTAATCCCCTATTCAAGATTTAATATAAATACAGTGTAGTAGGGAGTAGGGTTTCTAAGAACCTGAAGATGGAGACATCAGTGGTTTTGACAAGAAGCTATGAAGGCACACACATAATGGTTCAATTATTAGTCCATTATGTGCTAATCCCAATTTCTGAAATTTATCTAAGTCTTTTCAAAGTATAGCCAAGAAAATCAAGATCATTGGGTGTTCTATATTTCACTTGACAATAAAGGAAACAAGCAAGCACCACTTTACAGAAAATGCACTTTGAGGGGTTGATCTGCACAGAAATAACCCCACACGCCTTCTGGTCTTCATTTTTATCTCCATCCTGAAAGTAGAGGACTTGGAGACGCATATATTTCCTGGTTTCCTTAGTTCACCTAATGACATGGCAATAATCTTCACTAAGTAGAAGTATTTGTAATACTATCAGTTAGAAGCTTGAAAAAGATCATCCAGAGTCCCATTTTCAGAAACGTTAAAAGGTGACCACATCACGCTTAATAGGAGGCAAATCTGACAAACTACTGGTAAGGCTACACGTTAGTTACTACAAAACTAGATATCGCTTAATATACTTCTGAAAAAGCTAAAACAGAACAACAAAACAAACAACTGGTTTGCTCAAACTATGCTACCAAAACATATCATCCTGATAACCTTTAGCAGAATTGGTATGAATCAAACTCTCTAAATCATAAATGTGCATCCAAAAAATAAATCAGCAAATCTCAAAAAGGTACAGGAAAAAAGGAGAAGAGAAAACACTGAGAGCATATACAAACACAACAATTTGTTTCATTTAATTACAAACTCTACAGTTAATTTATAATTTAAGAGAAACACATTCCTGCCTCATACCTGACCCCTCGGCACTTACATACAAAAAACAATGTATACAGACAAACAGTTCAGAAAGACTTCAGATATGTTCAAAAAGGGAGAAACTACATTGAGTAGACAAGGAAAAGCAGGCACCAACCTCCAATTCCTTTTGGGAGAAACCCCAATTAATTGTATATCACACTTCATCAGCCCCTACCATGGTGCAATCTCTCAATGTTTTTGTTCACTTTGTTAGTTTGTCTAGGTGAGAGTTACACATTATTTAACCAAGGAAATTGTTTAAAGACAAACGAAAAAATATTATTTTCACAAAATATTTGTTTTCTCTGGTAGTCTTTTCACAATTTCCTATTGCTAATTACATAAACAAAGCGCAGTGTCTTTACTTTATATTTCAGGTAAACTGCATTACTACATGTCAGTACTATCTTAGGCACTCCTAAATGCAGGTTATGACCTTTGAAATAGACAATAAGGATCTATTGTTCTCCATGGTTATCTCATAAAATTATTTTATGTTTTTCAAACTCAGATAATTTGTGTCTCCAAACTAAATATGATAAATTACTCAAATATAGCTAACTAGCAGCCCGTCGCGACGTTGTCCGGGTATGAATTGCTGCCGGCCAGTAGTATATTGTTTTGTAGGATTTCGTTTTGATAGCATTTCTTATCTGTGACAGGCCTGTGAAACGCTCCGATTCACAGTGCACTGCGAAAGCACTTACGAGTGCGCGTTCAGTAGTGTGTGAACTCGAGTTTCCCTACTTTATTTTTCCTTGCAATATTATATAGCGCGAACTCGACAACATGGCATGAGCACAATTTACATTACAGAAGAACACATTCATTTGTGGTAGGCACGGGGAGACAAAGCGATTTGCCTGGAATCACAGGATGTTGAGCTGATGCCGAGATTCGAACGTAGCTCCCCAGCTCTAAAGTTCGCAATTCTAGAACTTGTGGCGGGAGGTGTGTCTAAAAGTGTATGTCGGTGCCGGCCATCAATGAGAGAGACCTGTGAGTTTTTCAAATTGGTGGTGAAAAAATCTGAGTATGTTGCTGGAGATGTGGGCCGCCGTGCCACCAATGTACTTACCGGGGGAGGGTAAACACCCATTATTCCGCAACTTTCTTTCCGCATACCATCACTCCGCATACTTTCATTACGAAAGTACCATGACTCCGCAATGCCATTATAACGCATGGCATTACATTTTATATGCTTTTACCACGCATACATTTACAACGACATTCGTTGTAAATGCATGAATGGTAAAAGCATGTTTTTTTTAATGTTTGGATATGGTAAGTATGGGTATAGGGGTATATGTTTTGGGGTACTGAGGTATATGTTTTGGGGTGTTTGGGTATTTTAAGGGTTCAGATATAGTTTTGGGTATGGGGTACAGGGGTAGTTTTAGGGTTTAGGGATAGGTATGGGTTTTGGGGTACAGGGGTATTTTAGGGTTCAGGGGTAGGTTTGGGTTTTGGGGTACAGGGTTATTTTTTTGGTTCAGGGCTAGGTTTAGGTTTTGGGGTACAGGGGTATTTTTAGGGTTCAGGGGTAGGTTTGGGTTTTGGGGTACAGGGTTATTTTTTTGGTTCAGGGCTAGGTTTAGGTTTTGGGGTACAGGGGTATTTTTTTGGTTCAGGGGTAGGTTTGGGTTTTGGGGTACAGGGGTATTTTTAGGGTTCAGGGATAGGTTTGGGTTTTGGGGTACAGGGGTATTTATAGGGTTCAGGACTGGTTTTGGGGTACAGGGGTATTTTTAGGGTTTAGGGATAGGTTTGGGTTTTGGAGTACAGGGTATATTTATAGGGTTAAGATGGGTTAGTGTTTAAGGGTGTTGGGGTATTTTAAGGAGTAAGGGTGGGTTATGATTATGGAGTGCAGGGGTATTTAAAGGGAGCAGGGTGGACACCCGGAGCTGGAATGTACAGAACCTGGGAAGAAAAAACAATGAAATATTGGGCACAACGCTCGCTTTTTTCCCCCGTAATCCCATGCCCCGCACACGCCCATGCCCCCAGCACACGCCCACAGCACACGATATGAGACATGGCATGAAGGGCGGAACGTACCACAAGCCCCCACCGTTTGTCACGCCTCCAGCACACGCCCACAGCACAACGAAGACACGCCCACAAGGGACTACTTTGCTGGCAAGGTTCTTTTACCTTTTAAATGTATATGGTGGGCGTCTGCATAGCCTATGTCCTTCTGCTGCAACTGACCTTTCCAACGCTGTATTGGGTGTTGTGATTGGTGCTGTGGTTCCTGAGATTACCCGCCTCAAAGGTTTGGGCTCTCTCTTTATTATATTAGTATAGATCAACTTAACTTTTGAAATTATCATTTGGCCGAATTCAACATTAACCAAATTCATAATTTTATGTTAATCAAACATTCAAATTATACAAAGCATCATACCTCATTCAATGTCTGTTCAAACACCCCTATAATTGTAAAAAAAATGCACATCATGACAATATTGTACGTAATCATTTAATAACCGCAGCGTGTATAATGGGCCAATAGATGACCTTGTTATAGATATGGAGTGCAATAAAGCAGCTAACAATTAAGGAAATAGTAAAACAAATCTGCATTATGCGACATAGAAACATAATTCATGGAAACAAGCAGTCATATAACCCTTCAGGAGTTGCCATTATAGGTCTGTTTATGCAGCAAGAATTTGGCCATTTAGGTCTTAAACGAGACGCACCTGTTATTACACTAGAGAATCCACACATCCTTAAACAAACAGTCTGCTCTGTTTTCTACCAATAGCAAGAATTCCAAGAAGCCATCAATGGTTATTCAGTCTGAAACAAATGCAGTTTATATTTCATATAAAACAGATGTAGCGAAACGGGGGCTATGTATCCCATCAAGATCAATCATTGGACAACAATTTAAAGAACTGAATATTCAGACATCCAGGTCGCACGCAAGGTGTATCTGCTATTCCACTCGAAAATCCGAACATCTTTAAACAAAATGGGTGCCCTGTTCCTCGAGATTATGCACAATCCACATAACATCAATAAATATTCAATCTAAAAATAAGAAAGGGCGATTGTAATTCATATAGTTTACCAGTTCACAAAATACTAAATCTAATGAAGCTACATAGAAACTAATATTTAAAACTCATAAAATACCTGCTTGTAATTAATATCCGGAAAGGATGAGTCTATTGCTTTTAACTCCTGTCTTCTGATCTCGGGGAGATTCCTGCATGTGTTGGCTCTGCATCTATAAACAATTAAAAAAGGACGACATAGAAAAGTCAAAGACAACCACAAAGGGCCTCATTATGATGTTGGGCAGAAAGCCTTCCAACATCAGAAGTTTCGGTCCGACCGCCGTATTACGATACTGGCAGTAGGAGGGAAACCCGCAGGGGAATTCCGTTCAGCTTCCTAAGGGGTGGCGGTCAAAAAAGTAATCCCCAAATGGTAGTGGAGCCAGCCTCGGCTCCCCCGGCGGGATTACAATGTCGCTTTCCACCTGCCCTTTCATGGTGGTCCGACCTCCATGAAAAGGCAGGCAGAAAGTGACTTTGGGGGTCCTTAGCAGGGCCTCCTTACCCCCTGGCCCTCCGCTATGGGGCCTAAGGGGGCACCTGTGGTGCCCCTTCAAACATCCATGCACCATGTGGCAGGCACTGCATGGTGCCTGGCACAAGGTGCATGGATGTTTGAAAACATACATTTTTCTATTGCAGCTTGTGCTGCGGCCCTTTTCCGGCAGTTGCACAATCTGCAATGGAAAAATGGACGTTCGGTCGCATCCGAAGTCAGAGGGTGGAACTTCTTACTGATAGTGGGACTGACTCTATTCCACTATGGTGTCGGTCAGACACTCGGTCTACCAACATCGAAATAGGCCCAAAAATGTCTACTATACAAAATCAGGAAGCGCCATCATTAAATCGCCAGATATCATAATCCTTATTTCTAAACATCTGCATACAATACAAATGCTGGTCCATCTTGCGCCTTGACAAATACTAAATGAAAGTAAAAGAGAGCACCTGTACACAAGCAAGGATTTTAAAGGCCTGAGGGGCAATTTACACACAGGTTAGTGTAGACCCACATGGCGTGACCTCGCAATCTAATGCCTATCCAAACAAACATTGAAACAAATTCCTATACCTCTAACCCAAAACATTTCAACCATAACCATGTTGAAAAGCTGCAAAACAAATAATACAACCGTAACAATGATGGCTTACACAAAAAGTGTTTACTCAAAAATACAACTGAAAATCAAAATAACCAGCCCCACCCTCACCTACTCAGAATGTGGTATCTTTTAGTCCTCTATAAAAAAGGAGAGTGAGGTAAAGAGTTCTAGTTGTCAATTGAAAAAACGAAAGGTTGACGATTTCTAACATAAGAGGAAAGCGCTTCCATGGGCGACAATCCTTAATGACAATTATTGAGTGGCTAAAAATTGTCACTCCAGAGCCGTGCACAATCCCATGTTCCCACGAGTTAGAAGAGCTACACTAGGAGGAAGGGCTCTCTCCCATCTTGGCCCTCATTACTGGAATGAGCTACCCCAACCTTTGAGACAGTGTTTAGACCACTTACAATTCAGGAGCGTGCTTAAAACTACTCTTTTTGGTACCTGTTAGCTTGCTGGGGCCACACACTTACCTCATGTTTCGCTTAAGCGGGGGTCGATTCTAGCTATATAAGCATATAAATAAATAAATAAATTGTATTTAGTTTCCAAATGCAACAATTGTTAATGGAAGATAATACATTGTGCAATTTAGAGCCCCTTTTGGATACATGAACATATCCTAGACGTGATATCCTTTTCCCAAAAAGTCCTCAACCAAAGGAGGTGACATAACCTTCCAGCTGATCCTAGATTGATATTGGACGATATGGGTTTTCACAAGTTGCCCAGTTTTTCCAACATAGCGGAAGCCACAGGGGCATTGTATGCATATATTACATTTTTGTCTGACAAGTAGGAAAATCTTTCAATTCACATAAAAACTATTGATGATGCCAGTTGATGTTGCACGCCACACAATGTGCACATTTAAAGGGACAAGACTTTTTTACTCCCCAAAATTTCATTTGCATCTAGTGTTCTAGTTCAACAAACGCTTTCACTAATTTAGCTCTCAGATTGGGAGGTGTCGACGGTAAAGAGGGAAGGGGAAAGATTTGGCTCACGACTGCAGGCATAGTAGCCAAGTAAAATATAGCAAGGGAGTGGGGGGCGAATCAAACCCTAAGGGTAGCAAAGTGGAAGGAAGACATAGGGACCCATTGGGATGTAGGGCGGATTGCCACCGCCATGCGGGAGGTGGCGATCCGCCCTACATCCTAGCCCGCCCGCCACCCATTTCCCCCTGCCATATTAGTATGGCGGTGGGAGCGAACCAGACGGGAAGATCGTCTGCCGCTTTTCCGCCCGGTCGACAAGTCGACAGGGCGGAAAAGGGTTTCATATGGTGGCAGTGTCTGCTAGACACTGCCATCCATATCAGGATGCAGGCGGGAGGGAGCCTTTCCGTGGTGGCGTTGCCGCCACGGAAAGGCATGCGGATTTCTAGGTTGGGGGTCCGTTGCGGGCCCCCAGGATGTTGGGGAGGTGGGGCGGGGGCACATCGGGGGTACCCTACATGTGCATGCACAACATGGCAGACACTACGTGGTGTCTGCCACGTTGCATGCATTTTTGGCATTGCGGCGGCTGGTTCTGAAAGCACCGCCCGCCGCAATGTGAAAAATGCAGGATGCGATGCCAATGTGGGTGGCGCATCCTAATGTTACCCACGGGACACCCGCACATATGGCGGGCGGGTCCTTTTACCGTCCGGATGGTGGGCGGACTTTGCCCTTAGATTGGTGCTGCGCCGCCGAAAAAGAGGTGTTCCAGAGCAGGGGATGGCTGAAGAAGTGGGACAAAATCTGGGGCAAATGGACACAATATAGAGGAATTTGAGATAGCGGTGAACAGTCATTATATATATAAAAAAAAATATCGACTGGACAGAATATCGAGTTTTTAATATAGAATATACAGAATATCGAATTGCAAAAATATAGTGGTGCAGAATATCGAAATTCAGGTAAGAAATATCAATTTCCATAATATCGAAGTTAGTAATATCGACAGTCATAATATAGCTGATAAAATATAGATTTTTTCTATTGTGTTTTTAGTGTTAGTATATGTGTTAAAAGTATGTATTATTTTTGTAATGTATGTTTGAATTTTTCAAAGTAATGAATTTTATATTATTTAATATTTGCGTAATTTAATTCTGTGGCGGGTTGTGGGTTTATAGGGGAATAGGGTGGGAAATAATTTAATTACAGTAAATCAAATATAAATTTTTAGGAATTATTAATTATTTTTAAATTAATTTTGTGTTTTAGTTCTGTAGCGGGTTGTGGGTTTATAGGGGAATAAGGTGGGAAGTAATAAATAGTAATTAAGTAATTATTTTTATTTACTGGTATTGATGCTTAATTTATTGTTAATTATTAATTGATCATTAATTTTTGTGAATTGGTCATTAATTTTTATTAATTGAGAATTATATTAATTGTATTAATTTTTTATTCGGAGCGCGTTGTGGGTTTATAGGGGAATAGGGTGGGAAGTAATTTAATTGTAATTAAGTAATTATTGAAATTATTTTTGTGTATTGATAATTCATTTATTGTTAATTAATTATGAATTGGTAATTCTTTTTTATTAATTGATAATCATATTAATTGTATTAAGTTATTATTCAGAGCGGGTTGTGGGTTCATAGGTGAATAGGTTGGGAAGTAATTTAATTGTAATTAAGTAATTATTGAAATAATTTTTGTGTATTGATAATTAATTTACTGTTGATTATTAATTGCTTTTTAATTACTTATTAATTTTGGCATTGAAAATTAATTAGTTAATTAATTATTAAGAGGTAATTAATTTTTAATAAATATTTATTGGTATTTATAAATAATTAGTTAATAAATATTTTGTAATTGGTAATTCATTTGAATTAATATTTAATTGGTATGGATAATTTATTTACTTTTATTTAATTATTAAATCATTAATTTCCCTACTGTTGCACTCACTGGAGTGGAAATAGTAATTTTTACCCCTACGCTATCCAACACTTTCCCTACTGTTGCTCTCTCTGGAGTGGGAATAGTAATTTTTACACCTACGCTATCCAACACTTTCCCTGCTGTTGCACTCAATGGAGTGGGAATAGTAATTTTTACCCCTACGCTATCCAACACTTTCCCTACTGTAGCACTCACTGGAGTGGGAATAGTAATTTTTACACCTACACTATCCAACGCTTTCCCTACTGTTGCACTCTCTGGAGTGGGAATAGTAATTTTTACCCCTTCACTATCCAACGCTTTCCCTACTGTTGCACTCTCTGGAGTGGGAATAGTAATTTTGACCCCTACGCTATCCAACGCTTTCCTTACTGTTGCACTCTCTGGAGTGGAAATAGTAGTTTTCACCCCTACGCTATCTAACGCTTTCCCTACTGTTGAACTCACTGGAGTGGGAATAGTAATTTTTACCCCTATGCTATCCAACGCTTTCCCCACTGTTGCACTCACTGGAGTGGGAATAGTAATTTTCACCCCTACGCTATCCAACGCTTTCACTACTGTTGCACTCATTGGAGTGGAAACAGTAATTTTTACCCCTACGCTACCCAACGCTTTCCCTACTGTTGCACTCTCTTGAGTGGGAGTAGTAATTTTTACCCTCCCGCAATCCAACGCTTTCCCTACTGTTGCACTCACTGGAGTGGGAATAGTAATTTTTACCCTCATGCTATCCAACGCTTTCCCTACTGTTGCACTCTCTGGAGTGGGAATAGTCATTTTTACCCCTACGCTATCCAAAGCTTTCCCTACGTGTTAATAGGGACCACCCGCCTTAAGGAAAAGGAGGGTGTATGCCTGCACTTCCATGCACAGCATGGCAGGCACCACCCCCATGTGCACCCCCCCCCCCCCCCGAGTCCCTGGGGTCCTGCAGTGGGCCCCCGCAGGGATTCTCCGCATGCCTTTCCGTGGAGGCATTGCCGCCACGGAGAGGCATCCACAATTACCCATCCTAATATGGCTGGCGGTGTCTGATAGACACCGCCACCATATTATTCCTTTTCCGCCCCGGTCGCAAGGCGACTGGGGCGGAAAAGCGGCGGACAGTCTTTCTGTCCGCCGAGGTCCCCCCGCCATACTAATATGGCGGGGGGAAACGAGTGTGGATGTCGGGTGGATTGCCCCGGCCAGCCTGGCGGGGGCAATCCGCCCGACATCGTAATGGGCCCCAAAGTATCTGGCTTTTATTAAAAGTTTTGAGATCCCATGCAGCTGGGAGCAGCGCCTGCCGATCACAGACTCTGCATCCCCAGCCATCCCAGATGCTCGTAGTGTCCTGCTGGGCATGTTTGAGGGGGCGATCAGGCCCGGACTGGCCGTTGCGGGCACCGGCAATCCCCCGGTGCGCCGCAAGGGTGGGGGCCGGTTTTAGGCCCTGGGGGCCGTTTTTGTTACAAGGCCGTTTTTAGGTCGAAGGCCTAAAAGGCTGCGCTTGCGCAGTCTTAGGCCGGAGATTTAATGACTCTTAGTAGCGCAGAAGGTCCCGCCTCCCTGCCCTGTCTCTCCTTCATTGGCTGGCTTCCTAAAAGGAGGCCAGCCATTGGAGGAGAGATGCATCACTCCAAACAAGCCACGTCTTTTTCGGATTCGGGGGCGTAAATTTTGCTGTTCTTTAGACAGTGACGTTGTCTGTCACTCAAATCAGCAAAACCACGCCCCCGAATCCGAAAAAAATCGGAACCTTGAGGCCGCCATTTTTGTTGTTGTCTGCAGTGAGGATCGATCTTTCATTTAGCCCTTCCTCTGCAATCCACAGACACCCGGTTATGCCGCCCTTACTTCTGCCCTCTTACTGCCCTGTGACAAGCCCTCCCCTGCCTGGGCACTCTCGGCTCTTCACTCGTTTGCAGCGCGGAGCGTGCGGCTTTGGGTGGAGCCTGCCGTGTGCGCTGTTACCTGGGCCGAGTTCGGAGTGTCATCACTGGCGGGAGGCCCTGCTGCGGCTGCATCCGTTGCTGGATCCCCGCGGTGAGTGTGAGTGGGTGTTGGGGGGCAGGGGTACCCATTAACTTGCTTGCTTGAGTTATCTTGCATGCGGGTGCGGCAGTGTGCTGTGCCTGCAGCAGCCCGAGGCTGCCAGGCGCTGGGAAGGTGCCCGAGAGCGAGGAAGCGGCCCACCGACCCGCCGTAGCCGGGGGCTGACGAGCTGTTTTAGTAAGCCTACAGAAACAGCAAAATACATGTCGGACGGGTGGGGGGCTACTCGCAGATGCAGTGACAGAAACAGCAAAATACATGTCGGACGGGTGGGGGGCTACTCGCAGATGCAGTGACAGAAACAGCAAAATACATGTCGGACGGCACACTATGCTTAGCACACATTTTTAGCGTTTGTGTTTTTAAGCCACACCCTTAATTAAATTGCCCACGGACGTTTGAGAGACTCACCACCTCCCCCACCCACCCTCTGGATGCAATAACAGAACCAGCAAAATACATGTCGGACGGCACACTATGCTTAGCACAGATTTTTAGCGTTTGTGTTTTTAAGCCACACCGTTAATTAAATTGTCCACGGACGTTTGAGAGACTCACCACCTCCCCCACCCACCCTCTGGATGCAATAACAGAAATAGCAAAATACATGTCGGACGGAACACTATGCTTAGCACAGATTTTTAGCTTGCTGTGCCTGCAGCAGCCCGAGGCTGCCAGGCGCTGGGAAGGTGCCCGAGAGCGAGGAAGCGACCCGCCATAGCCGGGGGCTGGCGAGCTGTTTTAGTAAGCCTACAATGTAGAGTCACTGCTCGGGCTCACCTATGGGCCATGCTTAGAGAGACCCCCCTCAACGCTGTCCGTGTCTCCTTCCCCCACCCTCCCTCCCGCTGTCTCCTTTTCCGCCCCCCCCCCGTCCGTGTCTCGAACGAGGAAGCGGCCCACCGACCCGCCATAGCCGGGGGCTGGCGAGCTGTTTTAGTAAGCCTACAGAAACAGCAAAATACATGTCGGACGGGTGGGGGGCTACTCGCAGATGCAGTGACAGAAACAACCCTCTACCTTATTTAAATGTGCGGTGGGCTCATCCAGAATTAAATGTAAATTCACATTTGCGCAGATGGATTGTTTAATGTCCGTGGCTGCCACCCCTGGTGACACAGCTATTGAAATGATAGTGGTCTGGTGTAGGGCTGTAGGACGGCGCCTCAGTTACCTCAGTACCTTTCTTTCCATTCTTGGAAGGTGGATTTGTGGTTCAGGGCTTCTTTCCCTCACAGGTCTCCATGCACCTGGATCACCAGGGCGGGCAGGGATATGGGACTATGAGTGGGAGCTCTGTCGCAAAGCAGGCATCTTAGTCTCTGTCAGCCCACCTGCCAAATGCACTCTTTTAATGCATCAGCCATTTGTGCTAACCGCAGTTGTTACCAATCGGTCCGCATGGCTTGCAAACAGCATGTGGACTGCTGTGGACTAGCTGAAGTAAAGGTATTAAGCCCCAGAGATTGAGGACACACGCTCACTAGGATATCATATCTCAGCTTTTACTGAAAAAGCATGTAATCTGGTAGCTCTTTTCCTGTAATATCCACTGTTGCTCCACTTCGCAATCCTGGGAAAGTGTCGGAATAGAAGCATTGTACTACTTTTTTAATTGGCAGGTCAATTATGCAAACCTTAGTTTATTTAATCTTTTTTAAGTTTGCGCAAAAAATCTATATACTTTTTTTTTTTAAAACCAGTGGTATTTATTTGATGTAACCCCACTTTATTTAAAATTGTGTATGAAAGGTTTCTTAGTCACCAAAACCTTATCCTCGGATAATGCAGGAGGAACAGTAGACTGTCTTATTGTGTCTCCCTCACTACCTCACTCTTTCACTACCTCACTCTCTCTGTCTCTCACTACCTCACTCTCTATCTACCTCACTCTCTCTCACACTACATAACTCTCTCTAGCTCACTACTCCACTCTATCTATCTCACTACCTCACTATCTCACAACTTCTCTCTCTCAAAACATCACTACCTCACTCTCTCACTACCTCACTCTCTAGCTCAGGAGCTCACAACTTCCCTCTCTCTCTAACTCACTACCTCAATCACTCTCTCACTACCTCACTTTCTATTTCACTAACTCACTTTCACTCTCTCTTTCACTACCTCTCTCTCTATCTCACTACATCACAACATCACTCTATGCTTATATCTCACTACCTCACAACATCCCTCTCCCTCACTACCTCACTCTTTCACTACCTCACTCTCTCTATCTCACTACCTCACTCTCTTTCTACCTCACTCTCTCTCTATTTTAATACCTCACTCTCTATTATTTCAAAACCTCACTCTCTCTCTATCTCACTACCTCACTCTCTCTCTGCTAATGCAATAGGTATCGCATATGCAAAATAAAAAGCTAATGCCCATAGAAATGACAATGCCATTTATTTAGGGATACAAACAAGATAAAAAAATAATGAGCAATACCAATAGCTCTACCTATAATATTGCCGAGACCATTGCATTGTAAATGCTTGTTACAGCATAGCTGCAAAAGCGGCCCTGTAACAAAATCGGCCGAAAACCGGCCCCGCCAAAGAGCTCGGTCGCACCCCCAGAGGGCCGGTCGAGCACTTTGCCAGGGCCGGTTTTGGTTCTCAGTCTGGCCCTGGGGGTGATTAATTCCCCATAACACAAGTGTAGGGTTTCAAGCCCAAGGAAGAAGAACACGCACCCCGACGTAGAAGGCACGCGATTGGCCCAGCAGTTACAACACCTGCATGCCATTCTCTTTCACCACAGAATGTCCCGTCCCTTAGCGGCTTCTCGCGCATTTTTTGCTTTAAACTCACAGTGACGTGACTGTCCTCCCACATCGAAAACACATGTATAACCCAAGCGCGGCCACTAATGTTAGCAGACCACGCGCCTAAATAATTAAATAAACAAATGCAAATGTGAAAGCGGCCCGCACAGCAAAACAATTAAATAAACAAGCATGGTCGCCGACATTGCGTCTATCTATGAGCCCGACTTGCGGGCGTTTGTGTAGGCGGGGCAAACGGCAGGGGGCGCTGAATGGAGACGGGGGAGAAAGAGTGAGCGTGCAGTGCTGGGAGGGACTTTTAAGAAAAGGCAAAAAAGGGCTGCAGATGTTCTACTTTCTCTTCCATGTTTAAGGGGACAGGCTAAGCCTCGTAGTCCTGCCCAGACAGGCACGGAAAAACAAAGCAACATCTGGGATAGTGCCTCGAGGAGGCATTAACTGAGGCACCAGCGATCTGCCATGTCACAGCACTAAACTGCCACGAGCAGATAATATGCAAGATGCGAGCAGAGAAGACGCAGGGGCAATATAGGGGCTTTGTGGCGCTATGTGAAGCTGGGCTCTCCTCGTACTACAGCATCCTGGGATCCATACTCGTTGACACCAAGCCGAGGTCTCCCAGTACAGCTTCCAGGGCCCCACACCACTGACGCCGAGCTGAGCTTCTCCAAAGCGAACTGTATAGGAGGCCCACAGACACGGAACCGAGCTCTCAGCCCTACAGCATCAGGGGTCCCACAGTCACCGACGGCATGGAGCGCACACTCCCGTTATTAGTGCAACAAAGGCCCCACAAAGGTTTCCCAATACTAACGGCCTCAGAGACCCCCCCCACTGACACGGAACTGAGCTCTCAGCCCTACAGCATCACTGGTCCCGTGCTCGCGGAAAGCATAGGTGTCTCATTGCACTACACTACAGCCTCAGAGGTCCCATATTCACGGAGTACCAAGCTGAGCGCCACCACTACTAATACAGCTTCACAGGCCCCAAGCCCTCTGCTACCGAGCTGAACTCTCTCCGCACCACAGGATCAAGAGTCCCTACATTCATTGACACGAAGCTGAGTTCTCACCACTACCGCCTCTGAGGACCCACACTCACAAGCGCGATCCCGAAAGTGAAAGAGGACCACGCTGCCATGCACACCTTGGAAAGGCGCGGGAGTCCTACCAAAAGGAGCCTGTTAAGACAGGACGAGCGTTCTCAGAGCACCCAATGAGAGAGCCCGACTGGAGCGTGCAAGGCAGTGTGACAAAGCTTCTGATAAGAAACTTCGTCACGACAGCCGTAATGCAGGCGACTGAGTCCTTGGGGGCCGTCCAAAAAGGCAATAGGGCGGCAACCGAAAACCCTCCTAATTCAATGAGAAGCGAGCATTTAACATAAATACTGACGATACCCAATGAAAATGAGGGGCGGGGTTTCGAGTCCCTTTCTTGAAACTTGCTTCATGACTATAGCTCTCGCAGGTAAGGAGCGCATGCGCGCTCCAACGCCAGGCGAGACCTAAAAAGCAGTTCCAGTCATGGTGGTCTGCTGAGTCCAGCAGGCCACCATCCCTGAGAGGGCTAGCCTTCACAATGGGCTCGCAAATTGCGAGAGGCTCACTAATATTAATGAGCCTCGCAATGTGCGACCCCATTGGGAATCGCAAAACAGTGTAAACACACTTTTGTACATTTCAGTTAGCGACTCGCAATGTGTCGCAAATTGCGAGGCGTTAAATGAAGGGGTTGCACATCTGGCCCATGGACTGTTACTGTTATAAATATGAGCCTCTTCAAATTATTTGTATATATAATAGGTGTATTCGCTGCATAGCTGTATTCTGTTGCAGCGTGTACTCATTTTGTTCTTTTTCATCTGAACGTCTCAAGCTTGGGTGTTCCTGAACTTGCAGTGCATGTGGCAGACACCAACAGAATGTGTGCTATCCATAGTGGGGAATAGCTCTAGTTTATGTAGTTTTTAAAAAAATGCATATAGATGACGAGAACTTAAAAGGTACACCATGCACATTACGAAGACATTGCTCACAGATATCATTCCATCGCAAGGAGCATTTCTACAAAAACACTTCCTTTTCTTTCAAAGCAAAGCTGCCCTCATTTAGCGCTAGAACGTGCCTGCCTGCTTGTGATAAACTGTGCCTGCATTTACTGATTATTTTGAACTACCTTTGCTGAAACCTGCATTTGCTGACCATTTATCAGCGTTTTTAGCTCATACCTCAGCTCCTTCCTCAAACCGGGTCAAAAATCGCGTTATAGCCGCCATTTGCTTCTGTTGTTGTTGTTCTGCCCTGAGACCGCCCCCTCCACCACGCAACCGCCTCCCATCCGATCCTCCCTCCCACTTTGCTTGTAAGCTCACCCCTGTCCACCATAGCGCTGTGACCACCTCGACCTCGTTGAGTACGGTTGCTCCCTCCTGCCCTCGCTGACTCCTGCCCTGAGCTGCCTGGTATCGTACACATCGCGCTGCTGAGCTTCCTAGACGCTGCTGTTAACTTCTCTGTTACCTGCATAGTGCTGCTGCCCTCATTTAGCGCTAGAACGTGCCTGCCTGCTTGTGATAAACTGTGCCTGCATTTACTGATTATTTTGAACTACCTTTGCTGAAACCTGCATTTGCTGACCATTTATCAGCGTTTTTAGCTCATACCTCAGCTCCTTCCTCAAACCGGGTCAAAAATCGCGTTATAGCCGCCATTTGCTTCTGTTGTTGTTGTTCTGCCCTGAGACCGCCCCCTCCACCACGCAACCGCCTCCCATCCGATCCTCCCTCCCACTTTGCTTGTAAGCTCACCCCTGTCCACCATAGCGCTGTGACCACCTCGACCTCGTTGAGTACGGTTGCTCCCTCCTGCCCTCGCTGACTCCTGCCCTGAGCTGCCTGGTATCGTACACATGGTGCTGCTGAGCTTCCTAGACGCTGCTGTTAACTTTCTCTGTTACCTGCATAGTGCTGCTGCCCTCATTTAGCGCTAGAACGTGCCTGCCTGCTTGTGATAAACTGTGCCTGCATTTACTGATTATTTTGAACTACCTTTGCTGAAACCTGCATTTGCTGACCATTTATCAGCGTTTTTAGCACATACCTCAGCTCCTTCCTCAAACCGGGTCAAAAATCGCGTTATAGCCGCCATTTGCTTCTGTTGTTGTTGTTCTGCCCTGAGACCGCCCCCTCCACCACGCAACCGCCTCCCATCCGATCCTCCCTCGCCCCTCCCCCCTCCACAACCTCTTATGACAGTTGCTCCCGCGCGCAGCGTTCACGCGCAGCGATCGCGCCCCAGTTGCGCCGAAGGTGCGCCAAAGGTAAGCCCGTCTACGCCCGTCCGCGCCTGGACCGCGCCCAGCGCCAGAGCCCCTGGTCCTCGTAATGTCCACCCCTCCCGCATCACTTACGATGCCACCACCCTCCTAGCCCTTAACCCCGGCCGCACCCCCAACTGCGTCCAAGCCGCTCCTGGACACACCCATGGACCCTTCTCCTGCTACTCCTGCAAGTTCGACAGCACCAAGAACAACTCCTCAGCTACGAACACACAACAGACACCTGACCCCAACCACCTTAATTGCATCCTGCTCAACACCCGCTCGGTCCACAAGCACGCCATTGACCTCTGGAATCTACTAGACACCATCTCTCCGGACGTCGCCTTCCTAACAGAAACATGGATGAATGCCTCCTCAGCCCCAGACATCACCATTGCCATCCCGGAAGGCTACAAGATCATCCGCAAGGACCGCACCGGTCACACAGGAGGAGGCATCGCTATCGCCCATAAGAAATCCATCCGCATCTCAACCAGTTCAGACACCAATCTCGCCAACACTGAACACCTTCACTTCCAGATCCACATCGACCCCAAGTCCACACTCAGAGGCACCCTCCTTTACAGGCCACCAGGACCCCGCGCACAATTTAGTGAAGACATCACGGACTTCATCACCCCACACGCGCTCCCCTCCGAGGAATACATCCTTCTGGGAGACCTCAACTTTCACCTTGAAAAGAACAACGACCGCAACACCACCACCATCCTGGACAACCTCGCCAACCTCGGACTCAAACAACTTGTCACCACCCCCACCCACATCGCTGGTCACACACTCGACCCTATCTTCACCTCCAGCAAACATGTCTCCTTCAGCCACTCCACAGCTCTCCTTTGGACTGACCACAGCTGCGTTCACTTTACCTACTACAAGCCCACATCCAACAACCACCCCCAACCCACTCTGCAAAGAAACTGGAACAAAATCACCATCGACCAGATCTCCTCATCGCTTCTTCTAAACCCCCCAGCCCACTCTTCAAACCCCGACCAAGCAGCCACCAACCTCACCCAATGGTTATCCAACAGCGTCGACATCCTAGCACCACTGAAAAAACGACAAATCAAACTAGGCAGCAAGAAGGCCTCCTGGTTCAACGATGATCTTAAGAAATCCAAGAAACTCTGTCGCTCCCTTGAGAAGGCCTGGAAAAAAGACCCAACCACCAACACCAAGGACGCCTTCAAAAACGCCACCCGCATACACCACCGACTGATCCGGAATGCCAAGAAAGCCGCCTTCAAGGACCGACTAGATAACAACGCCCACAACAGCAAGGAATTATTCAACATCGTCAAGGAATTCACCAACCCCTCAGCCAACTCCAACGACATCACCCCCTCTCAAGCCCTCTGCGATTCCCTAGCCTCATTCTTCCACAACAAAATTGCTGACATTCACAACAGCTTCGACAACCGACCCGAAGACCAACCCACCCAACCCCCTGCAGAACCCCCTCCCCCCCTGAACATCCTCAATAACTGGAAGCCAATCTCCACTGAGGACACCATCCGTCTGATGAACTCCATCCACTCAGGATCCCCCACAGACCCATGCCCTCACCACATCTTTAACAAAGCAGACTCCATTATAGCACCGCACCTCCGAGATGTCATCAACTGCTCCCTCAACTCTGCAACCTTCCCGGAAAGCTGGAAACATGCCGAACTCAGCGCCCTCCTGAAGAAACCCACAGCTGACCCCACCGAACTCAAAAACTACCGCCCTATCTCACTCCTTCCATTCCCGGCCAAAGTCATCGAGAAAGCGGTCAACAACCAGCTCGCTGCATTCCTCGAAACCAACAAATCCCTCGACCCCTCACAGTCCGGCTTCCGAGCCAAGCACAGCACTGAAACCGCCCTCATCGCAGCAACAGACGACATTCGAACTCTACTGGACAATGGAGACACAGTCGCCCTCATCCTCCTCGACCTCTCCGCAGCCTTCGACACGGTCTGCCATAGCACCCTTCTACAACGCCTCAGAAATATCGGAATCCAAGGAAAAGCACTGGAATGGATCACCTCGTTCCTCACCGGAAGAACCCAGAGAGTGCGCCTCCCACCATTCAAGTCAGAGGCCACTGAAGTCATCTGCGGTGTACCACAAGGATCTTCACTCAGCCCCACCCTCTTCAACGTATACATGAGCCCCCTCGCGGCCATCGCACGCCAACATAACCTCAACATCATCTCCTACGCTGATGACACTCAACTGATCCTCTCACTCACCAAAGACCCTAACACCGCCAAAACCAACCTACATGAAGGAATGAAAGAAGTAGCCGAATGGATGCAGCATAGCCGTCTGAAACTGAACTCAGACAAAACAGAAGTCCTCATCCTAGGCACCTCCCCTTCCGCCTGGGATGACTCTTGGTGGCCAGAGGCCCTTGGAAAAGCACCCATCGCGACGGACCACGCACGGAACCTGGGCGTCATCCTGGATTCCTCACTCTCGATGAACAGACAAGTCAACGCCGTCTCTTCATCTTGCTTCAACATTCTTCGCATGCTCAAAAAAACATTTCGTTGGATCCCCACCGAAACGAGAAAAACAGTCACCCACGCTCTGGTCACGAGCCGTCTGGACTACGGAAACACCCTCTACGCCGGTACCACCGCAAAACTCCATTAAAAACTCCAACGCATCCAGAATGCTTCAGCCAGGCTTATACTAGACATCCCGCGTAAAGATCACATCTCTGGACACCTGAAAAACCTCCACTGGCTCCCCGTCAATAAAAGGATTACTTTCCGGCTCCTAACCCACGCACACAAAGCGCTCTACGAAATCGGACCCGAATGCCTCAACACAAGACTGTCCTTCTACACCCCCTCCCGCCAGCTACGATCCGCCAACCAAGCCCTTGCCACTGTACCTCGCATCAACAAAACCACCATGGGAGGTAGATCCTTCTCCTATCTGGCAGCTAAGACCTGGAACTCACTTCCCACTCACCTTCGCCTTACTCAGAACCACCTAGCATTCAGAAAGCAACTTAAAACATGGATATTTGACAAGTAACTCCCCACCCTTCTCTAAGCGCCTTGAGACCCTTTGGGTATGTAGCGCGCTATATAAATTTATTGACTTGACTTGACTTGACTTGACTTGACTTGACTCCATGTAACCAAAGAAACCTTCATCCCAAGACTTTCAGCTAAAACTGTTTCAACTGCAGCTCTTATTTTGCTAAAAATATTCAAAATTGTGTTCACCTTTTCAAAAAGATTCTAGTGCCAGTACTTCTTGCTTTGAATGAGCAAATTTGTATTTTCTTTGTCTTGGAAAATCAACATTATACAGTTTGGAGTGCCATTTTGTTTGAAGTGTGTGTCGATTGTTACACAAAAATAACAGTGTTTGAGTGGAATCGAGCCAGTATTTTGTTTTTTTTCCAGTTTTATATAGTGCAAACTCGACTCGAAGGTATTAGAGTACCTTACGTGAGCAGCAGTTAAATTACACAAGCACACGTACATTTTCGCTAGCCACGTGGAGATTAATTCATTAGTCAAGGATCACAAGATGTTGAGCAGATCCCAGGACTCGAACCTGGTTCCTCAGTCAGCAGCTCTGGCCATAGTGCCACATCCTCCATCTCCTACCAGAAAGGGTCATGTTAGACATGTGACTGTCATTTGCGAATGCTCACTACTCTAGTTACAAAAGGCGGTCTGATATTTTGGAAAAGGAGCATGCTCGTTCAGGAAGCACTCAGTGACTGAAAATGGAGGCAGGCGCAGTGTGTTAAAGAGACTTTTGTTAACAATTATTGGCATAGCCAATAGGTTTCGCCTATGGAAGATCTATTTGTTTTGTCAATGAGTTTTAAAGATGTTGCAAGGCAACGTTAATCACGTAATGGCACTTTATTTGTTGACTTTAAGCCAATTTGCACAGCAGGCTGTGCTGCTTTGCAACATCGTCAAAAAACACTGACAACGACAATAGGTCTTGTATAGGCAAAAGCTATTGCCTGTGCCAATGCTGGTTTATTTCTTCTTGCGCCCATGTACCGACCAACACTTCACTAAAAGGACTGATTCAAGAAGTCTTATTTTTAATTGTAATACAGTTAACAGGTTTGTTATATATATATATATAAATACCACACACGCTTTGCTTCTTGGAAACTCGGCCCATTTCATCCATCTTTTCTTGCAATATTCTTCACGTTTACAACCGGAGTGGGAAATTATTGATTTTAAGTACTCTTGCAAACTCACCTAACAAAGTAGTATTTTCCTTCACGAGTTCCGTCTTCATCTGTGTAGTGTACTTGAGCCTATATGGTTTTATGTAAATGTAGCTGCAGGATGTACATTTATTTATACATTTGGGCAGGGGTGGTTTCTATTGCTGGGCAGAAGGGCCCGCCCTTCTAAAAATTAAAAGCTATTTGGATGATAATTGCAACAACAAATTACTGTGGGGATCTGGGTATATTATATGATATGGCTGTGCGGCCTTACTGTGTAATATAGTTGCAAAAACTGTCTTGGACCCAGTCAGGCTCGTTTGTTATGTTATGTTAAAAAATGTATAAATCGCTCGTCTACCCTAGGGGGCTTGGCACTGTAAAACCTTAAGCTCAACCCTTGGTAGCTATGGCTTCGAGCAGCAAGGCTTAATCAAAGGAACCAGTGTAAAGCATTTAACAGTATCAAACAAAGAAATAAGAAAGCCACACAACACAATAGAAGTCAACTCCAATTTATAAAATTAGTTTATATTTTTATGAATTTTTTGAGAACAAGATGAGCAAAATCCATCTGAGTGTTCCAGATATACAGATTTTTAAAGAAAACTTAAATCACAGCTTAACCGCAAACAAGCACTGATAACAGTAAAGTTTGTACATTTTTGAAAAGTTTGTAAGAGTTGTTTGTGCTCGACTATTCTGCCCTGACTTGGGTGAACAAATCCAATAGCATGGAGGTTTGGGGGGACAATTAGGAGTATATGGACAGTTACCTGGAAACCAAAGCATTTTCCAGTCCAGTTCCAAATTCTACAGCACAACCACCAAGCACTTCAATGGAGTGGTCTGATGCTGCTGATGCAAGAGATAAAAGATGGTCAAGGATGCTCTGGATGCTGTATGGTCGACAATGGTGCCTTTGTAGCTATTCCTTGGTCTACATGTCAGGTGGGGCGACTTTGGCCGCAGAGGTTAGGCCCCCTCTCATGTCTCTTTGAGACAATAGAAAGCCAGCTACGGCTGGGCTACCAGTCTCCGCCCATAGCGGTCCTAGTAATATCCCATGGTGGAGGCTGTTGTCCCTCTTGGGTGACCAATCCGGACTCAGATGACACTCCCGGGCCCAGCTGACTCTGGTATTACTTTTGGCTGTCAAGGATGAGGATTGCCTGCGCACTGACCCTGTCCTGTGTGGACCTTCGCTTGGACCTTCGAGTGGGCTGTTCTTTTGTTTTTCCCCTGCTCTGCATACCAACTGCTCGCCGGACCCGCTCCGCGGGTCCCGCATCGCCGCCAAAGCCAGTGGGGATTTTGGGCTATCTGTGGCGGATTGTTTCATCGGGGGAGTGTTGGGGCATTGCAGCAGGGCTGCGAGCGGCACTGCGGGGACTCAACTTCCCAGGAGTCCCTGCTTGGCCAATTTGTTCCACCTGGCCCGCTCTCCCTGCTTGCCCCGCCCCCTTCGCGCAGGTTGCTTAGAAGAACGCCCCCGATTCTTGGCACTGTGAAATTGTCTGCGCACTGACCCTGTCCTGTGTGGACCTTCGCCTGGACCTTCGAGTGGGCTGTTCTTTTGTTTTTCCCCTGCTCTGCATACCAACTGCTCGCCGGACCCGCTCCGCGGGTCCCGCATCGCCGCCAAAGCCAGTGGGGATTTTGTGCTATCTGTGGTGGATTGTTTCATCGGGGGAGTGTTGGGGCATTGCAGCAGGGCTGCGAGCGGCACTTCGGGGACTCAACTTCCCAGGAGTCCCTGCTTGGCCAATTTGTTCCACCTGGCCCGCTCTCCCTGCTTGCCCCGCCCCCTTCACGCAGGTTGCTTAGAAGAACGCCCCTGATTCTTGGCACTGTGGGATTGTCTGCGCACTGACCCTGTCCTGTGTGGTCCTTCGCCTGTTCCTTCGAGTGGGCTGTTCTTTTGTTTTTCCCCTGCTCTGCATACCAACTGCTCGCCGGACCCGCTCCGCGGGTCCCGTATCGCCGCCAAAGCCAGTGGGGATTTTGTGCTATCTGTGGCGGATTGTTTCATCGGGGGAGTGTTGGGGCATTGCAGCAGGGCTGCGAGCGGCACTTCGGGGACTCAACTTCCCAGGAGTCCCTGCTTGGTCAATTTGTTCCACCTGGCCCGCTCTCCCTGCTTGCCCCGCCCCCTTCGCACAGGTTGCTTAGAAGAACGCCCCTGACTCTTGGCACTGTGGGATTGCCTGCGCACTGACCCTGTCCTGTGTGGACCTTCGCCTGGACCTTCGAGTGGGCTGTTCTTTTGTTTTTCCCCTGCTCTGCATACCAACTGCTCGCCGGACCCGCTCCGCGGGTCCCGCATCGCCGCCAAAGCCAGTGGGGATTTTGTGCTATCTGTGGCGGATTGTTTCATCAGGGAGTGTTGGGGCATTGCAGCAGGGCTGCGAGCGGCACTGCGGGGACTCAACTTCCCAGGAGTCCCTGCTTGGCCAATTTGTTCCACCTGGCCCGCTCTCCCTGCTTGCCCCGCCCCCTTCGCACCACAAACTTTTATTACCAGTACCCACTTCCGCTGCGCGGGAGCGTCCCGGGAGAAGCCCGGGACAAAGGCGTGGCCGTCTGCGGTCGTCCGCGGTCGGACAAGGTTGGGTTGGGCCATACCCCCTGTTCTGTTTGTATTAATTACCTCTTAAAGTCCATCGTATGTGGTTATAGACTTTTGTTTTATTCTTCACCCTCCCCTTTTCATCTCTCTATTTTTGCTGCTAGGCTGCACCAATTATGCCCTTACGTTCCGGGAAGGAACGATCTGTGCAGTTGCAAACCTCAAAGGGGGTGGTTTCTGGTCCCTTAGATGCTTTTCTTATCAAAGCAACCGGAATCCTGGAGAAGGAGATTGCTTTTGCCGAGAAACGGCTCTCACTAGATCTTGTAGGTGAGAAGCGTTCCTCGTTAGGCCCCATTGCCGCAGCACTCAGTCCGGAAGCATTACCAATAGGTGCAAATCGGTCCTCGGTCCCCGTATTGGTGGATGTCCACTGTGATGCAGCGGGAGGATCTCCAATATTAAGTTGTAGTGATTTAAACCTGAGTGATCTATCTGGTAGTGGGGTGGGGGATAGTCCGTACATAGTAAGCCAATCCCATTTAGATTCATCCTCGGAAGAGGATTTCTCAAGGATCCATCCCCGTAAGAGGAAGCGAAACACGGGGCAACATAGGGGAGGTGTTTCTAAAATATCTAAAACAGCTTGTACACCACGTTTAACCCCAAACCCGAGGCTTCAACTAGCTCTCAGCCTTCCTTGGTTACCAGTGTCCATGAACCCCCCTCTCAAGTTGCATCTGGATCGCCAAATACCAATCCCCCGAGTACTAGTAGTAGTGATGATGGCCTTATGGTAAAGATGGAAGTCTTAATTAAAACTCTTTTGTTGCCAATACTCGAAAGAACTAGACTTATAACCTCCAAAATAGATGCCCTAGAGAATCTTGTGAATATAAACACTGGCATGCTAAAAAAGATGGTTAATGCCCAGGGTGTACTGTCTACCTCCATCTCTAGTAGTAGTATCCCCAAATTCCAGGGCGGCGCAAGATCAAGCAATCAGCCCCAGCCAATAATTGCTAAACCAACCTCAGCCCGGGCAGTCCTAAATAACCCCGACGGCTCATGTCTCAGGGGCAGTATTTCAAATAATGTCCCCGTGCCTATCTCTGTAGCATCAGTACAGGCTCCGAAACCAAAGATGGTCAGTTTTAAATCCAATCCTGCTCCCCAGCCAAGTATTTCCAAGACTACTATAACTACTTCGACACAGAATTCCGTGAAACGTGGTCTTAAACCTCCCACCCTGCCCAAGGCAAGTTTTAGAACGGCTGGGAGTGATAGCAATCCCGTCAATTCCCCCAGAATGGGCAAAAAACGGGGTCCTCTGCGTACTAATTTACCAACTGATGCAACCCCCTACACAATCGTCCTAACAGGTGTTTCACCCATTAGGGAGGGTCAAACTGAATCCTATGGTGATCTTAAAAACAAAGTTGTTTATTGGTTAAACAGGAATCGACCCCTCCCACCCTCCTCCTCAACTGAGATATTGAATGTCAGGAGAGTGGATTGGGTGGGTTACTGTGAGAAGGATTTAGAAGGGGATTGCATCATCATAAACTTCAGGGACCCTTGGGTGGTTGATTTTATACGTAGGGAGGCAAGATTTGGGAGGACGGGGGATGTGCAGTCTTTGGGTCTGGGATATTTTTACCCTAAAAGAATTGGCGTAGCCCTTTCCAACTTCCTTATGTCCAGAAGACCCGTTGATAGACCCCAGATTGATAGGACTCCTTACTCCCCACTTTACCCTCCATTGTACAACCGTTATGACCCCCTCTCTGGCCTGGAGGGTATCGATTGACTGCACCCCGCCCCTAGTAGAGGGAGCCATTTGAGAAATCATGTACATGGTAATTATGGAGTCAATAATATAAGTTTGAGGCATGTGGGAAGTAATCTGGAGAAGGCTGTGGAGAGGGTTGTTGAGACCAGTACACATATAAACCAGCCATCCAGTAGTCAAACATGCTTGGTAAGCACCAGTGGGGAGAAGGCGGTGTTGTGGATCAAGCCACTCCAAACAACATTAACAATCAGATTGAGCCACTCAAAGTTGTTTCATGGAACATTGCTGGGTTAAAGGGACGAATAAGTTCGGATGACTGGGCTGACTTTATCGATACTTTTGATATTGTAATTTTCCAAGAAAGTTGGGCCCCAGATCCTATATATCGGGTAGGGTTCCTAAACTTTTTTAAACCAGCAATCCAGGGTCCCAAAGGCAGAGCTTCGGGGGGCCTAGTAATCTGGGTCAGTCAGTCTATTGGGTATGGACCTATTGAAATACTAGTGGAAAACCCTGATCTCCTGGGAATCAAACTTAGTAAGGTTGGCTTCCAGGATATAGTTGTTGTTAACATCTATGCCTGAGGTCGTCCAGGAGGACGTTGCCCGGCTATTTTAGATGAATTAGAGTCCTACCTTGAGCAGATAGAGAGAGACAGATTAATCCTTATTGCAGGGGACCTTAATTGTACCCTGGAACCCCTGTTTAGCGATGGCGAGGATCTGGGGGCTGAGGAAGATGCAGTATGGAATATCCCGCCCCTATCCCTGACCAATTGTAAAAAGGCAACCGAGGCTGCTCTTCACTGGTTAGGGTTGTGTTTGGAGTGGGGCCTGAGAGCTGCAAACGGGCGTACGCCCTCAGACAAGGTTGGCCAACCAACTTTCGACAATGGGACAAGCAAAAGTCGAATAGATTACATCTTGGTCAAAATGGATCATTGGTCACTCGTGGTCGATATGGAAGTTGTGGCCCGCCCGGAGAGTGATCACAACCCACTGTCCTTAAGTATGCAACTTCCAGGTAGCACCGGCAGGGCCCCAACTACATCCTGCCTAACGGCAGAGGCAGTTTTGTCTAATGATAGAAGAAGGGTCAAATGGTGTAGGGTCGTGGAAGATCAAACTCTGTTAGGCAGCATAGCTAAGGAAGTCTTGTTGACTCTAAGCGCCTTCTCAAAATTACCACCTACTATGGATGATGCTTCCCAGATTAGTGATCTTCACGATCAGTGTTTTATTAAACTTAAAGCCCTTCTAACTCTGCCACTAAAACATGGAAAAGTGTTGGTCCCGGGTGCCCAGAAAAAATGGTACAATAAGAACTGCAGGATGGCACATAGTAGCCTAATAAAAGCTATTAAATCTAGGGCCTCTAACGAAATCAAAACGGCCCGCCAAACGTATAAAAAGGTACAGTGGATTGTGAAACAAGAATGGGACGAGCGTCACTAGTCTGATCTTTTCGAGGCTTGCCACTCATCCAATCAAGTAAAGTTTTGGGAAATTGTTAAATGGGGTAGGACCCCGGATTCCCAAACTCCAGTAAATCATGTCCCTGTTGAGGCATGGGTGGACTTTTATTCTAGCCAGTTTAAAGACCCAGACTTAGAACCCCAAATTAGTGAGGTTCAGCCTGTACCCCCGCTCAATACCCCTATTTCTATGCTAGTTTTTAAAGACCTGGATACCGAGTCTGCACTTAACTCGGTACAATCAGGGAAAGCTCCAGGGATGGATTCCATCCCCGCTGACCTTTTTAAAACAAATCTTCAATTATGGGTTCCCTATATAACCCTACTTGCAAATGCCATCGCAAAGGGGGCTAGGATCCCAGAGTCCTGGAAAGGGGCGGAAATCCTCCCCATTTTCAAAAAAGGGGACCGTTCGGTGCCGGGAAACTACCGTCCTATAAGCCTAATTGACTCCCTACAAAAAATTGTCGCCAGGATGGTTTTAGCTAGAATCCAGGGGTGGATGGAGATGGAAAGCATTCTCTCCCCATTACAGGCTGGCTTTAGATCAGGCACTAGTACCATCGACCAGGTCTTTAGATTCACTATGATCTACTGGAAGGTGGTACTATTAGGCGGCGGATCCATCTACGCCGCCTTTGTGGACCTTAAGTCGGCCTTCGACCTTGTGCCCAGGGCAAAATTGTGGGATGTTCTAAGAAAATTGGCTCTACCACCTGAAATTATAGACCTCGTGGTTAGATTGCACGAGGACAATTTTGCCCGGGTAAGGTGGGGAGGCCAAGGGCAAGTGACGGCTAGCTTTCCTGTAACACGAGGGGTCCGTCAGGGATGTGTTCTGGCTCCTACCCTTTTTTTGTTGTTCATTGACCAGGTAGTGAAGTTTTTTGCCAATACCCCCACTGACGCACCCTCTTTAGGTGGGACTAAGTTCCCTATGCTTATATTTGCTGACGACACCTTACTCCTCTCCAAAACACGTAGGGGGCTGCAAACTGCACTTAATCGGTTTGAGGAGTTTTGTAATCTAAACGATCTACAAATCAACATAAGTAAGACCAAATTTATGGTCTTAACCAAAAACCGTCCGATTAAAAGTATAGTCACCCTGAATGGCATTAACATTGAGCAAGTGGAGGTTATGACATACCTCGGAGTGACCTTGGATTACCGGCTTCGCTGGAAACACCAGGATGATGTACTCCAACTTAAATTTGCACGGCTTACGGGCTGTTTGGTTAAGGAGCAGCAAATGTCATTAACTAAACTGGTTGCTCCAGCTCTTAAGATCTACGAAGCCAAAATTAGCTCTGCCCTATTGTATGGGGCTGACTTATGGGGCTATAAGGATCTCTCACCATTAGTAACAGTCCAAAATACATTTTTACGAAAGTTGGTAGGATTGCCTCAATCCACTCCGATCACACCCCTTTTGCTGGATATGGGCTGTAAGCCTATCAACAAAATGGCTCGCTATCGGGTAGTTGCATTATGGAGACGTATCTGGACTTCTCCGGACCTAAGCCTCTTTGAAAAAGAGTTGGCAGCAGTTAGATCAGTATGGGGCTCTACTAATATTCCCTGGTTAAGAGAGGTCAAAATGGTACTGGAGGAGATGGGCCTTAATCAGTTATGGGTTTCCCCTGAGTCATCTTCCTTCCCCTCCAAGCAAGATTTTAAAGCACTCTACTGGGCTTCCGTCAAAAACTTACTTGTGGCACAATCAGATGCTACTAGCTTGACAGGCAGATTTTTGGTTCACAAATTAGACCCCTCACTGGAGATATACTGGGATGTGATCACTAAGACCCTACACAAAAAACTGTATCACCAGTTTCGAGTAGGGTCTTTACCAGTAAGGTCATTTTCTAAGAAATGGTCTGTTCACCATCATTCAAATGACTTTTGCCCCTGGTGTTGTGACCAAAAGGAAAGTATAGGCCACTTTTTCTTTGCATGCCCTGCCTATCAAGCCCCTAGAAATAAATGGATCAGGCCTATTTTTCGTAGATTGTTAGAGGGAGTTTGGAGGCCTTGAAGGTGTTATGTACCAACACATCTGAGATGGTGGTTGTGGGTGTTGCTAAGTATCTAGGGTGGGCATGGGTTATCAGAACCAGACATTTAAATGCAACTTAAAATGTTAATATTATTGCATGTTTATACATTAGGTCTTTAAAAATGTAATTTAATCTTTTTTTTAACTGTTGGAAGATGTTTTATATGACGACTTAAATGTTTTTTATGTATGTTTTATTCTGTCATGGTAACTGTCTTTTATGATGTAAAAATCGAAATAAAGACCTATGAAACTGAAACTGAAACTGAGTCTCTTGGCGCACCCAGTGGCAGTCAGCTATGATTATTTTGGAGTGGCTACTGACTTGCCAGAGTGGGCTACTTTAGTCTTGATGTCCCTATGGCTAGTTCAGGGGGTCAGCTGACTGACCTTTGGAAACACTTTAGTGGTCTGGGGCTTGGGAGCGACATTTCCCAAAGCCAGGAGCTACAGGCACAATCCTTTATTCGCAGGCCCAAGATGCAACAGGTGCAGTCCAAAAGATGGTGCAGGCTCTCTTTGCCAGTCCAAGGGTCAGCAGGGCAGTCCTTCTCCTGTCCTCTTTCCAGTTCCGTCATGATCTCAGGCTTAGTGTGCCAAGGGTGTCATATCTATCTCTAGAAAGTGCCCTGGGGGAGATGATGCTGTTTCTAGTCAATGACCTATCAGGTCCTCTCCCTCTTGGTAATAACTACCCTGCTATGTGTGGCATCTAGCAATCGCAGAGTGCACTATTCTGCCCACTCTCAGGATGTCTGAACCCTTCCATGGATATTTGGAACCTGGTAGCCCACTCCAGATGTGTGGCTACCTGTGGGTTACACACCCATGGGAAAACGAGTTTGAGCACTGTTCCTGATACCAGCCTGTCTTCCTGAACAAAGGGCACCACTTCAGGAGTGTGATCGCTAACACCCTGAGTGGCTTGCCGTGAAGGGTATGTGACACCTAACCCAGTAGCAGGTTGCTATTGTTCCTAAGCCTGGAAGTTGGTCACACTACTCCCCAGGAGGGCAGAGACTGTGTGAGGTCACTGGCCAAACTGGGTCAGAGCGGACACTTTCTAAAACTTCAATTTCTTTAAAAGTGACATTAAATTCGACTTGGACATTAAGTTCGGTTTAATGCCACCATAAATGTGATACCTTACAGTTTCCATCTAAGTAGTCCCATTCAGAAGTGAGCCCCAAACAGGTAGGGTCTCGGCTTCTTCAGGGACCAAATCATACCAAAGGCTTCCCTCTTAATGACACTCAAACGCTGCTCCCAGGGGAGGAGTCGTCCACTGATAAAGGCAACTGGTTGGTCCTAACCCTCGTCATTCAGCTGCAACAGTACTGCCCCAATCACATGTTCTGAAGCATCACTTTGGACAACAAACTTCTTGCTAAAGTCAGCTGCCTTCAAGACAGGTGTAAAGCACACAGCTCCTTGAGGGTATCAAAACCTTTTGACTTTCCATGGCTGCTTTTTGGAGGTTAACACTGTCAATGGTGCCACTATGGTACCATATCCTTTGACAAATCTTCTGTCAAAGGATTCGGGATCCAGCCAAGTAGTACTCTGACTTGAGTTCATGTCTTAGGAGCTTCCCAGGCCAGACTAATCTAGATTTTGGGCTGAAGAGGTTGTGCATGGCTTCCACACACCTGGTGGCCCATTAAGCTACAGACCCTTGCTCTGCCTGGCTCTTACTTACCTCGATATTCAGCCCTGCCTGCTAAAGGGCTTGAAGCAGGTCCCTTAGTGGACCAGTGATTCTCCCAGGTGGACTAAAGACTGCAATATCATCCAGATATGCTGTGCCCAAGTCCTCCAAACCTGCAAGTACTTCACCAACCTCTGGAAGGTGCCAGGTGTATTTTTCAATCCAGAGGGCATCACCTTAAATTGAAAGGGGCCTTCAGGAGTTGAAAACGCTGACCTCTCCTTGGCTCCTGGTGTGAGGGCTCTCTGCCAATAATCTGATGGTCCAATGTGCTCAGATATTTTGCACCCCCAACTTGTCTATGAGCTCATCTGTTCCTGGAATGGGGTGAGCAGCTGTCTATGTGACTGCATTCAAGCTCTATAGTTTAGATAAATTCCTATTTCTGGTTTTCATCCCCTGCAACTTGGCTTAGGAAACAGGGCTACTGGGCTAGCCCATGTACTACAAGATGGCTCTATCACCCTAACTCCAGCATCTTTGCAACTTCTGCTTTGATGCTAGCTTTGATATGGTCTGACAATCTATATATCTTGCTATTGACCGGTAAACAGTCATCAGTGTCCACATCATGGGTATGCCATATTATCAAACCTGGAGTCAAGGAAAATAGATCAACAAAATGACTGAACAGGTTGTAACAGTCCTTTTGCTGCTGTTCTATCAAAGTGGAAGAGAGATCTACTTCCTCTACTGATCCATCCTGGAAATTAGTAGATAGTATGTCAAGGAGAGGTTCACTTTACTCTTCTTCCCATCTATCTGTCACTATGAGGATAGGGATGCCTGCTCTGTCGTGATAGAGCTCGAGCCTATTCACATGTATCACCCTATGGGGATTTCTGGGTTCCCAAATCTACCAGATATGTGGCATTACCCATGTCATCTAACATAGGGTAATGCCAGTCCACGTACCTTGGAGGGATCTCAACCATAGAAGACCTCTGGTCATAACAGTGCTTGACAAGCTCTTGGCTGCCTCTAAGTTTCTGTTTGCCTTCTTCGGTGAAGACCTAGTACGTAGTAGAGAATGTCTTGCTTGGGCCCCTTGAGAGACCTCTCCCAATCCTTCTCTCACCAGTATCAAAGGACCTTTTACAGAGTGTCTAAAGAGTAGTTCAAATGGATTGAAACCTACTCCTTTCTCAGGGGCTTCCCTGTATGCAAACAGCAGGCATGGTAGGAGAACATCCCATCTCCTTCAAGTTTCTCAGGTAAACCCATAATCATGCCTTTCATGGTCTTGTTGAACCTTTCTACAAGACCATTTCCTTGGGGATGGTAAGGACGGCCTGAAATTAAAGGTCACTCCACACTCATCCCATATTGCTTTCAGAGAGGCAGACATAAAATGTGTGCCCCTATCTGAGATGACCTCCTTAGGGATCCCAACTCAGGTGAAGTTGCCAAGTAGGGCTCTAGCTACTTCAGGAGCAGGGAGCATTGACTGTCCTAAGAGGAATAGCCTTACAGTATGTGGTGGCATTTTCTTTTTGGGGGGTGTTTTATACAGAGGGAACTCAACCCGAAGGTATAAGAATGCTTTACATAAGCACCAGTTGCGTTACACACAGATGCATTCATTTTTGATAGGCACAGGGAGATTAAGTGATTTGCCCAAAATCACAGGATATTAAGCGCCCCTGCTGAGACTCGAACCTGGTTCCCCAGGTTCCAGGTCAACTGCACTAGCCGTTAGGCCACTACCACCAAGATGCAACTATTGTCAGAGACAGTAGAGGGGGTCTAGGGGACCAACAGTGTTGATCCCTACCCTATCATAGTGGTTTCAAAACATGTTATGTTGATTCTTTGTATGCTCTGCTTTGCTAACTGTCTCATTCGTACTGTGCTCTCATTGTAAAGCACTCTGATACCCAACCCTGGGTCTGGTCCGCGCTATAGAAAAATAAATAAAAATAAAATAAAACATAGGAAGTCCCCACCACAGACAATGGTATGAAGGGAGCCTTTGGCTTCCTAACTGCCTTGCAACTGGCTTGACAGATGACACAGAAGCAACACAACTCCTTCACCTTCTCTGACATCTGGGGCCAGGAGAAATGATTGATCAACTTTACCCAGGTCTTAGCCTAAATCAGGTGTTCAGCTAAGGGGATGTCATGGGCCAGGTTAAGGAGGAATTCTATCAGGCTAAAGCAGGTTTCCTACATGTAGTGAGGTACTTTTCAGTTATTACGCCTTCAGGGATGTGGAATTCCTGTAGCCCGATGACTAGGACATATTATTTGGGGTCAAAGGCAACAGGTTTTCATGTGTATTTTGTCCCTGGGACAAATAGGCCCAACCCAACCCCCTTCAGCACAAACCCTTTGGCTGCCAGTTTGCCGTACCAAATTATGGGTCAGGGAAGGGCACTGTCTGCAGTTAATGTAATATTTTTGTCCAAATGTTAATGCTGTTCAAACTTGTATTTATGGTTCATTAATTATAACCCATTATTATTAGGGTGAGCACTCTAAGTAAATGTTGTAAGCTCTGACTGCACTACTGACAGTGGTTTCAGTATAAAAATGTGTACACACGTTTTCAAAGTTTAGCAATGTGCTGCTATGTATAATGCTCCCACAATGCTCTCTGATTTCATGCAAATATTTGCAGAAGCTTGAAAGCAAGATTGATGATTCTTTGGTTTCAAAATAAAATATTAATAAAAAAATGAAAGCAGGAAAAAAAACATTTTGCTAAACTACTGTAAAATTTCAGGTACCATTTCTTTGCAGCATCATTTAGTAACATGTGAGGATGCATGATAGTATTTCCTAAAAATATTCATAATAGAAAATCGGTGCAATCAGTTTCAATAGGATTATGGGAAACAAAAATAAATACGCATTCGCAAAGCCAGTAGGTCTGAAATTGGTGGCCAGCTTTTCAGTTTTGTCAATTTGTGACTTGGTTTGGCATGGTTTTTTGTAAAACCTTATTGGTGTGGGAGCTGCTGGGCCCTCACCATCATAACAAACATTGGCAAAAGCAAAAATTGCTTTTGGTTTTAAAAAGCACACGTTGCCACATTAGTTACTGGCACCGAGCGAAACTACTTTGTGTGCCAATATGCTCTTGTGAAAGAGCAGAATGCGGTCACTCACAGTGAAGTCAGCCGATACAGAGAGAGAGATAGAGAGAGTGACAGAATTTTAATAAACACAAAAGATCACGGTCAACGCCAGACCAAATTTGTTACATGACAAGTAGATTTATGAAGCAACCTGCCCCATGAACAATTAGATATTTAATTAAATTCCACACCGCTGTGTCTTATTGGGTAGACGTACTGGCCCACATCAAGAGAACAGGGTGGGATGTCTCCTGCACGATTATACAATGTCTACTCCCTGATAGAGCCAAGAAAAAGCTGAATACACAGCTCATGGCATTGGGTCTTATAGTGACTAAGCAGCGTATAGCAATTAGATTGTTAAGTGCTAGACCCCGCTTGCTCAGACATTGGAGGAAAACTCTTCTGTAAAGGGCTGGAGCGGAGGAGAGTTAAGAGGATAGCAGAGGATTTACTTTCCTGGGATGTTATGATGCAGGCACTGACAGAACCTATAAAAGAAAGTATGCCCGGTTGACTGCACTATGTCCCGTGCTGTGCGGATTGGAGCTTCAAATATGGTTCAATCTAGGACTAGGGAGGGTCTGCAGCCATGTTTGTTATGCCTGACACCCAAAACTGGTACACTTCTGAATTACCTGTGGAAGTGCTAGGATATGCTCCTACATGTATTGACCAGTTACTGAATGGAAGCTTGGGAGAAGGAACGGTTGAGGAAGAATTGTTAAATAGCTTATTATGTTACTGGTATATACGATTTAGTAGTCCAATCCTCTGCCTGGTGTGTTGTAACCTATTGCCACTGCTTCGGTTAGTTCTGGAGCCAGATGTTTTACACTTGCATTCATTTTTGTCATACTGTACATGCTGCCAGGTTTGTTGAAATGCCAATAAAAAAATTACAAAAGAAAAATGAGAAATTCCCTGTACTGGTGGGGGACCACCACTCTCCTGGTTGCCACTGGTTTGCCTCACTGTTCAGGATTTTTTCCTCCCAATACACCTTATCGGTTCCAGTGACGTCCTCCATCAGTTTGACCGCCAGCTGTCTCAGGCCTTCAAGAGTGGGACATGTTTTTTCTCTAGGCTTAAGTCCTCTCTAGAAGGTCTACCTATTCCTTGAAGCTCTCCCAGACATATCTCCCAAGAAAGCAGCCTCCTGTTCAGACATCAGGCCCGTCCCCGGAGGGTTAGGCTCCTTCTGGGTCTGTGGACCTTGAGAGTTCTTCTTGGAACTACAGCATTTTATGCTCTAGTGGAGGCACACACCCACTAAAGGAGACCCAGCACTGCTGCACGAGTCCTTCTCCCCACCTCTACCCAGGCACACGTTTCAAGGTTGTTGCCCGGCAGACACTCCACTCGGATGGCAAGGGACACAGATACTTCCTTAGGGCCAGTAACTCCTCCCCATTCAAAGTCTACCAAAGCTATGGGATGTGACTTTGTAACATTGCCAGAGTTTACTATCTGGTGCACCTCATCAGGAATGATCTGAGCTGGGGAAACCAACTTGGCCATAACCATGGTGATACCGGCACCTGTCTCCCTCGAGGCCTGGACCTCAGTTCCATTGATACTTGGTCACTGCCTGTACTTAATCATGCTGGCAGGCCCGAGTGACAAGGGTTCAACATCCTTCCCCACCCATGGAGACTTAAGTGGCTTCAGTGTACCCGTTGCAATTCCTTTCACCCCCATCCCTACACTGGCAATGCCCTTGGAATGGTCACCAGTGGGTGACTTCTTGGTGCATGTAGGGTCCCACCTCTTGTCCCCTGGCTGTTTACAGTCATAGCACATCCTAGCCTTTGAAGGGTAAACATTATTTTCCATATAACTCCTCTACTTTAACAGAGATGTGTACCTAGGTTCCACCCTTTGGGCAAGATATGCTGACTCTTTAGGATTCTCTGAATTTTATGCTTGGCCTCATCTTTCCCCTTAAGGGGGGCCTGTCATTTTTTCTGTTCACCCCTTTGGAACATTTTAAGGACCCTAGTGCATAACCACTCAACTTCTCAGAGGTCCAATTTGTATGTATTGATGCTTTACCACCAAATGGCAGAGCCCGTCATAGGTATCTATTTTATTAGACTTTATCCAGCCTTCCAGTGACTTTACAGAGGCATCTACAAAGTCCACCCATGTTTGAGTTGACCCCTTGGGTGTGTTCCTGAACTTTAGTCTGTACTCCTATGGGGTTAGACCAAATAGCTTGATGAGTGCCCGCTTCATGTATGACTCAGCCACCTCAACCTCCCGTGTTGGCAGCCTATCTCTCCCTACTGTTGGAATCATCTCCCACAATAGGGACCCCCAATGTTGGGTACCCACCCTTCTCATCCAGAGAGTTCTCTAATAGGATGACAGCAACTTATCTATGTCACTCCCCTCAAATACTTTGGAACAATATCCTTGGGCAACCTGGGATCATAGGCACCTTCTGCATTCACCTCTGGTTCTTTGTTGCTGCCACTATGTCCTTGGGGTTTCAAACTCAGCTTGACCCTCTTCTCCTCCAAGGCCAATTTTCACTCTTCCAGACCCAGCCTCCTCTTCTGGATCTCTAAGAGGCTGAGCTGAACTACTAGGTTCATTGGGTCTTCTTCCAGAAGTGGTACTCTTTTAACTTCCAGATGTGGTGTCATGCTTTGATCGAACTTTGGAAGTCACACTCTCATTGCCCTCATCTATGTCAAAGAGATCTCTGCAATCTTTTTCAGCTCCACTGTGAGGGGTCATCTCCTCTTCTCTTTAGGCTTACGCTCTCCTTGTGTCCTCCCAGGCTTTGACAGCATTCTTGAGGTCCTCTTTTCCAGCAGTGATCCCTGGGCTTATTTTTCTATACCTGCAATGCACCCTCAAATCATTATTCCTCAGTGTGGACACGGTGGCCAAGTCATTAGACATAACATTGCTTCCGTGTTTTGCTAGAACATTGGAAAATATGTGAATGTGGTCCTTACTGATTTTATTGAATCTCCTAAAGCTCTTCATCCCAGTCAATCTGGTTTTAGAACCAACTACAGTACTGAATCGGCTTTACTGGAGATAACAGAAACTATTAGAGCCACTCTTGATAGAGGCAGTACTGATACTGTTAGACCTCTCGGCGGCGTTTGATACCGTACCCCATGACAGGCTCCTACAGAGGCTGAGGGAGTGCAGTATTGGAGGTACGGTTTTCAAGTGGTTCTCTTCCTTTCTCGAGGACCGTCGACAAACAGTGTGGCCGCCTCCTTTCTCGGAGGATATTCCCCAACTGAACGTAGGAGTGCCTCAGGGATCAGTATTGAGTCCTACTCTTTTTAATATCTATATGGCCCCTTTGGCACCCCTGGTGGAGGAATATGGAGCAAAAATGATAACCTACGCCGACGACTCACAGCTGCTGTTTACGGCTGAGAAAGAGGAGCAGCTAAATGAGCATGCAATCCATTTATGCTTGACCACTGTATTTGAGTGGTTGTGTCAGAACCAATTATCCTGCAATTCAGCCAAAAGAGAAATAATGTTTTTTGGATCTACGCCCGAAGATAAATGGCGAAATTGGTGGCCCCAGACTCAGCCTCCTCCTGCTTGCCCAGTCACTATTGTCAAAAATCTGGGAGTCAGGCTGGACTCACTTCTGTCCATGAAAGCGCAGGTACAATCTATGGCAGGCACGTGTTTCGGACTACTGAAGATGATGAGAAATTTCCTACCCCTACTTCCTCAGTCCCATAGGCAAACCGTGGTCCAAGCCCTCATTCTATCTAGGCTGAACTACGCAAATGTTCTGTATTTGGGAATCCCTAATTACCTGCTAAGCCGTCTTCAGGTGGTCCAACATGCGGCCGCCAGAGCTATTATGCTGGTAGGATCTAGAACCCACATGACGAGCCACCTGAAAACTCTCCACTGGTTACCAATAAAAAACAGGAGACTCTTCAAGCCCCTGGTGCTGGCCTTTAAGGCCCTACATAATAGTGGGGCCCAGAACATTCAAAAGAGATCATCCACACAACATCTGCTGGTGATACCAACATTTTCTTTGGTCAGAAAGGGTGGTAGATCATCTCAGGTGGTAGTCGGTAAAATATGGAACTCCCTTCCTCTCAGTCTTAGACAAGAGCACAAGCTTCTTAAGTTTAGGCGCCAATTAAAAACCTGGTTGTTCCATCAATAATTTCAGATTTCTAGAGCAGTCCTTCCTCATCTCTTTTCATCTTAGGGGGTTTTTGTTGGTGCGACAGCGCCGGGACACTCTCCGGAGTAGCCGTGCAGTATATAAATACCCCCCATAACATAACTAAACATAACATAAAATTAGTGTTGCAGTGACCCGCAGTTGACATCCATTGCCAGTAGTAAAACATCAATCACCCCACACAAAAGTGTGTCAAGCATAAGTGCAGCAAAGCATATGAAGGTAAAGTTTAAAAGTCTTACCTAATCTCTATTAAGATCAGGTCCCTCAGGATTTCCAGGATCTTTGAAAATCACAAATGTATCCATTTCTAAACATGGTGATAATGATATCAGCAAATAAAAAAGAATACATAATTTTTAGCGATTCCATACCTGAATGCGATTGATGAGTACTCACGAATACGCCTGAGGACACTGCCAGGAATCTGTCCCATCTCTGTGATACTGGAGATGCAACTCACAAAAGGTACTCCTATCTCTACACAAATTTGGTGGTCACCAATTATGGCCACACTTTTATAATTGGATTATAGTCCTATTTTTAGCTCCAAAATGTAAATATTTCCACAGATCTTTACTTCACTTATGTACACTAGTGGTATTTACCTGGAGTGTAAACAGCAACAGCGTATTCTGTATCTTTTTGGTAGTGCTAGTAAGTGTGTATGCTGGACGTTATTACTCCCTGTCCCTATATCATTTGATAACTAATCAGAACATTGCCAATTTTAGGGATAGACCTCCAAGAAGCACTCCAAATCTTCAAAAAGGTAAGTAATGTGGGAGCTCTCTTAATTTCTGACCAATCCATCTCCCCCAAATCAGGGTATTTAAGGGTGCAAAATACATACTGAAAAAAACCCTGACACTGCATCAAACATTGCTTCACTGACTTGCCTAAAAGCCCCTAGATTCCATTGGCAAAAAATGAAAACCAGTACCTAGTCAAGAATTATTTCATAAATTCATGGTGTGTAACATTTTTCTTACCAAAACTGTGATAATATGACGGCTTCTTTTTGTCCACTGGTGAAATAGAACAAATCACTTGAGCCCCTTGAAGCATCTCACTGCCTTCAGACTTCTGTGGAGGGACACGTATAATATTGTAGCTTGAGCCTAGACAAGAGAAGAAATTTGGCTTAATGTCATATTGTTTAAGAGTAATGCATTTTCAGTCAGCTCTACCTGGTTAATAGTAAAAATAATCAACAAAAATTGACTAAGCAAAAGCTAACATGCAATTTTCAAAAATATTTTTCGAAATTCTTTAGACCTGCCTTCAGAACAGAAAGAAAAGGTGGAGTTATGCTCTTACTGAGGTAGTGCCTGGTAACAAAAGTGATCCTGCAGAGTAAACTAATAACCTGAAACTGAATAGAATTTTAAGCAGAGTAAACTTACCTTTAAACCCAAAAAATACCACGATCGCTTCACCTGTGGACACGTGTGATCAAGATGATGCTGACATGTTAGATATGGACATTAAAACAATCCTTCTGGGTCCCAAATCCAGCCAGCATGGAATAGACTGTAAGATTGATCATGTCACTTTATGAATGGACATAATGAAGCCAGACTGAATTAACATGGCGATCAATCTGTTTGAGGTGGTGAACTGGTTATACACACTGGAGCTTGATGCCACAACATCACACGGCCATTCTGCATTTGGGAACAAGAAATTGTCAAATTGGCAGTGAAGAATGAAGAACTTGAAGCCTGATCAAGCAGGAACAATATTTGTACAGAGGACATTCCGGATACTTCCAACATTGGTAAGCAAGAGTAATTTGTGGGAAAACTCCTTGCAGACTTCCTGGGTATGTTGAATTTCTCTTATTTACTGATTGTGAAATGACACTTAGATCATTGGGATACAGCCCTTCACCTGGAGCCCTGCTCAGATCCATTATCACAAGTTTATTGAACAATCTCCACCGTGATATGGTGCTAAGACTTGTCAGAAAAATGGGCCCCTGTGCTTTGAGGGAACGGAGATCTCTCTACTTCTTGATTCCACAGTGGCAGTGCAGAAGGCCAGCACAGTGTTTGTTGATGTAAAGAAACTGCTACATGCTAAGGGCAGTAAATGCGCCATCTCTTATGATGCCAGATTACATATGCAGTAAAGGATTATTCGCACATATATCCTAATCCAAAGGAGGTTCTGAGGTTTGCTAAAACTGCTGCCACGGGGGGCGTGGCTAGCAGCCGATGATGGCGGCCGCTGCTTAGGGAGGCTCCCGGGAAGAAGCGGCTTCCCGCACCAATCCGTCTCTAAATATCCTTCCCTCACTAGCTGGGTGGGGCGGACCGGACCCGGAGTCCGTGCGGCTGTCTTTGCCGAAATTTTGGGAGCGGCGGAGGCTTGCTAAGGTACAGAGTGCCCGTTTTCAGGCAGAGGAGGAGCTGGGCCTACCTGCCGCAGTGCAGCCGCGGAGCCACTGAACGTCTGCAGCCGGCCGGAAGCGGCCGGAAATCGGAGGAGAGGTGACCGGAAGTGCCGGTAAGCCGGGCGCATCGCTCCGAACATCCACGGAGCCCCATCCAGTGCCGTGGCTGCTTGTGCACTTGTGCGGGAGTGGCCCTTGCACATCTACCGGCCCACGTGATCCGCCCGGAGGAGCGGAGGACGCCGCGCACCCTGGGCTCGGCGCTGCCGTTCTCCCGCAGTACCCACGAGGCACACCAGGACCGAGCGACGGCTGTGTTTGCAGCGCGGTGCCCACGGTCTGTGAGGTGACTACAGCGTGTGCGGACCACTTCATTAGGGCGCCGGGCGGCGCTTACTAGCCGGACAATAGTGAGGGCGGGGGCCTGGACAGCGTCACACTGCGGAGGCACTGGAGTGAGGCACGCCAAGGGACATACCACGGGGGCATAGCCTGGTGTTGGAGGTACTTTGTGGTAACCGCCTGGTTCCCCATCAGGCCCCGTCAGGCCCGCTACTGGGGTGCTGATTCGGCACAGACTCGGCAGACGGCCGGGGCATAGCGTCTGAAGGGGCGGACCCCCCCCCTCCTCCTGCTACGAACTTGCGAGAAGACGTCCTCCGCCCTCACTGAGCACTCGCCTGCACGCGTTGCCACGACCTACCACCGACCTGCGTGGAGACGACCCGGCTTTCAGTCGCGCCCGACTGCACCCTCTTTGGCAGCTTCGCCACAGCCTGCGCCATGTCACACAGGGGCCCTAAAAACACCTTAACTCAAGCCAAGCTGGACAAGTTTGCGTACGACAGGCAGTCACCGCCCCAGGAGCAACGCAAAACTGCTGGTAGGACGACGGAAACCGATGGGGCGAAGAAGGCCACGCTTGATGATGTCCTGGCGGCATTGGCCCAGGTGCAGGCTACGGTGGGTGCCACGGCGACTGAAGTCACCTTAATAAGGGCGGATCTCCAAAAAATGAATGAGAGGGTCAAACAGGTCGAAGTGGTTACTAAATCACTGGTCGAGGATGTGTCCGAACAGCAAACGGCGGTGGAGCGGCTGCAGACGGATAATAAGCTGCTCAGAGACAAACTGGATGACCAGGAAGGTCGTTCCAGACGCAACAATGTCCGCATTATAGGTGTGCCAGAATCGGAGGACACGGGGGCCCTAGACCTCTACGTGGAGGACTTGGTCAAGACTCGGCTACAACCCAAGGGGCTCTCGAACTTCTTCTCGGTCGAAAGGGCTCACCGTGTTCCGGGAGGAAAGCCCAAGACGGGAGGCGCGCCACGACCGATATTGGCCAGACTGTTCAATTTCCGCGATCGTGACGCCATTCTACAGGCTGCGAGAGTGGCGCCGGCCCTTCAAATCCAGAACTCGAAGATCGCCTTCTTCCCGGACTACACGGCGGAAGTGTCCAGAAAGAGGAGGACGTTCCTAGAAGTGAAAAAGACCCTGAGAGAAAAGGAACTGCCATACTCCATGATATTCCCGGCTAAGCTTCGAGTGGTTGCGGACAAAAAAGTGTGGTTTTTCGATACCCCCGAATCGGCCCGGGACTGGCTGGAGGGCTGGCACACTGTTGGGCGACAACGCAGGACGCATAGGCCGGATCAGGACCGTAGAGGTGGCAGCAGAACGGGCTCACAAACGTCGGGTCGAGTGGAGGGCGCGGAACAGTCTCCATCCCACGGATTTGAAGGGGGAGGTGGGGGCGAGTGACTCCTACCCCGAACTCTGAATTGCTGAGGATCGCTGTTTCCCAAAGGTGACTGGTTGCTTAAACTGCTGCACGTAGACTCTGGCGTGGCCGCCCCGACAGCCTACAGGGAGGCCGCCTGCCCGGGGAGACGCTCTCCCCCCTACACGCAAGTACTCTGGTTGTGGGATGGGTAAAGCACTCTGCTCAGTTGGGGTGGCGGGCAGTTTGAAGTCCGTTAGGCAGGGGGGCAGGGAGGGGGGTTTGTTTTGAACTGTTCTTGTTCTTGTTGGGAATGTATGCAAACGGTCAGGGTAACTGTTTTAATTCATGTGTGTGCCAGTGCAGATTGATGGGAAAGGACAGTGATACTAGGCCCCCGTGATGTCCCTTTGTTCTTTGCTGTGCAATGGCACGGCCGCAGGACTAGACCTGCTTTTCAGCCGGTCCATCGCGCGCCCAATAACTACCGATGGCTGATAACTCTGGCCCGACAGTGGATGTAGGGTCTGCTGACTCACACTGCCCTCCCTTGCGTTTAATGTCCTGGAATGTGAGGGGCCTGGGAGATAAGGTTAAGCGGGGGTTGGTATTGACTGCCATCAAGCGCCAGCGGCCTACTGTGGTCCTGTTGCAAGAGACTCATCTGGTAGGGGGAGCTGCGAAAGCCTTGGACAGGCGTGGTTATAAAATGTGGGTCCACTCCGAGTTTACGTCTGGATCCAGAGGGTCCGGCATACTTGTACAAAAACACTCACGATTCCTGCCTTTATCGACTAAGACGGATGACCAGGGATGCTTTGCAGCCTTACATGGACAGTGGGAGGGGAAGCTCATTAACGTGGTGTCCGTATATATCCCGCCAGCATTACAGTCGGTCCACCTCCCAAAGCTGGGAGAATTCCTCTTGACTCTCCCCGAGGGCGAGATCATTCTGGGGGGGGATTTTAATGCGGTCATGGACACGCAACTGGACAAACACCCCGCGCCGGCTCCACAGGGGGGGGGCTCCTACCTCCAGCGTTTCACAGCAGCTATGGGCTTGACTGACATCTGGAGACACTTGCACCCCAGCGCGCAGCAATACACTTTCCACTCTGCAGTGCATGGCAGCCTTTCGCGCATTGACTACTTCCTGTCGCTGGGTGAGGGCCTCCGACATGTTGATGCAATGGTAATTCTCCCTCGAGGAATTTCTGACCACTCGCCACTCACACTGACACTTTCCTCGCAGACCAGTGCACGCAAACGCATCTACCCCATTAGTGCTGCCTACTTCAAGGTCCCGCAGGTTCGTAAGGCTCTTAAAAACACAACGAAGCAATATTTCATCGAAAACGTGAGTTCAGTGCGCTCCCCGGCGACTCTCTGGGAAGCCTATAAAGCGGTCCTACGGGGGCAAGCCATTAATTCCATTACGGGGCATAGGAGGCAGCTGTCCCGGGAACTGGCTGATCTGGAGGTGGCGCTACAGGAACAAACTGAGGCTCATGAGCGACACCCCTCTCCCTCCGGCCTTCACACACTCACCCTCCAACAACAGCTATATACTGCTCACTTGCGCCAGCTGGTGAAAGGACACATAGTCGATACTCAAAATAGAATTTATGAGGTGGGTGACAAAGCAGGGAGAATGTTGGCGTGGCTTGATAAGCGGGAGGGTAATTCTAGGGGGATCCAACGCCTGAAAGATGAGAGAGGGGAGACACACACTGATCCACGGCGTATCACGGAGCTACTGGCGGCCCATTTTGAGCGGGTGTACACCCCGGAGTGTGCGATCACAGCTGAGAGGGCCAGGACCCTCTTAGCCCCAATCGAGGTCCAAATGTTATCACCGGAGGCCTCCAATGAGTTAGAGGCGGACATTACTGCCGACGAAATCCAGTTGGCGATTAAGGCTCTAAACCCGGGTAAGGCAATGGGCCCGAACGGCATACCCATTGAATGGTACCAGGCGATGCCGGAGACCCTTAGTGTGCACCTGTTAGGGATGTATAAGGATTGTTTGGAGAAAGGTTGCCTCCCGCCGGACCAGCGGGCAGCGACCATCGTGACCATCCCCAAGCCTGGCAAACCGTCGGAGGAGTGTTCCTCTTATCGACCCATTTCCTTGTTGAATGCCGAGGTGAAGATATTGGCTAAACTCCTGGCACAAAGGATCCTGCCCCATCTGTCATCGATTATACACCCGGACCAGTCCGGATTTATGCCACACAGAAACACATCGTTGAACCTGCGGCGGCTGCACGGGGTACTGGCTAGGGCGGACACCATCGGCACACCAGCAGTAATTTTGGCATTAGACGCCAAAATGGCTTTTGACTTGGTGGAATGGGAGTACCTTTTTGAAACGCTGAACCGCTTGGGATTTGGACCTCGCTTTATAGCATGGGTCAAACTACTGTACACCGGCCCGGTAGCGCACGTGGTGGCTAACGGCCACATTTCGCACACATTCCCGTTGTGGAGGGGCACGCGGCAGGGGTGCCCTTTGTCGCCCTTGCTGTTTGCGATCTCTTTGGAACCTCTTGCAACTCTTTTGAGGACTACACCCCTCCTCAAGGGTATAACGTGGAAGGGGGGTTGGGAGGACCGTCTGTCGTTATACGCGGACGATATGTTGCTTTATCTAACAGACCCTGAGGGTGGGGTGCCGGCTTTGCTCCATATTTGCAATACGTATGGCAGAGTTTCTGGCTACGCGTTGAACTGGACCAAATCGGAACTGTACGTTTTGCAGGGTCCGGCCCCGAATCTGGCCGACACGTGCCCACTGAAGCTGGCGGGCTCTTCATTTAAATACCTGGGTATTCATATCACCAAAGACCCGACCGAATTTGTTGATAAAAATTTGAAACCTCACCTAGACAGGCTGAAACGGGATGTTGTGTTCTGGTCTGGCCTGCCGCTGACGCTCTTGGGCAGGGCGGCGCTTTATAAGATGATGGCGCTACCGCGTTTCCTGTACGTCCTCGAAAATACGCCATATCCCGTGGCACCACGGTTCTTCCAGAGAGTGGCTGCTCTGGTTTCGAACCTTCTTTGGGGGAACCTCCCTGCACGCGTGGCGCAATCTAAGCTGCACAGAGATTGGTATGATGGGGGTATTGCACTGCCGAACCTTAAGCTGTATTACTGGGCAGCACACCTAAAGCCAATAAACCTCTGGATTCACGCCCCACACACCAAACCGGCCTTCCAGTCGGATAGGGCTCAACTGGGCACAGATACTTTGTTGGGTCCATTGTATGACCACCGCAAGGTGCGGGCCTTGGTGGGCCCCACTAAATTGACTGTTCAGTTGTGGCACACGGCGACGGCGGCACTGGGCTGGAAGGGGAAGATCACTGGGATGACTCCGCTGTGGGATTCGCGGGCACTGGGCAATATGAGGAATACTAGGGGTTTTGCGAACTGGGATACGATAGGTATTTCCACGGTGGGTGATTTGTGGGAGAGGAATGCTGTGATACCCTTTATCCGACTAAAGGAACTATATGGTTTGGGTGACAGGGAGTTTTATAGGTACATCCAAATACAGCACGCACTGCTCGCGGCCCTACCCCCCGACACACCTCTGCCCGAATCCTCGCCCTTGGAGGATCGCCTCCTCACTGACTACATGTTAGAAAAGGCGACATCACTCACGTACCGCAAATTGCTTAATAACTCCCCGGATCCGACACTCCAACTGAAGGGGAAGTGGGAGGGGGACGTAGGCGACATGGACGAACATGAATGGTATGCAGCACTTGGGTCCCCTAAGGAAGTGGGCATCTCAGCGCGCATGCGTTTAGTGCAGTTTAAGATCCTACACAGAGTTTATTACACGAGGACCATGCTACACCGCATAAACAGGACTCCCCATCCGTATTGCCTTCGTGGGTGTGGGGAGGAGGGCACGTTTTTTCATACCATATGGGAGTGTCCCAAGATACAAGACTATTGGAAGCGAATACTCCGTACGATTTCACAAACACTGAACCGGTCCCTGTTGCCCGACCCGCGGAGGTGCCTACTTAACATTTGGGAGCCTACTGACCTTTCTAGGTACGATCAACTCTGGGTCACGGTGGGGTTGATGGTGGCAAAGAGAGACATAGCGCAGCGATGGGGTGTGGCAGACCTCCCTTCCAAGTCCCAATGGTGTCTACATATGGATACAGTGATGGTGACGAGAGGGCGGTGTACTCCGGCCGAGCCTGCCCAAGGAAATGGAACAAAGTGTGGTTGCAATGGAATGGGTACAGGGGGGACATTTGCGATCCCTTAGTGGAGGATGGGCAGGAGGACTCGGACGAGGAGGGGGAGGAGGGGTGAGCCTGAACGAAGTGGTTGAGCAGGGGGTCGACCGGGGCCGCTATGCGCGTTCTTCTTTTGAACCGCTGACTGTGGGATGAGGGTGGATGTGTGCATAAAGCGGGTGGGGGCGCTAGAAAGCTGGGGCATGAGCTGGGAGTAGGCCTCTCCCATGAGGCACTTATAATTCAGTCTGCATTGATCCATGTCTGACCGTACTATCATTCCTAATGTTTTAGTTTTAGAGTTTGTTGTTTTTCAAAAAAGATAAAATACCATCAAAACCATCTCGAATGCTGACAATGCTATCTCAAATGCAATTTTACTTTGCAATATGCTCTATTGGACAATTGCGAACGCTGTTGATTTATTGGACACTATGCAAAGCTCTATTTTGTCTAATGAGCACGTGTTAGCGGCCGGCCCGCAGGGTTGTAGGCGTTTCGCTGTGTAATATACAAAGTGCAATAAAGGTTTTGGAAAAAAAAAAAAAAAAAAAAAAAACTGCTGCCACAGATAAAAGAGATGAAAAACCTGAGCCAGAGCTGCTGAAAGCCACTCTCTAGATAGGGACAATACAAGAGGGTTGTGGGGCTATTCTGCTGGTTGCGGAGTATGACACCAAATATGCTTCCTGCTGTTGGAGCTGTGCCGTGGTTAGTAATTGATATGCTACTGATTATGTTCATTGAGAAGCATTTCTCTGGTTAACCAACGGTTGCTGCGTCAGCCATGCTTGCCTCTTGTTTCATTTATAAGCTACCCTGTATTAAATGGTCATGAGATTGATGATTGCCCTTACTATAAAAAATAAACTGGTTAAGGTTTCCACTGAGGTTTACGCATAAATATATATGCATGGAGCATAAGCATCACAGTCGAACGTTCTACCTCAAGCAAAGAGCATGTAAAATGTTTGTGTGGGCTGAAATGTTGGATTATGGAGCTGTGTAGTGGGCCCTATCACCTGGGAGGGTATCCTAGCACTGAGCAGGTGAGAGTCTAGCCAATTTTAAGGCCTATGGGACTATTCGAAAAGCCAATTGTTCAGCCTATTAAGAAATTGAAGAAGTGAGGAGGATGCTTTTATTGATAGTGGCAGGTCGTTCCACGCTTTAGAATAAAAGTAGGAAAAGGCTGGGCCCTGAATCTGGGTTTCTGTATGCAATTTAGGTGTAGAACTAGGAGCCCAGACAGGCAGAGGCATTTAGAAGGTTTGTGAAAGCAGATGCGATTATTGAGGCATGCTGGGCTAGTGTTATGTAGTACCTTAAAAGCGTGGGTGCAGAGTTTGGATTGTGCTTGTTTTTTTATGAGTAGCCAGTTGAGCTCTCTCAGGTCTGGTGTGATGGAAGTGCGGGATAGCAGGTTAAGAGTGATTCTGGCTCCCAACTTCTAAATGATGTGCAGTCGTCTGGTGCTTTTTTTTGTTGATCCCGGCATAGAGGGTGTGCTTCTAGTCAAGCTTGTTTGTGACCAGGAGATATTTGACAATATTCCTCAGCATCTTCAAGGTATGGAAGCAAGAGGCCGTCATGGCGATGACTTGGGCAGTCATTTCGAGTTTACTGTTGATGACAATCCAGAGGTTCTTGGCGTTGTTGGTCCTAGCTCTGTTGTCCTCTAGGTGGAGTCCCATAATGAAGGGCTCATCCTGAAGATAATGATTTTGTTATTGTCGGTGTTCAGCTTTAGACAATTAGTCTTCATCCAGCGAGTGATTTCAGTAATGCAGGTATTGAACTTGAACCAGGTAGTGGGAGTCTTGTCCGTTAGGGAGAGAATAAGCTGCCTTTCGTTGGCATAGAGAGGATGTTTATGTTGCGAGAATATATGAGGCTGGCTAGGATTATGCATGTGTTGAAGAGGGTCAGGCTCGGGGACAATCCTTGCATATGAGGTTGCAGGTGTCCAAGTTGTACGGTGCTAGGCTGACTGAATGGGTCTTACCCTTCAGGAAGGATCAGATCCGTCGGAGTGCGGGTCCTTGGATTCCAATGTTATGTTGCCATTGGCTGAGGATGGGGTGGAAGACCATGTCAAATGCTGTGGAGAGCTCCAGGAGGTTGAGGGCTGCCATGTCTTCTCTGTCCAGAGTCATGGGGATGTCATCCGCGGCACAGAGGCGTAACGAAATATGAGGTAGCACCCCGGCCACGCACATGGGCCGCTCTGAATTTAATCCGGAGCTATTGGGCCTGAGTACTGTGCCTAGGGGGCTCCCTGAAGCTCGGGGGCCCCCGCACCGCAGGTGCTGTGGGGTCCTGTGTTACGCCCATGCCGTGGCAGCATTGAGGGCATTCTTCATGCTGTGGTTGGGTGTGAATCCAGACTGAGTGGTGTTGAGGAGTTGGTAGTTGTCGAGGTATTCGTTGAAGAATTGGTTGATGATTTTCTCTAAGATCTTGGTTGGGACTGGTAACAGGGGATTGGTCTGTAGTTAGCAAGCATTGAAGGGTCCGCAGAGATCTTCAGCAATGGGAGGACAATTGCGAGTTTCCAAGTATCTGGTAGGATCACAGAAAACGTGGAGGCATTCAGAATTGCTGAGAGCATGGTGCTGATTGGTTGCAGTCCTCTGGAGTAGGTATGGTGGAGACAGGGGTCTGAAGGGATGCCTGAGTAGATGGACTTCATGGTGCCAGCGGTTTCTTCTAGGTTGAGGAGTAGAGCAACTGATTAAAGTCAGGGCATGGAATGTGCGGTGTCTGAGCAACCCTAAGAAATGACGACTTATACTGTTTTCTACGAACTGACATTATATAGAAGTGGCAGTGTAAGAGGAGAGACATCTAAGAGGAGAGTGCCCCTGCTCTTTTGTCCACGCATGGGGACAGACTAGTTACTTTGCATCGTATTGCATTTATAATCAAGTGTGGTTACGCTGATCACAAAATCTTTGTGTTTAAATCTATTATGCTGATACAGTGACCATGAGGACAGGTAACTTATGGTGGGAGGGGTATTGCACGACACTCCCGTTTTTTTTTAAATTATATCTTCCCCCAAAATTGATGGCCCCCCATTTCTTGAAAGAACTTATGGTGAGATGTTGGCAATAGAAAGAGAGCAACATTGTATGGGGTAGGGGATTTCAACTTTACTGTGCAGCCAGACTTGTGCAATAGGAACCATTGTAGAACTGATCCTCCTCAAGCTGTGAGGGTCCTGAATAAAATGCTGGATATGGATGAACTTCGGAATGTCTGGATGTAGATTAAGCGGAGGAGAGAGCCTGCTCATACTGCTCATCTGTTCATAACACACTCCTGGATTGATTTTTTTTGTTCTTCTCTGTTGAGGTGTTACAATAGGTAATGGACAACGTATATCTCCTAAGAGCGCTGTCTAACCATTCCCCAGTGTTCCTTTAACTTGAGCTCCCTATTGTGGGTCTGGTGCAACGACCATGGAGCTTCCCAGCAGGTACTCTTAGGGTTAGGGTGTTTAAGACAGATCTGCAAGCTGATCATACCGCATCTAGTTCATTTACAAGATTCACTACAGTTTGGGGGGGCGTATAACCTATACATTAGAGGCTTTGAACTGGGGAAGCATTTAGGGGTACTCGGATCAATACATGCGCAATTGGAAAATATGACTTGCTAAACTAGAAAATAAATATAACTTGGACCACAATTTCCCAATGCTTTTAGACATATATACAGCTCTGCGAGATTACAGAGAATTAGCAGATCGGCAAAGTGGCTACTTATTCACAAATGCTCCAGCCAGTACCTATAGTGAAGGCGAGAGGCCTAGCAGAACAATCTACTGGCTATTAGAGAAAGCACACCAGTATAACACTATCCATTTTCTCCGACTTGCCACATACAAAGTGAAGGAGAGGACAAAGCTATAGTTCAGGAATTCTAGACCTACTACACCAATCTATATTGCAGCAACACTGATACCTTAAACCCAGCAAAAATTAAAGACTTAGAGGACAACATTCATGCCAAGGCTGGCAGACCTTTACCAGGAAGCAGCAGACAGTGGAGAACTGCCCCCTAACAACAGGGAAGCCTTCGCCACAGCGATTTTAAAACCGGGTTAGGATGTGCAGCAATATCAACTATGCAGTCCCCTAACTCTTGTGAATTATGATAATAAAATTCTTGCCCATATTATTGCGAATAGGCTCAACCCACTGATGAACGCACGAGTGCTACATGAGCAATCCAAGCTTATAGCAGGTAGGGCCACATTTACCAATTTGCGAACCATCTTTGCTGTAATGCACCCGATGACTCCTGAAATAGACACAATCTCTGTCACTTTGGATGCGGAGAAAGGATTAAAATCTCTTGAATTGCCCTTCTTGTTAGCAGTTCTGTGGAGACTTGTAATCCCCCAATATAAAAGGTTTCGTCAACCTATTATACATTAACTCGATGACCAGATCAAACGCTGGGGGAGGAAGGCAGTTGACTGCATTCCTTCTCAACGCCCGCTCTATTAGGAAGCACCAGGCTGAACTTTTTGATTTGCTAACTGATTCCTCCCCTGACTTAGTGTTTGTAACAGAAACCTGGCTAAGTGAAGCTTCCAATCCTGTATTTACTATGGCGCTCCCACCAGGCTACCAGATCACCAGGAGAGATTGGCCTTCGGGGAGGGGAGGGGGAGTGGCGATAATTGTTCGAAGCCCTCTCAATTGTGTTCCTCTAACTATGGAGGCAAAAGATGGAGCAGAAAGCCTGGGCTTTCTGATTACTATCTCCGCCCAACAGTCCATTGCGGGGGTAGCTGTCGATCGCCTCCTGGGCATGCCGGGAAGTTCCTGGAATCACTCAGTGGTATTATCAACCCTATTGCGGCAGAATACAGCCATTGCCTATTACTCGGGGACTTTAATATCCATATGGATAATTTAATGGACCCCAAGTCTAAATGGCTGTTTGAAGCCTTGGACTATCCAAGCATGCCCCCTTATGTTCATCTCCCGTCCCATGAAAAGGGCCACACCTTGGATCAGGTTTTTTCCTCCCTAAAAAATGACATGGTCACTTCTTTACCTCTTACCTGGTCTGATCATTTTCTGATCAAATTTCAAATTAATAGGGACTGTGACAACTTCCCATCCCACTACCGGCTTAAGGAGAGTAGGTATAGGCCTTTTCATTTGATCACTCCAGAGGCCATGCAAATGACTCTCCGCCTTTACCCAATTTCCCTTAGTGGGAATGTGGAAGAGGATGTACTGACGCTGGAGAATTGGCTCCAACTCCGCGCTTTGGATTTAGACCCTGCCATTACTCGAAAGTCAGTAATAAATAGAGCCTCAGCCCCTTGGTTTATGGAGGCTCTTAGGAAAAGTAAGAGTGCTTGTAAACACCTGGAAAGGGTATGGCGTAGCAACTATAAGCTGCCAGACAAAATTATCTATAAACAGACCCTTAAGGTGCACTATAGGAGGGTGCGGGAGGGTAAAAAACTTTTTCTAGCTGCTAAAATTGAACACGCAGGGAACAGAAGTAAAGAGCTTTTAGCATGGTTAATGACTTCTCTTCCCCTAAAGCTATGAGCAGTCCATTTGTCCCCAGTGAGGGATGGGCCTTTCAGATGGCCCGTATCTTTTATGATAAGATTAAGGCCATTCAAGATTCCTTCACAGCTCAATCTTCTGTAGTTGTAGGGGATAGTGCTCCTGCCTGTCCTTTCCGCTGTGCGACAGGCCCTGCTCTCACCCAGTTCCCTCCCCTACCCTTGAATAAGTCTTTGACACTGATGAAAACTCTAAAATCTGGGTCTCCTTCTGACCCATGTCCGATCAAGACACTGGCAGCTATTGCCGAGGTAATTAACCCAGCCGTTAATTCAGTTTTGAATACTGCCCTTCAGGCGGGAGTAATGCCTGAGAGTTGGAAAGTGGCCAAAATCCTTCCCCTTTTAAAAAAAACCACGGCCGATCCATTGGTGGCCAGTAATTACAGACGTATTTCCTTATTACCATACTTCTCTAAGGTCCTGGAAAGTTATATTAATTCAGTAATTACTGATTATGCGGTGTCTAACTCCCTCTTCCACCCAAGCCAATCGCGCTTTAGAGCAAATTTTAGCAATAAGACTGCCCTCCTGGAAGTCGTAGAAACTATTAAAATCACCTTGGATAAGGTGGGCAGGGTATGTGAGAAGGTGGCCTGGTATATGATGTTCACCATTCTAGTGAGCACCTTGCACCAGTCCAAACAACCCTTATGGTGATGGTTGTAAAGACAACCTTATAGACCAGCTATCCTAGTGGTAGCATGGACAAAGCAGTCTTGGGCTAAACTCAAGAGGGCATGTGAAGCCAGCTGTTTTACCATATGCAATCCCTTTAATACCAAGTGAAAGGACACCACACAGGTTATATATATATATGTATTTATTACTAAATTAATCCTCTGAACTCTTTATGAGGTCAGAGGCACAAGCACATAACAAGATACTCAATTATCATACAATAAATTGCACAAAATACAGTAATGCCCTAGGGGCACTTCGAACCATATACAAAAATTGTGGTATAAGAACCACGTCACGAACAAAGGATAGGCCTACGGCCTAAAGAATCGCTGGGGCTACGCTGTACTACCAAAGGCTAGGGAGCAGGAGGCCCACGGGATGCGTGTGCAGTGTCTTTACACACACGCGAGTTACCATAGAGTTAGAATGGGAACGAAAGAGTTATAAACTAGTTCTTTTAGGGCACTTCCGGATGGACTAGGAGAAAGCTACTTAAAACTTAGATACTAGGATAGTCAATACCCACAGGAGCACCGAAATACTCGCGTTACCTCACCCACAGGAAGCGAGTGCATAGGTGTCAAAGTGTGTTGGGTTTCGTTGCTGATTCCTATGGAGCCTCGAAGAAAGATGCTGCAGGCGACCAGGAGGGAAGTGTCCGGTTGGATCCAAGGGCGGATCGAGGATGAAGAGTACCTGAAAGCAGAGGGGACAGAGTCTGGGTCACTAGCCAGTGACCAGGAAGGAACCAGGAAGGAACCAGGCGATGTCGCTAAGCAATCAGATGATGTCATGAAGCTTGTCTCTGCAGCCACGTGGACCAGGAGCTGGATACGGACTGTCTCACGAAGGCTCTCGCTGTCGGCGGTGTCGGCTTCCGGATTGGAGTCAACAAGCCTTGGCAAAGGCAACCCACGCAGGAATTGAAGATGGCTTCTGGATCAGACCAGCAAGGTCTGATGGGCTTCTCCTTTTCAGGGAAGCAGGGGCCAGTCTAGAGCAACCAGACCAGTGGTGTAAATTCAAAGGTTCGTCGTCACAGAGGCCACTATCCAACGGGCAAGTGAACGGACAGACGCGTCGAGCAGGAAAATGCAGAAGGGCCCCACGCAGAACTCGTGGAGTGTGGAGGGCTGATCTTCGGTGCAGTTGGTGCTCGGGGCTCGGGCTTCTCAATCCCCAATGCACAACTTCGAGGGTGCCTCAGAAGTTGCACGGAAAGCAATTTGCTGGCTTTCCAAGATGGCCGGTCCCACGTCTCCCGTCGCCTCCACGGGTCTCAGCCCTGCTGTGGCTGTGGATCGGGCCGTTGGAAGTCTGGAAGTCTGGGTCTTGTCAGGCTCTGTGCTCGGGCTCCGGCGGGAGCTTCGACAAAGCAAACCGTTGATCGCTTGATGGTACCTGCTTGCACAGGGTGGTCACTCCTTGACCACAAGGGAGATTCTTCAGTCTTCTATCTTCAGGTACACCGTCGAAGGTCCAGAGTTTCGGTTTCAAGTTTCAGTCAGGATAAAATCTAAAGTCTTGGGACTCAGCTCCTACCTATATACCAAATTTAGGGGCTGGATTACCTGCTAGGTCCCTCCTATGGGAGGGTACACCCCTTTCCCTTTGTCCAGCTTCGCGCCAGAGCTGGGGCTGGAGTGCCCCAGCACCGGTTTGAACCGGACTATGCATGGGACACCTTGTGTGCCCCAGCTAGTGTTTCATTTCATTCAGCCCTCCCTGCCCCCATACACTATGGCCTGTCTGGGGTGGTGCTAGCAACTCCCAAGACAGGAAACCTATTGTTCAAGCCTCCCTCGCTGGAAGAACTCCCAGCAGCAGGAGGTCAGACTTGTGTCTGTGGCAGCAGCATCCATTTTGTGATGCTGAGGCTCTGGCTAACTTTACCCGAGATTAGTAGGAACAACATGTCTTCTCCCTCTAGAAGGGTGGAATGCTACCCCCGTCACCAGAACTGGTGAGGGGGTAGTATTCCAAAGCGTATGACACCTTACACAACATGTTTTGATAAAGCCAAACCAAAGTTAGCATTCAACCGCGAGGATTATAATGCACTTAAGAGTATATGTTATGGCTATATCATAGAACAGCTATAAGGACATGGTTCCGAAAGCTGCAGACAGCTTATGCTAGAGCACAATCTCACATAAAACCAAGCACTCTGCCTTCAGGATTGTTAAGGCCTGCCATAGGAGTGACTTATAGATGCATATGTGTCTATATATAATGGTAGGTATAGGAATACTATACCTAAGCAAGGGGTAATTACGCGACCTTTCCCCAGCTGAGTGATCAGCCAGTTGTGTCAGTTTGGATAGCCAGCCAGGGGTGGCATAACATATGCTGCAGCCCCTGGTAGGCCTTGGGTGCACCTATGCCCTGGGTACCTATGGTACACTGTACAGGGACTCATAAGAGTGACCCATTTCCCAATTGGTGATGTACCTAAAGTACATGGTGTGAATTTAGAGAGAGAACAGCAGGGCTGTGGGTCTGTTTGGCAGGCCCACAGCCACATTAAAGTCGAAAACCAGTGAAGCAAAAAGCAAAAAGTGGGGTGACCATAGGAAAGCAGACCCTACTCTCCTACAGGGCAGCCTTGGTGCTACTTGACCTTTCCGCAGCCTTCGATACCGTGCCCCACAATGGACTTCTACGAAGGTTTCAAGAGGGTGGGATTGGAGGCACACACAAATCAAAACTATCAGGTCACCTCCACGTGCAGTTTGAAAAGGTCACTGGGGATCAAATTGCCAAGGTACTGGCCACTATTAAAGCGGGATCAGCTAATGACCCTTGTCCACCTAAGGTTCTTGCCCCTGTCATGGACCTAATAGCTCCTGTATTAGCAAAAATCTGTAACGCCATGTTCACATCTGGGACATATCCCACCACATGGAAAAAACACATTTTAAAACCTCTATTAAAGAAATCTTACTTGGATCCGGAGGATACCAAGAACTATAGGCCTATAGCTGGTCTACCTTTTCCGGCCAAAGTGGTTGAAAAGGTGATGAATCAAGAACTCTCTAAATACATAGAAGACCACCATTTGTTAGATGACACCCAATTTGGTTTTCGAAAAGCGCATGGCACAGAAACAGCTTTAATCAAAGCCTCAGAAGACATAAGAACTATTCTGGACCAGGGAGGCACGGCTGTGCTCATACTGTTAGATCTGTCAGCTGCATTTGACACGGTCGATCATACTACCTTGATCGACCTTGTCACTGCAATGGGTATTCAAGATAAGGCAAAAGAACTACTGTCATCTTTTCTTTCCAACCGGACTCAGGTGGTGACTCTGGGCTCCTTCCATTCTGTCCAATTGACGCTACCATGCGGAGTTCCACAAGGCTCATCCCTAAGTCTGACACTTTTTAACATCTACGTGTCGGACCTAGCCAGAGTCATCAAGGCCTATGGGATGGGCCTTACATCTTATGCTGATGACACCCAGTTGGTGCTTGCGGTTAACAACAATGGAGAAAGGGTAGCAGCCAGCTTTCAAAAGGGCATGCTGGCCATCAGTAGCTGGATGGCCAACAATTGCTTAAAATTGAACTCCGATAAAACGGAGGTCATTATCTTTGGTAAGCTATCCCCTACATGGTCCAGTTCCTGGTGGCCACCTTCATTAGGCTCCCCACCTAACCAGCCTCTAAGGTTAGGAACCTAGGCATCCTGTTCGATGACAGACTGACCTTTGCACCCCATGCCAATCTGGTGGTTTCGGCAGCGTTCCACATATTCCGACTGATCAAAAAGATTCTTCCATTTCTCCCCGTGAATGCAGGAAAAACTTTGGTCAGTACACTGGTGATGTCATCCTTAGACTACTGCAATGGGCTGTTTGCTAATGCACAAAGCAGGGTCATTCAAAAACTGCAAACCGCTCAAAATCCGGCTGCCAGAATGTTGTTGGGAACCCCCAAGTTCAAACCTATTTCACATGTAATCAAAAGGTACCACTGGTTGTCAGTAAGGAACCATATAAAACTTAAGGCATTATGCATCGCCTATAAAGCCTCCCGTAAAACAAGCCCCCAGTTCCTAATAAATCATTTAGTCACCTACCTTCTTAATAGACCTCTTCGCTCCTCCACTGCCTTTCATCTCACTGTACCACGTACAAAAAACGTCTCCTGGGGTGACAGGCGTTTTGTCGTTACGGCGGCAAGACTCTGGAACTCTCTCCCGCTGGAGATTAGAGCGTGTCAGTCATTGTTACTCTTTCGAAAGATGATAAAGACCTGGTTGTTTAACCAATAATCTGCCTACTGATTCTGCTTTCCGTCCGCAGCACCGAGACGCCCCAGGGCATTTGTGTGCTTTATAAATTTCAAAAATAAAAAAAAAAAATAAAATGGTTCAAATCCTTTTTGAAAAATCGCCAACAAACCATTTGGTGCCCGCCTTTTTCGGCCCCTATGCCCCCGATGACTGTGGGAGTCCCTCAGGGCTCAATTCTTAGCCCAACCATGTTTAATCTTTACATGTCGCCTCTGGCACAGTTGGCTGAGAAGCATGGGGCTAAGATAGTGTCATACGCTGACGACACACAACTACTGCTCACTTGTGGAAAGGGCTCAGAATTCAACAGCAATGAAAAAAACACTTGCCTATCCGAGGGGTTTTCCTGGCTCAGGTTAAACTAATTGAAGTGCAATCCTTAGAAATCAGAAATAATGCTTTTCGGCTCTCGGTCTTGTGACCTTTGGCATCACTGGTGGGCACAGGACATGTCTCTTCCCACTTCAGTGTCATGACGGTAAAAAATTGGGAGTCAAACTTGATGAATCTCTCTCTATGAAGGCCCAAATTCAATCAGTGGCGGGGACCTGTTTCCGGATGTTGAAGATGTTGAGGAACTTTTTGCCCCTTCTTCGGGTCCCCCACCGGAAGACGATTGTCCAAGCCTTGGTGGTGTTGAGACTGGATTATGCTAATGATTTGTATCTTGGTCTGCCGGAATCCTTACTTGGGCGTCTTCAAGTGGTCCAAAATGTGGCGGCCCGAGCTATCTTTTCGTCTGCGCCTAGATCTCACTCTACCCCTCTCTTAGTCTCCTTGCATTGGCTACCGATTAAGAAACAGATCACCTTTAAATCATTGGTGCTGGTTTTTAAGGCCTTCCATAAAATCGGTGCCCCATACCTTGGGGCCAGACTGCAACCCTACATCCCGTGTCGAACTTTGCGGTCATCATCTCAGTCTTTGATCATCACCCCTCGTTTTCAGCTCTCCCGGAGGGGTGGTAGATCTTTCCAAGTGCTGGCCTCCAGCCTATGAAATAGCTTGCCTCCCGCCCTGAGGAAATCCAAGGACCTAATCACTTTTAGACAGAAAGTTAAAACCTGGCTATTCCAACAACAGCCTTAAACTGAGCTCGGTGGGTCTCTTGGTACATGCGGGTCTTGTTTGCCTCAGTGCCGGCACTTTCCATGGAGTAGCCGCGCTCTTAATAAATACCCGCTAACATAACATAACATAACCAGGGTCAGACTCCATGGTTATCTTTCCACACCATTTACAATATAGATGGGCACCTGACAAGGATGTCCTCTTTCACCCCTTGTCTTTGCTCTTGCCATGGAGTTGTTGGCTTCTTGGGTACGAGTAGGACACCTGCTCGGTGGCGCTGTACTCCCGAATAAGTGCAGTCTTTTGTCATTATACACAAACGGTATTATGTTGATTGTGAAGAATCTGGACTCAAATCTCAATTAGTTATAGATGAAATGATGCGCTTGGGGGACATGTCAAGTGTTCATAATACCAGGTCAAAATGAGAGATGTTCCCCCTGACAGATGCAGCTCAAAGACCAAGAGTTAGAATTCTACTACAATGGTATAAGACCACGGTCAGGTACTTGGGAGTGCTGCTCAACAAGGACAAGAAATCAAAGCTATGGGATAGTTATGGCCTCACTCTGGACAAATTGAGGGCGTATTTATCAAATTGTTGCGTCACCCTTGCGCAACTCAAGCGAGGGCAAGGCCGACGCATAACCTAGAATGATACCATACCACGTATGGCCACCTTATGTGGCCCTGCATGGCTTGGTAATTCAGGATTAACAAAAGGCAGCACATGTCGCTGCCTTGCATTACTCTGCCCCAGGAATGGTTTCCATGGGTAGAGCATGGGTGTTACCATGAATTCACCCATGGATTTTGGCACATTCCCATATTTACCAAATGGGAAGGTGTCAAAATGCTACACCTTCCCTGGGGGAGGCACAACAAGGAGAAATATCTTTATTTCTCTTACGTTTCTGCCTCTTTCTATGTGTACTGCTTTCTGTAGCACGGGTAGAAAGAGGAAAAAGCCTCGGAGGATTGTTTTTGTGCAGGAAGGTGTCCCTTCCTCCAAATAAACCATAATGTCTGCAACACAGGCACCCTTGCAACATGGTGCAAGGGTGCCTGCATTGGCACTAGGCAGCAGTTTGCGCAGGAAAGTACCATAGCTTGATAGATAAGACGTGCTACTGCTCTCTTTCTTTCATGTAGTGCAGCAAGGTGTTTTGCTGTGTTGCCTGAAATAATGATAAATATGACGCTCAGTGATCAAATTGGGAGTTGGATAACACTGCCTTTGTCTATGGCTGGCACAATAGTGCTTCTTGATATGCCAGTGCCTCCTATATTACTCTATTTGTTCCATAATATCCCCATTCTGCTGAGTAAAACTCACTTTCTTAAACTGAGGTCTTTAATGTCCAGACTGATGCAGGGAGAATGTAATTCATGGTTAAACTGCGAGACTATAACATTGAGGTGATTGGCTGTGCCCGACCGAGAAAGATATTACCAAGGTGCACAATCTCACTATGTAGCATTGTGGTATCAGATAAGTGGCTATAACGCATCTCCCCATCGAGGCTGACCAGGTGGAGACAGGGGCACTGAAGGCCAGTACTGCGACTAAACTCACTAAACTGATACAGCGTATTCAAACGGCACGATACACTGACCAGCCCTGGTGGTCCATCGCTCCCCTGTACTCCTTCCCTTGGGTAATACTTGCTTACCTCTGGCGCTGGGTAGGGGGATGATCTGTAGACCGAGTGGTGCTGGTTCCACCAGGACAGACCAGCTGTTTGCTGGTGGCATGCTTATCTCATCAAACCAGTTTAAAGGGACCAGAGACCGCCTGTAGACATATATTATTCCCTCAGATTGTGCCATGCGTCCTCAACTGGTTTGCCCTACTTCCCTGATTAGCCGGAAGAGTTTGCCATGCTTACCCTGTCAAGCATCAACCCTGATGCAAAACGATGGGTTTTTAGGCTCTGAAGCTTTATACAGAATGCTGCACCTCACCCACCCACAACGCTTTAGAAAAATGGAAAACCAACTTGGAGCTGGTCATTGGCCTAGAGAAATGGAAGGAATGCTGCAAACAGACCAAATTAATTTTCATTAACTTTAGGCATGAATTTCTACATTTTAAATTCTTAAATAGGGTGTATTGTTTCAGCAGCTACCTACACAAAATAAACCTATATATTCCCGCCAAACGTAACACATGTATGTATGTACCAACAGGTTTTTTCAATGAAGCTTGGCAGGGCCAACCTGTCAGACTGTACTGGGCAGAGGTGGTAGAATTATTAGAGAGATCGTGGAGGGGGTGTGGACTGTGTCCCAATTGTTACACTTATTTCTAATGCTAATTGTAATGCGGAAGTCTATGCAATACTACAAGTCATAAAAGCCCGCCCCCTGTATGTATTGGCGCCATTTAGGACCTTTTAGGCCTTGCATGATGAAAATGTAGATATGTTGAAGAACACACCCTCACAGAATTAAAGCAATTATGCTGCCTTTGCTTTTTTTCTTCTGTCCTGCATAACACCCCCTTAAAGCGGCTTTGCATACTGCATGCATCGTTGTAAAATCTAAAACTCTGCCCTGTCTCTAATGACTGAAATGGGTTTTCTCCACTCCTGTAAAATACAACATGCCTCTGTCTACGAATGCCACTATTGCGTTTATTTTTTGTAAATTGTAATCTGTGTAAATCAATTTAAAAATCGTACCGTACATGGCGATACCCTTGTGAAACAGAAAAACACACAACCACAGATCTCAGAGTACAGGGCACACCCAATTTCCGTTTTATGTCACCTGGTTTAATAAGTCTGGAATAACTTGTTTTGTGTTGTTTTGTTAACCTAAGTAGGTAACATACCGAGGAATCCTTGCCATGAACTGTACTGCACAGTGATACCCAACGCAGCCATGAATGCAGTGGGACTTTTATGCTGAAAACAGCTTCCATTTCTGTTCTCTGAAGCATAATCACATGTGTCACGAAAACAAAGCAAAGCTTTAGCCTGTGGCGCTGTTCAATGACATGGAAACAGGCCAACCTTACAGGAGCTATACGCTGTGAATAAATAACACTGGTGCCGGCATGGCGAAGCTACAATACAGGGTCGGACTGGCCTATAGTGGAATTCAGGCAGCGCCCGACGGGCTGGTCTGACAGGAGTGTGTGTGGGCCGATTTAAGGACGATTTAAGGACTGTGTGTACGCCTGTTTTATGGTCTCGTGGGCTGGTTTTTATTATACTGTTGATTTACCGAATATTAAAACAAACATTGCCTTAAGCAAGCACACACGCATGCAGTTTCCCATACCTTACAAACCACATATATAACGAGTCTTTAAAAGATCGAATATGCCCCAATTTGGAAACACGGGCCACTTTTTTTTAGCTATCTAATTCACTAATGTGGGTCACTTTTATTTTGGTGCACAGGCCTATTTTCTGTCTGGTCCAACTCTAGCTAAAAAAAAGTAAATGCTGTGCTACGAGAATTTCAACAGTGGCAAAATAAAGGAAAAAGCTTCGACAATTACTTTGCCTCTGTGTTTTGGCTGTTGTATTTATTCTCCGTTGACTGCCAAGCATGTGCTAGCTTGGTAACGTAGTGCCTCGGTCACAATTGCTGACCTTCTCACTCGTTGCTTATCCTTTTCCTCTTATCTGACCAGCTGGTTAAATCCCTAAGGTTGACCACCCACCATATTCTTCGAATGCCATCCTCCCAACAGCTGTCAATGTCCACCATCAACAATCAATCTCCATGTCCAACCTGGAGGTCACGACCTCAAATCAAGGAACGGGCAACACAACTGCTCGTCCTCAAGATGTCATCTCTGTCTAATTTACTTGGGTAACAGTGGTAGTTATCATGTAAATTGCCCAATGGGGAAAAGATAGGGTAGCAAGTGTTATATTAAAAAAAATGCTGTTATGATTTTTATAATCATGAGCATCATTTCTACTCACCTACCACTAACAATCCCCGGGCGTTTTTCATAAACCGGTCTCAGACTACTGATTTCTGTTTCACTTCAGGGAGTTGTCACTTTTCTAATATCACGATTCTCTATTTTTGCTACATTACAAAGGTTTCTGTTACTACTCCACTGTTTTGTAATGTTCTTCCAAATTTGACAGTGTTAAGATCAGGTCCTTTCTCTGCTGTAAGAGTCTTTCCCCTTTTTTGCCATCATTTTCCACTCAGCCTATGCGGCACAACTTGAGTTCACATTAGATGAAGCTTGACAATCGCAAGTAACAATGTACTTGAGAAATCTGTCCAATCAAAGCAGTGAGCAAATTGCTTTAACATTATCCGTGGAAAAAAACTACTTATCCATATATTGTGAATGTCCATGATGCATATGCTTTTCTGAGCACAAGAAAAAGACACACTTTGCATTTCGGGTGTGACATAAGCCATGTTTTAAATGCTGAAATGAGAGCATAATAGAAAGATATGAACTCATTAAATCCTACCGTGTTTCCCGTACGAGTTTCCCATATTGTACGCTGTCCCATCTGGGTCATAGTGGGGATGTGCCGTTGCTCCATTAACTGCAACAATCTTGCTCCAGTCCACCTGTTTGTAAAGTCAAAAGCACTGATGTTATCATTGTTTATAATTACGATTACCTCAGACAATTCATCAAAATCCACATGATATAGTGGGGTGCTTCCTTCTTTTGAATCTAGAGTTACATTTAAATTTATGAAGTTACATTTTATGCTAATTAATTTTTTTAGCAGTCCCAAGAAACATTAAGGGGCTGATTATGATGCAGCTCAAAAAGGCTCCGACCATTAGGTCGGAGCCTTTATAGCTGCTTCGTAATGGGCCGCTCGGTTTCCTTTTCGACCGCCTCATTACGATGGAGGCGGTTGGAAAGGAAACCGACTGGTAATTCCGTCTGGTTTCCAACATGCTCGGAGAGCCCGTCCGCCAGTCAGAAGCCAGGTAGTAATCTCAAGGGCAGGCCATTCGGCCCTTGAGATTACGATGTCGGTTTCCGACATGATCTCCATGCCGGCCTGTACGACATCGGAACCATGTCGGAAAGCGCCTTTGGGGGCCCCCAGCAGGACCCCCTTGGGTGTACGGCCTCCAGTTGGAGGCAGAGGGGGCACCTGTGGTGCCCCCTGTTTATCCCTGCACCTTGTGGCAGGCACCTCGCAGTGTCTGCCACGGGGTGCAGGGTTGAACCGCCCCTCCCATTTCACTATGGGAGCATGCATTACGGTCGGTTTACAGCCGTACTGCATGCTACCATTGTGAAATATAATCAATAAATCAATGAATTTGTAAAGCGCACTACATACCCGTGAGGGTCTCAAGCGCTAAAGGGAGGGGGTGCTGCTACTGCTCGAAGAGACAGGTCTTGAGGAGCCTCCTGAAGATGAGCAGGTCTTGGGTCTGCCGCACGTGGGTAGGGAGGGTGTTCCAGGTCTTGGCGGCGAGGAAGGAGAAGGATCTGCCGCTGGAGGTTGTTCGTTGGATGCGCGAGACGGCGGCGAGGGCAAGGCTGGCGGAGCGGAGCTGGCGGGTGGGGGTGTAGAAGTTGAGTCTGTTGTTCAGGTAGGCTGGTCCGGTGCTGTGGAGTGCTTTGTGTGCGTGGGTGAGGAGCTTGAAGGTGATTCTCTTGTTTACGGGGAGCCACTGCAGGTCTCTGAGGTGGGAGGTGATGTGGCTGTTTCGAGGGGTGTTGAGGATCAGTCGGGCGGAGGCGTCCTGGATGCATTGCAGTCGTCGTAGGTGTCTTGCCGGGATTCCTGCGTAGAGCGCGTTGCTGTAGTCCAGCCTGCTGCTGATGAGGGCTTGGGTCACCGCTCTTCTGGTTTCGGTCGGGATCCACTTGTAGATCCTGCAAAGCATGCGGAGGGTGTTGTAGCAGGAGGAGGAGATGGCGTTGATCTGTTTCGACATGGAGAGGAAGGAGTCGAGGATGAATCCTAGGTTGCGTGCGTGGTCCGAGGGTGTTGGTGCTGTTCCCAGTGTGGTCGGCCACCAGGAGTCGTCCCAGGCTGAGGGGGTGGGGCCAAGGATGAGGATTTCCGTCTTGTCCGAGTTCAGTTTCAGGCGGCTGCTCCTCATACACTCGGCGACGGCCTTCATTCCCTCGTGTAGGTTGGTTTTGGCAGTTTGCGGGTCCTTGGTGAGGGAGAGGATGAGCTGGGTGTCTTCGGCGTAGGAGATGATGTTGAGGTCGTGCTGGCGGGCCACTTGTGCGAGGGGGACCATGTAGACGTTGAACAGCGTCAGGCTGAGGGATGAGCCCTGGGGTACGCCGCAGATGGTGTCAGTGGCTTCGGATCGGAAGGGTGGGAGGTGGACTCTCTGGGTTCTGCCCGAGAGGAAGGACGTGGTCCAGTCCAGGGCCTTCTTCTGGATTGCGTCTTCTTGGAGGCGTGTTCTTAGTGTGCGGTGGCAGACCGTGTTGAAGGCGGCTGATAGGTCCAGGAGGATGAGGCCTGAAGTTTTGCCGTTGTCTAGTTGGCTCCGGATGTTGTCTGTGGCGGCGATGAGGGCTGTCTCGGTACTGTGGTTTCATCTGAATCCGGACTGGGATGGGTCTAGGATGTTGTTGTCCTCGAGGTGGTGGGTCAGCTGTATGTTGGCTATTTTCTCGATAACCTTCGCCGGGAAGGGGAGATGGGCCGGAAGTTCTTGAGGTCCTTGGGGTCAGCCTTGGGCTTCCTGAGGAGGGCGTTGATTTTGGCGTGCTTCCAGCTTTCCGGAAATGTCACTGTGTCGAAGGAGATGTTGATGACCTTCCATAGCTGGGGTGCGATGGTTGCGTCTGCTTTGTTGAAAATGTGGTGTGGGCAGGGTCTGACGGAGATCCTGAGTGGATGGAGTTCATGACCTTGCGTGTCTCGTCGTCGTTGATATAGGACCAGGAGGTCAGCTGGTTGGTGCAGGTGGCGTTCGGGGTGGGGTCTGTTGTGCCCGGGCCGGACGGGGTGTTGAGGATGTCGTGATCTTGCAATGGAAGAAGGTGGCCAGTGAGTCGTATAGATCTTGCGAGGGCGGGATGTCGTTGGTGTTGGCGCTGGGGTTGGAGAGTTCTTTCACTATGATAAAAAGCTCTTGTCTGTCGTGTGCGTTGTTGTCCAGGCGGGTTTTGGAGGAAGATCTCTTGGCTGTTCTGATGAGGTGGTGATGTCTGCGGATGGCGTCCTTGTGGGCTGCGTGGCTGTCAGCTGTGTGGTCGTGGAGCAATTTCTTCTCCAGCTTCCGGTAAATACGTTTGGAGGTCTGGAGTTCTTCGGTGAACCAGGTGGCTTTCATGCTGGAGTGGTTGATGGAGGGTTTTTTGAGCGGGGGCGAAATGTCGGTGTTGGCGCTGGGGTTGTAGAGTTCTTTCACTATGATAAAAAGCTCTTGTCAGTCGTGTGCGTTGTTGTCCAGGCGGGTTTTGGGGGAAGATCTCTTGGCTGTTCTGATGAGGTGGTGATGTCTGCGGATGGCGTCCTTGTGGGCTGCGTGGCTGTCAGCTGTGTGGTCGTGGAGCAATTTATTCTCCAGCTTCCGGTAAATACGTTTGGAGGTCTGGAGTTCTTCGGTGAACCAGGTGGCTTTCTTGCTGGAGTGGTTGATGGAGGGTTTTTTGAGCGGGGCAAGGATGTTGGCGCAGTTGTCGATCCTCTGTCTGAAGTTACGGGCGGCGGCGTCTGGGTCGGTGGGTTCGGTGGGTGGAGGTCAGCTAGTCTTCGGTGACTTTGCTCCAGCAGCGGGGAGGCAGCTGTTGGGTGCGGTGTTGCGTGGTTGGTTTCTTGAAGGTGAAGTGGACGCAGCGATGGTCGGTCCAGTGGAGTTCGGTGGTGTGGTTGAAGGCGACGTGGGTGCTTGTGGAGAAGACGGCGTCGAGAGTGTGGCCGGCGGTGTGGGTGGGTTTGGTGCCAAGTTGTCGGAGGCCAAGGTTGGCGAGGTGGTCGATCATGGTTGCGGAGTTCGCGTCGTTGTTGTTCTCAAGGTGAAAGTTCAGGTCCCCGAGGAGGATGTAGTCCGTGGAGGTGAGTGCGTTGGTGCTGGCAAGGTCGGCGATGAAGTCGCTGAAAGAGGCCCGGGGGGTCTGCAGATGAGTGTTCCTCTGAGGGTGGTGTTGGGGTTGGTGTGGATCCGGAAGTGAAGGTGTTCGGCGGAGTTGAGGAAGTCATCTGCGAGGGTGTGGACCTGGAGGGTGGACTTGTGGACGACGGCTATTCCTCCTTCAATTCCGTTGGTGTGGTCTCTGCGGGAGATCTTGTAGCCGTCTGGGATGGCTATGGCGATGTCCGTGCCGAGGAGTCGTTCCACCAGGTCTCGGTCAGGAAGGCCACATCTGGAATGGAGGTGTCGAGCAGGTCCCAGAGCTCGACGGCGTATTTGCGTGCGGAGCGGGTGTTGAGGAGGATGCAGCGAAGGTGGTTGGGTCCGTCTTTGGAGGTTTGGTGGTTTTGTCGCAGGTGAAGTTGCGGGTGTGGCAGGAGAAGGTTCTGTGGGTGCGTTTCGGGGCGGCTTGGAAGCAGCGGTGGTCTCGGCTTGTGTTGGGAGCGTGGAGGGTGTTGGCGTCATATTGGAGTTTGGCGTTGTGGAGTACGCGGGGTCCAGGGGTTCTGGTGCTGAGCGCGGTCCAGGCGCGAACGGACGCAGATGGGCTTGCCTTTGGCGCGCCAGCAGCGCGGCCGGGCAGCGGCCGCCATTTAAGGCGGGGAGGGAGGGAGGAGCAGCTGATAGGCAGGAGCGGGCGGCGAGGGGGAGTGGCCGCCTGGGGTCCACGGCGGGAAAAGTAGTGGGATACAGAAGGAAAAAAGGGGGGGGAGCGAGCTAGAAAGCGAGGTCAGAAATTTAATAAAAATACAATATTACACAGAGACAAGAGAATTAAGCACAAAAATCACAACAGTAAGCACCGCAAATTGGCCAAAGCGAAAGGGCGTAATGGCAGAAAGGTCGAAACAGGTTACAGCAGGAGCGAACACACATTCGGAGGGGTATCGGCAGCTGGCTGACCCGCTGGTGGAGCTGGGCGGCAGTGGGGGAGCGACCTGGCCTGCAAGCAGGGTCAGAATGCAACAGAACAGTGTTCGGTCGCATCCTAATGAGGCAGTTGGGACTGCCGACCAGGTGTTGGTTGGTCCCATGACCGAGTCGGTGTTGCGGACGTGATTCCGCCCGACATCGTAATGACCCCCTTATTCTGAAAATTAGTTCCATGTAGCTAATTTATAAAAGGATGGCAAATTGATAGATGCTAAATACTTGACGCAATTCTAGAGACAACGGCCCCTTAACAAAAAATAAAATACAGTGTTCTGGGTTCAAAAATCAGTTCCATAAACAAATTCAATGAATAGAGTTTTCAATTTTATTACTACAACTCGAACAAAAATTTGAATTTGATGAAATAATTTTAAAAACCAAAGATCAAGAGAGCAAATAAACAATGAACTGAAACACACAATGAGCAAAAATACAATAATGCGCAGAAAAGCAGGTGTTAAAAACTGACAACAAAAACATATGCACATATTCAAGCAAGCAAACAGTGACCAACATTAATATAACACGGTTAGGTCAAACACCACTGCAACCCAAAAAAAATTCTACACAGCATGGTGTAATGGGTGAAAGTGTATGTCGACGACGTTTGATCCCGTAAAAATATGGGATCATCATCAGGACTGTAAATTTGGGATAGCGATCTAATCATTTTCCTTTTACTGTTCAAATCAATCAGGTTGCTTCAACCTGCTTTTATATAACCTGGTTACTTCATAAAATTCTTAGAGTCCCACCTTCTCCCATCAAACTGTAATGCAAGCCCTTATATCTTCCGGTCTTGTCTGCAGAAATCTGCTATATTTAATAATGTATATGTGCTTTATTATTAAGTTTGTATTCACTTGGCCTTCTTCCTTTTCTTTAATTTAACAGCTTCTTCCTCTCCTTCATTTCTATTTGATGTAGGCTCATGCAATCTTTGAATGAGGTGCAATCCTAAGACGTGCCTCAACAGTGGCTGTTTCTTTTGAAAACAGCAGTCTCACTGAACTTCTCTTCTCCAACTGTATTCTATGTAACAGTTATTTGACAGCTGGTTGAAGATGTCGTCGCCCGTCCGTACTTTTTTGCTTCTGCAAGATTGGGCTTCTACCATGGCAACCATTGAGTACCCCTGACTGCTGACCTTCCGTAACTGGGGCACTGATTATCATTATGTGATGTGCATTTCAGCTGTGAGCTACCCTGCGCTCACGTAAAACAAAGGCCACCATTTTAGTTTTATCGTACCTTTGTGGTCTTGATTGATCACCATTAGCTGTGCTTGTTTTAAAACCTCTTTGACGGCTTTAATTCTAATTTTCTTTTTAAAAAACCTGCTTTTATTTATCAACAGTACAGTACACCTGTCATGACTGCTAGTACTTCATCTAACCTTGTCTGCTATTTCAGATTGCTAATCCTTGGACAGCTTTTGTGTTTTTTCTATTATTCAGCAATATGCTAATTTCCCAAATCCCGTATTACAAAATGTGGAGAGCAAAGTATACACATTGTGTTACTGGTCTGCATTATATACCAATTATCATAGCAATTAATGTTAACTTATTTATAGCTGTCAGCAAAACAGATTTTTACTCAATCTTATTGGTACAGAAGCACAATTATTTTTCAACCAATTGCCACTACTTAATCCCCCTTGTGGGATGATGGACAACATTGTGATGTATTTGTTGAAGATTTAGAAATATTAAATAGGCATTTAAAGGATAAGTCACCTGTTATTATGGAGCATTGCAAATTGTATTCTTGCCACTACGTTAATGAGCCTATAGAAGTCTATATAGCAGTTTTGCGTGTTTTGGCCGCAAATTGTGAGTTTGGTTTTATTCCTGAGCAGTACAATAGAGATCATGTCATTTGTTTCAATTGAAAGATTCAGGGGGCATTATTTAGACATAAGAAGTAAAAACTAAAATCAATACGTTAATTACACTTAAAGTGTCTGCATTAAAGCAAGGTGTCCCAAGGAGAGTGTAACAGAAGTGGAGGAAAGCATGCAACCAATAGAAACAGCTGCCCAGATTGCAACAAAGATGGCTTCAATCATGGGAAAAAATGGTCACCGTTTAGCTACATGCAAGTCTCATTGCACTATTTATTCTGTCACTGAAATATCTGAAGACAGCAATGGGTCCAACCAAAACAAGGATAATTTTATTTTGGTTGTTGAAAAAGTTGGATGCAGTAACAGTGAAGGAAGGCTTCAGAACTTCATTGATTTTATTAACACTGTTGATATTGGCAAAGTTTATAAAAATCCTTGCAGGTCACATTATACATGGTCACTCGTTATAATGTTAATGCTTGTTGACTCAGGGTCTCCTTTCACGTATATATCAGTTATTTTACAGGAACTACTGGAACAACAAAATCTATATCAATTATGTTTTTTTGTGTGTGGCTATCATCACGTTTGAAGTGTATTGATATTAGGAGAGGTACATGTGGCTCAAGATGGTCAACAGATTCTTGGTTGAAGATACAAAGGAAACCTAGGACAAAACCATTATCCATCCTCTGATATTCCTATTTATTGGTAGACTGTAACCAATTGTGTTAAAAATGTCATTTCTATGTACAATTCTGTGTTTCGTAAGGAGTTAGGAAAGGTATTAGAATTAAAAGAATGATAAGAATAATGTGTTTTTGAACCCGTAGGGTCTAGCTACTGGGTCACGCCTGTAGATTTAACCAAACAATTGGGCTATTTAAAATTATGTGCTGATTTGAGATCACTTAAACAAATTACAATGAATTTTTACTCATTACCCGAAATACAGGATTTATACACTGTTTTAGAAGGAGCCATGTTTTTTACTTCATCGGATCTCAAATCAGCATACCATCAAGTGTAATTGGAAAGATCTGGTTGCCGCCTAACAAATTTGATTTCTCAAGATGGCACGTTTTTGTACTTCTGCATGCTGTTCCACCTAGCATCTGTTATTTCCCTTGCTACCTCCTTTTTTAGGTCTCGCCTACGCAGCACGCATGCGCTACATAGGGGAGACCTAATGCCATCGGTAGAGCTTTTTCAGCAAATAAGTGCACGCGTTGCATAGCTTACAATGCAAACGCGTGCACGTCTGGAGATTTCGTTTCGGGAGCGCGCTGCGCCATCTGGTAGCACCATATGGTCACACGTTCCCGCAGCATGTCCACTTCCCTGCTGCTGAGGCGCGCTCGGGCTGGCGCTAGAACACGCATTGCCAGTTGTCTGAACGAATCAGTGTGCTGGTGAGTTTGTGATCACTTTTTCCCGGGCCTATCACAGCGGCATCAACCAAGGTTACAACTTTGCAGAGGCCGTCAACTTCTGCATTGCAGATTGGGTGAGTATTTATCAAGGTTATGGAACAGCACTGAGTGTGGGGGGCTTCTGGATGGATGTCCAGATCTTGGGCAGAAAGTGCTTCCATTGAGAATCTAAATATATCTGCCACGGGTCCGTTTGTATGCCATGAACCATGGTCATCTCTGTCCCGATATATGCTTTTAATGTGTGGCTTCATTGCGATTTGTTGAGACTGAATTCCCACCTTATTTGTTATTATGAGGAATTCATTGGGACTTTCAACAACTGTCTGTAAACATTGAGTTTCCCAGTGTACGTTTCTGCACCGTTTGCCAATTTAGAAGATCATTTAGCTTAAGTAGTTCCTAGTATTCGGAGAAGTGGAGGGCTTTTTGTAGATTTTAGCATGGTGCTGGAACATAATGGCATCGATTTTAATGTTTGGTTGTTTTCCAACCACATCCTTCTTGAAAGCGTTCTCCTAAATATATGCATAATTTAGTGTTTTTAATGTGCACTGCCTTACTAATCCTCTATGGGTCCCGGAGTAGCGCGCTACTCGCCGAAAAAGCGCTTCGACCTCTCGTCAGGGGTAGTAAGCGCTATATAAATGCAATTACAATACAATACATCAGCAATATAGCAATATAGAAAAAGAATAGCAAATGCTTGTGATACCATTTTTATTAGTTGCTCTGTTTTGGGCACAACGGGTACGGTGTCTGTTTTGTATCAGTATTCAGTTGCTGTAGTGCCTTATCACCCATGACTTGTGTGGTTTATATTCGATGCAGTTTTTTGTTGAACACGATGCCCCTGATGCTTATTTACATAACGGTTAGAGTGGCTGACTGAGAAGCAAGGGAACCAGGTTTGAATCTGACTGGAGGCTCAAACATCCAGTATTGTGATTCTGGGCATATCAATTATTCTCCCTGTGTCTAAAAATAATAATGTGGTGCTCATGTAAAGGGAGCTGATACCTTCAGGTCGAGTTAACGGTATAAAAAAGTGAAAAGCAAAAAATAAAATAAATATATTATGGTAGGGTTTAAGTGGTACGTACTGTGTGTACTATGGGGTTAAAGGAGCACTTGTGTTGTTTTGTGAACTCCATACAGCCTATGTTTTGATTTATGTTTGTATTCCTGATCCAAAACATTTATAATGCAGTGCATTAAATAGATTGAGTTGCGTTTTTTTCCCTTTTGGTTTGGAAGCTCTATAATTTTGACCTGTTGTCATTGTTGCACAGGTCATACAGTTGGGACATGTGATCAAAGTAATTATTGTTTGTATGCAGCATTCCACCATTGTTTTTTAAATGTTTATTTTGCCCACAGACTTCGCTGTTCTTGGTGCACTAGGGAATGTGACTGTCTTTAACATCTCTGCTTTGGCCCTCCCATTGTAGTTTTGCCATGAGCAGTATAAAAAGAGGCCAGTAGCAGGAGCTCTGAGATTGGGCAAGACTGCACTCTATACTCCAGACCTTTTCAAGACCTAGATTGAAAGAATACCCATGGTTCCTTTCCGTAACCTGGCACCCATGTGAAATTCAGGATTCTAAATACTTCAGTGACCGTTTTTTTCTGAGCTTCCCTGATTTAAACAAAATTTTCCTTTGCAAATGTTCCCTTAAAAGCAGGGAGGGTTAGTGAACTTTGAAAGTGTTCAGATGTAAACTGCATCAGTAGTTTACAGGGAGTGATCCAGGCATTTTTCCGGGGTTAAAGGGGAGATATGTGAGAGAAAGAGAGAAGACAGAACAGCCTCTGATAAAAACGTTTGGAAAAAAGGTGCGTTTAGTCTACAATTTTCAGATGAATTGATCCAAAAGCCTCTGGGTTTACAGGTAGTTCTGACTGTGTACTCATGAAACAATACTATACTTTCATAGTGTGCCAAACATGCACACCTCTCCTTGGGGTGTTCGGTATGAGACATGGTTCACCCCAAAAAGCTTTGTATTGAAGGATGGCAAAAAGCTACGATTTTTCTAAAATTTACAGTAAGCCATAGGCAGTACAAATAATCTGGGCATGCAGTTTTACATAACCTCCAATCACTATAAAGTTTTTAAGATGGAAATATCATCTTCTTTCCCCTGGGCTCCCACTTCCTTTCATTTTCCCGACCTGCATCTTTTTGAAGTGAGTTCCGAGTTATAACTGAAAATCTATTTGGAATGGACATGGTGTCAAATAGAAAAGTTGCGCCGATCTAAAGTTGTAGGCAGTGGAGCTAAATCTTCGATCTCAGGCTCAGACACAAGAGCGACCTCTCGGGTGGCAGAGGTCATAATGTTGCTGACAACAGACATATCCCTTAAGATACACCTATTTTGCCAAAACCTGTCCTGAGACAGTAGGTTTAAGAATGATGCCATAAAAACCTATGTACATTTAAATGATGAAAGGCCTCAACAGCAGGGACACTGGAATTATGTGACGGGAGGACTGTAAAGTACCTTTCTTTAAGTTGAATAAAGAAATTAAGTCGAATCAGGAAGTGTATATTGAAGAAAAGTTGACTTATTCTTGAGGTCACCAGCAATCACTGGAGCACGGCTGTTCCGCAGAGTATCCAACCGCTGAATGCAACATTGGAGACTGGGTGAACAGACACCACGAGCGATGCACCTTTGAAAGAATACATTCTGGCAAGGTGCGCGCCGTGGAACATGCAATGCCAGACATATTAATGAACATAGAAGAGTTATTAATAATAACACATTGTAAATTGAACAACACATTACAAGGACCCTATTACTATGATTCAGGGTGGACAAATTATGTGGCAAGAAAAGGCAAAGTATGCAGCGTAATGCGGCATTATTTGTGATAGTATTACTTCATTATTTGGTAATTTCTACACCAGATTAACACTGTGTTGACAAAGGTTTGCCTCATTAGTACCGATTTAACATCACAGCTATAAGAAACAGGTAAGTGAACAGTGAACCTTTGCGAATGACCTTCTACTGCACAGCAAAACATGTTGCTACATGTTTGGTAACATTTGATCAATTTGAGCTAGAAACATTTTTTTTCTTTTGTTAAATTGCTGCATGTTGTGTATGTAGTATATAATAGAAACAAGCATTGCCATAGCCAATAGGTCTCGCCTTTGGGACCTTATAAGTGTTTAGCCACGCAACAGTTGATGTTGTTGCACCAAGGATATTGTGCTGCATAACTAAATACTTAGAAGGTCCCAAAAGCGAGACCTATTGGCTATGCCAATGCTTGTTTATTTTTTATGACTAGAAACATACAAAAAGGAATATACAGTTACAAATATTGTAATTTCTTCAATAGAATAGTTACATAATTCATCATTCAGACATATATGATCCCATAAATACTTTACTATCTGCATATCTCATAGTGAGGTTTCCTTAGTTCATCTATAGCATGGATTGTGTGCTACATTTCAGGATGCTACGATGGAGGAGCTGCTATCGCATGTTTTATATAGCTTGCAGTCTCCCTAATTTAGGGCAGACATCCCTCAGGTCACAACGGACGGCTGAAGCAAATCGAAAAGTTCTTCTATTCTGCAGCTAGTGAGGCTGTAAAACAGCCTCATTATCCTGCCTTGGTACTAAGCCACATCGTAATAGGTGCCCAAATATTTTAACCCTTCTCCCTGGCCCGAAGGCCTTTGCCCTTATATAATGCAGTTTCCTGGACAGGAGTGCTTAACAAACGATGGAGCCAAGCCTGATAGGTAGGAGGTTCAGTATCTTTTCATGGGATGTATGTCGTTACTACGCATGCTTTTACAACGCATGCCTTTACCACGCAACTTTTACAACGCAAGTCGTTACAACGACTTGCGTTGGGGGGTGCTGGATAGTGAATAGTTTAATTGACTATTCCAACTCCAATCCCCGTGGATAGTAGGGAAGGTTTTGGATAGTAAATTAAACTATTCCCTATCCTACAGCGCCCCCCAGCGCAAGTCGTTGTAACAACTTGCGTTGTAAAAGTTGCGTGGTAAAGGTAGTGCGTGGTAAAAGTTGCGTTGTAAACGCTGTTTACCTTTTCATGCCATAGCAATCAGTAACCGAGCCACAGCAACTGCGATAAATACAAAATCCTTTTGTGCTACCCCTGAATTAAACAGAGTGTCATAACCAAATAGCATAAGAGCTGGTCTGATGGGGATTACCCTATTAATTGTCTGCTGTCAAACGTTCTCTATGCCAGTTTTCAAGGCATCTGTTTGATGCATGCATAAAACATATGTATACAATCAGTCGGTCCTGTTCGACATCTAGGGTAATTGTCATTTTCCCTCTCCCCCCCGGCCGAACAGCTTCGCAGGTGTATAATACAAATTAAAAATTGTCTTATAGTGCTGGGCCTTCAGATGTGCCGATAAGAAGACTTTCAACGCCATTTCAATCGACATATCCAAGTCTACCTCCCCATCCCCCAGCTTTGCTGCCCACTTTACCTCAGTTTTCTCCTGGTTATCAGGGAGGGTTTCTATTAAAATCGTATAATAATCTCTAATTCTACCATCCCCTCGGCTCATTGTTTCCAATATTTGGATTTTAAGAAAGTTAAGGGACCCAGTGCGCAAACTCTTAAGACATTCCCTAATCTGTATATATTTAAATTGCGTTCTGCTGTCTATCCCTAGATTTTGCACTAAATCTACAAATGGTATAATCTCTGCATTATTATTTAGGTTAACTATCCTACCTATTTCGACCTGCTCCCAGCTTCTCCCCATTGTATCATACAGCGCAGCCAGGAGTAGGGAGGAGCGCCATAGGGGCGTGTACCTACTGTATCTTGGAACTTTTAACAGTCTGCAAACTTTACTCCAAATCTTCCAAGCCGCCTTTATGCACTTAAACAGTGTCTTTTTATAACAGCTAGGTTCTAGCTGTCTAAGGAAAAGCCCCTCTGCCTCTTTTCCGATAGCTAAATGATAGATACTGGGTAGATCTAGATCACCAGTTCTCAAACTATCTGTTACAGGCAGAGTACCCATCTGTTGTAGTGCAGCTGCCCAATAATAAAACAGCAGATTCGGGACAGCCCAGTCCCCCCGTCTCGAGGGAGTGTCATAGTTTTCAATGTCCGTCAGGTTCCAAATAAAATTGGAGAACATTGTATTCATTTTTTGCATAGTAATAGCTGCTAGTTCAAGGGGGATGGAACGAAACAGATCCAGCACTTTAGGGAAGATTTCCATTTTTTTTAATTCTGTTTATTAATATACATCGACATAAAATACACAGTACAGAGGATTCGGTACAATTTTATTTAGCAACGACAAAGAGCAACAGTTCTTTGTGACATTACATTGGGAAAGCGGGTTACGGGGTAGGGGAATCATCCTGATCAATGCTACATGGAGGGCTGCATATATCTCCTCGGTAGGAGTTCCAAGGGCTCCAGATTCGGGACCATTTTTTAGGGCAGCCCCGGGCTGAATAAACCGTATTTTCTCAATACATGCACCAGTCGAGGTCTTTTTCCCAGGCCTCTACTGCAGGGGGCTGCACTGCTCCCCATAGTTGTGCAATATTTCTCTTTACCAGCATTAATCCCAGTGTAGCCCACTGTGTTTGGTAACTATTCACATCAGTAGGTTCCCATATATTCAGGTGGCACCTATGCATTTCTGGGAGAAGGGCTAAGGCAAGTACATCACTCAATATGTAGTGTATTTTCCCCCAATAGGATTGTATGTGTTTGCATTCCCATATTATATGCATGAATGTGCCTACTTGGCCACACAGTCGCCTACATTCTCCTCCTTCATCAGCCCTTCCCATTTGTACCAGTCGAGGCCCTGCAACATACACTCTGTGAAGAATTTTGAGCTGCACTAGTCTGAGTAGAGCTGAGATTGCCACCACCCTTGGGGAAGATACCGCCTCTTGTCATTCTTCATCGTCCATCTCGATGCCATCCCTTACCCATTTCTCCGGTAGTTTCTGGAGGGGATCTGTCATATTGTTGATCAATTTCTTATATGTTAATGAAATAGTTTTCTCGGGCAGATGACCATCCAGCAATCTATCTTCTAACGGGGAAGATTCAGGGGGGAAGGAGTCTCTCGGAAGGTGTGATTGCAGTGCGTGGCGGACTTGTGTGTATTGAAATCGCTCTGTTACGGCTAATTCATGCTGTTGCTTTAGAGAGGCAAATGTCTTCACTTCGCCCTTCTACCACATATCTTTAATTTGCGAGATTTCAATGAGTTCCCACCTATCGAATCCCTTCGACTTCCATAGGTTACCCAGCTTTTCAGAGTCCCATAAAGGGGTTGCTAACGTAAGTTTCTGCCCCCATCCTAGGGTTTTGTTGACGGTATGCCAGACCTGAACTGAGTGTTTAGTTGGGCCCGTCAGTGGGTAGCGGTTAGGTTTCAAGTAGAGTGCCCTATTATAATTCTCCCTGGGAGGAGCCACCTGTCCATGGTATATCCGGGATCATCGGGGTGACCATAGGTACCATGATTAATGGCCGCAAGATACGCTGCCCAGTATTATTTTTTTTATATCTGGGAGGCCAATTCCCTCATCATACCAATTCAATGTGGGTTTGTTCAGTGCAATGTGAGGCGTCCCGCCCCATAACAAATCCCTCTGGAGGCCCTCGATTTCTTCAAAGTAGGTTATCAGGACCGGGTCTAGTGAATTCTGCAAGGCATATAAAAACGGAGTAACAACATCATCTTAAAGAGAGACGCTTTGCCCAATAGTGAGAGAGGAAGCGTTTTCCAACTGGCTATGTCTCGTTTAAGCCTCTGTAGCGGAGTGAGAAGATTTCAATTGAAGCAGAGTGCTTGGCCCAAGGAGATAAAGATCCCCAGATATTTGAAGCCTAGTGAGCTAAATTGTATTGTGAAGTCTTGGGGTAAAGAGGGGGTTGGTCTCCCTTGAGAATCTAAAACAGGAATTTATTCCAATTGATTGATAACCCAGAGAATCTGCCGAAGATTGCCAGGATGTCCAGGACCGCCACCAGGGACTTCCCAGGTGCCGCTCGTAGTCGCTTTTGGATTCTGACAATCTGTCTGCTGCTTTGGAGGAGTACTGTGGTTCTGAAAAATCTGGATTCATATTCTAGTACTGGAATCGAGAATAAAAACTTCGTCGAAATAGGACGAATTTGGTATCAGAAGACCGAGAATGACGAGTACATCAAGTACATGTATTTTCGGCATATTCGAGTGACGATTTCACCTCGAAATCGTCTTTTTCCTTCTAAACCCTTAGCTGCATGTTGCCCTTTACATAGGCCTTAATCCAGTTGAATTTGATTCCACAAGGACACATACTCCTTAATCGACTTCTCCCTGACCCCAGTACAAGTTAGAACCATTGCCCCAGGCCGAACTCGTTAGGTCAGTTCCCTCCCAGTGGCCGAGCAAGATAGCATCTAGGCCCAACCAGCCATAAAACCATTTCAGCGCGCACACCTGCCATATCTCGCTCACATCTTTCTCCACTCCTTTTCTTCACCTGCTTTATGATGGGGAGGTGACCATTTTTATTAGGGGTCCAGCGATATCTGATGAAATGTTGGGCCTTGCCGGATGATTTGTTAGGGGCAGCACGACGTGAAATATGTACATGTCATCATGACTCTGCTTTTCTTTTGTAATCAGTAACCATAAATGAAATACCACGAATCCAAGGAATGTTTTGCCCAAGGCTGAATATTATGTATAAGAAGGGAAGCCTAACTTCGTGAAAGTGTGCAGTCTCCTGAATATACTCGTATTGTACTTCTAGGACCCTGTCACCTTGGTTGCAGCCAATAAACTAATCTTTGACTTCACCTGGAAGACTCCGAGTTTCTGTAGGTCTGACTCAGGAGAACCCGAGGTCTCTGGGTGTTGATCCCCTGGCACCGCTGGGTTACCGGTTCTGTGCCGGTTCTTAAAAACCCAGTACCTCAGTTGGCGCCCAGTGTTTGGGGCGATTCCAGTGGTACCAATCAGCCTGAAGATCGTGAGGAGCTTCGTGTGAAAATTCCGGAGGAGGGCCCACCACCTCATCGACCCCTGCATGTCGACGTGGTCCGAAGGTCTTTACTGCGAGGTTCCCCGCTTCCAGACGGCTACAAGGACTGCTGCCCTGGCTATCGCCCTGATGTTGGACCCTTGAAATTTTCGGTAGAGCGAAACGCTGAGACGAGTCTTCTGGTGAAGCCATCGATAGTTTTCAGTTAAGTATAAGTGGAGCGTCTCCCGGTCCTTAGTTGGACTTACTTTGTGGTATCTTGGAGATACAAAAGGTTTTTATTGGTACTTGCAAGCACCATAACCGAAGGACTCGTGTATTCACGAGAAATATCGTAATCGATAAATCCTTTGAAGTTTTGGAACTAGACTAGAGAGCGAGGATGCCTAGTCTTAGACTTGGGAATTGGTTTTGTCTTGGTAGTAATAATAGGGACTCCCGATTGGAGGACTCATGTCCGGTTCCTCCAGTTGGAACTCCGACTTACGAACTATACGTTAAACATGGGGTAGGCCCCATCGTTTACAACGAGGTATGGATTAAATACACTAGGAAAGATGGTGTTTTAAAATGGCCCCAATATGGTAGCTTTGATTCTGAAATCTTAGACAACCTTGAAGTTAAACTCTTCAAAAAGAAAGCCCGGCCGGCGATGTTTGACTCTTTCCGCTTATGGCGCAAAGAAGCCAAACAAAAAGAAATTAAATTAGCTAAGAAAAATAAGAGAGAAGGGGGACTTTCAGTAATGCAAGCTGCCGTGCAGTTTAAAGATAATGAGGAAGAGCAGATAAATGAGCAGTTGCACAGGCAACGTAAAATGGCAATAGATAAATGTTATCCAGTTTTGCCGTCTCTTCAGCAAGGGACAGCAAAAGAGCGTGAAAAAGACCCATTAATGTCGCAATTATTAACTTCACCACCCCCCTATGCGCAGAATGCCACAGCACCCCCGCAACCTTTAGTTGCACAAACTGCGCTTCCGGCTCTTCCACAGCACCCACCAGCTGTTCTTCAGCTGGCTCCTACTTTTCCGGTGCAGCCTCCTCCAGGCCCACCGACCACTTCTGTTTCACCTGTGTTTTCTACGATTTTACCTACTGTATTTTCTACATCTCCTAATGCCCCCTCTATGATTTTGCCTAGTACCACATCTATTATTCCTGATACCTCTTCTGCCACCTCTACCCCCGCCTTATCTCACCCCGTTTTTCATCTGTTTGTCCTTCAGCCTCACCTTCCATTCGGCAGAAAATGGCCAGTACTGTTACTAATCTTCTTTTACCTCTTTTCGGGTCGCCTGCTACGACCCCTAACATAGGAAGAAGACAGTTGCGAAGTCAACTGCCTGATTATCATTTGAGAGATTCCCTGAATAGTTTAGCTCGGAAATGGGTCCTGGACACTGCAAAATATGATGTACAGTCTGTCATGGAAGTTTTCCATCAATGGGAAGCAGCGACACAGAGATATGTGTACGAACAGATGTGTGTCTTTCTTGGCGAAGATTTAGAAGACAATGATCAAGAATGCATCCCACAAGAGATGTGTCGTGTACGATTTAAATTTGGAGAGGGTATGATTGTAGGTCCCGATGTGGAAAAGGCAGTTGAAATGCTATTTTCATATCGAAGTAAGGGAAGCAGTTCTGGATCGCCATCGGAATCCAGTGCATCTAGTAGGAAAAAGGCACGACAATACCCTATGAGAGAAGTTCCCCCACAATGGAGAGAGGGTGACGCGACAGCTGTCCCACCTGTCCTGCCCCACTTTCACCGCGTATGGGTACATGTCCCATGGAAGCGAGCTGAAGTTTTAGCACTCAAACAAACACTACCAGATCCGCGTAAAAATCCTGCAGGGTACTATAAAGAATTGTCGCAAACTGCTGGGTCATGTATAATGAATTTGGCCGATATCGATATGTTATTCGGGAACGTTGTTCCACAGCCTTTATGGGGAAAAATTCGCCATGTAGATCATGACCAGGAATTAGGTGACACGTGGGTTAATATTACTGCTGCAGATGCACGACAAGTTGGTGGTGCCAAGCCTGAGCCTCTGATAGCAGAACTACCTGGTAGAATAGTAGATTACATGAAAACGATAATGCCTGCAATACGCGTAAATTGGGATAAGTTATCTGCATGCAAGCAAAAGAAAGAAGAAACTGTTTCAGATTTCTTCACCAGATTTGAAGAAACATTCATTGACCACAGCGGTCAAGATATGACCAAAGAAGGTGGTCAGAGATTGTTTGTCGATAAATTTGTGCACAACCTACTTCCAGACTTGTGTAGGAAATTGAAAGATTCGGAAAGTTCTTGGGCAGTCTCATCGTCAGCCCAGATATTAGCCACCGCACAGTACTACGAGAATAGAGACAAAGATGAGAAAGATAAAGTAGAGAAGAAAACTAGAGAACTCAAAACAAAGGTTTTACTACAGCAAGCCTATCCGCCACGTGGTGGTGGTAATAAAAATAATAATGGTCAGAATAACTACCAGAACACTTTTCAGCAGCCTCAGAGAAACTTGCAAAGATTCGATTACAATCAAAACCGCGTAGGTCCCAATCAGTGTTTATACTGCAAACAAGAGGGTCATTACAAATATGACTGTCCTGCCCTACCACAACGTGCAAATGGAATTTCTGGCGTAAGAGGTCGTGGTAGTCAGCAAGCGCCTAGAGGTAGAGGGCGTGGAAACGCCCCTCAGGACGCACGTCCCCTTCCACCACAAAACTCTATGAACAGGTTTGACCAGCAAAATAACGTATCTGACAGGACAGCTCAATACTACGTTGACGAGTATTACACAGAAAATGAGCAGTGGGAGAGTAATGATTGCTAGGACAGCCTAAGACAAGGAGAGGGAGTTGTTTCAGTTCCAGTAGATAGAGTGGACCTTACGTTGAGGTGATTACATCGGGTGTGTCAGAACCTTTTCTGTTGGATACTGGTGCTACAAAGAGTTCTATTATGCACTCCAAACTCCCTGGCGCACCTTTGTCTGGCGAAATGAACGTTTCCGTAGGTTTTTCTGGCGCCCCGGTTAGAAATCCGATTTCTGACCCTTTATCTCTTTCTGTTGGTCCTTGTGAATTCGAAGCACCCCTTATTTTGACAACAGGTTGTGGTGAAAATTTGCTAGGATTAGATTTGCTAAAAAGATTGTATGCGACTTTGTACTGTTCCCCCTCAGGAGTACAACTTACTTTAGGTAAGAAAGTGGTTTCTCCCATGTATTTGTCGAGAAATGCACTTCCAGAAGAATTGGCACTTCTCCCAGATATTCTTTGGGCTACTGGTCCGAATGATGTAGGTCTTTTAGAAATTCCACCGTATGTTGTAACATTGAAGTCGAATGTCAAAATGCCACGAATTCCCCAATACAGAATATCCAATGTGGGCGAAAAAGCTTTGCTAGCGATTGTTTACGAGTTGATTGAAAAAGACGTAATTGAAGAAACACGAGGCAATGTTTGCAATAGTCCTGTTCTGCCTGTTTTAAAACTAACTGACCCTTCTCAGCCACCTGTGTATAGATTTGTGATTGATCTTAGAGAAGTAAATAAGATAGTGGTGCCACAATTCCCAGTTGTCCCCGACATTACAACATTATTGACTATGATTCCAGCCTCTGCCACCTGGTTTTCGGTGATTGACCTGAAGAATGCTTTCTTCAGTGTCCCGATTGCCGAGGAAAGCAGGGATATTTTTTCCTTTAGTTTAGGTGGTCGCAGTTTCCGCTTTAAACGCGCCCCTCAAGGCTACTGCGAAAGCCCCTCAATATACAGTCAAGCTCTGAAAAGTCAGCTTGACACAATGGGTTTGCCCAAAGGTTCCACTCTCGTACAGTACGTGGACGATTTGCTCATCGCTGCGGATACTGAGAAAATATGTAAAATGGCCACGTTGGCATTACTGCGTCATCTATGTGATCTGCATCACAAGGTGTCACTTTCCAAGCTTCAATATTGCCGACAAGAAGTGACCTACTTAGGTCATCTCTTATCGAAGGAGGGAAGGAAACTGACCCCAGAAAGAATTCAGGCAATAGCAAAATTGCATGTGCCAAGAACGCAGAGAGAAGTACGCGCTTTCTTGGGCATTACATCGTACTGTAGACAGTGGATTCCAAATTTTTCGTTATTAGCCAAACCCTTATTGGCACTAACGTGTACAAATACACCCAATCCCATTCCTTGGTCTGATGAGTGTCAGAAAAGTTTTCTCGAATTACGCACAGCATTATGTTCGGCCCCTGTGTTAGGTAACCCCAACTACAGTAAACCTTTCACATTATATGTCCACGAGAAGGAGGGCTGTGCATTGTCTGTACTGACTCAGTTATACGGAGATAGACAGCGGCCATGCGCCTATTTTTCGTCAACTTTGGATCCGGTAGCACGAGCATTGCCAAGTTGTTTAAGGGCCACAGCAGCAGCAGCTGTTTCTATTCGACAGTCTGCAGGTCTAGTAATGAATAATACACTAATCGTGATGGTCCCGCATGCAGCAGACACGTTGTTAAATAGGACCAAGACACAGCACTTAACTAGTGCTCGACTGTCCAGTTATGAATTGACGCTACTAGCAAGCCATGTGCACATAAAAAGGTGCAGTACCTTGAACATAGCCACATTGTTACCAATTACAGAGGAATCGGATGCTTCAGAACAGCACGATTGTTTCCTCAGAACAGAGGAAGAGACGAAAGGGAGAGTTGATTTATTCGACACTCCTCTTGCTGAATGTGATGGTACATTATGGGTGGATGGTTCATGCTTTAAACTCCCAAATGGTAATGTGACTACAGCATATGCGGTCACAACTTTGCACACAATCATTGAAACTGCGCGAATACCACATGGTTCAGCTCAAGCCGCTGAACTCGTGGCACTGACGAGAGCATGTGTGTTATCCAAAGGAATGAAAGTGACTGTCTATACCGACAGTCAGTAGGCTTTTGGAGTGGCTCACAGTTTTGGACGATTGTGGAGAGAACGTGGGTTCCTGACTTCGCATGGAGCTAAGATTCAGCATGGTCAGTTGGTGAATGAGCTTCTTGAATCACTGACGTTGCCCCTGAAAGTAGCGATCGTGAAATGTAGTGCTCACAAGAAAGTGACTCATGATGTTGGTCGTGGAAATGCATTTGCTGATGAAACTGCTAAGGGAACTGCAAAGAATATGATGAGCCGAATGTATGTTGTGAGCCCAGAAAGACGGACTGGTGATGTTGGAATATGTGAACACACGATAGAAAGTGTGAAGTCCATCCAAGCTGAGGCCACGGAGAAAGAGTTAAGCATGTTGAGGGAAAGTACAGGGAGAATGGATGCGAATGGTTGTTGGATTGAATCGACAAAGCAACCGAGATGGTTGTTACCCGATGCATATGTGCCTGCAGTGGTTACAATGGCTCATGGGATGGCCCATATCAGCGCGAAAGGGATTTGCGAGTTGTTGGCCCCAGTGTGGAAGAATTCAGGGATTCCCAAGTGTGCAGAGAATGTTGTCAAGAATTGCATGGTATGTCTGAAACACAATCCTGGTAGGGGAACCCCAACTCCAGCTGGTCATTTTGCACCTCCTACGTATCCGTTCGAGGTTTTGCAGCTAGATTTCATACACATGGAGAGGTGCAACAACTTAAAATACGTGCTCGTGGTTGTTTGTGCCTTCTCAAGATGGGTAGAAGCCTATCCCCTAAGGGACAATACTGCCTTGTCCACAGCGAAAGCCCTTGTGAAAGAGTTCTTCCCCAGGTTCAGAATGCCTAGAATGGTCTGGTCTGACAACGGAAGTGAATTTGTGGGTTGTGTGATGAAAAGAGTGTGTGAAGGGCTAGGCATTAGGCAGAAGTTCCATGCTGCAAATCACCCCCAATCAGCTGGATTAGTGGAATGTTACAATGGCACGCTTAAACTTAAATTGGCCAAAATCCAAGCGAGCACAGGTCTTAAATGGCCTGACGCTCTACCCTTAGCACTCCTATCCACCAGAATGGCTGTGCATTCGCGAGTGAAACTCAGCCCCTATGAAATAATCTTTGGTCGGCCAGCCAACATATGGGGAGTGCCTAGGCCCACGAAGTTTAGCGAGCTGCAACACCCCATTCTGCTTGACTATTTGTATGAATTGACGGCTAAATTGCGTGTTTTATATCAACAGGTCCACAACACCTTGCCTCCGGTCTCTGAGACACCGGGTCACTCCATTGACCCCGGTTCCTGGGTGCTTGTCAGAAACTTCCAAAGAACAAGAAACGACCAGCCCAGATGGACCGGGCCTCACCTCGTCCTCCTGTCTACAAGGTCGGCTATTAGGGTGGAGGGGAAGGCCAATTGGGTCCACGGGATCCATTGTAAGAAAATACCCTTCCCTCTGCCACATGACCAATGGGTCCGGACAGGAGGCACTGACTCAGAGCGCACAACTGATGAACGTGTAAAAGAAGCTAATCCTGATTGTGAAAGTGGGAAATTTTTTCAAGACACTGCGCCACCATCAGAACAATTGAACTCTGTGGAACCTGAGCTACTATTTCTGGACCAGACAGTACCGGGGAAAAGACGCTACAAATTGCGACCAAGAAAAACAGACTAAAGTAAACGTGATTTATTTTATGATCCGAGAGAAAAACCTGTGGACTAATAAAAAATGTTTTTTTTCCCCAAATCCTATTTTTGAAAGAGCAGATTCTCCCATCTAGGTAACTTGCTTATTTTTGTTTTTTTTGAACCGCCATCCGGGTTCCGCTGCTAGGGTCGCGGTTGATTAAAGACTTTTGGGTGCAGCTAACGACGATAGGTCGCTGGTTCCAGTTGGTCCAAGGGAGCTGCCCTAGACTGACGGAAGCATCCTTTAGCAGAAACAACCTACCGCCGCGGGCAGCACCTTAGAGAGGATGGAGTTTCCTGATGTGGAGAGGCCTGCCAAACAAATGAACTTTAAGCAGAGACTTTTGAAAACAATAAGGAAGAAAATTTTTATAATAATGTGTATTTTTATGCTATTTAGCGTAATGGTCTTTTTGATAAGCTATGTTTTATTCTCTTTTCATGTGACATTTGCGCCCACTACATCACCCATACCTCCTCCTACTGTTTCCTCTCATTCTTTCCACCCTTTGCCTGACCACGAATCAAATAGGAGATTAGAGTTCATTAATAACTCCTTCGTTCAGTTATTACACCAACACCAACTTGTAATGAACACAACCAACTGTTGGGTGTGTGGTCTCATGCCCCACACCACGGATAAAGGTATCCCCTATTTGGTCCTGCCATTTAGTCACAATGGGTCAGTATGGGCATATAGGACAATCATATATGCACGAGAAATCCAACCCCTACGTTCTGTAAAAGACAACCTCAAGACTAGCGCCCTAGTCAAGGGTATAGTTGACATGATCAAGGAAGTAACTTCTTACGAAGATACCCCGGATGATGAGATACTTGCATATGTAGGTTGGAATGTGACCGGATATGGCATTACATTAAGTGAGAAACAGCAAGCCAGGAGATCGTCCCCTATCTGGATCGTACCCCATCAAGGTCACCTGTGTCTGCAAGGTATTGGTAGGAATCCCAGAGCTCAGCTAGGGAAGAGTATCTGTACAGAAACGTACGTTTTTGGATCCCAGACTTCCCCTGCCTTTTTAGCCGCTAAGGGTACTTATTTCATCTGCCATGATAGAGCCTATACATGGTTGCCCCCTGAATTCTCGGGCTCATGTTTTGTTTCATTCCTGTTACCTCCCACCTACACAGCAGCGGCGGATTACCATCGGACAAGGGTAGTTAGAGGTGTTCTGAGTAAAGAAGACACTGCAGGTCAAGAATTTGGTGACTTTGCAATGGGTGTCCTGCCGTTCTGGGGAGCCATGGCTAACAGCAGAAACATAAGGCAATTGACAAGGGTAGTTGAATCCACCGTGATTGAAACTGCTGGTGCCCTTAGTAACCTGACTGCTGAGCTCCAGTCGGATCGATTGATGACCCTTCAGAACCGGGTCGCTTTGGATGTAATCCTGGCGGACCGAGGTGGAGTATGCAAATTGATCCAGTCCAGTTGTTGCATTTTTATTCCAGATAATGCTCCGACAGTGTACGGGGCCATCTCCAAACTACATAAGATTTCCGAATCTATTCATGTGGATAAAGGAGATTGGTCGTTAATGGGATGGTTCTGGGAACTGATATCTGCCTGGGGATGGAAAATTCTGATGGTCATTGGGATGGTCTTAGCCATTATTTCCCTGTTCTGTCTATGCATACAGTGTGCTCCTGCAATATGTGGCCTCTGTGTTACATCATGTGTAAGGAAACCTGTGTCAAGACATGAGCTCAGCACTAGAATGATGTTGCAGCAACATCTCAATGACTTTAGGAATATAGATCTGGACTCAGATTAACATGAGGATAGATTAATTGCCTATGTAAGGGCAAAAGGAGGGTCTGTGGTTCTGAAAAATCTGGATTCATATTCTAGTACTGGACTCGAGAATAAAAACTTCGTCGAAATAGGACGAATTTGGTATCAGAAGACCGAGAATGACGAGTACATCAAGTACATGTATTTTCGGCATATTCGAGTGACGATTTCACCTCGAAATCGTCTTTTTCCTTCTAAACCCTTAGCTGCATGTTGCCCTTTACATAGGCCTTAATCCAGTTGAATTTGATTCCACAAGGACACATACTCCTTAATCGACTTCTCCCTGACCCCAGTACAAGTTAGAACCATTGCCCCAGGCCGAACTCGTTAGGTCAGTTCCCTCCCAGTGGCCGAGCAAGATAGCATCTAGGCCCAACCAGCCATAAAACCATTTCAGCGCGCACACCTGCCATATCTCGCTCACATCTTTCTCCACTCCTTTTCTTCACCTGCTTTATGATGGGGAGGTGACCATTTTTATTAGGGGTCCAGCGATATCTGATGAAATGTTGGGCCTTGCCGGATGATTTGTTAGGGGCAGCACGACGTGAAATATGTACATGTCATCATGACTCTGCTTTTCTTTTGTAATCAGTAACCATAAATGAAATACCACGAATCCAAGGAATGTTTTGCCCAAGGCTGAATATTATGTATAAGAAGGGAAGCCTAACTTCGTGAAAGTGTGCAGTCTCCTGAATATACTCGTATTGTACTTCTAGGACCCTGTCACCTTGGTTGCAGCCAATAAACTAATCTTTGACTTCACCTGGAAGACTCCGAGTTTCTGTAGGTCTGACTCAGGAGAACCCGAGGTCTCTGGGTGTTGATCCCCTGGCACCGCTGGGTTACCGGTTCTGTGCCGGTTCATAAAAACCCAGTACCTCAGTACCGTGTTTAATTTCTTGTGGATACCGCCGGAGACCGGGACTGCGAGGTCCACCAGGCTGTGCGCTTGACGATCCTGCACACCTGCCGCCTCTTCCCGGGTCTCCTCCCCTCTGCCTGCTCATCTCACTGGCCCTTAAAGACGACTCGCGGCCCCCGCTCCGAGGGAGCCGCTCGTAGTCGCTTTTGGATTCTGACAATCTGTCTGCTGCTTTGGAGGAGTACCGTGTTTAATTTCTTGTGGATACCGCCGGAGACCGGGACTGCGAGGCCCACCAGGCTGTGCGCTTGACGATCCTGCACACCTGCCGCCTCTTCCCGGGTCTCCTCCCCTCTGCCTGCTCATCTCACTGGCCCTTAAAGACGACTCGCGGCCCCCGCTCCGCGGGAGCCGCTCGTAGTCGCTTTTGGATTCTGACAATCTGTCTGCTGCTTTGGAGGAGTACCGTGTTTAATTTCTTGTGGATACCGCCGGAGACCGGGACTGCGAGGCCCACCAGGCTGTGCGCTTGACGATCCTGCACACCTGCCGCCTCTTCCCGGGTCCCCTCCCCTTCACTTGTGCCCCATGTTATAGGAGGCTCCTCCACGCGTGAGCGGGACGCGTGTGCGGGACAAAGACCGGGACGAATCCCGGACTAAGGGCGGACCCTCTGAGACTCTCAGAGGCCAAAGTAGGCCGGGCTGGGCCCTTTCTCTTTCACTTTTAATCTGATGGCATCGTCCCTTCATTGGCTTTGTACTTAACTTGTGTTTCCTTGTTGGCACATTCTCACTTTGTATATTTGTTTTGTTGATTTATACAAAACTATATATATTTGATTTATTACTTTGCTTCACAGTTTATAGGTGATATTTCCTTTTTCATCTATTATTTTTACTATGACAGCTAAAAAGCTTCGTTCAGGGAGGCTTTTGTTAGGAAGGTCTTGTGCGAAAACCAGGTCTAACCCACTCAGAAACAAGGAGGTCCAAAATTTGCAACTTAAGGGCCAGAGTCAGCTATTTCAATTATGGGAGAAACCTAAAGATAAGAACAATCCCTTGGAAATGGATGTAGTGAGCTCTTCTGGGGGGCTTCCCAAGCCGGTCCTGGAGGGTCCTCCTATTGAAGTTAAACTTGATATGCATACACAGTCTTGTGTAGAATTAAATTCGTCAAATCCTACTGCGTCCCCTATTATTAAATCTCCCTATCCTAAAGCTGTATGTGTGCAGCAGCAAAATATCCTTACAATTTTTGGGGCCAATCTGACTCAAGAACTAATAGGAGAGTCCCCCAAAAGGGAAGTAGGTAACGAAGACTCCCAAATGTTGGACATTGATTTGGAACTCTGTGGGCGTTATCTTACGGAAGGATCTTCGAAGCTATTCGAGGCCTCAAAAACCCCGCTCGGCTCCGCTCCCTCTGGTCTTCAACTCTATACCAGCTCACCTTCACTTGCATCTCAAGATATTTCCTCCCAGTCTAATATCTCAAATAGCCCTGAGCTGAATTTATCTGGTATCCATCCTACTTTTCTTCCATGTCCAGAGAACCCTGATAAACCCATTTCAGAATCCCTGATTGCTTTGGAACATCTGCTGTCCTCTATATTATTGTTATTGGGTAAATTCGTGGGCAGCAACGATTGTGTTTTTGACACAGTTACCCAGATATTAAAGGTCCTCTTAAATAATTCTCTGGAAAAGTCACCGGGTACAGTTATCCATGAAGATCTGCTAGGGCTTAAAGCTGCTGGTGAGGCTCCCTCTGGATTGGGGCAATTAAAATTACATTTCCCCCGTATCTCAGACTTGAAATCCTCGCCTGTTCTCTCCAGAAACGAGGTTAAATCGAGTGAGCTTCTATCTGTCCCTAAATCCTCCGCACATAATTGTATTGCGGACTTAGATCTTGAAGTTGTTGAAGATATTGACGCAGCAGTTGTCCCAAACTCTGCTGTAGAGTTCTTTCCTATCTTCGCACAAGAAACTAAGGAGAAGGGGGAAAAGGAAATTGTGGAAAAGCAAAGAAAGTGTAGAGGAAAAAAGAGGAAACCTTTACGTCGAATCAAAAAGAAGAGACAGAGACAAATAATTTTTGATGAGGTTTTAGATCAGTATGCTAAGAGGGATGATAAGATCCTTTTGCCGGCTACTGTTGGGATTGAAGATGGTAACAGTGATCAGGGCCCCAATATGCTATGTGATGATGCTCTTCTCTCCGCTGTTGAGTATAATGATATAATTTCCAGCTGTACGAATCCTAATTCTGAAAACCCCAATATCGGAGTTGGGAAATCTACAATCCCTTTTCCGGCAGTGAAGATAATAAAAACCGCCTCAGAGCCTACCTCAACTCTTAATCCAACCGCTCCTCCCTTTTTATCCTCGGTAAATGAGGCAGTTCATTCTAATAAATCTTTGGTATTTCCAATGGAGGATAGCATTGATACGCTGAAGTTGGATTTTCTCCCTCTCTTTGATACCGAATTAATAATGAATAGATCTTGGTTACTCAGGTGTTTCAAGGAGATGGAGAGTTTGAAATTAATCCAAACCAGCGATATTGATTTAGTATCAATTCTGGGAGTTGAGGCAAATTCTTGTACTAGGGTATGGTTCTACTCTAAACTCATTGTGAACCTTATTCTGAAGCACGCTGAGAGTTTTCAGAGCCGAGGGATTGATGTGATGCCCATTTTCCCCCTCTGTAGAGCGGACGCCTCCGATCGGAGGTCTCAAGGCTCGAGACAAGCTGGGCCTTCGTTTACCTTTGAGGATTTAAAGATCTCCCTCTCTAAATCTAAACGCCTAGTGACACATATAATTCCTTCCTCTTCATCTCTCAGTGGAAATGAAGTAGAAGATAGTCAGCAATGGAATTGGTTACCTGGAGCCTTATCTAATAAAACTTCCGATAATCCAAAATTATTTTCTCATCTTTAGCAACAGCTTAAAAATCATTTCATGGAATGTTGCTGGAATTAATAATTGTCCCGATAAAATGCAATATCTCTACTCCCTAGGGGCCAATGTGATTTGTATTCAAGAGACGTGGTGTGTAGACAAAATGATTGTGGGTAGGGACTACATTGTCCTAGAAGGAGGGGCAGTGGCTGCCAAGAGAGGACATGCTAAAGGGGGTATTGCATGCCTGTTGTCTAATCGTATAAAGTGGGATTACTCACACCACCTAGATCCGAGTAACCTCTTTCAGGCTGTGACTCTATTTAGTTTTGATAACGTGAAAAAGAAACACCCCCTGGTAATAATAAATGCTTACATCCCCCCTGATGATTGTTTTAATGAAGTGTTAAAACTTGTTTTTGCCTTTATTATACAAATTAAGGATACTACTCCCTCCCCTCACGTAATTTTATTGGTCAATTTCAACTGCAAAGTCTCCAATTTAAGCTTGGATTTATTTAGAAATAAGCTTAAAGAGGAAAACTTCCAGATCCCACAACCTCTTTTTCCAGAAAAAATAAGGACAATTAAGAGAGGGAAACTGCTCCTGCAAGAATTGTCTGAAACCGAGGGCATCATAGCTAATGGAAGACTCCCCTCTGACACTCCTGCGTCTTTCACGCATATATCCTCTCATAGTGAATCGATTCTGGGTTATATAATCGTTGACTATTGCATTTTTTATCTTTTACGGGATTTGGTGGTTTCACAGTCTGTTTTCAGTGACCATAAGATAATTTCTTTAACCCTTTCTATATCTCCGCCCCCCGCCGATCCCTGGATTTTAAACGGTGATCAGGTCAATTTTGATATTAAAACCGGAAGGTGTTTCCGGAACTCTAATGCTATGAGGGGTCTGGAACACATTCTTGATATGACACTAAAAGATCTCCACAACTGGCCAGGGGCTGAATTAATTTCCTTTGAGGGTTTTATGAAGAAGGTCACCTCAGTTGCTAGAAAAACTAACTCAACTATAAAAAAAATCCTACCCCCTAGATCAATTATCTCCCTAAATAAGGAAATAAATAAATTAGTAAGGGAGCAATACCTGTCTAGATCACCTGAAAGATACCGAAAAATTGCCCTCTTAAAAAGAAGGAGACGAAGGGCCAAGATACAAATAAAAAAAGAAAAAGAAGATTCTTTCTGGATCAGTTTGCGAGAGGCCGCAGTAAATGGTCATGTTAGACTCTTTTGGTCCATAATTGGAGAAGGATGTGGAACTAGAGTTAGTTCTCGTCCTGTTCCCATTCCGGAGCAAATCTGGATTACTTACATTACTAACTTGTATGCCAGTAATGGGCCTGCTGTTGAGAATATGTTATCCGATATTGATAGTGATCTTTTAATTGATTACCCTTCAGAGAGAATTATTGAATTAGCGATTAAGGAATTCCGCCTCTCAGGTGCAATGGGGCCTGATGAGCTCCCTATTTCTGTTTTGAAGCGGGACCCCGTTTCTTGGAGTAAAATTTTATTCTTTGTGTTTAGGTTTTGTTTCTTGAATAAATCTGTCCCCTCGTCTTGGAAAGGGAGCATATTGGTACCATTGTTCAAGAAGGGTGATAGGAATGAACCTAAGAATTATCGGCAAATTGCCCTTCTCAACGCAATTGGTAAAGTTTTCTCCATATGTCTCCTTTATTCCATTAATGACTGGGTTGAGAGGAATCATATTTTACCTCTAGAACAAACAGGTTTTCGTAAAGAACATGGCACTTTGGATAACCTTACCGCACTACAGATTATTTCTGATAAGTATGTAAAGATACGTGGAGGAAGAGTATATGCAGCATTCATAGATTTCTCCACGGCATTCGACAAAGTGGATCGGCCGTTGCTGTGGAGAAAACTAGCTGCTCTAGGTATGCCTCCTCTCTTATTAGATTTGGTTAAGGCCCTTTATTCTGATACATGGTGCCAAGTCCTTCTAGGGGGGGATAGGGGGCTATCTCGAATTATTCCCTCCATTAATGGATTAAAGCAGGGTTGTCTTTTGGCGCCTTTGCTTTTCTCCTTATATATTTCAGATCTCCCCACATTTTTATCTGACTGTGTTGGTATTGCACCTTCTTTGGGGGGTTCCCCAATTTCCTGTTTGTTATATGCAGACGATATCCTTATATTAGATTTAACACCTAGTGGGTTAAACAATCGTCTACACGCTCTGCATCTATATGCTGAACTTCATTACCTAAAGATAAATATAGATAAAAGTAAAATCATGAGTATTTCAGGGAGAAAAATAACAAAATATGAGAATTTTGGTTGGTCGGTAGGAGGTCATAGGTTGGAGGTAGTTAAGTCGTATGTCTTTCTGGGGAAAATTATATCCGATAACCTCAGTGACAAGGCCCACACTGATAATAACTCCCGAAAGGCCCTTTCACAAGGTAAAAGTTTGGGTGCTTTGTACTCTGCCACTGGAAGAAGACATTTCACTCACTTGTTAGAGGTTTTTAGGGCAAAAATCCCATCGTCCCTTTTGTACGGGGTTGAAATAGTGGATATAGGGCAATGGGGTTTTTTGCACGTCACAGAAGGAAAAATTTTACGATTCCTAGCTTCCATTAACACTTCCTTCACAGTGGCCTCCCTAAGACTTGAATATGGAATCCGAAGTAGCTGGGTGCAGGGCTTGGCAGGGTTAGTGCGTTGGGTAGTCAGATTGGCAAGAGGGGAAGTGGGGACCTTAAGGTATCTAATGAAGGTAGAATTGTTGGGCAGCCTAAGGGATTTCTCCTTAATTGTGAAGAATTTCAGGAGGGCTGTTGTGCTCTTACAATTGGAGGAGAGCACTCTTTTTACTTTGTCTACCTTACAGCTAAAATTACTTTTGAAACAGGCCTCTTGGGATCTTAGTTTCAGGTTGGATAGGGAGTCCATCCTGGCAAAGAAGGGAACAACTCCTCTCATTGAATCTTATGTATTAAAATGCAAGCAACCTTATGTATCTTGGAATGTTTCTCACGCTACACGGCGTTTTTGGCTTCTTCTGAGGCATGATTTACTCCCTCTTAATAAGCTTAAGGCTAGGTGGTATCGATGTTCTGCAATTTGCAATTTTTGTAATTTGTCTATTCAGGACTTTATACATGTTCTTTTTATATGTCCTGTACTCCGCCCATTTCGTAGTAAATGGTTAAGACATATTTGTTTAAAATTGAATATCCTTACTGCTGATTCTTTTCTAATTGCTTTGTATAATCCTCCAAATGAAATGTTTTGTTTTTGCATTTTTAATTTTTTAAAATGTTTCTTGGATATTTATTAGATGATTTTATCAATTGCGCTGCATGGATCATTCTTGTTTTTTGTCTTCAATCTGTTATTATTCTTTGTATAGGTATGAATACCTAATATTATGTATTCTCTTTATGTGGACCTCTTCTGAGTTCCAATACATAATAAATAAACTTGAAACTTGACTTCCCGGGTGAGGCCAGGTACAATAGTATGTCGTCTGCATAAAGAGAGTTACGGTCCTCCCATTCAGGGGACCAGCACAAGCCAAGTACTACTGGGTCCCTTCTAATCCATGCTGCCAATGGTTCCAAAGCTAGGGCAAACAGTAGGTGGGAAAGTGGACACCCCTGACGGGTCCCACGACTCAGTGCAAACATATCCGATTTTTTATTGTTGACCACGACTTGTGCCATGGGTTCAGAATACAAGAGGGGCACCCACTGAGTGAAGCCCGGGCCAAACCCCAGTTTAGCGAGCACTGCAAAAAGATAGGGCCATTCAACGGTACCAAATGCCATGGTCTCATCAAGAGATACAATTACAGCTGGTTCCTGGATCGTGGCTGCTCTTCCCAGAACCCGTGGACGGTGCGTAGGTTCAGCGCTGTATTGTGGTGTGGCATGAAGCCTGACTGATCAGAGTGCACAAGGCCCCCAATTACTTTGACAAGGCGATTGACAAGGAGCTTAGCTAGAATTTTGGGCTCTGTGTTGAGGAGTGAGATCGGCCTGTATGAAGTACAATCAGTTTTGGGTTTACCCTCTTTATGGATGGTGACTAGCATAGCTATCCTTTGGTCCATTAGTAGTATTCCCAGCTCCTTGCTTTCATAAAACATGGCTTTCAAATATGGGGCTAATTTATGAGGCTTGTACAATTTGATGGGTATACCATTAGGACCAAGGGCCTTTCCTGAGTTTAATGATCTAATGGCTTGCACTATTTAATCGGTCGTCAAATCACTGTCCAAAAAATTACTATCTCCTTCAGATAATGTGGGGAGCGCTATGTCTCGGAGTAACTCGTGGGAATCATACTCAGTATAGGGCGGAACAGTTGGGTATACAGTACTAAAGTGGCTGGCAAATCGGTGTGCGCTATCTTGAGGGTCAGTTAAGAAAATACTATCCGTACCTTTGAGTTGTGGAACCAGTCTACTTGCCCACTCCTTTTTATCTAGCCAAGCGATTAGCTTCCCCGCCTTGTCTCCCAGATCGTATATTCTTCCCAGTCTCTCCCTCCCCTGACTTTTGGCCCTGTCAGTTACCAGTGCCTTTTCGTCCTCTTGTTTTAGTCATAGCGAGTGCAGTGCCTCTGGTGTAACCTCAGTTTCCAATTCCCCTTCTGACCGGTAAATTTCCGCCTCAGCTTCTGAGATTACCTTCTGTCTATCTTTCTTCAGCCCAGTTATGAGGGACATGGCTTGGCCCCTTATCACCGACTTAAAGGCTTTTCTTAGAGTTTGGGAGGAGTCCACTGTCCTCTAATTTTCTTGAAAGTAGTTATCTATGGCTTTGATGAGGTCTTTATGAATTACAGGGTCCTGGAGATACCACGGGCTAATGGGGGCAATTTTCCTCACCCTAATTTGGCTAACGACCATGTGCACCCACACCGAGGAATGATCGGATATGCCCCTGGCTAAGTGCCGGATTTCTCGGATGTGAGCGACTTGTGAGGCGGGGAATAGGATATAATCTATGCAGGAAAGACTGTGGTGGCCCCCTGAGTATAAAGTGTGTTAGATTTTCCCTGGGTTGTATGTTCTCCACCCGTCAGCTAGTCCCAGACCCTCAAGGAAGTCTGACAGCCAACGAGAAGATGACCCTATCTCACGTGGAGGATGGCGGTCCAACGTGCCCGAGACCACTGAGTTAAAGTTGCCTTCAAGCATTAGAAGACCTTCTGGTAGTGAGAGTAAGATAGCACCCATGTCTTTAAATGTGGTGTTTTGCAGGCCAGGAGGTATGATACAGCTCCTTATAGTATTGTTCAAAGACACACATGATCTCCGCGGGCCTAGTTTCACACTGCCCTATACTATTCTTGATTTTGATATGTTGTTTCTAACAGTTTTCTGCCTTGTGCGTAGGGCCAACAGCCTTCCTGCTGATTGCCCATATTCATAAATCTCTCTTTTATGTGTTTGATAAATTTGGGCCACTCTTACCTGAAAATAGCTATTGATTTTCATCTTTGTTATAGCCAGTTTTGCTGTATACTCCCTCAATTCCTCATCATTAATCAATTTTAAGTGTTCCACCTCCAATTGTGCCAACCGCGCTATTAATGAATTGACCTCTTCCCTCTGCTGCTTACGGCACTGACCCACATAACTAATGTCCTCTCCCCTCAGCTCATCTTTATAGGAGTCCCACACAGCCCTGCGTGAGCGCTAAATCAGTTCATATCGAAGAACTCCCTTACCAAATGTTTTATATAAGCGGAAAATTCTACGTCAGCAAAAAATTTCCTATCGAAAGACCAGCTACGCTGCCTCACCTCTGCTCTTTGCCTTGTTACTTCCAAAAGTACCAGATTATGATTCGAAAAAAGCTGGGGAAGTTTCGTAATCTCTACCTCGTCAAGAATAATGGTCGGAGCCAAAAAGTAGTCCAACCGAACATACTTTTTGTGGGGATATGAGAAATGGGTATACCCGGGATCGGTGGAATACTTATATGCCCAGACATCAGTCAAACCATGACTATCCTTAAAAGTAGTTAATGCTCTATATACTTAGGGCTGCCACCCATTGTATTTTAGCAAGCCATCCTTAGAGACCCCAAGATGTATATTCAAGTCACCGCATATTATCAAAAGGGTCGGCCGGGAGGCTAACTCCACTTCCAAATCCTCCCAGGTTTTGGAAGTGGATTCGGATTCAACCCATATACTGTCCCGACCGTCAACCCGGTGGTTAGTGAGACTATTGCCCAGCGTCCCTACTTATCAGCTAGTGCATGTTTTACTACCCCGGCTTGATGTTTAATAAAGATGGCTACCCCTCTTACCATAGAAGTCTGGGTAGAGCATAAAGCCAGCTCATATCCCCTTATCTGAAGGACATCTTGTAGACAAATGACTTCTGGGTTAATACATTTGAATATCTTGTATACTTTGGCTCTTTTATTTTTGTTGTTCAGCCCCCCACATTCACTGAACAGATCCACAATTTAGCCATAATCATGTATGGAAAACTTCCAAACAAGATGGTACGACCGTTAATACACAAGAGGATATTAATATGGCTTCTAAAACATATTATGAGACGTTATATGCGACTCCACCAGACCTTGATCTACATGAGTTCGACATCTTTTTTTGAGGGTGTTCAACTACCACAATTATTGGTGGAACACAAGAAGGAACTGGAAACTCCAGTAACGGAAATGGAGATCAAAGCAGCCATTAAGGACTTACCTAGAAATAAAACTCCAGGGACGGATGGGCTGCCAGTTGAGTTGTATAGGACATATATTAAATTAGTGGTCCCACACTTACAAAAGATGTATCAGACATCACTTGAGACTGGCTTTCTACCCCAGACTACACTTCAAGCACTAGTGGTATAATTGCCCGAACCGGGTAGGGACTTTAAAGACATAGCAGGATACCGACCCTTATCCTTGTTGAATACTGACTACAAGAGTTTGAGTAAGCTATTAGTTAATAGACTTCAACACCACATACCGCAATTGATACATACGGATCAATGAGGGTTCGTTCCAGGTAGGAGCACGGCCCATAATATTCGTCGACTACACAACCTTATGGCACGATCTAAATTGCATGCAAACACACAGGGATGTATCTCATTAGACTTACGTCAAGCTTTTGACACCTTACAATGGAATTATATGTTTCGCATCATGCTAAAATTTGGTATTCCAGATGCCTTTACAAGATGGATTGCTTTACTATATAACAACCCCACTGCACGTGCACGCACGGGAAACTACATATCGCAGCAATATGCTGTGGCGCAGGGAACAAGACAGGGTTGTCCACTATCACCCTTAATATTTATATTAGCACTTGAGCTACTACTTGCAAAAATACGTACATTGGCGGGCTAGTGTGGGGTGGGGGAAGCTCCCATGCAGACCCGCTTTGCTTTGTGGCCATAATTTGATAATTTGAATTTGAATTGTCCTGCTAAATATTTTAAAAAATCGTTTTTTACTTCTTTGAACATTTGGAGGCTCATGCTCTCGAGCCTGTGTATTTTCTCTGCCTGTCATTTGAAAGCTTTTTAATTCATTTGGGGGGCTGATCGACCCACCTGGTCACCTTCGGAGGGTGAGGCGAGGCTTCCGTGGCCCGTTCCACCGCGGCTGGTGTGCCGTTTGAGTGGAGGGCGGGCGGCCATCTTACTGCTAGTTCCGGACCCCGGCTGAACCTGTGGCAGCGGTCTAGCTGGGGGAGGGAGGTCCTTGCATAAATTCAGCTGACGGCAGAGGTCTTTGCAGCTAGTGTGGGGTGGTGGCAGCTCCCATGCAGACCCACTTTGCTTTGTGGCCATAATTTGATCATTTGAATTTGAATTGTCCTGCTAAATATTTTTTAAACTCGTTTTTAGGTTTCGTCCTGGCGTTGCAACTGCGTAGCAGTTGCTCCGCCCAGGCGAAATCTAATGTTAACTCTATAACGGGGACTTGAAACCGCCCATTCTTCCATTGGCTAGCTCCATAAATGGAGGCTAGCCATTGGAAGAGATTGCCTGTCAATCACGTTTTCCCGTTAAAACGCGATTCGGGGGCGTTCCTGGGTCTTTTTTTAAGCCCCGCCCCTTTTGCCGTGTGTCCCGGGCCGCGCTGTGATTGGCTGCAGGCCCGGGACACCCCCGTGACGTCATTTCCCGGGCCGCGCTGTGATTGGCTGCCGGCCCGGGACACACCCGTGACGTCAGCCAATCAAAGCACGGCCCGGGACCTGACTTGTTTTTTTCGTCGCCTGAATACATTCGGGTTTGAAAGACTTTACGGTTGCTGCATCGATGCAGCATCACCACGTCGCCTAGCAACCAGGCAGAGCGAGTACCAGAGCCCAGCTCTGCAGAGGACGCCGAGTGTGGGCGCCAGAGGGATGCAGAGGCCGGTCTGCACTCGGTGTGCTGTGCTCTGTCTGGCAACAAGAGTGGCGGCATCCCAGGGGGAGGAGAGGCGCCGTCTCTTGTGCCAGCACGCGGCCGCCACCCCTGCTTCGCGCGCTGGGACTGTGGCAGGGACATTGTGTCTGAAGTAGATCTGTAGTAGGTGACACCACAGCCAGGAGCAGTGCTTCTCTTCCGTCACGAGGGCATCACCCGCTCCCCTCACAGGAGCTGTCGGTGACGCTGCGCTCGTGCAGCTCAGATGAGTGATGCAGCCGCGCTGTTCACGGTTCTCGTGGTAGGTAGGCCGACAGCGTCTGTCACCCAAACCCCCGCGCTTTCCCGCCGCCTTTCTGAGGTTTGCACCGCCCGTCGCTCGGCGGAGTTGTCTACTTGCGTGTGAGTCCGTGTGGGCCGCCGTTTGCCAGAGCCCAGCCTCGCTCCTACCCTGCTCTTGGAAGCTGTGAACAGGTACGTGTCTGCGGCGGGCATGTGTTGCTTGTTTTTACGGTGTGCGCTGTTTTCATTCTCCCAGCGGAGTAGTCACTGGTTTCTCGGTATCCTGCAGCCTGAAGTTGTTGCCTTTGATCTTCTGCATGGCCTGGCTACTCAATGTGCGATTATAGAAGTGTCCGAGCAGGGAGAGGATTAGAAGGAAGGCCTGTATTTTGACAGCATGTGCTAATTTTGGGGTGCCGTGTGAGATTAATTTGTGGCAAGGGTCTAAGCTTTTCGTGTTTTTGTACAAAGAGGCCACCTGGATTCTAACCTTTGGTAACCCGTGTGTGCACATGTCTGCAGGTAGGGCGCATTATTTCCTTTAATAAGGCAAGTTCATTCAGATTGCCCTTTTGTGTATTTTTGGGTGGTGGTGGGGAGGAGGTGGGATGGATGTAGAATTGTCCGGGCATTTGGAGTTGTCAATTATCATGCGTTTTGCTTGTGTTTATCGTTTTACTGTCAAAAAGTTTGATGGGTAATTGATTTTTTTTTGGTTCCATATAATATTTATTTTTTCAATAAACAAAGCGAATATAAGTCACAATAAATATGAAAGAAAGTGGTACAAAAAATCAGTGTAATCTACATAAGTATAATAATTTTTGAGGAGAACAAAGTATACTGCATGGCTGATAATATGCATTAGCAGTGTCTCCTGTTTGCAAATACTTGAGATAATAGACTTTGAGTCATTATATTGGGTATCATGTAACTGAAAAAACAAAAGCTAATCGAGTAATAAAACGCTTAAAAGAGGAGAAAAGATGCTGGAGATGAAGTCAGAATAGGTGTATAACCTGGTTCGATACACTAATTAATGAGGTGAGATCTTTTGAGGATTGGCTATACATAGGAGAGAACACGATTTTCACTTGATTATCAATGAGAAGTAATATTTTGTATCTGTTTGGACAGGTAAGCAGCCCTATTGTGGGACGGACAGGTAACCCTGTTGTAATGACTGGGTCAACAAAGTAAAGATGTCTGTCTTGATGCTGAGGCAGGGAAATTGTTCAAATGCTGGTTGCAGGAGAGACTTGCTTTAGCCGAGAGGTGGTCATTTTGGGTTCTGGTTGGATGTAGGTCAATTTGTGATTCTCAAAAGGAGGAATTGCACTATGGCAGGGACGTGTTCCTATGTGAGGGTCTTACAGGGCATTTATTGCTGTTTAAAGTTGGAGCAGATATGCCACCATCTGATTACCTAGTTCATGCTCATTGTAAATTTAATCTATTTTTATGAGGATGTGGATTGAACAACAATACTGATCGTGGAGCATCAAGTATATTAGTTTAATCAGATGTAGGGGTGCTTGTTACTAACAAAACTGCATCCTTTTCAGCACAGGTCAGCCTAGTGGAGGTAGGTAAAGTCTGTGAGAAAAGTGAAATTGTTAAAAGCGCGGTGGTTGTTGGTTAAGTGCCATTGTCTTTTGTTTTTGTTACTGAAGATGCATGGCGGAAAAAACTGCTTCATTTCGAAGTGGTCACGGTGATAATTACTTCCCGTTTTTTAATTGAAAGTAATGGGTTTGCTGCTTTAGGGCCCGGCTACCGTTCTAACTTGCTGCGAGTATACTTTAAATCCGTGATACTCAATGTACGGCCCATGGGGCCGCTTGCGTCCAACTTGACCTTTACATGTGGCCCCTCCTTGTAAACAGCAGCAGTGTGTGGGGCTCGCAGTGTGTGGGGCTTGCAGTGTGTGGGTGGGCTCGCAGTGTGTGGGGGGGCTCGCAGTGTGTGGGGGGCTCGCAGTGTGTGTGGGGGGCTCGCAGTGTAGGGGGGCTCGCAGTGTGTGTGGGGGGCTCGCAGTGTGTGGGGGGGGCTCGCAGTGTGTGGGGGAGGCTCGCTGTGTGTGGGGGGCTCTGTGTGTGGGGGGCTCTGTGTGTGGGGGGCTCTGTGTGTGGGGGGCTCGCAGTGTGTGGGGGGCTCGCTGTGTGTGTGGGGTGGCTCTGTGCAGGTGTGTGGGGGGCTCTGTGTGGGTGTGTGGGGGGCTCTGTGTGGGGGGGCTCTGTGTGGGGGTGTGTGTGGGGGGCTCTGTGTGTGTGTGTGGGGGGGCTCTGTGTGTGTGGGGGGGCTCTGTGTGTGTGGTGGGGGCTCTGTGTGTGTGGGGGGGCTCTGTGTGGGGAGGGCTCTGTGTGGGGGCTCTCTGTGGGTGTGTGTGTGTGGCATTTGCGAGAGATTAAGCTATTGGCATTGTAAATGATAATGCCATTTATTTATCTGTTTTTAAAACCAACACATAAATAAAAATGTTGTCATTTACAATGCCAATAGCTCTAACTTTTGCAAAGGTGAAACCGTTGCATTGTAAATGCTTGTTTTACTTCTTTGCACATTTGGAGGCTCATGCTCTCGAGCCTGTGTATTTTCTCTGCCTGACATTTGAAAGCTTTTTAATTTATTTGGGGGGCTGATCGACCCACCTGGTCACCTTCTGAGGGTGAGGTGAGCCTTCCCTGCCCCGTTCCACCGCGGCTGGTGTGCCGGTTGAGTGGAGGGCGGGCGGCCATCTTACTGCTAGTCCCGGACCCCGGCTGAACCTGTGGCAGCGGTCTAGCTGGGGGAGGGAGGTCCTTGCATAAATGTAACATGCCCTCTCGAACGCGCAGCGGTCGCGAGTGGCGGGCACGCCTCTGGCGCGCCGAAGGTAAGCCAAAGGTCAGCCCGTCTGCGCCCTTCCTTGCCTCGGTCGCGCTGGGCGCAGACCTTGCTGACCAATTGTCTTTTGCCCCATCTACTACGGTTATCTTCTACACACGTGTGCAGTTCCTATCCCTTAGTACTTCGAGCTGCTCGGGCCCGGCTCGGCTACCCGGGTCTTTGGATTTATTTAGCCCTTGCTCTCTGTGCGGGTTTAGCTGTGCTTCAACATTGACTACGCCATCTTGTCACACGAGTGTCTCGCATTCTATTTCTATGAGCAAACATGCTGCCGATATTTTTGAATTGCTGAATGATGGCTCGCTGGACATTCTGTTCGTGACAGAAACGTGGCTTAACAGAGCCAGTGCGCCGGATGTTGAGCTGGCTATCCCCAGAGGCTTTAAGATCTGGAGGAAAGATCGAGCACAGGGAAGAGGGGGGGACTGGCAATTGTTCTGAAAGAATCCTGGGTTCTTCATGTAGATTCTCCTGACGAGGTAGGAGATGGGGAAGTCCTGAATTTTTCCCTTGTCCTCTCACCCCACTTTACCTTAGGCGGTACTTTAATTTATCGGCCGCCGGGGGCCCCCGGTCCCTTTCTTAAGGCCCTGGTGGAGGTTTTGGTGCCTCACGCTTTGAGGTTTCCGCGATATCTCCTTTTGGGCGATTTCAACATTCATGCTGAAGCGGCCGAACTCCCTGATTGTAAAACACTGTTGGGAGTCCTTAAGCTTGGCCCATCTTTCACAATGGGTTACTCTGCCAACGCATTCGGGGGGCCACACACTTGATGTGATTTGTTCTAACTTCCCTCTCGGGGTTGGGCCACCTCAAGCCCTCACATGGTCGGATCATCGACTGATCAGATTTGCATGGTCTGCCGATAAAACTGTCCCCACGGCTTTAAAGCCTAGTTGCACCCAGAAGATTAATGTGCACACCCTGTCTGCCTCTCTGAGGGAGAGCCGGCCTGTGTTGGGGAATGAGCTGGCCATTGCGGTGCAGACTTTTAAGTCATGGGTGTCAGCAGGGGTGGCCTCCTCCACTAAGGGTAACAACACTTATAGATCCCGCTTATCCCCGTCTAAACCCTGGTTCTCCCCTGCCTTGCGCGAACTTAATCTTGTCTGTAAGAAGTTGGAAAGGACATGGCGCTGCGCATACTGCCCTAAGGCTAAGGAGGACCTGTGAGAAGCACAGCGGAATTACTATGCTTGCATCAAAACAGCGAAGTGTGAGTACTTTGCTGATAGAATCATTAAGGCCAATAATAACAGCCGGAAGATCTTTTCAATTGTTAACAGCTTTCTCTCCCCCTGTGCCGAGCAACTAACGGTGCCCTCTTCGGCTGCTTGGTGTTAGAACCTTACCTCATTTTTTGAGCAAAAAATAGCGGGGACTCAAGCTAGCCTTCGTTCCATCAGCGCCAACGGTCCCATTTTTGACTCCTCTCCAGTATCAGGGTCCACCCCCTTTAGGTTCGAGGAGTTCACTCCTCCCTCGACAGATGACACCTTAGCTGTGGTGAAATCCTTGAAATCAGGATCCCCTTTGGACCCTTGCCCTGCGCGGGTGCTTGCTGGAGTTGCTGAAGTGGTGGGCCAGGAGATCGCGCATATCGTTAGCCTCTCATTTAGGTCAGCCACGGTGCCGGTTGAGTGGAAGCAGGCTAAGCTCCTGCCTCTGCTTAAAAAGGCCGGTTCTGATCCAACAGTGCCTGCTAACTCTCGGCCGATCTCACTTCTCCCTGCGATGGCTAAAATTGGTGAAAAAAATGGCTTTTCGGCAATTGAACGCTTTTGTAGAAACATCAGGGGCTTTACATCCTGCCCAATCTGGTTTCCGTGCTGCACACAGCACGGAATCAGCGTTGGTTGAAGTTTCCGAAGCTATTAGGGGCTGTTTGGACAATGGCGGCAGAGCGGCTCTAATTTTATTGGACCTCTCTGCCGCGTTCGATACGGTCCCCCATCAACGCCTTCTCTCCCGCCTTGCTGACATTGGCGTTACGGGTTTGGCCTTGGACTGGCTGGGTTCCTTTCTTTCGGCTAGGTCCCAGCAGGTTTGGCTTCCCCCATTCTCATCAACAGCTAGACCACTCTCGATGGGGGTCCCTCAAGGATCAACGCTGAGCCCGTTGCTATTTAATGTGTATTTGACTCCCCTGATAATGATGGCAGAACAACTGGGGGCCAAAATTATAGCCTACGCCCATGACACGCAATTGCTGTTTACGTGGCCCAGTGCTGACCTGGACACGGGGCACGATTCGGTCCTGTCTATCCTCGGTCTTCAACTGGTTAGCTGCCGCCCAGCTGAAATGCAATGAGGAGAAAACGGAAATCCTATTGTATGGAGAGTTTCCTCCTAGATTCAGAGAATTACTTTGGCCGACTGGCTTCCCATTACCCTGCTGGGTTAATATCCCAGCTAAGAATTTGGGAGTCTGGTTCGGGGAAGATCTTTCGTTCGAGGCACATATTAAGAAACTGACGGGGGGGTGCTTCGGCACTCTCAAAGCGATGCGGAAGTTTTTTCCGTATCTTCCGTCTACAGCGAGAGAGACAGTAGCGAGAACATTAATTCTCTCGCGCCTTGATTACGCCAATGCTTTGTTGGGTGGATCTCCGGCCTATCTGGTGGGGCGCCTCCAGGTAATTCAAAATGCTACGGCCAGACTCTTATGCAATATCTCCAGCCGCATGAGTGTCCGGACCCATTTGCAGAGATTACACTGGCTGCCAGTGCAGCAACGGATCTTGTTTAAAATACTCACTCTGGCCCATAAGGCCATTAATGGCCTCGGCCCTGCATATCTGATGAAACGATTCTGCCGTTATTCTCCTAACAGACCACTGCGCTCTGCCACCCAACATCTGTTGCAGGTCCCACGATTCTGGCGATCTCGGCTGGGTGGGCAGTCGATTGCGGTTAGAGCAGCGTCGGCTTGGAATGACCTTCTTCTGGCCCTCCGGTCCAATTTGAATTTTGGTTCTTTCAAAAAAGCTCTGAAAACTCATCTGTTTAAAATGGCGTTTTAGGTTCTCCTCGTCGGCCCTATTCTTCTGTTCCTCTCTTTTTGGTCACTTCGCGCCAGGATACTCCGGTAGTAAATGAGCGCGGTATAAAACAGCATATAACAAATATGAAATTAGAGCTGACAATAATTCACACATATTATCAGCCTACGCTGATGATATAATACTATACTTCCACAACCCCAGAGGGGATCACTCGCCGCTTTCTGCAACATTCAACACTTTTCAATTGTTATCAAGGCTGTCCATAAATGAGGCTAAATCCTATGCTTTCTCATTCTCAGAACACTGAGTGAGTGGCTTCTTACAATTTGGACAGTGGTCATTCCCAGTGGTGACAACTACTTTTAAATACTTGGGTATTACTGTATATAGGGAGCCAGAGGACATATTGGAAGGTAACATTACTCGCACGATAAACTCACTTAGGTCTCATATAAAATTTTGGACGTCTCTTCCATTGTCGTTGACTGCCAGAGTAACAATTGCTAAAATGGTGATGCTCCAGCGGTTGCTCTATTATTTTACAAATTTAGCCGATCATGATCCCGATGTCCGTGTTTAAGATATTAGACATATTATTGATAGAACTGATTTGGGGCGTGTGCCGCCGCAGAATAGGATTGTCCAAACTACAACTAGTCACTAGACATGGGGGGCTGGGAGCTCCGGATTTCAGGGCATATTGCTATGTAGGACAACTACAGTGGCTGGCATACTGGCTTGCAGGGCGCAATTTACAGGAAATCGGGATGTCTCGGGGTACTTGGGAGAGGGGAGAGCTGCACACACTCGTGTTGCCCCATAGCAAGATTCCACATACTACACTTTCATTGCTGAAGGTAGCTTTGCTATACTGGAAAAAGGCACGGTCCTACACGAAGAATACCGTTCCATATGCCCCCAACATCCCATTAGTTGGCATTAAAACACCCTTGGGATCGGTATTGACTCGTCAAATTTCCCTAGGGGCAGAAGCAGGAGTCGACACTGTAGGAATGCTCTTTGTAGACAACACCCTGATGAATCATGATGCATTTGTACATGAAACAGGTGTAACGAGTACACTGTTTCTACTACACGCAAACATAACACGTTATATCCGAACCACATGTACTCCCAATGGAGATGAACCTCCGACGAATGCATAAGTGCACCTGTAATATCAAATGGGAAACGGTAGCCATCTGATACACCAAACACTTCCACTATTAACTGTATCCCGTTGGAACCCAGGGTGCTTATTGAGTCCTGCAGACCCTCCTGGTCACAATCCCCTACTGTCCTCCCGACCCCGGTACAGACTGAGACAGTGATACCGTCTACACCGGTGGCCACGGGTGATGTTGGAAGTACACTTCAGGGTCAGCCTGGGGTTCAACGTGCAGTGTATGTGACTGAGGAGGGAATCTCGTCCTTATTAGAGAAACTGTTCTCGGACAAGCTTGAATCTGCCCTAATTCAGATCGCCACTGACATTACGGACACTTTGAAGGATTGTGTCAAGGACCTTTTGGCAAAATGTGAGCGCATTAATGATGTTCTTAATACCCGGGCCCTTTCATCTATACCTCCGGCGTTATGCCCAACACCTGCGCTGGTTCCTGCCCCCAAGGGTGTTGACCCACCTACCACAACACCCATCATGGCTACGAGAGTGGCCATTGACAATCCTGTTCTAAACAATGGAAAAGTCGACAAGGGTATATATATCCCCATGCGGAAGGACGCACCTAGTGAAACCCCAATTGTTAGAACTAGAGGTACCCAGGGGGAGCGGGTGGGAAGGGTGCCACCAGTAAATCTACCTCCTGATGCTACACCTTTTGTAGCAATTTTGGTAAATGTGCCTAAACTTGCTGTTGGGGAGATAGAACATCATGCCACCCTTCTCAAACATATTAAAAACTGGTGCAATGCAAACTGCACGGGTGAAGGCGACATCGCAAATAACATTCTGACAGGCAGAAGGGTCAACTGGGTGGGTTCAACCATGAAAGAGGTAGCAGGAGACTGTGTAATAGTGAACTTTAAATCTAGAAATGTCTCTAGCCGCCTGTTTTGGGATAGTTCCCCTTTGGACCCTGTAGGTAAGAATGTGCGGGCAATGCCCCCTGGCTTCTTTTATCCACGTGTTTTCAGGTCAGGTGGAGGAGATAATACTTTGTCACATTATAGTGCAAATGGGCGGGATAAAAACAAACCTACTCTGCCGTTACAAACTAGCGATTGGGTGACAGTACAACCAAGGGCAGGTGGCTCGGCAAATTCTGTAAGGAATACTCCTACTATAGATTTAGTTGTATCAAACAGGTTTGCGGCTTTAGCCAATGATATTGATATTGACTGACTAGAGCACGAACATATAAGCCTGATCGCCCCTTGTAATGAAATTGTCCCTATAAATGCTTTATGCAACACAGAAAGTGCTCCTGCAGATGACCCTTTAGATCTGGACAGGGGGAACATTAGGCTACTCTCCTGGAATATTGCGGGTCTACGAGCAAAGCAGGAGGATACCTTTTGGTTACAAAAGATTAAAGAATATGACATAGTGGCCCTACAGGAAACTTGGGCAAGGGACAATGCTTTCTGGGTGGATGGCTATAAATCGCTCTTTGGCGGGCAGGGATAGAGGGGGTCTGTTGTTTTTAGTTTCAGTTAAACTGGTAGGTACTGTTAAGGAAATCCCCAGTTTCTCACATTATTTCCAGTTGGTGGAAATCCTCCTGGCAGATAATAACAAATTAGTATTAATAAACTGCTACAATTCCATACAGGGGGGTCCCGCCAATTTTGTTTTAGAAGGATTGTCTTCCTTTTTAAACAATTATATGTCAAAACAAACCACTTTTGTTCAACTCATAATGATGGGAGATTTTAATGTTCATCTCTGTGGGCTACACTGCCATATTGAGGATGATACGGGCCCTGATAATACGACTTTGCCACATTTCGAGCATAGCCCAAAGGGTGTGGCAATGGAAAATTTGTTATCCTCCAATGACTTATTTGAACCTGGGTTTGCAGACTTGAAGGATCGTGTGGCCACATATAATGCAAGGGGGAGTGAATCAATCATTGATTATATTTTTCTGTCCCCGGGTCTTCTCCGTTATGTTTTGTTTTATAATGCCATTGTAAGTGGGTTTAGTGACCACAACCTGGTGGCGCTAGTCTTGGACGTTTCCATTGGCCTGAGTAAAATGGCTTTGAGGCCCACCGCTATAACAGATGTAAGGAGTAAGGACCAAGGAAGGCGCCTGAAATGGTGCAAAGTCTGCCCAGAGGACTTTTTAGGCTTAATTGAGCAAAATATGGCCATAGAACTTGAAACATGTAGGGATTTAGATAGGGGAGGGAAGGAGGTGGTTAGTGCCTTTGAGGCTATTTGTTCCAGAGTGGAAAAAGAGTTAACAGCCAGACCAAGGAGGGGACCTGCCCCAGCTTTTGGCTGGTTTGATCACACTTGCTCTAAAGCACACTCAGCTCTGATGAAAGCCCTTAAACATTCTCCCAGAGATAGGCAACTGGTGGCTCAACTGAGGAAAACGTACGCAGTGGCGGTCAAGACTCGGAAAAAGACCATTAAAGAGGAAGCTTGGGACTCTTTGATGGATTCTACCACCCTCAAACAAAGCTCCAAATTCTGGTCCATAATTAATAACCCTTTATTTTCCCAATCAAATAACATAGACCTTGAAGTTAACATCTCCGAAGCAGAGTGGATTAAACACTTTTCTAATATTTATGGGTCAAATGACATGGTTGAGACATTTTCTGTGCCTGGTTTCCCAGCCTCCATCCCCAAGCTAAAATTTAGTAAACCTGAAGTGGAGGTGGCGATTAAAGGCTCAGCTGGTAATAAAGCCCCTGGCCCAGACGGGGTTCCTCTCGATCTTTACAAACTCAACCCAGGGATGTGGGCAGAGATTTTAGTTAATGTTTTTAATTGTGTATCTGAGGGGGGATTCCCAAAAACTTGGGCTTGTTCAATTATAGTCCCTATTTTTAAAAAGGGCCAAAGAAGCGATCCTAAGTGTTTCCGACCTATATCCTTGCTGGATTCCTCTATGAAGGTGCTGGGCAAAGTTCTATTGGCAAAAATTAGTAACTGGTCCATGGAAAACGCCATTTTAACAGATGCTCAATATGGGTTCCGCTCAGGTAGAGGCACAGAGGACCAATGTCTAAATCTTCACTTGTTAATTTCAAAACACTCTACGGTTAAAAAGGGGTCAATTTTTGTTGCTTTTATGGACCTGTCCACGGCTTTTGATTTAGTTAACAGAGCTCGGCTGTGGACCATGCTGTTAAAACTGGGTCTTGACCCGCCTCTTGTGTATTACCTTGCTGAACTTCACAAAGACTTAAAGGCCTCGATTAGAATGGACCAAGAAGGTAACCGCACAGCCTGGTTTAAATCGTGCAGGGGTGTTCGGCAGGGCTGCATCCTTGCTCCCTTGCTGTTCACTCTTTATATAAACTCATTGGAGAAAAACCTTTTAACTGCCACTTTGGACACACCGCGTGCAGGGGATACTCGCATTCCTGTCCTCCTGTACGCGGACGACGCTGCCTTGATAGCCCGGACACACTTAGGACTACAGAGACTTTTAAATGCTTTTAGTGAATTTATGTCTTCTCTTGACTTAGTGGTAAACAATTCCAAATCTCATGTTATGGCTTTTGGGGTTCCGAAAAATAATACCAAATCCTTTTACTGTAATGGTGAAGTTATCACTAATGTCAAAATTTTTACTTATCTAGGTGTAATTTATGACACAAAGGGCAGCTGGGTTCCCCAAATTACAGCCAAAACTAAAGCGGTCAGGAGCTCGGCAAATGCAATTTTAAGTTTCTCCAGGAGACTTGGTGGGAAGCCTACTGGTGCATTACTGAGCCTGTACAGAGCAAAAACTGTGGCAATAGCCAGGTATGGTTCAGGCTTGTGGGGCCATGTTAACAGCGAAACCATTCAAAGGGAGGAGAATAAGTTTCTCGTTCTATACTAGGGCTCCCTCAATCGACAGCCACGTTTTCTATACATCAGGAGCTTGGCCTAGGGTACATTACCGATATTCTTGCAATGGCACCTATTCTTTTATGGATTAGGACCTGGACCAATGTAAACCTAGGTCTTAATCATAAAATATTGATGGACTGTCTACATTTGGACAGGTTTAAAGTCATCCCTTGGCTGTCTTACATTCAAAAGTGCTCCTTGGAACTCGGTCGCCCCGAGATCTTTTCCGCCCCTTTGGGTCTAAAAAAAATCTGACCTTGAGTGGGTCAAGCTCAACTTCTCCAAATTGAAAAATCTGGAGAGAGAGGAATGTCAACTCACAAAGCCAATGGTCAGAGCCCACTTTCTGACCATTACCTGCCTGGCCATACAACCGTATCTTGCCATAGTTAACATCCCTTTTCATAGGTGGCTTCTGGTAAAATTTCGTTTTGACCAGATTTATATGGTTTTTTGTGACAGCCAAGGCTGGTTCAAGCAGGAGGATGCACCTGTGTGCAACTGTGACAATTTTTCACAGCAAGATAATATGCACATAATGCTGTTCTGCCACTTTTATATTACGCCAAGACAGAAATACCTGGTGCCTATATTGAAGGACAAAGCATTCCAACAGGCAAAACCAGCCCTCCTATATCTCCAAATGTTGGATTCACCTCTAGTCATGTTCAGCGTGGCTAACTATCTTGTTGCTGCTGCTAGGATTAGGAGGAAGCGACTGTAAATATAGAAGGCGGTTTGTTTTATAGGATGGAATATGTTTTTAACTGTTTTTTAACTGTGTACATCATTGCTATAATTATTTTTAAATTGTATATTGTTGCCTAATATTTTATGCATTGTACCATGAAATTGAATTGCCCTTTTATAATGATTGTAGTATGCTTTTATGATTTTTAACTAAATCGAATAAAGTGGTTTTTGACTTGACTTGACTTGACTAGATGGTTATACCATGGACTTAGGACACAAGCCGCGATACCGCTTCAGGCACTTAGTTATAAGTGGAACAACGATTTAAATAGGGAACTCACAGACAAAGAATGAGGCACTATATTAGAATATCGGGAACCTTTTTGCCAATCTCACCTGTGGAACTCACGGACCTGTGCCGATCTTGAGGCCATTTGGGCTTGTGAAAACCTGTGCCAGCAGCCACCCGCCTCCCGCTGCCGACTCCTGTTACACCCTGGGGTTTGGCCGCCGAGTGGAGCGCGGTGTGGTGGCCAAAAAACTACATTACCCACCATCCATAGCGGCACTTCGCCGTGACATTTGCGCGCCAGGAGGCGCTTAAAATCAGCGTCTCCCCGGTCGAGGGGGGGAACCTTTTTGCCAATCTCACCTGTGGAACTCACGGACCTGTGCCGATCTTGAGGCCATTTGGGCTTGTGAAAACCTGTGCCAGCAGCCACCCGCCTCCCGCTGCCGACTCCTGTTACACCCTGGGGTTTGGCCACCGAGTGGAGCGCGGTGTGGTGACCAAAAAACTACATTACCCACCATCCATAGCGGCACTTCGCCGCGACATTTGCGCGCCATGAGGCGCTTAAAATCAGCGTCTCCCCGGTCGAGGGGGGGAACCTTTTTGCCAATCTCACCTGTGGGAACTCACGGACCTGTGCCAATCTTGAGGCCATTTGGGCTTGTGAAAACCTGTGCCAGCAGCCACCCGCCTCCCGCTGCCGACTCCTGTTACACCCTGGGGTTTGGCCGCCGAGTGGAGCGCGGTGTGGTGACCAAAAAACTACATTACCCACCATCCATAGCGGCACTTCGCCGCGACATTTGCGCGCCAGGAGGCGCTTAAAATCAGCGTCTCCCCCGTCTCGCGGGACGCCGGGCGGGCCCGTTTAAGCCCGTTCAAGACTGTGAGAGACTGGACTGGGCCACGGTATTTTATTTTAATTTTCACTTCCTATTTGTATTCATCGCCTCCTGCCAGACACCGTGTTGACCCACGCGGTGGTTTGTGTATTGTGGTTAGCCTAATCTATTCATTTTCTATTGAATTTGCCCATTGCTGTGTAGTAATGAATAGGGGTACTAGAAGAAAAAAGACCACTAAAGTCACTGAGATAACAGGTCCTATAGACCTATTCATTACCAAAACCAACGAAGTGATTGGGAAAAGCATACATTTGCTAGAACGCAGGGTATCACACGAATTGGAGGTCGCGAGAAGATCATCTATGGGGCCTCTAGCTACTGCCCAAACTCCTATCCATCAGGGTCCGATTATCCCGCTGATTAACCAAGCAGAAAACACCGATGTCTTAATACACACGGTCCCAAACACCGTGGACTTATCTGCTACCCAATTGTCATTAGGGTCAAACTATAGCGAGGATTTGGAAAAAACACCAGATTTGCAACTTTCCCATAATCATGTGGACATAGTAGAACTGAATTCCACGGGTAGGCGGGAGGGAGCGATAGCCAAGAGGCAAAACATAGAGACGAACTCACATGGGATCACTCTTGATTCATATAACACCAGGACTTCGCTCATCCCAAATAGCGACACAATTGTGCTAGATCAGCCAACCCCTATCACTAATAACGTAGAATATATCTTGACCTCGCAAAACACTGACACGCGAGAGATATTAGAGGTCAGGGGGGCTGTGGGTGGCATACAGGAACCATGCACGGTATGTGCAAGACTTCATGATACCCTTATTATCAGCTTGGCGGAGTTGTTAAAACGCCATTTACAACCTATGGAAAAGAGCCTCATGATCATAGAAAAGCAATTAGCGAAATTAAATACCCCAGTTTTCACACAGAAAACATTAGGTACACTTACCACGGGGGAGGGGAAATCCAAAGAGCCAATTAAATTGGCCCAACCCTCTTTACCAGTCAATCGACCACAGCCCCTTCCGCTCGAAAGAGCTGCAAACACTCAACCTATCAAGAGGGCTACACCAAATCTACAAAATACCCCGAAACCCACTATACCAGAAGGGAATGTAAAGCCAAATGGCGTCACAGATAATTCCCAATCAACTCCGGCCCCTCTGGAATTAAATTTTCAGCCAGCCAGGCTGAAGGAGGCTCCCCATATAGCACACAAAGCTCAGTCCTTTCCATCTCAGACCAACGAGAGGAAAGGCGCTAGGCATAGGCGTCCGATACATCTGCCTCCTGAGGCGACCCCATACACCGTCATCCTTACTGGGGTCCCCGAGCTGGCAGATAGCGTAGACGAACCCCCATGGTCACTGCGCAATAAGGTATTGCAGTGGCTGAGTCAAAATAGACCCTTACAACCTTCAAACCATAACAGAATCAACTCAGTTAGAAGAGTGTTTTGGATTGGCGATACCCAAAAAAATCTACAGGGCGACTGCGTCATAGTCACCTGTGACGATCCTTCGACAGCTGACTATATTTCCTCTTGGCCAGCTCTAGAGAAAAGGGGGGGGATTGACGCACAGCGTCTCTCCTTCTTTTATCCACCTTTAAACATTATTAACTATGGTGATTCTTCTGGGTGGGAGGAAGCCCAGGACTGGCCTTGGACACAGGTGGGGCACTATAATAGAAACAGAAATAGGATTAGAAACAATCACTGGTCCAGAGGCTGGGATGTTCGCCCCTGGCTACCTAGAAGAGAAGAGTCAAATCCTGATTTTTGGAGGGGTCTCCCCACAAGGAACAGGCATGACTGTTTAGATATGGTCGATTGACCAACAATGTTAACAAAAGGGGAACAAGGGGCTTACCAGCCTGCAACGTTAAGCCACGTTTACCAGGTTTTAGATCAATTAGTCGAGACCCAATATGATGATCCCCAGACTTACAGTACTAATATCCAGCCATTAGGGAATACACCCGACCCCCCAGGCGGGGAATTATTGCTCCCAGAACAGCAAATACCAGTACATTTACCCCTGGGTGTATCAGAGGAAGGATCTCTAGCACACAAAAAATGCAATAGCTCAAACATACATAGAAGTCTGTCGGATACTACACAAACCCAAAAAGAGGTAGCATATAGCGCAGGGGGCAGTGAGTTGTCAACTCAGCAGGGAGCCTAAAAAATGAGGGAACAACCAGACTAAAAATAACATCCTGGAATATCGCAGGGCTAGGTAAAAAAGCAAGGGATCAGCTATTTTTGGCCTTTATGGGAAATCAGGATATAATCTGCTTACAGGAGTGTTGGGACCAGGAGGAGACTCATATAGAGGGTTTTAGCACCTTCTATGTTCCTTCCATACAGGGAAATCGAGGCAGAGGGTCGGGGGGCCTGTGTATTTTTGCCTCTAATCTGTGCAATATAAAACTGACCACATATGAGGCGAGAGGACCTAAAGTAGGTGTAGGTAGTTCTCTGCAAGGACTCACGATTAAAGCGTTAGGGCGGTCCTTTTTCCTGATCAACATGTATAATAATGTGTCAAAAGCTGACCTCAAAGCATTAATATCTGAGCTCACAACAATGCTAAAGAGAGGTGGTCGGGACGCAGATTGCATCCTCATAGCAGGAGACTTAAATTGCCATTTATGTCCTTTTAGCGACACAAAGAATTGTGGCATATTCAATTTAAGAGGTGAGCCTACCTCACATTTTGAGCACTCTACTATGGGCAACATGCTAAATCAACTCATGCATGACTGGGATCTGGGTTTTGCCAACGAACTTGGCGACCCACCTGTAGCATTCCAAACAACTTTTTTTGGTCGAGGGGCAGGCACTGTAATAGACTATATCTTAGCGTCCAACAGGAATCAGGGCTGTTTGGGGAGATTCGACACGGAAGACTTGGCCCTAAGTGACCACTTCCCGATCAGCACCAGCATCGCTATAGGAAAGCCCGGGAGTCATATAACAAGCATATCGGGTACACTTCATTGTCATTCGGTTTCTTTGGCAAGGAAAAACGGATATGCCACTAAATGGGCAAAGATTGACTCCACAAATTTCCTGAAGGACTTAGTCCAGAAAGAACTGGAACAATTCTCTACCTGTTTAGAATTCAGCACTAATCCCCAGCTGATTATAGGGGCTTATGACAGGATTATTGCCACTATAAATGACAAGTTAACTAAAAAACAAAAGATAGGGGAGGAAAGAGGTTTACACGGCTGGTTCAACTCCGCCTGCACTAAAGCCCATAAATTTCTTCTACAGACATTAAAGACTGTCCCAAAAGATAGTGGCTTAGTTAAAGACGCTAGGCGAGCCTATAAGCAGACCCTCCGAACTAGACAGGACGAATTGAAAAATCAAGCATGGGAAGCCCTGCTAAAGGCAAGTGCCTTACGGGATAATATCTCGTTTTGGAAAGAAATCAATGCCCCCTTCTTCTCGGATAGTAAGGCTGACTCCATTGAGATAGCCATAACAGAAGATGTCTGGGTTAATTACTTTACCTCTCTATACAAGAAAGACCTAGTAATAACGACACCACAAGATGATCTGATTATTGGGCAGGCGGATTACGCACTGAGTCAAGTTAGTTTCCCAATAAATGTAGTTACTACCCCATTAGAGGTTGAGCAAGCAATTTGTCAGAGTGCCAACCTAAAGGCCCCTGGTCCAGACGGAGTTCCCATCGATCTATTTAAAGAGAACGTAGATCTTTGGGCGCCCTTGCTGGCAAACGTAATAAATGCTTATACCAAAGTAGGTTTTCCCGACACATGGCATGAAGCAATAGTAATTCCAATATTTAAGAAAGGGGACAGGCAGGACCCAAAATGTTATCGTCCCATCTCCTTGCTAGACACTCTGATGAAAGTCGCAGGCAGAGTGTTGTTAACTAAGTTACAAGGCTGGGCCAAGAGTAACGGGATTCTTTCGAAATTCCAATACGGCTTTAAGACCGGCCTAGGCACTGTAGAGCAGGGTTTAAACCTGTCCCTAATAACATGTAAATATATTGGAGTAAAAAAAGGGAACCTCTTCCTAACATTCGTCGATCTATCCTCGGCATTTGATTGTTTAGAACACAGAGCGTTATGGGAAACTCTGGTTAAAATAGGGATAGACAATAACATCCTACACTTCATACAGGAATTGTACAGAGATGCAGGCGCCACGGTTAGATATGGCAAAAATGGAGAGCGTACTAGGAAATTCCCCATAGAAAAGGGTGTCCGACAGGGTTGCATCCTTGCGCCATTCCTTTTTAATTTATACATCAATGAGGTAGCAGTCTTTTTAAATGACCTACATGTGGATTACCCTAAAATAAATGGCCTCTCAGTTCCACTTCTACTATATGCAGATGATGCAGTGATTATGGCCCGCACACAGCTGGGCCTTCAGAGGGCCATAATGGGATTCTCAACCTTTATGAGCACTAGAGGTTTAAAAATAAATGTGGGTAAAACATTCACTATGCCCTGCACTATCACAAAAAACAAAATAGACTGCAAAACCTTTGTAAATAACACAAAGATAGCTACGACCAAAACCTTTTCTTACCTAGGTATCATTTTTAATAACAGAGGCACATGGACATCAGCAATTACTTCGCGGAACCTGGCCTTTTCTCGCACGATAGGTGCGGTCAAACAATTTGCTAAAAGATTGGGCGGGAAACCTGTAGATATACTTCTTAAGATTTATGCAGCGAAATGCGTCTCCACTGCGGTGTATGGGGCAGGCATCTGGGGTTCGGCAGATTGCACCCAGATACAGACAGTGGAAAACGCATTTTTGAGGTACCTGTTATCAGTCCCCCGATCCACGTCCACAACCATATGCCATAACGAACTCAACAGAGTTCACATTAGTGATCTGATAAAGATAGCTCCAGTTATGCTGTGGTATAAGATTTGGACATGTGAGGACACAATTTTTAACAGGGAAGGAATTCAGGACTGCTTAAACCTATCTGCCCCTAACAAGCAGCCATGGTTAGCATATGTCAAAACATTTCTGTACTCAATTGGCCAACCAGATCTCTATCTAAATCCCATATCATGCTCACAAATTACTAAAAAAGCTTTAAAAGCAGCATGCCTTGACTTATTAGAGGAGAGGAGGTGGTATTTAGATGGGAACAAGTCTACCATTGTAGCCCACCGTTGTATTCTTCACGATGTGGGCCTTCACCCTTATTTGGCGCCAACCTATTCGTGCTACCATAGAATGCTTTTGACACGAATGCGGACTGAGTGTTTCTACAGGTTAATCTCGTTCCCTTCCCCTAATGACTGGTCAGCTAAACTGATAAAATGCCCGTGTGATGATTTATCCACCCAGTCAAACATACACTGCATTTTCTTCTGCAAGTACTATCAGTGGGGGAGAAAAAGATACTTGTTACCATTGTTAAAGACTTGGGGTTTGAGAAACTGTAAAACTGCACTGATCAGACTGTACATGCTGCAAGATGAATTCACCATTGTTACGGCGATTAAATTTCTGATATTTGCTGTAAAATGTAGAGGGACCATGGGCAATGATTAGGATCGTGATGATAAAAAGTATTATTGTGTTCATAATTACATCAAATAATACATAATAATCAAAATGAAAACATGTTTCCCTGAACACCGTATGTATTTTTATGATCTTTTTAATGAATTCTTTTTAAATTTTATACGGATTTTAAGAACTGTGTATATGTTTGTGTATGTACGATGTTTGTATTTTGTAATAAGATTTTAATGCGAAAAGCTATTAGAGTGTGTTCGACATATGTATCTTGCATTTCTGTCTGCTTTTATGGTTTTTTGTCAAAATACCGAATAAAGCTATCTTTGAATTTGAATTTGAATATCCAAGGAAGGTGTCGCGCAATGCGAAATTCAAGTTCATTCAACTTATGATTGTACATCGCACCTATTTGACCCCTCGCAGATTACATGAGATGTTTCCGAACACGCCAAACATCTGCCCCAGATGCCAGGAACATAATGCTGATTTATTACACATGTTGTGGACATGCGTGAGTCTGCAACAATACTGGGCCACAGTGCAGGAGGTCTTAAAGGAAGTAGCACCAGGATGTAGAGACATGTCAGTGGCATACTCCATACTGGGTCTAGGTATTAAATGTAAAAGTGGACACCCCACAGGCCGGTTCATCAATATGGCAATGATTCTAGCTAAACGCAAGCTAAGCAAACTTTGGAAATCCAGAGCAGTATCACTGGTGACGGAGTGACATAGTGAGATGGGGAGATGGGGGAGAGCTGAAGGCGCGGAGTTGAAAAAGGAGGAAAATAGAGGACTACCTAAGAAGCCCATCTCATTAGAATGGAATATGTTGTTGGAAGAGTTTGTAGCGATAGAACTGCAAGAGTGACAGGCTAAGTATAAGGAACTAAAATGGAGCAGAGAAATGCATTATTGATATAAATGGGGCAATGCCAAGATGTGTCTACACTAATATCTGTATTAACTACTCAATTGAAGGTGGGAATGCAGACGGGTCTCAATGAACATGTAAATGCTATGTACTGATACCGTCAATAATACCAAAGTAGAGTTCATGGGGAGGGGGAGGGAATGCTCAGTTTACAGATGTCATACTGACTATATTGGAAAATAAGGTGTTATTAGTGTACTAGACGGCAATCCGAAAAATATGAAAATGGTTTTGGTAACTGTTAATGCATACGCCAAATGTAATGTGTATATGTACGGTTGGCACTCTGAAAATTAATAAAAAAATGTTTAAAAAAATGTATGGAAACCTTCCATCTAAAACGCATTACTCTAGTATTCTTTCCTAGATCATCTTCGTTTGGTTTTCCTTTCTGGTTATTTTCCCTTTTTATTCTACTCCCACCCCAGTAACCTCCCATCCTCCCCCTCACCCTTTTCCAAAATCCACCCACCCCCGCCTCTATGCCCTTGGAAGCTTCCAGACCGCTGGTCTGTTAGTGATGAAGCAGCACTACACCAAGACCCGTGAGGCCCCCCGTTCATTGGACCCATTTAATTTTAACCAAAAACAAAAAAACAAAGGCCAAAAGCCCCCCACTTTTCCCATGAAATTGCTGTGTCATCTTCCCTTTACTGTACTACAAAGAGAATATAGGTATAGAAGGAGAGAAAAACAATCTAATCTACATCCTGCATCCTAGCCATTCCAACAGTTCGGCAAATGTTTGATCATGCTTTCGTGAATCCTATTCCCCGGGTTCCTCCAAAAGTTTCTTTGCTTTGATCTCGGATGTAAAGAAGTGAGCCTTGTCGCCAACTACCACTTTTAGCTTCGCTGGATTCATAAGATAGGCCTGCGCACCCTGTGCATGAATGGACTGATCAACTGCCGTAGACTCCAGTGCCTCTCGACAGTTATGTGGCAAAAGTCAGGTCGGTCACAGAACACAATATTATCCACCTTACGCTTACTTTCCGGTTTGGCCTTCTCATAAATATTCTGCCTAAGGAGATAATTCCCGGAGAAGCAAACATTTTGGGTGGAGGCAAGATGGCGGCCGCCTAAGTGTGGCTGAGCACAGCGGAGCAGTGAAGATTAGGATTAAGCCCTTGTATATGGCTTGAAACTTCGCGGAAACCCACAGATACCCGCTCTATTACCAGAAAGACAGTAGCGGCAAGCAAAGAATTGAAATGAGAAACTCTGTGACTGAGAGCGAATGATCTCACCGTTTACCTGCCGAGGTTCCGCTGGACGGCTGTTGCGAGAGCTGACGCTGGCCGTGGCTGCTCTCACGTCTGGCTGCTGAGTCCGCCCGAGAACTGAGGGGCGGAGCAGTGGTGCAGCTGCGCGGAGTCCACGTGCAGAGCGGAGCTCTCAGCGGAGTCTGTGCAAGGTTGCGGGGATCGCGGCTCTCAGAGCTGGTGGCACAGCAGGAGAGAGAGGAGAAGAGGCGCAATGGCTCCCAAAGTAAATACAGGCGTAAATACAGGCGTCAAAGCAGCACAAGGCTACAAAAAGAAAGCTGGAGCAGAAATGGCAGCGGAAGAGGCTGACAGCTGCCAAAAAACGCAAACAACAGATAGCTACCAGGACAAGACTGGCTACCGCCACCGCCCCAATAGCGGGCATATTTACTAAAGGGGGAAAAGAAAGGGGAGCCAAGGAGACTACACTACCGGGTGAGGGAGGCCAGACGGAAATGGCAGTGGGGCATGGGGTAGCTCCTACAGCCAGTTTAGAAGAGGCAAACCTCCCCCCTGAGCGCAAAAGGGGAAGATACAGCAGCCGCTCTCCTAGCGCGTAGTACTACCCAGAGAGCAGCAAAAGAGACCGATGCAGCAAACGCAGAGGATCTAGCACCTAATGCCTCCACAAATGCGTGAAAAGGTTGCCAGCAATCACAAACAGATGGAGCAAGGAGGCTCAGATTCCAGGGATACTGGATCTATCCTAACTACTGAATCAGGCAATAGTACGGGGGCGGACCCAGCGGTGAGTAATGCAGAAGGTCAGGAGAGTCAGGAGCGAGACTTTGCTGGCCATGTGGAACCCCTGGAAGCAGATAAAGCAAAGGAAAGGAAAAAGATCCGAGCGAATGCTTTTTCTCGGTATCGGAGGGTGGCGAATGGTCGGAAGACGATGAAGAGGACCATAACTCCTTCATGGAAGATAGTAACCTAGACTCGGAGAGCGACCCCGAGCATGAGTATCCTGCAACTGCAGTTAAACCTCCAGCAGGGTTGAAAGGTCAGGAGCCCCCCCAACGCGAGCTCAGCTGGGATCATTCTTCCGCAATGCCTCTGCAAGGGAGTCCGTGTAGGGAAGTAGCTCAGATGTCGCTCCTAGAGGTAATTCATCAGGAGATTATCTCACACAGAGAGGAAACCAGCCAGGACAGCCGTAAATCCCAAACAGCGGTAAGGAAGATGCAGGGCGTTGTAAGAAAATTTTCCAAAGCCTGTATTAACTTGGGAGATCGGGTTTCAAATCTCGAGGAAAGAGTAGTCTCAACAGAGATGGAGGCGGCCGCTGCCACTAGCAAGGTCGATGCCCAAAGCTCCCAAGTAGTGGACATCCAGTGGAAACTGGAGGACATGGAGAACCGGCTCAGGCAGAACAACCTTCAGATTCTTGGGTTTCCGGAGGGAGCAGAAGGATCCGATGTGAGAGCCTATATCATCAAGCTCTTTGAGCAGGCGTTTCTGGAACTCTCAAGCTGGAATTGGCCTGGGGAAATCCAGCGGGCACATCGTACCCCGTTCAGATTAAACAGAAGTGCTAAGGAAGGAGATAAACCTAGGAAAATATTAATTTTCCTGGGCAACTTTGTGCTAAGGCAGGCAATCGCAGAAAAGGCAAGACCGGACGCAAAGAGGATCATCGAAGGGGTGGCATTCTTCGTTCGCCCGGATTTTTGCCATGCGACTGTGGAGAGACGCTGGAGACTCGGACTACTGATTAAGTCATTTCAGGAGAAGAAGATGCAGGCCTATCTGATCAATCCGGCCCAACTAAAAATAACGAATGAAGGAAGGACACTATATTTTGCCTCTGAAATCAAAGCAAAAGATTATTTAGACTCTCAGGGGAAGTAACTATATATAACGTCTGTCTTTTTGGCGTTTTTTTTGCTTAGGTCAATTAAATGCCACACAAAAGAGTTGGTGGGTTGGATGACTGCGGAGTATTGTCAGTATTGTCAGTTAGAGGGTGGGAAGGGGTCAGGCGGTCTATGATACTGGTATGTTTTCTTCTTTCTTCACTGCTCCAACTGTGATCATCAAGTGCACAGACCAGGTCTGAGCGCCTCACGAGAGAGGGTTCGGGGGAGGGGATGGGGGCAGTGCAGGGTGGGGAGGGAGGGGAGGAGTGGGGGACAGGGAGGAGGGAGCTGGGAGGGGTCGGGGGTAAGGGGAGAAAAACAAATAATGAGATGATTTGGTGCTCTGAGTTTATTTGTTTTGGTTTATTGGTTTCTTTGAAAGCTGTATTTAAGGCCCGGTCGCATCTTTGTCATGAAAGTTTAGCTCAAGGATATGCCGGCACTTAAAAAACGGAACAGTCAACGTGGGCGGGCTGAATGATTGGAGGAAGCGCCAAAGGTTGGGACATTTTGCTAAATTTCATAATATTGATATTCTCTGTTTACAAGAGACCCCTCTCCCCTGGACAAAATGGAACCTGATGAATATTAGGGGTTTCGAGCTGCTGGCCTGTTCTTCCCAAACATCGACAGTTAGGGGGGTTGCCATTTTGGCAAGACCCTTGTTGGGAGGGACCAAGCGACTCAAGGTCGATAGCTCAGTGAGGTGGGTAATAGCCGAGCTTAATTTAGGCTATACTATGTGTATAGTGTATGGGTCGAATCAGGACGACCCAGAAGTCTATGATTTTTTAGAAGGAGAGTTAGCCAGCTGGCCAACTCCCATTGTAGTATGTGGGGATCTAAATATCTCGGTTGACTGGAATAGATCAGATGGTTATTCAGGACGGAAACCTAGAGTGTATCGCGCTCTGGACGCCCTCATGAAGTCACATGGGCTTAAGGATGTTTGGGGGGTTAAGGAGCCGTTAGACCCTGGCTTTACTTATTTCTCAAACCCTTTTCAGATATATTCCAAGCTATATTATTTTCTGATTTCCTCTTCGGAGATAAATAGGGTTCGTATTAAGACGCTTCCGAAATCAATTTCGGATCACAACCCTTTGATTCTGTTTTGTGAAGTAGCTAGGGTAGAGAGGAAGCATACAAGCTGGACATTCGAAAGGAAATTATTATTAGATAATAGATTTGTGGAACACCTTAGAAAATGGGCGAAAGAATTTTACGATGCAAATCGATATAGTACGTCACGCAACGGAGTCTGGGAAGCATTCAAGGCCTCCTTGAGGGGTGAATCCATAAGCTGCTCGACCAGGTTAAGGAGAGAGAGGACAAGAGGGAGCTCGAGAGCCTTATGGGTATGTTAGCGGTAGCAGAAGAGCAGCACATTAAAGACATTGGACAAGGGGTAGATGGTCAGGAGAGCCAAAACAGAATCACTACTACTAAAGCAGAGCTACAGAGAATAGTAATACAGAAGGAAGCTAGCGAATACCAGATGTCTAGGGCGAAGCGATATGAAACGGGGGAACAGGCAGGGAGGGCATTGGCACTTCGGATAAGGCAGGAGAGGACCAAGAACACAATCTCCAGTATACAGGAAGATGGCAACGAGTACACCGAGCCCAAGGATATATTAAGAGTTTTTAAGAACTTCTACCAAAAATTGTATGACGAGGAGGGTGGGATGTATGATCAAAGCCAGGAATGTGAGGATGGTGGCCCTGTTTTAGATGAACAGTGCAGGGAAGATCTGGATAGAGATTTGACCTAGAGTGAAATAACTATAGCCCTACAGGAGCTAGCAGCCGGTAAGGCTGTGGGCCCCGACGGAATTCCCCTGGAAGTTTATAAATGCTTAGAAAAAGAGATTGCCCCAATCTTGTTGGATCTCTTTAACGCCATATTGTGTTCAGGTATAATTCCGGATTCTTGGAAAGAGACTAACATCATTATATTTCATAAAAAATGGAAACCCAAAGAGGTGCCAGGGTCATATCGCCCAATTTCGCCTATCAATGCGGATACTAAATTATACTCTAAGGTTTGGGCTAAAAGATTGGGGAGGATCATTGGTAGTCTCGTCTCCCCGTGGCAGCATGGGTTTGTGCCAGGCAGAGGCACGATGGACCATACTAGACGGGCTATTGCATTATTCGATGCCCATGGTGCCACGGGGGGGGAAGATGGCCATGATCCTCCTCAATGCGGAGAAAGCTTTTGACCGCGTGGTCTGGGAGTTTTTATGGGGTATCCTGGCTGGTAGAGGCTTTGGTAACAAATTTTTGAGGGCTATCAAGGCAATGTATGGAGATCCGGTGGCTCGGGTTCTTGTTATGGGCCAGCGTTCTGATGAAATAGTAATTAAGAGGGGGACACATCAAGGCTGTCCTTGTTCCCCGATCTTGTTCTCTTTATACATTGATTCCCTCATTCAGAAAATGTTAGCCTCCCAGTAGATCAGCCCAGTGGTGCTTAATGGTTTCACCACAAAATTGCTAGCTTATGCTGACGATCTGGCAATAATAACTACGGATCCTCATCAAGCTATGCCTATTTTGTCTCAATTGGCCAAGGAATTTGGGGTTCGGTCAGGCTATCGGTTAAATGAAGGAAAACCCCAGATTATATGTACTAAAAACATTACAAAGATAGATCGAAGGTTTGTAGACTCAGCTGTATATCAGGGGGTAAGAGTGAATGCTTCGGTGGATAAGATCATTGCAGATAACTATCTACCCCTTGTCGAATCGATTGAAGCCGACCTTAAAAGAATTGATGTGTTACACCTTTCGCTGATCGGAAGGGTCAACGTCTTAAAAATGACAATGTTCCCCAAAGTGTTATACCTGTTTCGGGCCATCCCATTGTTTTTAGGAGAAAGTGTGATTAGAAAATTAGAAGCGGCCTTCATAAGGTTCATTTGGCAGTATGGCAAAAACCCGACCCTCGATTAACCGTATGTCATTACCATTGGCAAGAGGAAGCTTGGCTATACCGAACCTTAGGCTCTATCACTGGACATGCCTCCTGACACAAATGAATATGCTGTTTCAATTCGATCCCTTACCATCGGAAGGCCAGGTCGAGTATCAGGGTCCCCCATCTATTTTTGAGCTCTTGTTGGGGAGGAAAGCTCTAGGGTTACTAATGTGCAAAGTAGACCGCAGGTATTATAAGAGAGCTAGATATAAGATCATGGAAGGGGTATGGGGGGCCTGGAAGGCCGTTAGTAAAATTTTGACCATTCCAAAAATTAATGGTAATATCAATCTCTGGAAATCCAGCCTCTTCCCTCATCTGGGCCAGAGCAGTAATTGTCTGTTTTGGAAGGAGCGTGGGGTAAGGTGTTTGGGGGGATATTATGGTAGGTGATGATATCCTTGGCTTCGAAACGATACAGCAGAAATATGGTATCCCACAAAATTATTGGTTTCTATATGGTCAAATCGTTCAAACACTGCTGGCAATTAGACCGAGGATCTCTCTGCCCTCAGCTAACCCAATGGTTGAATATCTAATCAAAGGGGGTAAAAAGATAAGAATAGTTTATAATTACCTGCAGTTAGGCCTCCAAGATGATCTGGAGAAAACCGAAGCCACATTGGCGCAGAAGCTAGGGGACCGTGTCGTCGACCTGGATCTTGCCTTACTCCTAAACAAGAAAATATTTCGGTCCTCAAAATTGAGGGCCCAACATTATAAGACCCTGTTTAACCCCTTGACTGCGGCGGCTATTCCGCCGCAGTGCTAAGGGGGCGGGGCGGCCGTGCGGCGGCCGCATGCTGGTAACGGAATCGCTCCGTCACCAGCCACGGTTGCGCTGTGCTCATGACGGAGCGGTTCCGTCACGGCCCCGCCCGCTCAATGGAACGCTCTGCGCAGGCGTGGAATCCGCGCCGCGCAGGCGCTCCGAGCGGGCCGTGACGGAGCCGCTCCGTCATCAGCACAGCGCGACCGCAGCTGATGACGGAGTGGTTCCGTCACCAGCAGGGGAGGGGTTAATCTGTACTATACCCCCGCAAAATTGTTTGTTTGGGGGGTGAGAGAAGATGACAGGTGTCCTAAATGCAATATGGGCCCCGCAGATTTACTGCATATGTTCTATCACTGCCCCAATCTTGCCCCAATTTGTAGTGATATAACTCTGTTTCTGGAGGGGCTGCTAGGTCATAACATCGATCTATCCCCTACCCTGATGTTAACAGGGACGGATGTCAAGCTAAAGGCGGGGAGAGATACGGAAGCTCTGGTTTTTATTTCAGTTGCGGTATTGCGCATTCTCATTTCCGCAGGATGGAAGGATACCACCGCTCCTACCTTCCAGATGTGGCTAGCCAGGCTACAGGGCATGCACAATATAGAGTCATGTTTATACGAATTTAAGGGCAAGAAATCTCAAGAAATGGGCAGAAATATCTGGGCACCCCTTAAAAAATGGAGGGATTCAAAACGTTAAATCCTACATTATATATTTATTAAGGCATACCGGGTTTTATTTACTTTTAGTCTTTCTAGTAATATGTGTATAAACTGTGTTTGCCTTGACTATTTTATACTATTGATTAATGCTATTTATTTTGTATAAAAATGTCCGTATTTTTTTCTATAAGGATTAATGAATTGTATATGTATTTGTTTACTTCTTAAGTGCACCATATCTCAATAAAAAATAAATAAAAAAAAGGAGATAATTCCCGGAGTAAACTAGAACAGCCCTAGGCTTTGCATCGGGTCCAGCTGGCTGTTTCAAGGTTAGGGGAACCCGGTGGGCGTGTTGGCTCTCTTGAGCCCAGTTCCACCCCTCCAGATCTGGAAATGCCCTTCTTACTAGATCTACCATATAGACACGTGTGTCAGTGCCTTCCTTGTTCTCAGGAATACCCAAAAACTGCTGGTTGTTCCAGCGCTGATGGTGTTCCTGAACTTAAAATTTCCTTTGGATATCTACTAGTCTGGCCTCATGAGATTCAGTCTGGCTCTGGGCCGCTGGAACATCTGCCTCAAGGGTTCTGGTTCTTGTCTCCAGCTCTGTTAAATGTTTGCAGATATTCCTACATACTTTGGCAACTTTCCGTACTGTTCCTTGCACCTTGCGGATAGCTGCCTGAGAGCGTTGGCTATCCTGCCTTGTTTCTTCACGCTGTGCCATAATAGAATGCAAAATTGTGTCTAATGTCGTGGTAGCGCTGCCCTCAGAGTCAGGTACTTTATCCCCATCCCCCATTAGTTGGTTAGTCAGAGAGTAATCCCAGTTCAGATCTTTTCCTTTTATTTGGGTTGTCCCAAGAGCCCTGATTTCCTTTTAGCCTTGCGCATAGTTGCGGTGAGTCCACCCTGCTGGTGTCAGGTAGACCTTCGCTCTCACTCTTGTCCGATAGTGACACAGGGTCACGGACAGAGCTAGTGTCATCCGACAATGAGTAAAAGCAATCTATTGTCTCTACATCAGTGTCCTTCACACTTCCCCTGCCTTCCCAATCCCATTTTGAGATCTGTCTTTGTGATTTCCACAAATTTTTATCGGGGATTTTCCTACTTTGTTGAGGGTTTCCAGTGGGATCTTCAGAGGAATCTTCCTGTAACTCCACTTCTCCTCCACTTGTAGCAGTACTTATTACGCTTTCAGTTTGGGCATTGCTACTGGAGTGATTACATGTATCTCCATTTTGGACACCTTTCCCCTTTTTTCCTTCCACACCTCCATCTGAGGCATCTGCTTGAAGTGTCTCAGCCCCCTCTCCCCTTCTAACCTACTGCCAAGAATCTGTGTGCTACCAGGCTCTACCTGGCTGAGCGTTATCTGGAAGTCATTTACCTGCAAGCTGGTCATTGTCTCTGATGTTACCTTGAGGGCACCTTCGGCCATGCCCTCTCCCTCATCCATGGGATCACAGCCTCTGCTCCAGTCTTGGGCTTCCGAAATCCTTGCTGACCCAGGTCTAGATCCAGGATGAGGTCGCGGTCCGGAGCCCCTGAGTAGCTTTGCAACTGTGGGGCCGAGCAGACATTGCTGGGGAACAGCTCCACCCTTCCCCTTCCTGAGGATCATCCTTCTGGTTTGCGGTGTGTCTACGGCGTCCGGGTTGCCGAGCTGCTGCCTCTGCTCCTGCACTTGTCTCTGTCATGGATCGGGCAGATGCAGAGACCGTATCCACCGCTGGACTGCCTGCATGCGGGGCTGCACTCGCTCTCCCTCGCCCCGCCGCATGAGCCTTCGGCTTCATCGTAGCCAGTAAGTGCAACCCAGGGCAACAGCAGTCAGGGCAGTCCAGGGCACTGTATTGCTTCTTACAGACCAGTAGCAGCTCCTGCTGCCCAGCTGCAATCTTACACGAAGGAGTACAACTGCTTGCCTCTTCATCCAACAGCCTCAGCCGGGTTTTCAGTATGTCCGATAACATTATTCAATCAATACAAGGGGGAGGGCGGAAGACAGGAGACTTCAACAGGTCGAGTTGCTGTGAGCTGCAAGGGGTCGCCTCAGCCGACGCCATCTTGCTTCCCTCCTCAATCAATCACCTCGCCCTTTCTACCACTAGGTGGAGTATGGACTTTTTGAAGGATATTTATAGTCACCATTTATTATTTTCAAAAGCTGTGTCCGGGATAGGCAAGTACTTACCATATAATGTGCCTATGTTCTTTTTGACAATAAGTTAATTTGTTTGTAAACATTTACTATGTTCATTTTTTGAGTGTAATTTCTACTGCTAAAACACCCCCAATTGCATTATAATACAAATAAATGTACAAAGGGTTGAGAACAAGGATATATGGCATTTGCAAGTACATTTAATTTAGTTTGACACTATTTATTTTTGTGACTGGCAAACAAATAATTGTAGTTTTGCATGTATAAATTAATGGTATATATTGATTCCTGCGATTCACATTTTCTCATGGTCAGGTCATTAGCCCCAGAGCAGCAGAGACAAAAGGGTACCCCCCTATCTTTGAACACTTCTGCCTAGCATCAGTAGTTTCTGTTTTCCAAAAACTGATGCTTATATTGTTTGGAGAACAACAGGGGTTACAGCATTTCAAGGCGGTATTTTAGTGTATCCTGACACTATTGAAACACATAACTATATAGTCAAAACGGTTCTCAGCATTTCGCAAGGTAGGAGAATGACCTTGCAAATGGTTGACTGTCCTTGTAATGCCATTGATGAAAATGATATTGAACCAAAAGTTTACTTACGATCAAAGAAAATTTGAAAACACCAAGCAACAAGGGTCAATTATTTGGGGTGTATTGGTATGTACTACAAGTAATAAAGTCACTATCCTGATAGGTACAGTCAGAGGTTTCAATGATTTAAACCTGAGCTCAAGCCCTCGTAGCTGTGGCACACAGCAGACACGCTTAAGATAGAGAAAATGTGCAAAGCTTTAGGAAGTACCAAAAAAAATTCAAATTCTAAATTTATTAAAGATTTGGAACTCCTAGGAGGTCCACAAAAAAAATACAAATTCATTATTACGAGTGATAAAACATTACAAGCTCAATCCACAATGCATCATATAGTTATCAAGAACCTGCGTTAGGATGGATACATTTATTTTGAGTAAAACCAGACAATATTGTCAATAATCTTGAAACATAAAATACTTGAGGTTTACAACATTACTTATCTTGGAATGTACATAGGACATTGGAAAGTTGCCAGTTCGTAAACAGAATAAAATCAAACAAATCAATTTCAGCTAAAAAAACAATTTAGAATTAGCAGCAGGAAAAAGGAGTAACAGAACATCTCCCAAAAAATGCGGAGGGCAGTATAGATATAACCAGGTCATAAGAAGCAAAGTCCAAAGTTCATAATTAACTTTAAATGTTCAAATTGGAATAAGTAGCAAGAAAAGGATAGCTGAGCATGTGCGGACCTGTGCAAAAGAGCAATTCAGTAGCAACCAGTTCATGTGCAAGATACAACCTGAGACCCATTTGAATTAAAATGTGAGGTTGGCAACAAGAGCATGGTGGAAATCAGAAGCAACCTAACCCTATAGTGCAAAATAGCAGTAAATAGAAGCCAATCAGTGTGCTAAATGCAAAATTGATCAAATAAAACAATGATACTTCTTAAAAAGATGACAAACAGAAAGGACAAAGATATGCTAACATTTAAAATATATACATAAATTCCTTAAAATAATTAAAAAGTTTTACACACACTGCTTCGTTTTTCGGGCAAAAGAAATAGTCTCGGGCTGATGCCCCGTTTTTAACACTATTTTGTAAAAACATCGGTCGAAGCCAACGATAACGACTCGAAGCCAATGCAGGGCAAACAAACAAAACATGGTTCAGGGTCTGAGTGCTCAGCATACACAAGTTACAAATGTTTCCATTATTCAGATTCTGGGACCAGTTTGCAATGAGGTCATATAAAAGTACGAGATTCATACGGCATAAAATGAGCAGGCGACCAATTCCATGTTCTAAATTCCAAAATAAATACTTTTGTGCAATTCTCTGAGAGTTTTTCCCAACTATTAGCTTGAATCTTTCCTTAGAGTTGCAGAATGTAATGTCTCTATTGAAGCTAATCTTGCCACTTAAGGTTTTTAGGAGATATTTAAATCCTAATGGAGGAAGTGTGAGCACTGATTCTATGGCAGGACCGGGGGCTTCGGATTATGCCTTCTTCCTTCACTTTATTTTCACAGCAGCAAGAAAACACAGAAAAACTACTTTTCACATGAACACTTGGGAAACAGGAAACTTAAACATAAGTCCTTCGTCAGTCTTTGCACTCCAGCAGCTCCCATCATGCTCCTCGGCTGCTTCCTCTTTCTTCGCTGCTCAGCAGCAAGTTAAGTGGATCTTTTCTCTCTCTCCTGGGTTTTTGGGGGTTTGGAGTTAGCGTTTTGTTTCTACAAGCTAGCGCTAACATTTCTTTTGATTGCAGAGTCCCCTGTCAATCGCGGGACGCTTTTCGCACTCCTCACGCGATTTGGTGCCCAGTTTGTAGCGCGGTGAGGTCCTCCCACCGCTAGGGGGCAAGCTTTTAGCTCTGTGGCCAGCACGAGGGAAGGGCGCTTTCACAGCGTTTTTTCTCGTGTTTGCCTCAGGTGCCTGTTTTTTTGCCCCCTGCCACCCGGATTGACACCGCTTGGGGGTCGCAAATTAGACTTCACATCTGTCACGCCCTGTGTGGGTTGTATTGTACTATTTGACACCCAGCGGGGTCGAAATTAGCACCAGACAGTTTAAAAGAGGTGCAGTGGGACGCTTTTTCCGGGTGGTGCCTATAAATAGAAGGGTTGCAGCGTCCCCTGGGGCTGACCCCCCCTTAAATTGTGTGCCTTTTGTGCTCCCACATTATCTGGGCTCCCTCCCAGTTGGAAAGTTGGTGCCGGTGCCGGCGCTTGATTAATTGCTGTGCCATTCCCTGGGTTCCCTGCAGAGCCTAACTTACCTCATCATGCAGGGGGACCAAGGACAGTACCCTGAGGAAGACCCTGTGAACTACGCCCCCTGGGATGATGACTTTTACCAGGCGGTAGATGATAGCAATTACATGGCAGTTGATCAGGCGATGATCCCCCTAGAACAGCGGCTCACTGCGCGAATGGATGAGGCGTACGCAAAGCTTGCGGCCCTGATTCCCGCGACGGCCTCGGCCCCAGCCCAGTCGCCCTCCCCCCTCCTAATAAAAAAGCGTGTACTGAAGGGGTTGACTCTGAGGCTTTTGCTAGGGTTAAACGCGCCTTTACGGCACCTGAGGGGTCCCAACCCATCCCTGTGCCCCCAGTTGAATTGCCTCCCCCTACCCCACGCACAATGTCCCCGGAGCCACAGGAGGATGGTGTGGTAAATAAATAAATAATACCCTATTTTTGAATGCATAAATGAATAACAGATAGCTCAATAAATAAGAGTCAAGATTCGAGGTAGTAGGAGTTTTGCAGGTTTAATACAGCATAAGGACAGGAACAGGACGACCTGCACGGGAATAGGATGGCAGCTGCCGGGGACAGGATCGGGAATGACGGCTAACTTTTAATAACAGTACATGAGCATATATACATAACGCAAACACATAGCATTACATTGCAATAGGCGTAGCAGTGGGTGGAGCAATAGGCGTGACGCGTAGCAGTCGCGAAAGATAAGGGTGAAAAGAGGTGTAACAGGGCGTATACAGAGACATGTGATGCAAACGTAACAGAATATGTCATGAATGGGGCGGAAACCATGGAGGGGGCTACCTGAGGAGCCGGGACCTCTAACCTGATGGTGCGCGCAAACTGGCAATGACGTATCACTAGGAGAAGCTGGGGGCTATGAACTCTGTGCTAGGAGCAGAGACTGAAGTCTGGAGAGTCAGGGCGACATGTACCTAAACAGTATCTAGTATCTGATGTTTAGAGAACATGTTGATATAAACTAGAAGTCAGGAGGGGAAAGGCTAACAGACACTAAGACTGGACCATGCATTATTCTACATGTAGTGCGTGATGAAGAATATGAAATGACCATTAATACAGTATTTCTCTAACATGGGGCCGTAAAGGCTAGACAATGACGGAAACTATTGATGCAGTTCAGTAGCTTAGGAATGCAGAGAAGGAGGGCTGTACTGATAACTCGAATCATAACATACTCTTGGCAGACTCAGAGGCAGGGCCAAGCTGAACCGGGCACTGCGAGGCAGGAAGTAAGTGAAGGGTCGAGGATACAGGTGGGGGCTGTATCACTCCTCCGCGAGGCTTCAGGAGACAGGAGACAGGAGACAGGAGCTGAATCTGGTGTCCGGGCCCTTTTGAGGCCTAGAAACGGGGACTTTACAATGGAATAACGTGCACACTGAGAAACGTGGCAACGTAGCTTTACATAGGCCTGATATTCGTAGTATTCACGAGAACTGGAAACTGGCATACTAGAGGTGGACACAACTGTAATTGCGTCTTTAATCAAACATGGGGAATAACATATGCATATTAATTATGCACAGATAACATATGATGGAGGACGCGTAGGGACACAGAACATGGCAAAATTTACTTTTCCACAATGGGATTCTCCGGACACGGACAAGAGGCCTGTTCCTCTAGGTCGTGGCTTCCGTCACAAGCGACTTCCTCAGCAGGTCCTTCAGACATGTTGGACCCAGACAATATTGTCCACCCCCGGTCTTCGGACTGGGTCCCCGGGGAGAATGAGGCCCTATATGTGGCAAACCGTTTGCGTAAGCCAGTAGATAAGGACGCCCGCAGTCGCCTTAGAGCGGAGTGTCCTCGCCCCTCCTTAGAGGGTAAGGTGGCGATGACCGCGGATATAGACCCCAAGATGGCGACATTTTTGGCTAAATTTGTCAAAGACCCTAGGAATGGTATAGACAGGTCCTGGCGTACCTGCCAGGACAAGCTGTTAGACGCGGTGGGTCCCATGACCAAGATTCTGGACATGGCCGAGGAGGCCATGGTCTCAGGGGATCTTATATCCCCGGAGGTCCTTTCAAATTGGGCGCAGCGGGCCATTGTTTTTCTTGGCAATGCCAAGTGCGCGCTCTTTAATTAAGTTTGACCCTAAGCTGGGTGACCTCGCCTCTTCTGAGGCTGGCGCTGTGGCGCAAGGAGGACTATTCGGGGACCCGTTCATCAAAGAGCTTGGCAAATTTGTTGCCACGTTTACCTCCCTGGACAGAGCACAGTCCAACATAAAGAAAGTTTTTGCCCCTCGGGTTTTTGAGAGGGCCGGACGTGGCAGAGGCTGCTCGTTCGGTCGTGGCAACAGTTCCGTTCGGGGGCAAGGCTCCGGCCACGGTCAGTTTCAAACCAACGACCGCTTCAATAAATTCTACCCAACGAGGGGACATAGATTTCGCGGCCGGGGAGGCCAAAGAGGCCAGCAGCAGGGTGCTGGAAGCGGTGAGTGTGCTGCCCTCGGTGAGTTTGCGGATAGGGGGGTGCTTGGCGCAGTTTTTCCCGGCGTGGGTTGCCCTTACAAGCGATGCTTGGGTGCTGCAGACGGTCCAGGGCTTTCAGATGGAGTTCCATGGTCGTCCCTGTCAGCTACAGCGTCCCCGCTCCATTACTTTCTCACAGCGAGATGCAGAGTTGGTGCGCGAATAGGTTTCCACCCTCCTCCTAAAAGGGGCGATCTGTTGCGCGCAAGAACATCCCGGGGGTTTCCTCAGCAACCTCTTTGGGGGCCGACGTCCGGTCATCAATTTGAGGGACTTCAACGAGTGGCTGGTGTACCGCCATTTCAAAATGGAGGGGATTCACCTCTTGTGGGATGTTTTACGTCCGTCTGATTGGATGATCAGGCTCGACTTAAATGACGCCTATTTGGAGGTCTCGATTTTTCCTCCCCACCGCCGGTACCTCCAGTTCAAGTGGGACGGTCTGGTCTACGAATTCACCACGCTGCCCTTCGGGCTCTCCTCTGCATCCTGGTGCTTCACAAAGGTGCTGCGTCTGGCGGTGGAGGCCTTGCGGGCACGGGGTATCAGGATGATCGTGTACCTGGACGACATGCTGTTCGTGGACCAGTGTCCGGAACGGTTGGTGTCCCAGCTGCAGGTCGCAGTCGGCCTCCTTCAAGGTCTGGGCTTTGTTATCAATGAGAAGAAGTCTCTTCTGGTTCCCGTCCAGTGTGCCACCTTTTTGGGGTTCAACATAGACTCGGTGTCTGCCACTTTGAGTCTTCCCGCCAGGAAGATGGCAAAGATCAGACACGAGCTGCAACAGACCCTGGCGAGGCTGCTCATATCTCTGCGCCACTTGGCGAGTTTGGTGGGTCTCCTGTCATCCTCAATTCATGCCATGTTCCTGGGCCCCCTTCATTATGGAGCGATGCAGCGTCTGAAGACGTATCACCTTCGGAAAGGTCTGACGTACTCTCAGCTAATTCCTCTGTCGGAGGAGGTGAGAGGCGAGATGCAGTGGTGGCTGTCGCACATGGAGGCCTGGAACCGCCATGTGATTTTTGGGTCAGCCCCGGATATAGTTATCGAGTCTGACGCCAGTCGGTCCGGTTGGGGGGCCAGGTGCGGAGATTTTTCCACAGGTGGCGCCTGGTCTGCCCACGAGCAGTCTTTACATATCAACTGTTTGGAGTTGCTAGCAGGGTCCTTTGCAGTCCAGTGTTGGACGAAGGACAGAGTGCAATCATGTGTCCTACTACGGATGGACAACGTGTCGACGGCCCGATATATCAATCATCTGGGTGGGACCAGATCCAAGATGCTGGTGGACCTCTCACGGGACTTTTGGCACTTCTGCCTGGACCATCAGGTGTTGGTCACGACGGAGTACCTGGCGGGCCGGCAGAACAAAGTGGCAGATTGGCACTCACGGCACCTGTTGGATGCCAGTGTGTGGAAGTTGGACCCTCAGGTCTTCGCTCGGTTGGTGGCCAAGTGGGGCCCCTTCACGGTGGACCTGTTTGCGTCTCGCCTGGATCATCAACTCCCGAGGTACTTCAGTTGGCGCCCGGATCTGTTGGCGGAGGCAACGGACGCTTTCCTCCTGGATTGGTCAGGCGAGAAGGGGTACGCGTTTTCCCCGTTCTCAATGATAACACGAGTGTCGGCGCTGCTGCGTCGTCAGTTGGCAGAGGCGGTGCAGATCACGCCTTGGTGGAGATCTCAAGTTTGGTTTCCGGTTCTTCTGAAACGTTCTTGGGATTTTCCAATCCTACTCCCCCTCTCTCCTCACATTCTGCTCAGTCCGGACGGGACTCCCCACCGGTTGGTTCAGGAGGGATCGCTGAAGCTGATGGCTTGGAGGATCTCCGGCGTCGCTGGACGCTCCCAGGCCTTTCGGGAAAAGCAGAGGACCTACTCTCCAAGGCATGGGCGGATAGCACGACCAAGAGATACCGATCAGCATGGCATAGGTGGCGTCGCTGGTGTGTGCGACGGAGTTTCAATCCCGTGGGGGCAGATGTAGTGCATGTCCTTAACTTCCTTGCCGGTCTGGCGGAAGATGGCCTGGCCTACCGGTCAATCAACACTTTCCGTTCTGCGATCTCGGCTGGACATGACTTGGTGCAGGGTTCCCCGATTGGGGAGCACCCTTTGGTGTGCAGGTTGTTGAGAGGGATCCACCTCACGCTGCCACCTGAACCGCGCTACTCCGTCCTGTGGGACGTAAACAGAGTTCTGAATTTCTTTCTTTCGTGGCAGCCAAATAGGTTTCTTTCCCGTAAAGAGCTTACGGTCAAATTAGCAATGTTGTTGTGCCTGATATCCTGCAGGCGGGTCTCAGATGTACGAGCTCTTGACATCACGGCGCAAGTTTTTTCCCCGGATGGGGTGTCTTTTACTGTGTTATGCGTAAATAGTAACGTGAATAAGACAACTAACCAGGAAAGGTCATGAACTAAAAAAATGTGTCTTTTACTGTGAGCAGGCGAACCAAGACCCTCACACGGGTTATTTTGTACCCAGCTTTTACTGATTCCCCTAAACTGTGTGTAGTGCACTGCCTCCATGCTTACGAGGATATGACTGATGACACTCACCCTCCGGGCGAAAGACAACTTCTCATTGCCCTACGTAAACCGTACAAGGCTGTTTCTTCCCCAACAATCGCCTGGTGGGTGTGTTGGGTGATGCAGGAGGCGGGGATTGATACCAAGCAATTTGGAGCTCATTCGGCAAGAGGAGCTATGGCCTCCAAAGCTTTTGCCCTTGGGGCTCGATTAGAGGATCTGATGAGAACGCCGACTGGTCCTCAGATTCCACGTTCAAGAGGTTCTATTTTAAGCCAGTGTTGGAAGTGGCTCGGCTGGTTGTCGACAAGCTTTGAGCTGGCAAAATCCGAAGCCTCTGGTCCTGCCAAAGAATGAGAATATGCCGAGCCTTAGTGCTGGTAAGTTCCAATTCTATTAAGGACTCGGAGGCGAGGATTATCCCCCCCAATGACTTCCAAGAAGTGGACCCTCCCCGTATGGAATGTAAGTAAGTCATTCACGGAATTTATGTTGTTATGACTATTGCTGCTGCACTGTATTCTGTGTCTATGTACCTTTTGATAGGCTGAAGAGGCGGTCAGTATCTGATTGTGCGTTTTTTGCAGGAAATGACGGTCCCAAATAGGATGCGCGAGAATGCCGGAACATGGGCTTCGCGCGAAGGAAGAGGAAGCAGCAGAGAAACATGATGGGAGCTGCTGGAGTGCAAAGGCTGACAAAGGACTTCTGTTTAAGTTTCCTGTTTCCGAAGTGTTCAAGGGAAAAGTAGTTTTTCTGTGTTTTCTTGCTGCTGTGAAAATAAAGTGAAGGAAGTAGGTGTAATCCTCGCCTCCGAGTCCTTAATAGAATTGGAATTTACAGCACAAATTCCCATTCTTCTTGAATACCAAAGGTTTTTAGTGCCAAAAAGAAGTCACAGTAAAAATAGTAATTACCTGCCTTAACATCAAAGATTTCATGGCACAAGAAACCTCTTATTGAATCTGTCTCACTGTGTTTCAGCTGATAACCCCAGCTTAAAACCCTGGATAAACCTTGGATATAGGAGCTTATTAGACCGAATTCCAATCTGGTTGCTGCCATTGGAAGTAACGTATTAAAAAGACATATCTTACGTAATATCTGACCTTCGTACCTATCTAAAAAACTCCAGTCCTTAATAGGGATTGATTCAATTGCATAAAGCAAGGTTTGGGGAATTTTTGCCATAAAGACTGTTAGTAAGTGTAAAAAATGTCTTCTACCCATGGCACTATAAAATATACCCAAACTATTAGCGTGTGATGTAGCTTTACTGGAGCAATGTTCAATGTGAGGTTTATTCTTTGAACTACTTGTTAAAAGTTTCCCTAAATACAGGTATGAATCTACCACCTCCAGTATTTTGGGATCAATTTGACACTTAAAGTTACATGATTTTCTGCTTTTAATACTTTTCATAATTAAAATTTTGCTTTTGGATACATTAGTTTTCAAAAAGTGTCCCGCTGTATATTTTTGTAGGGAAGCCAACTTTCTATTCAACCCGCAAGGGGTTAGGTCTATTTCAACTATATCATCTGCATATAAAAGACATGTAAAAGGGCGGGTACTTATCTTTGGTGCATATCCATCAGTTAGAGCAAAACAATCAGGTAAGTCTGCTATTTAAAGAGAAAATAACAGTGGTGTTAACAAGCAACCTTGATTTCCAGCCATTAGAATCTGGCACCAGGTTTGCGAATGAAGAGCTATGAATAGGGATAGCAGAGAAGACAACTCAATTTTTTGCAGTTTTCTCCATAATAGAGGTCTGTCTACCTTGTCAAAGGCTGTTGAAAAGTCAATGAAAGCCATGAATACATTAGAGTTGCGATAGATTGTATATTTTTACTCAACTTATTTCAGCATGGAAATATTATCTAGCGTTGAATGATTTTTTCTAAAACCTGCTTGCTCTATGGGGTGGACTTTCTTCTCTGCCACCCATTCTGTGAGACGATCGAGGATACTATGTGCGAAAATTTTCCCCATCACATCCAGTAAGGCTATTTGCGATAATTACCTGGGAGTGATCTAGGGCCCTTTTTGTGCAAAGGAATTAAAATACTACCCGACCAAGATGGAGGGGTCTTCCCATTGGAATAGCAGGAATTAGATAGTGGAGCTAGGTAGGTAGCCCACAAGAGTGGTTCGCTTTTAATTACCGACATGGGAATTTCATCAGGAGCCATTGCTCAGGAGTCTCTCATTTTTTTAATAGCTCCAACCACTTCATCGACAGAAAGAACGTAATTGGGAACAGGAGATTTGGACTGATCAGGTGGCATGATATCAAATCTGCAGGAATTAAGATTTGCAGAATACAGTTCTAGCAGATGAAGTTTCCGTTTCTAGCAGATGTACCAAAACAGTTAAAAAGTCAAAAACACAATGCAATAAAAATACCACACCAATTCATAAAAATAGAGAAATATTTAATAAGAAAAATGACAAGAATCCAGTAATGGGGGACCAGTGATATGAATGTTTAAATATTTAAGTGAAAGTAGAGGCAAAAATTGCAAAGCGCCAATGGCAGCTAATGGTCATGGTAGACCAGAAACCAGGTGTAATTTGGGCCGTCTGAGATGGAATGTGGGTTGAATATTCCAAGTAGATTGGTCCTGCTAGAGCCTGGAAGTAAGGAAGTTCAGAAAAGTTTAGAAGTCCCACTCCGAAAAGGGACTTTGTTGTTTTTCGGAGTAAACATTCTTCTGCATATGGGACAAACTTGAAATTCAATTCACAGCTGTGGAACTGCCAGTTGGATACGTTTCACAGTTGGTACACTGAAGTTCTGGAGCAAAAGTTTTGAAAATTTTACTAACAGTCTTTGACACTTCCAAGGCCCCCAGGACCTCTGGATGAGTACCTACAGACTCTCAGGGTGACAGGCTGAAGGCAACAGCAAAGTCTAGTCGATTTTCAGTTGCCACTAGTCAACTGGGAATCATCACAGGAATGTCTTCTTCAGCTTTTTTAATATTCCTTGAAACACCCAGGGAACCATCTTCCGCAGGTCTTTCTCACATGCCACAGACACCAGGTCCAGCAGGTCAGTCTGCCTGGCATCCTTTCTCAAGTCCAGCAGTGTTTTGAGGAAGGCCTGTAAGGGTCTAGCTTTGTAGGGTTCACAAGCTTGTGGGTAGGGTATACCTTAAGGTACTCCTATTTCCGCTCTGATTCCTGTTTGCTTTACTGCAAACAGCCCCTTAATGCAATGTGTCAGGACAACCCCAAGAAAGCGATGGTCTTTGCTCTGAGGCTGGGGTGCGAGTGGGGAGCATACTATGGTAATCCTAGTGTCTCCCACATCTAACACTAAAATTCCAGTTTGAAGTAGGCACTTTACCCACAACAGACCCCGAGACAGACGTCTGATAGGACAAAAGCATGACCCTTCAGCAACCAGACAGGTGAAACACAAGATTGGTCTTGGCATCCTGTTTGCTCTCTTTGTAGGGTGCAAAACTTTTAAACATGCTTCAGACAAACCAGTCCTGCAGAATTTGACACCTGGGTGTCAACAGGAAAGGCATTTCTCCCACCCTGCATATTTTATTGAGCTAAGAGAAGTCATCCCTGCCAATTCATGTCAGCCTAATATATACACCTGGGAGGAATTTCACACCTCATTCAAGGCGGAGTACTGTCTGGGAGTAGCTAGACAGCAGGGCGGGCTTTTGGCATGGGCGAGCTGGACCCATGTCCAGGGTGCCACTGTTCAGCAGGGTGTAAAAAACAGTCTAAATGTCCTGCAAAGAGTAGCACCGCTCTACCATGGCTCCAGTGCATTCCTTTGAAATGCTCTTAATCATGCCGCAGCCGCTGTTTTAGCACCCCATCAGATCCTTACATCATCCTTCAATCTATCTCTAAACCACTGCTAAAACGCATCAACACCCTCTCCCCAACCCAACACACCACTTGAAACCAGCCTGGCAGAGCTACGTTGTGGGAGATTCAGGTGAGCCGAGGGAGCTGAGGGAGGTGAGGAGATGTGTATTCAGAGGCAAGTCACTGCTCTGATAAGACCAGCTAGGGACTGACCTGGGAAAAGTGGCTGCTGCCTCCTTTTATTTATCGCAAAAAAGGAGATAGGTCCTTAACGGGGCTGAGGGAGGGCTGGACCCTATATAAATCTAACACAAAAAAAATTGCCCCCTTCTCAGTTTACTTGTAATTGGGAACCAAATAAACAATTTCATTAAATCTGGTCCGGTATATTTATTTATACCTTTTAGTCATGTTATTTCATACAAAAAATTATTTCAAATGGCAGAAAGAGAATATACAATACAAAAGATCACTGACAGTCTTACTCAATCGACAATTAACACAAAACACATTACGAAAATATCCAAACGAATCACATCAATATTACATCCAACAAACAATACAAATTGCAATGCAACAATTTTGCAATATATCAAACTATTTCAATGATCAAAATTATTTTCCTGAAAAGAGCTAATTCATTACAAGAGCTAATTCATTACAAGAGCAAAAAAAGGAATGTATCACTTTTGTCCTAAACACACTAAATGTCACAAGTAGCTCTTGCTGGATTTGCCGACGCGTTTCAAGTTCGGGCCATAAATGTCCAAACCATCATCAGGGCTCTGTTATTTTTCTATTAGGATGCAAAAAAACAAAGTTTTAGTACAACCAGTTTGCCTCTTTTCTGAAATACCACCGTTTGGATGAAGGATAAATGTACCTGTATGTTCCTATGTAATTGACCTGGAGTGACTTCTATTCATGGACACAATCCTTTCTTCAGGTCTCAAATGGGACAACTTTTTTCACAAAAACAATCTAGGAAATAAACAACAAGTGGGCCATATTTACAGGACGTAGTCATAGGGCATTACGGCAGCTTATTGTTATATTTAAGGAATTCATACCTTAGTCTGAGCAATCTTGCGATGCAAGGAGGGGCGGAGGATATCTTTTTCTTTTTCTTTTAGTCCTATTTCAACGACATATAACCTGCTTTTAACAACCCAATTCTTTAGTGAAACTTGAGGTGCTTGTATACATAATGTACTTCTCATACCTGTCATGCAAACCACCGTGATGATCACAGTCAAATGCTTCGTTTTTTCATTACTCGCAGCCGCGTTTACCTGTTTGGGCAATACGCTTATGAGTGCACAGTTCTTTACGGGTTTACCACAAAGCAGTTCATCTACCTTTAAAAACAAGTTTCCAAGCCTCTCGTACCTGTATTTTTGTAAAACGAGGAACCGCCTCTCGCCCCCGTCTACCGCCCCGTCCGGGACTGTAAGTGTGACGGGATCGCCTTCCTTTTAGTGCTTGCGGGTTCCGATTATAACAAAAAATCAGTCGTTCTCTAAGAAAGAGAAACGCATTGTCAGATACCGCGCGGTTTTCGGGCTTGTGATGAACACAAGTACGGCCTACGCGGCCGTGTGTGTCACATTACCTATTTCTCCGATCTGCTTTTGCCGCATCCACACGGTGCTTCTCACTCGCTCACTACTCGTTTGTGAACCCTGCGGCCATTTTGCACACGTATAACGCGACCGCTATTGAGCTTAATGCATTATGGGTATTGAGTGCCTTAATGATGTATACGTGGGTGGCAGATAGGGGTTATTCAATCTGCCCCAGTATTTCAAAGTGGGGAGTGCAGGGATGTGTCTTTGGGAAAAGTATTAGAGCAAATAGGTATTGATTCGCGCATTCTTAGGTCTAAAAGTTAATGTTACATAATTGCTTACGGCTAACTGCCATCTTAGCAATTACAAACCGGCAGTGTGACGCCAAGTCTCATATTCTTGACAATTCTGAGATATTGTTTAAGCCAGTCATTATGCAGTTAAATTTCAAAATGAGGTATGCTTCCTTCTCAAGTAGCATCCTCTCAATATCAGCAGGGCGCTGTACGTTACTCATTGTGTGGAGAACCGACCACCTGAATTCATTCTCGTTATGGGACATTTAAACAAAATGTTCAACCATAGGGGCTGTAAGTATTTTCTTTTTTATCCTTGACCTGTGTTGTCCTATTCGGAGGTTGACCTGCTGGTTCGTCTTGCCTATATAGATCCTCAGACATGGGCAAATGATTACGTAAATTACGTTTTTGGTTTTACAGTTCGAGAAACCAAGGTGTTTCCACTTCACTCCTTGGTGTTGGAACTCGGTGCCTTCAATAGTGCTACCACATGAAACACAATTGCCACACCTATGGTGCCCTTCTATTGGTTTCATGTCCCATAACGCAAGAAGATCATGTTTCGGTTGGGACTTCGGAAGATCCGCTCTCACAATTTGTTGTCCTAAACTCTGATTCTTTCTGTATGCGAAAATGGGGCGCGGGAAAGGACATTCCAGGTCTTCCAACAGGTGCCCGTTTTTAAAGACCGCTTGTCTCAGCTTGTGCGTGTCGGGCCCAAAAGTGGTAACGCATACTAGTCGATCTAATTCCTTCCTCTCCTTGATTTGTAGTAAGGATTCCCGAGGGGTAAACCTAGCCCTTTTGTAAGAATTCTTCAAAAGCTTCCGCGGGTACCCTCTAAGGATCATCTCATTACAGAATACCTGGGCATGATGGTCATAATCCCCTATCTCGGAGCAATTTCTCCGGATCCGTAACATTTGCCCATACGGCAAATTGGCCTTCAGGCTTCTGGGGTGGTAGCTTCTGTGATGTAGGATCGTGTTCTTATCAGTCGGTTTCTTATATAGGGATGTTTTCAATTTACCATCCTCGCAGGTGACCTCAACGTCCAGAAACGTCATTCTCATAGTGCTTGTTTCAATAGAGAATTTGATGTCACTATGTCTATTGTTAATCCAGTCGTGGAACGCCAAGAGCTCGGTCTGACTCCCCTGCCACAGGAGCCAGACGTCGTCTATGTATCGCCACCATTGTATGATATTGTCCTTGTATGGGTAGTTATTCTCTACAAACAAGGACTCATACTGTGCCATATAGAGCACTGCCATTTCTGGGGCATAAGGACACCCCATGGCAGTGCCCTTGATTTGCATGGTATTTCAGAAAAGAGGCAAACTGGTTGTATTAAAACTTTGTTTTTTTGCATCCTAATAGAAAAATAACAGAGCCCTGATGATGGTTTGGACATTTATGGCCCGAACTTGAAACGCGTCGGCAAATCCAGCAAGAGCTACTTGTGACATTTAGTGTGTTTAGGACAAAAGTGATACATTCCTTTTTTTGCTCGTGTAATGAATTAGCTCATGTAATGAATTAGCTCTTTTCAGGAAAATAATTTTGATAATTGAAATAGTTTGATATATTGCAAAGTTGTTGCATTGCAATTTGTATTGTTTGTTGGATGTAATATTGATGTGATTCGTTTGGATATTTTCGTAATGTGTTTTGTGTTAATTGTCGATTGAGTAAGACTGTCAGTAATTTTTTGTATTGTGTATTCTCTTTCTGCCATTTGAAATAATTTTTTGTATGAAATAACATGACTAAAAGGTATAAATAAATATACCGGACCAGATTTAATGAAATTGTTTATTTGGTTCCCAATTACAAGTAAACTGAGAAGGGGGCAATTTTTTGTGTGTTAGATCCTTTTATCTTTCAGCACTAGTCAGGGCAGCACATTTATTTCTGCCCAGGGCGCTACTGGAGCAAGACCTGGCTCTACTGGACAGCTAATGAAAATCTGGCCCCAGGACATTTAGGCACAGAGAGGGTAACTTTTTAAAAATTGCTGTTCCTTAATATTTACCCAAAATACAACCACAATTGATTTGGACTTGTAATACCTAATAGAAACAGTTGTTTAATTATTTTTCTAGCCGGTCCCATCCTTAAGATACACTATTAGTATTTCAGTATTAACTCTGATTTTCTACATTGGACAGCCAGGTCTTCCACACTGAAAATAGCTTTCAGGACCTTGTCATTAGGGACATGTTGAATTTAATTTTCTGCGTCTCACTTTCAAATATCATGCTCCCCACATTGAGGCTAGAAGGTCTACATAGAGGTGATTCACTAATATTTAAAAGGGAGGTTTTTACCTGTCACAGGTCACACTGCAGGTTTAAACTGCAGCAGTCAGGCTAAAAAGTAGGCCGGAATTCATGACTTCCCCATCACACTAGTTAAAGTCATAATAAGGGCTGAATTCCACAGGTGACATTTAACTTTCCATGCCATGGTTGCAGTCTCTATACCATATACTATTGTCTTATATGAAGGTTAAAAATGTCAATCAGTTATTAGCCAATTCCTTCATGCTTTCGGGGTTAGAGCGCATACACTGGGCACTGGACAACGGTGCCCCTCTGTGTAGATTTTAAAAACCAGCAATACAATTCAGCAAATAATGGGGATGACCATGCAAAAAAGGGGAATTTTCTCATAACTAATTTTTGGGACTTGGTGAATTTTGTTCCAGTTTTGCCCAACACTTTGCATAATAAGCTGCATCTCTCAGATGTCTGTTAAAGAAAGGTGTATCATATGTGTGGGTTGATGTTCACAAATTAGCATTTGACATTTTTTTAAAAGCCTATCATCTGTGCACCTGCTTTATTTCTATATTCACCTACAGGACACTGTATTTTAGCCATAGATGCCAATGAGAAAGATACTGGTGTGTTCACAGAAAATTTCCAATGGTCAGAAAACCTTTTTTTCTGGATCGAGATCAGTGTTGATGTTAGTAAGGCCTTATTTGACCATTAAAAGGGAGGGCGTAGCATGCATTTGGTTCGATGAACATTTCTTTTTTTTGTTTCAAGTAATTTTTACTGGAATTTGCAAAATTAGTACAAACAAAGATACAATTCGGAAAATAAGTAAAGATAGTGTTTGACGTTTGAATGTCACTTTTAGGCACGTCATTCATAAAGCACACTAGGAGTGGGAAGAGAAGCTAAGAAGGGGGACGGTGTGCATACATTGAGAGTAATCATTGTACGTCTAGTAGGAGTCATATATACTAATATAAGAATATCATATTCGCACATTATGGGAAGCAATTAAGTAACTAAACAATACATAAAATCCACAGTTGTCATTTCGGAAACATCTTCATATTATTTTTATGCACAATCGAATAAACAGCCAAAACTATTGACTGGTATTTGAGCAAGTGTTGCATGAGGAACAGAAGTAGATCAAGTGGTGAGTAGCATGAGGAACAGATGTAGATCAAAAGGTGAGAAGCAATGGTTTGGTTTGGTTTCTGAGGTTCATGGTTAGGAACATGTTATTAAAGGGCTAACTTGAAGAAAAATAAGTTTGCCAGATATTGATGGTGTACTTTTATGGAGGTTGAGAGTGACTAGTAGCGACATCTTGTGAGTTCCATATTAGTTTGTAAGACGGGCGCCTTGGGGAGCACTGTGAACAGATGTTGTCTACACCTGTTAGGAATGCAAGCCATTCTCGCCAACATGTAAAATGAGATTGTGCCAAAGTTCTTCTAGTTAGTGAGGATGAGTTTGTAGGCAAGGATTAGGTCTAGTAAGTCTACATCTGCTTCATGTTTTATTTGGAGGTCTAATGGGCCCAGAAGGATATAAGTAAACTCTGGTGTTACGGAAATATGCAGAACGTTTTTTATAAATATAAAAATAGCTTGCAAGTAGGTGTAGAGGATGGTGCAATCAAAGAGCATATGTGCTAGGTCGCCTGTATGTTCATTACAGTTCCAGCAAATGGAATCTCGTGTGAGAATACCTTTCTCGAGCTTTTCTGGAGTCCATTAGCGTCTATGGATAATCATGTATTTAGTTTGAGAGAGTGATGGGGAAATCTTGTTTGAGAAAGTGGATTTATAAATAAGGTCCCAGTCAAATGTTATATTGCTTTTTGAGGGATGTGCTTCCCATTTCTGTTCATTGTGAGTTTTGGATCTGTGTGATTTGGGTGAGAGAAGCTTATACACTTTAGAACCGATGTGAACGGTTTTGTACAGAGCACTGATGAGGTTAGGGGGCTTGGGGCTATTTTTAAATGAAAGGCATTTCAATATCTGCACTATTAGTCTAAAATGTTTATAAAAGTCCAAGTTATCCTATCTGAAGCGGGACTGTTGTGCGGAGAAAGGAAGAGGATGTTTGTTATCATTTTTTCATTTCAATCTTTATTTCGATCTATTTAGATCATAAAAGAAGTGCAAACAGTTTAAAATCAATTTAAAATAATACCCAATAAATCAAGAATTAAAAACTTCATATAGCGGGAGCGGGTGTGCCACATCGCTGTTAAAAATGTTGCCACCGCAAACACAATCGGGGGTGAAAGATCCGTCTTTAAAATTCTGTAAGCTGGGAGGTATTGACTGAAACCTACGTTTTTAAGGAGAGGCACAAGCCAATATTTCCTAGATCTTTGATAAGCATTACAGAAAAATATGATGAGCAGGTCATTTTCCTGATGGTATGAGCATGCCAGGCACTGTTCTATAGTCAATGACTGGGCCCAGCGGTTAGTAAATGCCCTAGTAGGAAGTGTACCGTAGCGCCACTGCATAAATAATTTTCTGGTCAGAACGGAGGTGATACCATCGAGCACATGTAAGGGACCCCTCTCGTGTACTCCCCATTGAAGCCAGTAACTTCAGCTCCTAATAATCCCTCGAGAGGAGTTTACGTGGGATCCTACTGCATACATTTTCTGGATCTAACCATAATTCTGGTCTTCCTAGGCTCTCACATGTTTGTTTTATATATCTCAGCCATGGGATTTGTGTTGCATTGGGTAGGCGTAGGATCTCTTGGAGCTCAGTCCTATAATTCATGAGTTCTGGCGTGCTCCAGATGCGGCGCCAAAAGGTTATTGGTCTTAGTCCTAGCTCTTCCGTGATTGGTCTCAGACCCAGGTCCAGTCTCATCGGGAGGAGCGGGGTGCTTGCTGGTAAAGCCGCCAACTGCCTGATGAATTTGTTTTTGGAAGTCAGCAGATTTGGGGCAGGAATATGACCCCACAGTTCCCCTCCATATAAGACTGCCCCTCTTGCCTGCATTCTGTAAATTTGAAGCACGGGACCAAAAGGTTTATAGGTCGACCTGCTTGCCATCCTGCAAATGCCACCTGTTAGCTGGACCAGTTTCATATTAGCCTTGGTTCGGTGCGTGTCCCATGTCATATCCTGATTGATAGTTATGCCCAGGTATTCGAAAGTGCGAACCCTCTCGAGCCTTAGTGCACCTATGGTAGGGTTGGGGCGAGTCAAGGAGGGGGGGTTGAGAATCATGAATTTGGTTTTCAGGGCATTGATCTCAAGCCCCCTCTCGGCACAAAAAACTGAAAACCCATCCAAGACCCGTTGTATTCCCATAGGGGACTTGGACAGCAGCAGGGTGTCGTCCGCGAACATAATAGCGGGCACCCTGCTGCCATTTAACTTGGGGGCATCAATATCAGCCAGCCTGATCAGATGGGCGATTACCCCGTTGACAAAGAGGCAGAACAGGGTCGGCGCAAGCACACAACCCTGTCTCACCCCCCTGTCAACGGGGAGCCTTCCAGAAAGTGCCCCATTTCTACCGCACCTAACACGTGCAAAATTTCCCTGGTGTAATCTTATCAAAATGGTCAGGATGTCAGCCGGAATACCCAGCTCCGCCAGTACGTTGTTATCAAAAATGTATTTGACCGGGTTTATAACTTTTTCCGACAGTCAGGCCATAGTATTGCCTGACCATTGATCTTAATTTTGGGATTTAGCCAAATGCATGACAGGTTGGAGTTATTGATCATTGTTGTTGAGAGGAACCCCATCCTAAGGATGGCTCTCTTGGTGATATCCATTATGTATCTGGAATGGGGCAGGTTGAGATATGGAAGCACTAATGGGTATGTTGTTTAGAATTGATTCTTCTAGGTTTACCCAAACAGGTGTGTAGTCTGCATCATCAATAAACCAATTGGTATCTTATTTAAAAAGAAACGCCGTCTGGTAGTTCTTATAGTTAAGCAGGTCTATTCAACTGTGAATCTTAGCGAGTTTTTAAGGGATATTCCAGGTTTTTTACCTTACCATAAAAATGTATTGAAAATGTTGTCTATTTTGGATAAAAAACTTCTGTAGGGACATGGGGAGCATACTGACTAGGTAATTAACTAGAGGGGTGATCATCAGCTTAAGAGTTTCAGCCCTACCCCACAAAAAATAAAATGTAAGCGACCATCTATCTAAAAGGATATTTATCTTAATTAATGAGTCTTCATTAAATTTTAATGTTGTGATGAGGTCCCTAGAGAACTCTACTCCTAGGTATTTGATGGATCCCGGCTGCCATGCAAAACCTGAATACAATAAGATACCTTTATCACTTATGTTGTTAAGGAGTTTAACCCCTGATTTATTCCGATTTAGGGTGTAGCCCGATATGTCGGCAAATTCTTGTACTGATGTCATCAGTGCGTTAATTGAGAAGGGGGCATCCTCAGAGGCAATTAAGACGTTATCTGCTCATGCAGCAAATTTTATTGTTTGGTTACCAAATTAAACCCCAGATATACCTCTATTTTCACTGAGATGGTGTAGAAAGGGTTCTAGAGCCGAGATAGAGATCGAGGAGAGGTGATAGAGGGCAGCCTGCTCTTGTCCCTTGCTCGAGGGGAAATACATTTGGCACAAAGCATCCCCCTCTTACTCTAGTGGGATGGCTCATCGTCAACAGACGTGGCACCATCAATGGCGTGTAATGTACCAGATGCAGAAGGCCAACAAGGGTCAGAAGACCTGGAGGGAGCTGAGGACCTCGAGGAGAGAGGAGGACGGCGTCTGCAAGATCCGGCGAAAGATGTTCTGGATGAGGTTGTCGCAGCTCTGGTCAAGAGCTGCGGTATCAAGCAAGTGACTTGCACGGGTGTTTGGAGTGGTGTCTGGGGGCAAGGGCATAAGGATGCTTGGTGGGGGGGTAGGGTGGGCAGCACTGGCACTCCCTACCTTATATTCACACAGCTGCTAACAGGCACTGAGGGGGTACTGCCCTGATTAAACTTATTGGTGCACAGGGAATGAGAGAGTTTTGTGAACATGTGGTTGCATATACGTACATAGGTTGTGGAGACCCTACACCAGCAAGGAGTGAGTATTTGGGGGTGTCCTGGGTCCGACGTACAATACCCACGGTCCTATGTTGTGTATGCTGGTCCTTATGCCGTGTTTTACTGAGGTGTTCGTGGCAAGATCCATAACTAAAGTTACTGATGGGTTACTAAGACCTCCGCTTTAATTGTCCCTGTGGGTACCAAACAGACGCTCATGAAGGCATCTGAGAGAACCAAGAGGGATCAGGATGGCCCTAGATGATACGAAGGGATCTATTCAGAAGAAACCGTATACTGACTTGTTTATCTTGCTCATTCATATTAAACACCTATATACTAAACCAAGCTGGTCTGAGTCATACTTCACACCTCGTTACACCCTGTTTGCGCACGGGTGGAACCCAAAGTTGGGAGTTATTCATCGCAACTGAGAATTATCAAAAGGAGTTAAATAACTCAACCTTCATTACATTTCAGAAGGTCAAACCTGCCAAAATCTAACATGGGAAATATGTATGGTATTTACAGTACCATGCTGATTTTGGTGTGTTAACAACAAAATCTGCATGTTATTCCCCAAAAAAGCATTATAGGCGAAATAAGGTACACTGCGTTATCATCATAGCACCTTCTTTTAACACAAACTCGTAATCAGGCCTTAGTGTATTTGAATCAGCTGACATGTCAGTTGCCCTTTGGCTATGAGGCGATTATGACACATGAACAACGTTAACATTTTTAGTGTGCAGTCTCTACTTCACTATACTTAGATGTCCCACAGTATCTCACAGGAAACTGGTGAATGATTTAGAATGCAGCCACTCACCTGGATTCTTAATATCCCCATTTGCGCCCACCTCAAATCTCCTCACTGGCTTCCAGTGCATAAGCAGATTATGCTCTATGGCCTATGTGAACAGTGCTGGCCCACTGTATATTCCGGACACATATTACAGTTACCAGCTATACCTCTCCCACCTGTCTACTAAATTGGGGGACTCCCTTCCTTTGGAGCTAAAAAGGCAACGCTGATGACTTGCCCTTCAGAAGAATAAGAGTGGATCTTTCAACCAGTATAACTCTTCAGTCCTGTGATGTGTGCAGAGACTACTAGCACTTAGAGATGTTTTAAAGCAAGAGCAAAGAGGGCTCTGGCCCAGGGCCCCAGCCTCTCCGGTGGGGGTGGGCTGACAGAACCAGTTCTGTCCTACAGATAGTCGTGACGTTGTGGCCTTTAATATTTCTTAAATATATTGTTTTAAATGCCGTTTTCCTTTCAATTATTTTTAATATGCGTGATGTGTGAAAGTCTATTACTGACATTTTGCAGGGAGTGTGTTTATGTTTTATGCAACATCCATAAAAATACTGTACCTCGCATACTAGAAATGGGTGTCACAGAGATTATTTACAGTAATATTAGTGAGCCCCTGCTGTGTTACAATATTGAAAACACACATCACGATCTCTGAATATAAGATGTAAACATATTTAGAATTTGGACAAGTATGCCTGTGCACTGTCAGTGACCTGGTCAAAGGGGGCACGAAAGAGCTGAAACTGGATCAGAAATTCAAAGCTGTTCCGAATAGGGGCACCAAAATACGTTTGGACCAGGGCCCCTAAAATCCTTAGGGTGTCCCTGCTAGCACTTGGATTCCCTTTGGGGTAGCTGCAGCACATTAAAAGTCATACTTCATTAATTAATGAATTCGTTCCCGGCAAGCAGGTGCTACCCGTGGCTTGCCCTATGGTACTTTTTGCACTGATCTACTACTGCTGGTCTCATGAGCCACAAAAACAGCAGCAGGAACAGAAAGTGAAAACTGGCAATGGAAGCCAGTATCACTCTGTAGTCTAACACATTGTCATTTCACTTGACACTCAACTGCAAATGGGAGCCATCACTATGTCGTGCATGATCGAAGATTTAGTGACGTTACCTCTGCTACCCCTTGTCCTTTTGGACAATTGACCTTCATGCAAGAAAGCAATCAAGCATTTTATCACCATAAATTGTAAATGTATTCTCCACTTACACATGCATTCTCATTTCACAGTCAAAGGAACAAGTTTTACCTTTTCTAACGTTTTAAGGTTGTTGGGGTCGATCCGACGCATGAAGTTGGTCTCTGTGCTGACATAGTAGTCACCTCTGTAGAAGACAAAGTTGACACTTGCATTGTCTGTAGACGCTGAAAAAGAAAAAAAGGAACAGTGTTTGCTTCCAAAATAGCTGATGTACATTCTAGGACACACCAAATCTACTTGTGCATTTCACTGGCTCCAGAGAGCCTCAAGCCTGGAAGGAGGGTCTGATGTATGAAGGCTTAGCTTAATATTATTATGACTGTGATCAATACAATATCCTTTGTCTTATACCAGGAAACAGAAAGTGGAAAGCCATCTAGACTACCCTGTCTTAATCCACAAGCTGACTGAGATCCTCGAGCCACAACAGATTGATATGGATTGGATACATGTCTTAGTCTAAACAAAGCAAGCAGCAGAGAAGTATGTGGAGTAGCTCATCCAGTGCGCTGCACCCACATGCAGCACTGGAGACACAGCAAAGTCTTTCTATTAAAAAAACTCCAGACTAAGGGGCACTATATGTGTTGCATACACACAGGCTAAGCTCCTAACACAAAGCAGAGAAGACGGTGTATTGATATTACCCAATATTACCTTGCACAGTGTGGTATCCCAATGGAGAGTAGCAGTGAAGTGGTCCACGGCGACATCTGAGAAGAATGGATGCACACCATTGTCTGAAGGCCCCTGTCTTGCCTGGTCTATCTGGATAAGGAACTCAGGCCACCAAATGCATACATAACTCTACACTCACTACAGGTCTGGGGCACCTCTATAGAACCTCGAGCCTGGTGTCTTACCCCTCACCCTACATCCCTCTTCACATTAACAATGATTTCTCTTGAGCAGCAGAAGGATCCACATTTCTGGGATAGAGAGACGCGGGTGTAGGAGGCTTCCGGGAATGTTCAAAGCCTCCGTACCTAAGATACTCTTGCAATGTGAAAGAGAGCTTCACCTCTCCTATGGGGAACGAATATGCGATGTTTGGCAAAGACACTGGGTCGCCAACACCACAATCCGACTGGCTGCACCCAAGGACAAAACTACATAGGAATCCCTATTTCTCAAGTTGGCACTAGAGGTACTATATCTAACTTGGCACATGAGGCTTCCTGTGCCTGGCTTCACAAGAGGAAGTGGAAGCGGGCATTAAGGCAACCAATAACTCAGAAATAGTGGGAATGTCTGGGGAGAGACATACATTCCACCTCAAAGTCTGTCTCAGTGACGGAGATTCACTATAAATAAAGGTATGGGTGGAATTACACTCCCTCCAGCTTGTATTGCATGTTTCAGAATGTTAATCCCAATTGATAGAGTGGTTCTATGGCCAGAGGTCGACAGAATGCCCATTTGGTGGCAGTGCCCACAGGTCTGTGCTTTCTGAGAAGGGGTTGCAGCCCTACTAAAGGAACTATTGGGGTATCCGAGACCCTTTATCCCAGAAGACATGTTGCTTGGTTTGCAACCCACTGAACTTAATTATGTCTAAAAATGACTGGCATTTGGTGCTCCAGTGCCTGGGAGCGGCAAAACTAACTCTAGCCTTCCACAGTACGACAAAATATACTCTACCACTTTGCTAATGGTACCACAAGCTATACATAATATTAGCCCTTGAAAATTTGACTAACAATACGAATTGTACCCTGCTCCACTTGGAAAGCAGATGGAGGCATATTTATACGGTTGTGCGTAAGGACCTCCTGAGCATCATTATGACTCGCAGGTGTCAGAGTACTGAAGCGGCCCTTCCACAGGAGGGAGAACGAACACCCAGGCGAATTTGGTTGGGATGAGTAGAGATGGTCAGATGGATTTTTTTTTAAGTACCCTAGGGCAAGCCATGAGTAGGGTTACCTCACTTCCAGGGGCATTAGCAGGAGAGGGGAGGAAGGAGAGGGTAAAGGGTTTCTGTAGTAGCTGAGAAGGGGAGTTGACTTTCCTAGGTTTTCCTTTAACATCTATTCTCTCTACTATCAATCACTGAGCAACAGATGGAATACTGTCAGAATTGCTTTGTTTATGACATTATGGAGACTCCCTTTTTATTCCGCTACAGTCCGGACAAGATGTAATGTTCTTTACTAAAGAAAATTCTCAACAATACTTGGTATACAAAAAAGGAAGCATGAAATCATGGGCATATTTGTCCCAAATGAGGCATAGTGGTGACCCTAGCAGGCAACTGAAGAAGCAAATTAATTGGAGTGGTTGAAAGACTTACATTAACATGAATAGTTCAATAATGTGTTTATAAGTAGGTTTTCTGGAATTATACCAGTCAATACAAAGTTGTGGCCTGCCACCCAATCAGCAATAATTTCAGCACTGTCATCAGAGTTACACCACAACACACTTGGATTAGAAACATGCAGTTTCACTATTTTAAAGCCAGAAGGGCCATAGATTAGCACATGAAGAAGAGAGACTGGAAGTTTAAGCAATCAGACTATTCGACTATCATTGTTTTTGTGATATTAGCAGACCCTTCCAGCTAACCAATACCAGTGCATGAAATAAGTCAAATATACTAGTGTAAAAACACAGAGCAATTCAAATTAGGTTACCTTTGCCTTTCAGATTTCGTGTTTTCCAAAATATGAGGAATTTTATATATCAACATTTTTGCATTCAGGATAGACACTCCATCTTGTGGAAATACTATCTCAAATATATACAATTTAGTGAGCTAATTAGAAAACGAACATACTTGGCATTTCAAATCTGGACATAAAACGTTCAAAAAGACTCTTGCAAGGATCTGGCATCGCTAATGTTCCGAATTCTGAGACCACAATTCTGTTCTTTTCCTTGTTAGACAAGTAGGAATCGCTTTGCAGAAACTTGCTCATGTATGTCACAGTGCCATTTTCTATTTTAAACTGGTGCATTAGTGCCATGCCGTCAAACCAATGGTTAAACCTGGAAAAAAGAGAAGAAAATGATGTAAAAAAAAAAAAGAAGAGTTCAGTGATTGGACAACAAACGCAGAATATTGACTGGTTCTCAAACACCTTAAGGAAGAGCTGGCGGATCTTCTACTAATTTTCAAAATGGAAGAAAATCATACTTGATCAATTGAAGATTGCAATAAAGAAGAATTTACTTGTCGTTCCCGAACTCAAACTTCCCGGGTCCATTTCGGAGGAAACTCCCACGGATCCATTTTGGGATATTGCCCACAATCTTGGTCGGGATGGTTTCAGGGGCTTCGTCCCCTGTACTGAACAAGGGCGCCAGGCTTTGTAGATGCCTCCTGTTCTGGCTGAACTCTTTTTTTGGAGCAGTTCTCAGTATATACTTCAGGGCTGAAAAGAACATGGAAAAAGGTAAAGTACTGTGTCTCACCAAATAAACTATTAAACACTAATCGTTTTAATAGAGGCAACAAAACCACCAACTTCATTATTCATTTCGCTTAGAATCGAGGGTTTCAATAATAATTCTAATTCATTCCCACCAAAAAGATATGCTGTCTTGTAAATGCACCACCTATAGCCTTGCACTAGTGGAATATAGCTAAAATCACGAATTCTAACACAGATTTTACTGGTCCTCTTTTTGTGCCATTTCTAACTCCATCACACATTCCGTAGAATTCCATAACCCTTTTCTATTTCTATTGGATTGTTTCCTTGTATCGAAAACTCCACGTTTGTAGGCCCGGGTGAAATCTGTGTCACATGGGTATAAGCTCACCTAATGTTAGTAATGTGGTGTTGTGCTTGGTATGTGAAAATCCCCAAATTACGCCAACACACCATGTGGCATAATTAGGGTATGTTAGCCACAAACATTTAGTGTTGTAGCATGGAAATAACACGAATGATCAAAGATGAGTGGGTGTTGGTCACAGTACTGGTGTTTCTTGTGCTAGTTTTTTCAACCGTTAGGGGCAAATTACAATGTTGGGTGGAATTAAGTCAGCCTGACACTGTCTCAGCCTTGGGACTGACCGTCCTCTGGTCGGAGATCCCGACCGCCTCATTACGATGCGACCGAACACTGTTCAGTCGCATTCCTACATTTCCCTATGGGAGCATGCATTACGGCCATCAATCGGCTGCAATACATGCTCCCTTAGGGAAATGGGTGGTGCTGTTCATCCCTGCACCACGTGGCAGACACCTATGGTGCCCTCATGGCCCCCAACCATAGGCTGTGCACCAATGGTGATCTGCTAAGGGCCCCTAAACACGCTTTCCGGCATGGTTTCCATGTTGGACAGGCCGGCATGGAAACCGTGCCAGAAACTGTACATCGTAATCCCAAGGGCAGAAAGGCCCACCCTTTGGGATTACGAGCCGGTTCCAACTGGTCGACAGGCTCCTTGAGCCCGTCCGAACCCAGCCTGAATGACCGGAAGGTATACTTTTCAACCACCAGCATTATAATGCGGTGGTCGGAAAGTAAACCGAGGGCCCAATTACGATGCGGCCGGAAAGGCTCCGACCATCGGTCGGAGTCTTTACCGGGCACGTAGTAATTGGCCCCTCAATGTGTCCTTGATATCAAAATGGACACAAGAATGAATTCTGTGCTAAAATATAGCAGTAAATGATTCCTTAAATTACCGGTATTCTTCCTTACCCCGATACGTAGTCCTCCTCGTCCCAGTCCTAAGATATGAGGCGAACCTGCCTCCGACAGGAAGTTCACCACTATTCTAAACCAATACTTCTGAAACATAGTCTATTTTCTATGTCCGTTACTCCCTCCCTGTTAACTCTTCTGTTTCTTATGTTCCAGACAAATTAACTGTTATGGTTGCAATTGGTCCTGCAGTTCCCTTTTATAAACCTGAGTCGTCCGGAATCACAACACATGCTTTGGCGGTTCCTACTGCAGTAAATATGTCAACTATTGTTCCTGTTGCTCCTGGATGGGATGGTGGGGCAGGAGGAACTCTTTTGGTCTGGAATAAGGTAACCCCACCATGTGTTACTCCTGTGTTATCGCCAATGAATAAGACAGGACTCAGTACATTAGAGGCACCTGCTCAATGATCAGAAAAAGCTCACCTGTCTATTTTGAACTCACCTCATTGTATTTCAAGCAGTAGTGTCCGGGAAGGGGTAGCATCCAATAACTCTGGAGTCCAAAATGGTGTAAATTTACGAGAGTTGGATGAGTTCATTTGGTTTTTAAAATGGGACCCCATGAAAGGGTGAGGGTTTGGCATTGAGCAGGGAACTATGATCTCCGAGGAGGAAGACTGCAGTGGATGTGGTTAAATTGAAATTAGAACTAGATGAGCTAGGAAATTGATAATTCCCATTTAAATATCAATCAAGAAAATTAACTTATGTGCATGTGCAAAGATGCTACTAAGCATGTGGGACAAGCTCACAAAGTGCCTGATTTAGATTGAGTGTATAATGTACATTATAGATTTAAGTAAGAGGAAATACTTGAAAAAACGTTATCATATAAGTTTAGATGAAAGTGACATAACTAGCATGAGGATATCAGGGATGAAAATGCTAATCAGGGAGTTAATTGATAGCATCCGAAAATGGAGTGATTCAGACAAGTGGGAAGGTAGTTGGGCCAAGAAGAAAGACCAGAAGAAGGTGATAAACTGAGAAGGTGATTATAATTTATGGCTGAGAGATGTGCCTGGTGGAGGTTGCGTGCATGTACCGTGGAGTAGGAGTAATCTTGCTTTGTTTACAAATGGTTTCCCTAAATTGAGAGAGAAGCTAGTGGAGTGGTACACCCTGGTTGATTGATTTGTGAAGATTTCTCAGGCACTGTTGGTGCATTTGAATACCCTTTTCAATACTGTAGTACTGAGTGATTTGTGGGCAGAATGTAGCCAGAGAAAGAGCCTCAGAGAAATCCAATATCTCATGCCCGTGTCCTGGGGTGATGAAAAAGTATCAACAGATGATTACATTTGTTAAAGATGCAGGCAAAGGATATTGAAAAATTGACAGAACGACTCAGGAGTTCAAAGAGACTGTACATGCTTTTTATGAGAGATGATTGCAGGTGTTTAGACTGCACATTGGGATGGGAAATCACAAAACTAAAGACATGGGAAGTGTTGTGTCAGTTTGTGATAGGATTTAGACGTGAGGTTAGTCTGATAATTTAACAGCATTTCATTTGTTGGCAAAATAAGTTAATTGATGCGATCCTGAGATATGCTAAATATTGTAGTGTTGAACTGAAAATAAAACAGAATCGGCTGAAGGAAATGCTCTTGCGGGCTCTGATGAAAGCAGCACAGAGAGGAAGTCAGAATCAACCATATGTAGGGAAAGTTGGTGCTATGCAAGGTGTGTATCAGCAGGGAGGTCCTGTAATGCAGGGTGGAAATGGTTACCCACAACAGGGTACAAGTTGTGTCCTGATTGGTCGGAGTATTGGGTTAGACGTAGCAAAGTTAAAGAAATCTAATCCAGGCCATTATTGTAACAAGTTAGGACACTGGAAGCGGGAACGCTTTCTTAATCCCAACAGACTAATGTACGAACATCAGGTTAAAAACTCAGGGTTAGTGCAGACCCAGGTTAATACCCCAGACAGCAACCAAATGAGTCGAGACCAAGGATGCAAGTCCTAATATGCCACAAACTCTAGTGATGCAGATCCCTCAATCCCCCGATTCTTCAGCAAAATATAAATGGTCCTAGAAATAATTCTAACCAAGTCCTGAATTTTAATCAAAATTTCTTCCAGAACCAAACCAGTTTTAGCAATTTACTGTTTGACTCACTTAAGGGCTATGAATCTGATCTGTCACAACAATGGTGGCTGAGGGGGAAGGAAGGTTGTGTGTTTGGCACAACCTTAGAAGTAAACAAGAGTGATCCATTTGTGGAAGGTAAAGTGACTGCCCCCCGTGTCAATTTTGATTGACACTGGTGCTACCCATTCCACTGTTAGAACAGAAGAAGTTCCAGACCTACCCTCAAAACGAGACGTGCCTGTTAAAATATGGTCTATTGAAGAGAGCCATCAGTTTGTGGTGTGTGATTTGAGTCCTGTGAATCTTTCTGGACGTGGTTTGCTGTGTAAACTAAATTGCATCATTTATTGCATGCAGAAAGGTGCGGGGTTTCAGATTCATGATGAGGATGTTGATTTTAAATTGGTGACTCAAGGGTTGAGTAGTTTACTGTGATCGATTTGTGCCAGGCATTCTTCTTTATGTCCTTGCATGAGGACAGACAGTATCTTTTCACCTTCCGGTTCCAGAACCATGTTTTGGCATGGAACCAAGTCCCACAGGGGTAAACAAAGATTCCCTTGATCTTTAAGCAGATCCTCAAAAATAACCTTGAGTCCCTGGTAATGCCCTGTAACTCTGTCTTGGTTCAGCATTTCGATAACCTGTTAGAAGCATGAGATACACAGGAAACATGTAAACAAGACACCATTGCATTCCTAAATCACTTGGCTGAGAATGGACATAAAGTATCCCCAAGTAAATTGCAGTATTGTCAAATAGAAGTTCTGTATCTCAGACATCATATTGAGAATCTGCCAACCACACAAAGAGAAGTCAGGATGTTTTTGGGAATTATGGGCTACTGTCGACAGTGGGTACCCATCTTTTCCCTTGTGGCCAAGCCTTTACAGAGGCTTGAACACAGGGATGTGCCGTATCCGGTGGGTATAGGATAACAATTACCTTCCTAGAGCTGAAAGAAAGTCTGCAGTGAGAGGGAGCGCTGCGCTCTCTCAGTGATTACACAGATGCATGGGGATGAACAGAGACCTGTGGCTTGTTTCTCTGCTACTCTTGATCCTGTAGCCACAGGACTGCCAGGATGCCTTACAGCTTTAGAGGCAGTAGGTGTCAGTATTGAAAGATGTGAGAGTATTGTCATGGGACACCCGCTTACTGTAATGGTGCCACACTCAGTGGAAATGTTGCTAATGCATACACACACTCAGCATTTGACCAACAGCCGATTGATTTAATATGAGCAGACTATGCTTGTGGCTGAGAATATCACTCTAGAGCGTTGTGTACTTCTTTGAATCCTGCTACCTTGTTACCGTTGCCTGAGAACAAAAGTGATGATGGGAAGTAGAGCATGACCGTTTCGATGTCATAGAGCTAAGCACCAAGCCAAGACCATATATACAAGGTGAGCCACTTACAGAAGCTTATTACATATTGTTTGTGGATGTTTCCAGCCTAAGAGATGATGAGGGAGCCCTAAAAGCTGCCTACACAATTGGCACTGTCACAGAAGTAGTGGAAGCCTCCTGGCTTTGAGGGGTGTCTTCTGCACAAGTGGCTGAACTGATTGCTTTTCCTACAACTTGCTGAAAAGCTGAGAGTGACTATTTTTACTGACAGTCAGTATGGCTTTGGTGTGGTTCATGACTTCGGACACTTACGGTCACAGTGGGGATATATGATTTCATCAGCATCCCCCATCCATAATTGATAACATATCATAGAATTGATGGAGGCATTGCAATTGCCTACCAAAATTGCTGTTGTAAAGTGTTCGGCGCACAGGAGCAGAGATTAATTTGTAACAAATGGCAGCAGATATGCTGATGAGGTTGCATGAAATTGTGCTCATGGATCCCAAACATTTAATGGAGAATATGTAAATGAATCTGAACATTAGACCAATTTTAACCTTTTGGTAACAGCTGATACCTGGGAGGAAGTGAGAAGGTTGCAGTAGTAAGTACCAGAAGCCGAACAGCAGTGTTGGATCAGAGCAGGTTGTGTTAAAAGGGAGGGTAGCATTTGGGTTTCAGCAGATGGAAGACCTGGATTTCCGGATAGCATGGCTAGACATTTTCATGTCCTGGCACATGTTGGAAGGGATGCCATGGACAGTTTGTTTTGACAGAATTGGTTTAAACCCTGATTCAGATTGATGGCTGAAGGATTGTGACACACATGTGTTGTGTATCAGCAGATGAATGTAGGGAAAAGAACCTCATTGACATTAAGCCATCCCTATGGAGATCCGGAGGGCTATTCAACAAGATGCAGTTGGACTTCATATAAATGCCTGTGTGCAACAAGCCGAGATAAGTCCTGGTGATTGTGTGCATCTTCTTGCACTAGGTTGAAGCATGCCCAACCATATAAAACTTTATAAATAAATAAGGCATGCTAGCCTCACATGTGCTTAATTGTTGTTAAGAGACCTGATCCCAATTTTTAGCTTCCTGACTTCACTATAGTCAGACCGAGGAACTCATTTTAATAATAAGGTCCTGAAAATGTTATGTGCACCAATACAAGTGGAGCAAAGACTTCATTTCAATTATAGGCCAGAGGCTTGGTACGTTGAAATCCAGACTGGCCAAGGTGTGTACGTAAGCATCTCTAAAGTGGCCTGCTGCTTTGCCCCTAGTGTTAATTATACTTCACAGCATTCCTGATCAGAGGTGGGGGGGGGTTAACTTGCAGAGTTTTACTCTGCGGAATTCCGCAGAGATGCATAAAAACTCAGGTAGAAATCGATATGTCGCACTGCTCATGCTCATTTTTAGTGGTGTGAGCTTGTTCCGTGCTGCAAAATCAACATGTGCCAGAGGGCGCTGCTTCTTTGCTGCCGCTTGGGTAGATATTCTACCCGAGTGGCAGCTTTCGCACTGCAAACGGTCAGGACTGCCCTCGTTGAGAAAATCTTAGCCAGGCACTGTTCTAGCACCCGAAAATCAACTAGAGGACACCAATTCTCACTTGTGCTTGCCAACTTCACATTGGTGAACCGAACGCGAGATAAAAATTTGCCATGTGGCAGTTGGTATAGTTTTGCCAGAATTTTGCATTACAAGCATAACACAGAGTGGGAAAAACTCCACAAACTCCACTGGCGGAGCGGAATTTATCACCCACCCCTATTCGGAGGACAGACTGTCTCCATATGAAATCAGCAGGGCCGAGCAATGAGACTACCTGCAGTGCCTGCAAATGCACTTGTAAACATTACAGATGACATGATCCTGGATTATTGAAAGGGACGAGCTGATGTAGTTAATTCTGTGTCCCACCAGGTTGGAGCTGCTACCACTCCAATGCATCAGAAGCAGTGCCAGGACCTCAGTCGTGATGACTGAGTCTTGGTGAAGAAACACATTCGGAAGACGTGTTTAGAACCACGATGGAACAGTCCTTTCCATGTGATCATGATGACAAACACTGCTAAGTGAGGAGGTCTCCCCAACTGGAGTCACGCCGCCCACACTTGTAGAGTAGAGTGCCCCCTTGATGATGTGACAATACTTCTCCCAGAAGTGCAAATAGCAACTGAAAGGCAGAGGGAAGACTTGAATGAGCTACAAAAAAGTGGCGAGCAGATCGCCTGCCTGAAGGGGGTCTTGATCAGTCGACATCTGGGGTTAAGAAAGGAGAGTCTTGGCTTGGTCTGAGGCGCTGACTGAGCCAGATTCAGACCATGACAAAGGGCCTAAAGTTGTGTCAAGGCGAGTGAAAGCTGAAGATGGCTGGCCAGGAAGTCAAGAGAGGGAGAGACTAAGTCTGCCTGAAGAACATGTACCGTCTACTACCCCAGAGGTTACTGAGGATTCCAGTCTAAGTGAAAGTGAAGACCAGCAATCTATGATTAGGAGTTCAAAGAGAACCAGAGTGACTTGTAGGAGTTACTCATCCCCTGATAGGACATACTTTATAGCAAATGACACAGAGGGGAGCTTGTGATTTGGAGGACAAGAGTGATATACCAGTTGAACCTCCATGCACCTGGGTTGTCACTGAACATTGTTTGTAATTGCTTCTACCACTGAATGAATTGCCCCGATTTGCAACTGACATGGTCTGGGCAGCACCTATTTTCTGAATAACATAGACAGCATTGACACTCTCTTTAATGAGGAGGGAGAAAAGTCCCAACATGTCAGAAGCATTTTCATTCTGGGCCAGGGAAACACATTCACCCTGTGACGTACACTTCCGTGAACCGTACCAGTAGGGGTAAGTGGGGGCAAGAGGCTCGAGTCTCGTGGGGAAACTGAGGCAAGGGACTAGAGCCACGAGAGCGGAGCAGAAGATGAATGAGTGATAGGGACTGGCCACAAGAGCAATCAATTATGGCAGAGCCCAACTGAAGGGCAAGTAGCCATTGGGAGCAGAGTCACTTCCCTTTTGGCAGATCTGTAGCCATCCAATACAGACCCATGCCAGCCCCTTATGGACTGATTTAGAGAACAGTGTTAAATATGAGGGAAAATCCCACTACTTCAAACAGGCCGGTCTTCACACGATGTGCAAATCTGTGCCGACAGAAAAAATATGGGGATATTCATGCACCCACACATTTCCTTCTGCACATTTTCCCGTACTCACGTACATGTCAGGTACCTCTAAATGTGGCCACTACTCTGTCAGGCAGCTGACTATCGGTATGGGCTGAGGGGCCACATTCCCACCTTTTTCCTGGCAAGAAGAATGTCTGTCAGGCTGAACAAAGGTTAGCCTGACAGACAGACTTCTTGTTCAGGTAAGGCAGGCAGGTGCTAGACATGTGCTAAATGAACAGGCTCCTGGTTGCCTGAGCTAAAATTTCCCAGGCTGAGGATTTCACAGCCCTGTGGGCTTGACCTCCTCAGCCTGGCAAAAGTGCCTTGAGGCCCTCCCCCTCGTGATGAGGGGGAACTTCACTAATTGCCTCGGACCTGGGCGTTTCAGTTTTAAGCCCTAAAGTGCCCACGGCCCAGTGTCAATCAGTGACACCTTGTCACAGAGTGGTGTGGGTCAGCAGTCTCACTGACCCCATCCCTCTCAGTGATGAAGCTGTGACTGCTGCCTTAAGTCAGCCAATGAGGGAAGGCAGCAGTCCCAACCATTGTGGGACCTCCGAGGTTTTCCTCGCGAATAGCTGCAGTTAAGGTAAGTTTGATGCTTTTTTTATGTTTGGTGCATTGGTGTATGTATGAATGTATGTGTATTTGTTAGTAAGGTGTGTGGTTGGGTGTGTGCATGTGCGTGTGAGAGAGAGAGAGCGATTGCACGGGTGTTAGTGAGGTGTATGGCCCCCCTCCCTGGTAAAACTACCAGCCACCACTGCTAACAGGGTGTAAGAAATTCTGGGTGTCTTGGGCTCTCAAAGCTTTCAATATCTCAGTTACCCTGGGTTCTGTGTTTCAGTGAGTTTGTGTCACTACTTGAGAAGAGATGAGTTGCTGTCTTTCCCAAGGACAATAGCATGAATTCAAACAAAAGTAACCGCATCTAGAAACATAGTCATGTTTAAATTAGCCTGGGCTACTAAAGCTGCCTTTAAGGTATGTACCTAAAAAACTGTGTTTTTGGTTGACCTTGTTAAGGCTATTTTATGCAGCTGACATATGGCACCAAAGGCCACAAGAGTCGGTCAGTTGGAAACATATGACCTCCATAACGGATCAGTTGCTATGGAAGGAGGAGTGCCCCATTGCAAAATAAGATTTGGCATGAGGCTCTAAAAATCAGAACATTTGAAATTCATTGCTACATAGTGAGGTAGAAAGAGTCATGGAATTACTGTTTCTAATAGATTATAGCCTGAGATCATACATCTAGCAAAGATACATTTCAATTAAAATAATAGACCTGGTACACAAACTGATACAATCAAATGAAAACAAGTACTGAGAAATGTAATATCTCTAGCTTGTTTTAGAGGAATGCGTTCCTATTTGTAATGGGGGCATGTTATTGTTTGATATGTTTTGATGCAGAAAAAGGAAATGCACATACATAAACCTAATAAACATGTATATATTGTGAGAAATTGGCTTGGTATATGCTGTCCACTAATTAAAGTGAGCACCCTGTACCAGTCCAAACAACCCTTATGGTGATTTAAGAGGTCAAAGATAACCTTAGAAAGCTATCCAAGTGGTAGCTGTGGAGAGCAGCCTTCAGGCTTAGTCTTGAAGGAATGTTAAGCAGCTTGTTTTACCAGAATGCAATCTTATTTTAATGGTTAAATGAAAGAGAACCACACAGTATTTATAGAAATATATAGTTATTATTATAACACACTCTAAATACTTCACAGCATCTGCTACACGCAGATAAACACGGAGCACACAATACTGTAGCACAGAAGCAGTTGTGAGTAGCACTGATACACAGTGGGCCCTGGGGGAGACCGAACCATATTCTAAAATAGTGATATAAGATCCATGACTCGAGTCAAGACAGTGTCTAGAGGATGTAGAATCGCTGGGACCCCAATGAATCACCCAAGGTGAGTAAATAGGGACCCCACAGGGGACGGGTGCAGTGTGGGAACATGACCCGTGCGTCGTACAATTCAATGGGAGAGTCGCGGTTGCAGTTTTAAAGTTTAAGGACCCTTCTAAGTGCACTTCGAAGAACCCTGTGGAAGTTAGGAGGTTGGTGAGCCACCCCACCTGTGGATACAGTAGTACTAGAGTTATCTATCCCAGGGAAGCCGGGTGCATAGGTCTGAAGTGCCATCGGAAACTGCAGTCGATCTCTATGGAGGACTTCAAAGAAGAGCCATTGCTAGGAAGAAGGAAAGTGTCCGTTGGATTCCCAAGGTGGATTCTTGGCGAAGGATATCTAAAAGCAGAGGTGACAGAGTCTGGGTCACTCAGGAGTGACCAGGGGCTCGGTAGACGAATGCACACCGATATTGGGTGCTTCAGGTGCAACGAGGGGGTTCTTGACTCTGCAGCCAAAGGGACCAGGAGACATCAAGGATGACCAGGAGCCAGATACAAGTTGTGCTACGAAGGAGGACGAGTGCTGAGGTGTCGGTATAAGGCAGGAGCACCAACAAGCCTTGGCAGCAGCAACCCACGAAGAAGGTCAAGAAAGGTTACAGTTCAGACCAGCAAGGTCCAGGAGACTCACCAAACACAGGGGAGTCAGGGCAAGCCTGGAGCATCCAGGGGAGCCCAGGAAAAGCAGTGTTGACCCGCCAAGAGGACCCACAGGCTGGAGGCACTGGAGTCGCAAGAGGACCTCAAGCAGTTTCACAAAGCAGCAGCCCACGGAGCACTCGGTGCGAGGAGGCCGGAGTTCTTCGGTGGAAATGGTGCCAGAGGTCGGGGCTTATTTTGGAAACGCCAACAAGCATATTCACTTGCAAAAGTACGCAATGCACAGGGGTGGGAAACAGCCTTTAGATCGCATGCGATACATCGCATGCCATTACAAAGCGGTTATTACAACGACTGCATTGTTACATCGCATACGATTACAACGCAAGTCGTTACAACGACTTGCTGTAGGAGGCATGCTAAACTAAGGAACAGTATAATTTACTATTCCAACACCTTCCCTGCTGTTGCACACACTGGAGCTGGAACAGTAAATTATACTATTCCTAAATCCAACGAACCCTACAGCAAGTCATTGTAACAACTTGAGTTGTAATTGTATGTGCTGTAACAACGCGGTCATTGTAATGACCGTGTTGTAATGGCACGCGATGTATCACATGTGATGCAAAGGCCCATATTCCACAGGGGTATGGGTATTGCAGCCCCTACGAGGGATTTTTACCTCAAACTTGGTAAGAGGGCAGCTCGGACCTCGGGACTTGGAAACCTATCTCCTGTGTTGCTGGAGCCTTCAGAGTCTGTATGAGCTCAGGAGCAGAAGACCGGTCAATTGTGATGTGGTGCCTGCGGTTGCAGGGTAGAGACTCCTTCACTCCAAGGGATGCTTCAGACTGAAAGGGAAACCAAGTCGACCCCAAACGAAGTCCAGCGAAGTCCAGAGTGTCCAGATGGTCGAAATTCAGTGGTTTCTGGTTCAGAATCTTGTCCACGTCGAATCTAGGGTCCTACAGCCAGGTAAGCCCTTTTGTACCCATGGGAGAGGGTTGGACAGATTCAGGAGAGGTTACTCCCATGTCCTTTGTCCAGTTTTGCGCCAGAGCAGGAGCCAACAGCTCCTTGGACTGGTTTGAACTGACCAGGAAACCCCAAATATGCCCCTCATGCAGACTTTCGGTTGCTGGCAAGCGCACCCACCCAGGCCTACTACACTAAATCCTGTCTGAGAGGTGGTCACACCTCCCTGTGACAGGATGCCTATTGTTCTGCCTTCCCCTGCTTGAGCTTGGCTCAGCAGCAGGAGGGCAGAAATATGTCTCTGGTGAGCAGCAACCATTTTGGGCAGGCCGGGACTAGAAGGCGGTCCCCAGGGCATGGGGCTGCTGAACAAGCAACCCCAACATTTCAAATAAAAATAGCCCCGGGGAGGTGGTGGTCCCCGGGGCATAATAAGCCTCTGGAGGGTTTGTGCGACGCTCCTTTATTCCTTTATTTGTACAATGCCCCTGGGACCTAGCCACCCATTTTGTCTAAACCAAACAAGACCAAAACAACAAAAATCCACCATACATATGTCAATATAGCATAAAAAATAGGTTATTCACAAAAATAAGGCTTGTAGCAACAAATAGCTCCCCTGGGGCTATTACGACCTTGTGACAGATGGACATTTTTAAGTACGCCGCCAACCGCCCCGTGCCCAGGCTGGGCACAGAGTCGCACGGACTCTCATGAACAGTACCTTGCCAACACGATGAAAACAAAGATGGCGCACGGCTTCGAGGAGGTGATGCGTTGTTGGCACTGGGCGTCAGGGGGAGCTATTTGTTGCTAAAAGCCTTATTTTTATGAATCACCTATTTTTTATGAGATCTTGACAGATGGATGCTGGATTTTTGTTGTTTTGGTCTCGTTTGGTTTAGATAAAGCTTTCCTATTTTTTTTATACTTGGAGTAGTGTCTATTTGTAGTGTTTTCACTGTGTTACTTTATGTGTACACAAATGCTTTACACACTACCTCTGAGATAAGCCTGCCTGCTCGTGCCAAACTACCGAGTGGGGTGAGCAGTGGCTGTCTAAGGGGGTAACCTCCTTATCCTGACTAGAAGCAAGGGTCCCTACTTGAACCAAGGTGGAAACCATTGCCAACTAAAGACCCCCATTTCTAACAGCAAGCAAATAAAATGCTTTCCATTATCCTTAAATAACTTCCCCAGCGATATTGTATAAGCTACTGCAGTATCTCCATGTCTTTGCTATGCATTATCCCCTTAGTTTTTTGTCCCCTGCTGCTCAGCCAAAGTGATTATAAGGTAACAGAATGCTTATGTGTGCCTGGTTGAGTGAATCTCTGTTGGAGTGCGTAGGCTGAGCAGCATGGATGTTGCACCTTACTACCAACTTTACCTGTAACCTGATACTCCTACCTTGAGAATAACCCTTATCCTGTTTCACCTATACTACTGGCTACCTAGCATCTTCATTTACCACAGTTACCTGTGTGTACCAGCCACTCATCATAAACCGCTTTGCACTGCAGCTGGTGCCAATTAGTGGACATAATAATAATCTGTACATCGTGGTGTATCTCTGGATCGAGTAGTCAATGTTATATAGCACCTGCCCTTCTGCACCCTTCTGATGATGTATAACACCTGCAGCCCTGCCAAGTACCATGCACTAGGCATTAGTTCAACGCCTTTCAGTGTGGTGATCCTCATCATCGCACTGAAATGCATTGTCACGCATTATAGCGCCTCCTAAGGTCAGCTGACATGGGGAATGCTGCTATATTGCACATGTTGGACTGAGCTGCAGTGGCAGTCAGCGGCACTGCTCCTGGTAAGCAGAGGATAAGAGGGCTGGCTATATCTGCTACAATGTATTCAAGCAGAGACACATTCCAAGACCGATAACTTAAACTGACATCGCAGTCAGTGCCCAATGGTGAATATAGATTCTGACCGACAGTGAGACACAGTAGGTTATGTGAGTCACGATCCGTCCTCCTGCTGCCGTCCGCCCTTCTTAAAGGTACAATGTACAGCTCCTCCTGAGTCCTAACATCGTTGCTGTCACTGCAGCGGGGTGGCGGGATGAGGTGATAGATTTCCAACGCGACCTAACGCCGGTTGTGGCAGACTTTCAGCGTTGTCAGTGCAGGACAAGCCAGGGTGAGAGCTGTTGACACCGCCGTCTGCGCTAAAGATGGATTATGGATCCAATCTGGAAGGGATCAGGCCTGCACCATTTGGCCACAGACAGGCCCAGAGCAGCTGACTAACGAGTCAATGACGTAGCGCTGGGGGCCAGTCGCCACGAGAGCGAGTGCAGCAAACTGCTGTGCTCGCTGGTTGCAGCATGAAAGACGGCACCGCGGAGGCGGTATCACAAGCGAGTGGGACTCAGCCCACTGGGCTGCGGCACCACCAGCCGGGCTCAGCGACTCAGTGACGATGATGAATAATCATTAAGTGCCTGAGAGAGCAGGTAATCTATTTACTGTAATTATTAATCACATCTTTTTAAACACTTCTCCGTAACTGGCATGCATAAATTGCTGTTACACTGAGCAATGTGACTAGGTTAGTGTAGTACTAGTGCCCTTCTATTTCTGGTGCTTTCCAGTGTTTATTCCCTCCCTCATTCTTTGCCCCAGCCCAGGCCCCCAATAACTGCTGCTGTCGTATGGCAACACTAGAAGTCTTCATGAACACGTGCGGAGTCTGGGAGAGGCTGAGCAGGTGGTGGTTAGGGCAGGCAAGCCTCTCATATTATCCGAGCAGTGCCACTGCGATCAAGTCTGCATTGAGAGCTCCTCACCAGCATCATGACTTGGGACAGACTGACTTCCCAACTATACAGCAGCTGAGTGTATGCAGTCGGCTGAGCCAATGAGTGTGACAGACATAGACTAACAGAGACACTTCTCAAGGACATCGGCAGCTTCATTATTTTTCTAACCTAGGTGCAGCAGTGCAGTGACTTTACTAGTGACAAGGTAAATCATTATTCAATTAACGCTACTGCAGCGATTTTGCACAGGGGAGGGGTTAAACATCCCTGTTGAAAGAACTTGACTGTACCAATGATGCATATTCCTAAAACTATCAGTTTACAATGGCACTAGGTTAGTGCCCTAAAGCAAACACAAGGAGATGATGAAGCAGCAGAACAGAGCACTGAAACTTTTCAGACACTCACCCCCAGTCACAGATCTGGGTTGAATCCATCATCATTCTTTAGCTCACTTTGGCACCTCAGTTTAGACCCAGCTATATGCAAATCAGTCTTGACCCAGTGCCCCATGGGAACAGTCCAGCCTAATCTGCAAAGCCAGGTCTTCCCTGGACCAGAAACAAGCATCCTGAGACCGGTTTCGGGGTAACACCCCTCATCAACCAGGCTAGCTTGAATCCAGTGGCAAAGTGAGCAAGGGACCCACGTCTGGGCATACCCTGCCAACATAGGGCAAACAAAGCAAACACAAGGAGATGATCAAGGAACTGTTCAACGTCATACAGCACTTCGCAAAGCCCACCTGCGAAGCCACGGACGTCCCCTCTTCCCAGGAACTCTGCGACAAGCTCAGCTCCTACTTCCATCTGAAGATCAAGACCCTTTACGACAACTTCAACGAACCAGCACGTGACACTACCCCCCTACCCACCGTCGCTGATAAGCTGTCCATCACGTCCTGAGATCCCGCAACCATCGAACTCATCACCGCGAGCATGAAGAAAACTCACTCAGGAGCCCCTAAGGACCCCTGCTCACCACACATCTTCCACAGGGCCGCCGCTATCATCACACCTGAACTAGGACGGATAATCAACACCTCCCTCAGATCTGGCATCTGCCCAGATGACTGGATACAAGAGGAGGTGAAACCCCTCCTCAAGAAACCAACGGCCGACCCAACAGACCTGAAAAACTACCGGCCCATCTCTCTCCTCCCTTTTGCGGCCAAAGTCACCGAAAGACTCATGAACGCCCAGTTGACCACCTTCCTCGAAGAGAACTCCATCCTAGAAGCCTCCCAATCCGAATTCCGCAGCAACCACAGCACCGAGACGCCCTCCTTGCTGCCACTGACGACAGACATCTGCATGCTAGTGGACCAGAGACACACTGCGGCCCTCATCCTTCTAGACCTATCTGCAGCCTTCGACACTGTCTCGCATTGCACGCTCGCAGTCAGACTTCGCGACGTGGGGATATAAGGAACCACCCTCAACTGGATCCAATCCTTCCTCTCCGGCAGAATCCAAAGGACTCGACTCTCTCCCTTCTTCGCCGAACCCATGGAAATCAACTGCGGAGTACCCCAGGAATCATCACTCAGCCACACGCTTTTCAATATCTACATGGCCCCCCTCGCCGCCATCGTCAGACAGCATGGGCTCAGCATTGTATCCGTCGCGGACGACTCCCAGCTCATCCTCTCACTCACGAAGAATCCCAAAGACACCAGACTCTGCTTCCAGGAAGGAATGAAGAACGTGGCAATCTGGATGCAAGACAGCTGTTTGAAGCTCATCTCGGATAAGACCGAGGTCCTCATCCTCGGACCCTGCACCTCGGCCTGGGACACCACCTGGTGGCCTCCGGCCCTCGGGAACCCACCCACCCCGACTGACCACGCTTGGAACCTCGCCATCATCCTTGACTCCTCCCTCTCCATGAACTGCCAGATCAACGCAGTCACTTCCACTAGTTTCAACTGCCATTGCATCCTCCGTAAGACCTTCAAAAGGATCGCCCCCGAATGCAGAAAGACTGTCAGATACGCACTCATAACCATCAGACTGGACTACGGCAACGCACTCTACGTCGGAATCAACAGAACTCTTCTACACAAACTTCAAACCATCCAGAACGCCGCAGCCAGACTCGTCCTTGGGACATCATGCCACGAACACATGACCCATCACCTACGGGGCCTCCACTGGCTCTCTGTCAAGAAGAGGGTTACCTTCAAACTCCTCGCCCACGCCTACAAATCCCTCAACAACATCGGACCCAAATACCTCAACGAGAGAGTATCCTTCCACGTACCCAAGAGGATCCTCCGCTCCACCGACCTCGCCTTGGCCGAGGTCCCCCACATCTGCAGAACCAAACCCGGTGGGAGAGCTTTCTCCTACATCGCTGCCAAGACCTGGAACAAGCTCCCTGTGAACATCAGACGCTCCACGACCCTGCACATGTTCAGGAAGGACCACAAGACCTGGCTATTCGACTAATCCGGAGCCGCTCCCCCACCACCTTGAGACCCTCACGGGTGAGTAGTGCGCTTTACAAACCCCTGATTGATTGATGGACAGAGCACTGAAAATGTTCAGACACTCCTCCTCAGTCACAGATCTGGGTTGAATCCATTATCGTTCTTTAGTTCACTTCGTCACACCAGTTCAGACCCAACCATATTGCACTAGGTTAGTGCCCTTCTATTTCTGGTGCTTTGTAGCAGTTTTAAGATTTTCTTAGAGTTTCGTGTTGCTCAAATGGGGGTAACTTCTGATATTTATATATGTTTCTCTCGACGTCAATGCTTAATTTTGCTCACGAGTGTCACTCATAGTGGTTGAAATGTCACTCATAATTACACTGAATTATCAAGATATCACGCATAGCAATTTGAACCCTTGGCAGCTATGCACTTGCTGTTACACAACCTTTCGAAGTTGTATAACACCCGCTATTCCACACCCCGTTCCATAAGTGGGTCAAGGGTGAGACCAGAATCGTGCCTCTCCTCCCAAGATTCTGCTTCCTTCCTCCCCAGCGGCTCGTGCTCCTCTCACCTGCCTCCGCTCGCGCTGCTGTCAGAGCCCCCATCACAACGTACTACTGCACGGGACCTCGTCTGCTTCGCGTCCCCGGAGCACGCCGTGTCAGGCACTCTATTCGCTCCACGGTTGACTATCTCTGCATCCGCACCTTGTTATCAGACCTGCCTACTCACACTGTGCCACCAGGTGTCACACGTTATGGATCTGTAACATGTTACTGTACATGCCTAAAGCCCGCCCCAATGACCACCTCTCCTCCGACGCACTTTCGATGCTGGAGGGGAAATGGGCTCAAGACTCCGCCCCCTCCTCAGCCCCTCCTCTCTCCTGTTGGCACTGGAGGGCTCTTGTCAGATAAGGGGATTGTGCTCGTTCAGAAATAAAAGAGGTCGTTGTACACCTCAAATTATGAAGATGCCAGAGGCAGCCGAGACTCCCCTCGGTTTTTGATTAGCGTGGGGCGGTAAAGGGGGTCCCTAGGTCGAGGAAGATAGATAGGGTATTAATCATTTTAGCTGATCTTGTGGGCCGATGCAGGCATTGAAGGACTGGGCAGTGCAAACCCCATAGGTTCTCCTGGAGCTGAGTTTGATGTTCCAGATGATCCCTGGTCGAGTCTGAGGAGGAATGGACAGATAACAGAAGGTCCGTTTCCCTATGTCGCTAGTTTGATACAAAACAACGAGAGCAGAGAAAAGCCCGCGAGGGTGTTTGAATGACCGAGCCTCCACGTCGATGATGGCACAGGGAGTACTTGATTGGTTCAGTTTCGGGCTCCAAGGTTGGCACGTTTAGAGGCACTCGTAGCTGAGCCGTGAGACAAGTCAAAGGCAGACGGAACTATCAAATATTTACTCAGTCTTCAAAGAGCTACTAAATCTAAATAGTACATTGTTTTGTATACCGCATAGCTGCATTTTACAATCCTTGTAATTCCTTGTAATTCCACAATATAATGATACAATACAATACAATACTTAATAGCAGACCTCAGAAGCATGGAAGGTTAAAATTGGCCCTTGGGATTTTAATCCATGGCCTACAAAACACCGCATGTTACTGTCATACATGTAACTCACTGAGCCATCCGACCAGAAATTAGTTTATATTTTTTTTATTAAATAGTCTCAGACAAAGGCAAACCATTTAATACTGGAACATAGCACATAGGTATTATGGCAGGTACATTCGCACCAGCGCTCTGTAGTGTTGACACTGCGGACGGATCCGTGGCGGGGTACCAAGTGAGGTGTAGCCTCCACGGACACTCGGACACTGATTACTCTGGTCTGGGAACTGCCTCGAGCGTATCTCTCTTTTGTTTCTACCTTTGGCTGCACAGGCCTCGTGCGCATGCGACACGCGTCACTCGTGCAGCAATGCACTGCCTATTCCAGAAAACGAACGATGCCCAATGGTGCTCGACTTATTTTCCGAGTGGGGGTGCTCGATGTTTCAGCACTGAGAGCTGTAAGGGTGTAGTGTAATATGTAGCGGATTGTGCTTTTTAGATTACACAGTCGCAACTATAATTTTAAAGTATCAGGTGGCAGGGCACTCACATTTATATACAACACAATTACACCGACATGGCGGCAACATTTGCACAGGCATACAGTTTTACTAATAAAACTATATAGCGCAAGTGATAATGTGTGAAAATTAGGTGAAAAGTAAAGTGTCTTGGTTGTTTTTCATCCTATCAACATCTTAGTTTCCATTACACTTGGTTACGCGAAAACATGCTTAATTTGTGCTGTCTAACTCCTAATATATTCTGAAATATTTATACAGTTCACCTGCAGGCATTTACATTTTGTTGTGTTAGAAAAAATCTCTCGATACAGCTTTTCCTTTACACTCCATGTTCCCTGCAAGATTTTCACATAGTTCACTTTACACAATTCTATGACAGGACAGGAGGCTCCGATTATGCTTTTCTCTATTTCTTTACTGACAGACAGCAGCCAATAGAAACACAGTAAAGAAAAAAAGAAAAAAAAGAAACTACAATACCCATCAGTACCTGGGCAACCATAGAGACTAACTCCCTATATAAGTAACCATAGAGGACATTACTTCCTCTTTCTTTGCTGCTTCCCAGCCAGTTAAGTGCTTATTTTCTATTTCCTTGCATTATTTGTGCTATTGTTTCTGCAAAGTGTTCCTTACTACATTTGCTTGTCCTGGTGTGTTTAAAGTCGCGTTGTGTGCTTTGCCTCGTCCCGACGCTTCACCGGGGGTTGTCGCGGCTGTTTTGCATGCAGTCTGTGTCCTTGGAAGCGCGAGTTCGCCTTCCGTGTCTCGGGCACTTGCCGCCCGCGTCTCTTCAGTGGAGTGGGAGTTCCGGGGCCCCGGTGAGCGCGCGCGTCTACCGCGCGCCTTCTCCAACATTTCCTTACTTTGCAGGCAGAATTTAGCGCATGCGCAGTAGCGCGACTTCTGTAACTTCCGTGTTTACACACGGAGATGACACGCTGAGGCGGCGTTTTTCGAGCCTGAAGCCCACAGCCTGCGCAGGAGGTCCCTGGTCTATGCCTATTCTCCCTTGAGGGCTTGGCCTGTACAATTGATAGAGGCAGTGCCTAGAGTGGCTTTTTCAGAGCAAGCCCTCCCTCCACTTATATATTTAATTGTGTTTCGAAGGTAGAGTTTCCCTGCCGCCTGGCTTGCTGTGGGGTTGTCACTCCCCCTTTACTGATCTTCTTCTTGACTCCATTATCATTTTCCTCTGTGGGCATATTATAATCCCTTGTGATTATGGAAGAGTATTATGATGAGGAGCCTGCAGGTTCCATGGAGCATGATCTGGTGGAAGCACTAGATCATGGGGTGCAACACTCAGTGAATGTGGCTTTAGTTCGCGCCATTGCGCCTTTGAAGCGCCATTTAACAGAATACGCTTCACAACAGGGTTGGGTGCCCTCTTCATCTTCTCAACGCTCCTCTAAGTCGCCAAAGACTCCCCACCATTCTGACTTCGTTAAATTGGCTAAGACCTTATCTTCTGGTGGTGTTTCTAAGAAGGCGTCCAGGGTGGACCAGTCTTCCACAGACTCTGATGGCGCTTCGTCCTCTTCTTCCTCTGCTCCAAATGTCACCCCCCCCCTGCGAAGAAGGCTCGCAAGGAGCATTTTGTGGACGCCCCGTCTCATCCTCAAGTCCTTACATTGGAGCCGTCTGATATCATACATCCCAATTCCAAAACTTGGCTCCCTTCCAGCGAGGTCGCGGAATATGTGCAAGCTCACATTCGTCAGCCCTTTGACCAGGATGTGAGAGCGCGCCTTCGATCAGAGTGTCCTCGCCCTGATCTAGCAGATAAGCTGGCGGACACTCCTGAGGTGGACCCTACCATTATTACCTACCTCAAGAAATTTTCAAAGGACCCCAAAAAGGGTATTGCTAGATCTTGGCGTCTGTGCCAGGATAAGGTTTTGGATCTCCTGGGCCCCCTTACAAAAATACTAGACATAGGTTTCCGTGCTAGGGCATCCGCGACCTGTATAGACCCGGATGAACTGATTGGTTGGGCTCAACGTGCTGTATGTCAACTGGGCAATGCTAGCTGTGCCTTATCCACAGAAAGGCGCCGGTCCATCCTTTTAAAAATGGATTCCAGACTGACCGAGTTGGCAGCTTCCGAGTCAGGTCCCCTTGCTCAGGGTCTTCTTTTTGGTCAACCCTTCCTCAAGGAGTTGACCAAATTTGTCACCACATTCAGTGGCCTTGACAAGGCACAATCATCTTTACGCAGGGCTATGGGCCCGGTTTTTGGCAGGGCCGGACGTTCTCAGGGACGTTCGTTCGGCCGAGGAGCTGCCCAACAATCTCATCGTGGCAACCAGTCCCACAGAGGAGGAGGTCAGGATTCTTCCAAGTCCAATTTTTGTCCCTCCCGTAAAGGTCGTGGACAAGCCACTAAAAGTCGTTATGGAGGAAATCAAGGAGGACGTCAAGAGTACTCCAATTCAGGTGAGCTTGATTCCTTATACAGATGTTGTTCTGGGGAGCAGAATTCAGTCTTTTCTAAACAATTGGCGCACGATCTCCAGCGATGTATGGGTCTTGTAGATAGTCCTCGGGTACAGGAACGAGTTTTACAGTTCTCCTCGTCAGACCCACCTTCCTTCGCCCCTTCATTTTTCCCAACTAGATCACGGGATAATGTCCAAAGAGATCGAGTCTCTTCTGGCCAAAGGAGCCATAGTTCAGACTTCTCGTCATCCTCAAGGGTTCGTCAGCACTGTCTTCCTCGTTCAAAAGAAAGGGGGCGGGTCAGGTTTGGTACTCAATCTCAAGGACTTCAACAGCGGAGTGGTGTATCGGCATTTCAAGATGGAGGGCATCTATCTTCTCAGGGATCTTCTTCGCGAGGGCGACTGGATGGTCCGTCTGGACTTGAAGGACGCTTACTTGTCTGTCCCGATGTTCCCACCTCATCGTCGTTTCCTCCAGTTTCAATGGTCGGGGATGTGGTTCGAGTACACTGTTCTCCTGTTCGGCCTCTCGTCGGCCCCGTGGTGCTTCACGAAGCTTCTGAGGCCGGTAGTGGAGTTGTTGCGGGCGCGCGGGGTTCGTCTGATTGTCTATCTCGACGATATCCTTCTGATGGCCCAATGTCCTGTCCAATTGCAAACCCATTTGCTCTGGTCAGTAGAGCTATTACAGTCTCTAGGGTTTCTAGTGAATCCTCTCAAGTCTGTTTTGCACCCCTCTCAGTCAGTGGAACTCCTGGGTTTCCTAGTCGATTCAGTCACTTGTCAACTCCTCTTGCCCTCCCAGAAAATCAGGTCCATCAAGAGGGAGTTGAGATTGTTCTTATCCAGACAGAGTGTGTCGTTGAGATCGATAGCTCAGATTGTCGGCCTGTTGGTGTCCTCCATTCAGGCGATTTTTCCGGGACCATTGCATTATCGAGCCCTCCAACGTCTGAAGATCAGACATCTGCAGAAGGGCCTTCGTTATTCCGATCTAGTTCCTCTGTCGGAGAACGCAAAGTCAGAGATGTGGTGGTGGCTCACCCACATGGAAGCCTGGAATGGGAGGGCTCTGTTCGGGAAAGCCCCAGATGTGGTACTGGAATCGGATGCCAGTCTTTGGGGATGGGGAGCCCGTTGCGGGTCTGTGACGACGGGCGGTCGTTGGTCGCGGGACGAATTGACTCTCCACATCAATTGCTTGGAGCTCCTTGCAGGCTCGTTCGCGATCCGTTGCCTTGCATCCCAAGCGACCAATTGTTGCATACTCCTCCGCATGGACAACATATCGGCGGTTCGGTATGTCAACAAACTCGGGGGGACGAGATCAAAACTTTTGGCAGAAATTGCAAAGGATTTTTGGCATTTCTGCCTTCAACGGAAGATCACTCTTATTGCGGAGTATCTCCTGGGTCGCGAGAACCAGGTGGCCGATTGGAACTCTCGGCATCTGATGGACTTCAGCGACTGGAGGCTCCACCCTAGGGTGTTTCGGAATCTCTCTCGGATTTGGGGTCAGTCTCTACTAGACCTGTTTGCTTCTCGCCTCAACGCTCACTTGCCCCACTTTTACAGCTGCCGTCCGGATCCGGAGGCTCTGGCCACGGATGCGTTCCATCAGACCTGGCCTCCTCATCTCTGCTATGCGTTTCCCCCGTTCGCGATGATTCCCAGGGTCTTGGCGCGGGCAAAGCACTTCCAGTCGGAACTCATTCTGATTACTCCTCTCTGCAGGGCTCAGGCTTGGTTTCCGGATCTTCTGGAGATGAGTTGCTTGCCGCCGCTCCTTCTTCCCCAGAAGTGGAACTTGTTGCTGGACCCTCTGCTCAATCCGCATCCCTTGATTCAATCGGGTCAGCTCCGATTGGTTGCGTGGCGGATTTCGGGGAACGCTGGAAAATCCCGGGCTTATCTGGAGATGCTGCACGATTTCTCGGTGAGGCTTGGGCCCCCAACACACACAAGCGTTATGCTTCGGCTTGGGGACGATGGTGTAGTTGGTGTTCGGAACGAGACCTGGATCCCACTTCAGCGAATGTTGCTGTAGTGGTTAATTTCCTTGCTTCCCTGGCTTCTTCTGGTTCTGCTTATCGGACTGTTAATTCTTTTCGTTCTGTAATCTCTGCAGGCCACGACTCTGTCGATGGGAAGCCTGTTGGTGAACATCCCTTGGTTTCTAAGCTGCTTAGGGGCATTCGGCTGGTCAATCCGCCTTGCCCAAAGTATGTTGCTCTTTGGGATATTTCCGTTGTTTTGCGTTTTCTGGAGTCTTGGTCTCCCAATTCCTTGTTGTCGCGTAAACAGCTTTAGCTTCGGCAAAGTTGACGATGTTATTGTGTTTGGTGTCCTGCACGCGCGTTTCAGATGTGCGGGCTTTGGACCTCGCTGGTCGGACGTTCTCTCCGGATGGAGTCTTTCTCCATTTCTAGATGCACTAAATGTAACCTGTCATCTGTGACATATCCTGCTTTTCCTCAAAATCAGCAGTTATGTGTTGTGCAAAGCCTTAAGGATTATAAGGTGAGTACAGCTCCTTTTCGACAAAATCTGTCTGGTCAGTTGTTGATTGCTTTGCAGAAGCCCTTTAAACCGGTAACGCCTGCTACTTTGGCGCGCTGGGTGCGTTGGCTCATGTCTGAGGCTGGCATTGATGTCTCCATTTTTGGAGCTCATTCAGCTCGGGGAGCCATGGCTTCTAAAGCTTTTTCTGTGGGTGTGAGTCTACATGACATCATGAAGGCCGCTGATTGGTCTTCCGACTCTGTGTTTAAAACGTTTTATTTCAAGCCTATTGTTGATATTGCTTCTGTTGTGGTGGCTCAGCTTTGAACAAGCATAATCGGAGCCTCCTGTCCTGCCATAGAATTAAAAATTTGCAAACATTCGTGACAAGAATTTTCAATTCTATTAAGGACACGGAGGCGAGGATTATCCCACCCGTATTGTTTATATGCATTTATCATGTATGCTTTTGTATACCTATGGTATTGTTCTACGATGTTCCTTGCACTGTTTCCCTCCCCCTTTTTGCCTTGATTCCATGGTATTGGGATGGTGTATTACGACTCTATCTTTCTTTCAGGCTCTGATCAGAAATGAGTGTCCTTCTGGCAATGCTTCATCGGCCTTCAGCGGTCCAGTTCCTAGATGAGTGGGCTACGGCTTCTCCAGTCTCCTGGTCCTTGGTTCCTTTGGACGCCTTATGCTGGTCGATCTTCTCTTCTGCCTTTGGATGTTTACCAGGCTGTTCTTCTGAGATCCTTGAGTTTCATTATGACTTTTTTCACTTTAACTGTTTATGGACAAAGAAAGAGGAAGTAATGTCCTCTATGAATACTTATATAGGGAGTTAGTCTCTATGGTTGCCCAGGTACTGATGGGTATTGTAGTTTCTTTTATTTTTTTTCTTTACTGTGTTTCTATTGGCTGCTGTCTGTCAGTAAAGAAATAGAGAAAAGCATAATCCTCGCCTCCGTGTCCTTAATAGAATTGAAAATTCTTGTCACGAATGTTTGCAAATTTTTAATTCTCTCACTTTGCACTCAGAGAAAAAAAGTAATCAAAAATCTCCATGTAGATTAAGCAGCAATTTGTCAAAAGACATAGCTTGCCATTTAACCTCTATCTTTAAGCAAAGTAAATGCGTCAAAGTAAAACAAGCATTTAAAATGCAATAGGTCTCGCCTTTTATTAAGTTAAAGCCATTTGCTTTGCTATACAATACCATTAGCAAAGCAAATGGCTTTAACTAAATCAAAGGCGAGACCTATTGCACCAGTAAGCAACTGAAAGGTGACCAGCAAACCTTTGCGATGGGGTTTCCCGGTGCAGGACTGGTACCGCCATGTTTAGTAACTCAACCAGTGCCAGCTAGAAAAACTCTTTTGTTTAAATATGCAGATAATGCAGTTAACGATTTATTATCTATCATTACAAAAAGGGGTTTGTTTACAATAGTAGATTTATCCGTATAGAGAACTGTTCTTTGTAATGTGAATATGCCCGGGTTCTACTAGGGGATACAGGCGTCCCCACTGTATAGGCAGTGATTAATTATGTGGCAAAGCCATACTAATGCATAATGCCACAGGACCGCATCATCCAAGTGGGCCTACATAGAGGTACTAGGCAGACAACCATTAACCCACACCCTACTAACCATGCACAATAGCAGCCTCATACTTCAAACCAAAGCGCAGTGAGCCACTATTAGATCTACGGGGGCTACATAAATACTACATATTAATGCTTCAGTGAGAAAGAAGAGTTTATGTCACCTTAAAAGGATGCATTTATCAGGTCAACCAGCCACACCTTGTAGAGGTGAACAAACAAGCTGAGGAATAGCCCAATCGCATTTTGCACGGTAATTGCACTAGGCACTTTCTGCAATTGCAAAAGGGATTGTTGGCTCTCAAGATCCTGGCGAAAAATACGTAATGCAAAGCACCCACACCTCACCTGGCCGTCCCTCTTGGTGAGCAATATATCATTTATAAAGTGTACTGGCCTGCCTCCTGAACAGGTTGCTTCCATTCACTTTGGTGTAAGCCTAGAACTGAACTGGCCTCAAGCACCTATCTATAGCTAAATGGTGCCAGTAACAACTCAGATGTGTAAAGGTCCATCTGTTCTATAGACTTGGCAGCAATGGGCAATACCAGATGTGATCACATCTGACCCTAGTGCTTTGATTCCAAGAAAAAGGTATGGTTTACATAGAGTGGAGATACCGGGTAAGAGCGGACCAGTTACAAATATTTACATTAAAAAAAAATGCGCACCTTTTATAAGGTCCGGATCACAGGGATGCGTAGACTCCGTATTTCACCCAGAAGTGAATATTGTTTACTGCTAAGGCAATGGAGAGCCTAGAGCGCGCTGTAGATAATTACTAATACTTTGTCATGCCCTAATCTCCTGAGTTCTTAAGGGCGCACGTGTTCTTGTGACCCTAGCTGCTTTCTTTGCACTAATGGAGACGCTTACTTAAGCAGACGCCTTTGCAGGTACACAGACTGTCAAAGAGGTCTAGTCAGCTTTCCATCCTTCCGAGGTCGGTAAAATGAGTACCATTAAATTGGTTAACATTAACCTCTGCAATTTACAGCGATTATAAAATGCGTAAATGCAGCAAGAGGGGCAAAATTAAAAAAACAAAATCCAACAGCTTCTTTCTGTATGCCCAGCTGTTGTAAACGTATCTAGGACCCTAATTAAATATTCCCGATTCATGCCCTTATGTGGTTATAACAAATAATATCCTTATAAAGGCATAAGAATCATATCCATATTTAGTCATAGCCAATGCAGTCCAAATACGGCAAGGCTACTCCCATAGACTCCTTGAAAGTACAAAGCGTTCTTTAAACAAACCAAGGCTCCACCAGCCCGGGAATTCCCCCTGCTTTTGTTTTGATTTGTGCAAGAACTCCTGGAGTCCAGAAAGAACTGTAAGTTCTTAGTGACGTCTTATGTCCAACCTTACGTCAAACTCGGCACCTTTCAGGTATAAATATACCAGCATTTGCCTTAAGCGAACACACGGTGGTTTGGAGCAGAGCGGCTATCTACGTGCCCGACGCCCAGCTGATGCGAGTGCTGAAGGAAGCCGACCCTCCCATTTGACGCACTGAGAGAGACGCTGTCTTTTTTCCTGCCGAGAAATCCAGCCCCAGTGTTTCCAGTCACCCTTGCGGGTTGCTGGGAGATCAAGTCCTGAGAGAGAGATACAAGACCTCCTTCATTCTATAAACAAGGTACGGAGCTGATTAGATCCTTAGAGAATTCTTGAAGCAGATTCTTGGCAAAACTATCTTAACTTACTTACTCCTTCCCACGTATTAGGCTTAGGTCAGGTACACCGGGATAGGCGTATTTTAGAAACACCAGTTAAGCACGTTTAGTCAACTTTTATAATTGTATGTATTTTATCCGTTTTAAGTATCATATGTTTCAGAAACCATATCAATGCTTTGACAGTATTATTTCATAATACTCCTTTTACTGTACGCACTTTACTTCATGACAAGTATTGCAATTGTGGCAATTCACTTCTCTTGCATGAGAAAGAGGACTGCTCAATAAATAACAACTTTTATTGAAAACGCCCGTCTCTCTATTTCTCTGCACTCTGGTGAAACTAAGCATGCACGATTGACTGAGTGAAATAGCTGTCTATTGTTTTCACACGACTCTGGAGATATACTCCTTATTCTGGAGGGAGCAAAGTTGTCATGTTTATGCGGTTGTCAGAAACGAATCCCTTCTTGTCTAATCAGGAAAGTTAACTCCTTCCTGTTCATTCGAGAACGTTTCTAGTGACCTCTGAGCTAGCTGGCATTCATAATTAAGTCTAACATATTCAATAGAGACCTAGTCGACCTCGGTCCTACGTCTAAACTATCGTTTATGTTATTCCAATGCGCAGAGCCTATTGGGAATATAGGAACTACACTACATGGCGCCCAACGTTTGGTAAGGCGATAATCTAACGCAAGATACTAGAGTAACTCAGTTGTGCTTTTCACACAGACCCATTTTCCCGTAAAAACTCCAATAGACGTCTGGAGTGGGTAAAGGGTTAATATCCGCCGGAACTTAGTAGGAAGAGATTCCTATGTATTAGTTTTTGGTTTAGTCAACGTTGAAGGAAACAGTGTTCCAAAATATTGTGCACCTAATCTTTGTTTCCTTGAAACCTGCTCTGCAACAAAAATTCTTTCAGTCAGTAAAATGACTGAAAGTGATGATGAAAGGGAGAGAGCTAAAATAGCAGCTCAACTTCTAGCGGATGACACAAGTCTCCAAAATGAAGACCAGAATGCTCTAATCATTCCGGTAAATGTAAGAAAAACTATAACTATTAAACTTATAGAAAATGGACTATCATCAAGAGGTGGTACAGTCATATTTGTGGTAGAGGCCCACGAATATCGGCAGACAGAGGTATTCTATTCATGGATACATTTTCCAGCAGCACATGCTGTGACACACGATTTCCACTATTACAAAATAGAGGAATCTCCAGAGGAATACACTCCTTTCGAGGACATTGAGATTCCACTAACATACCAAGAGCATATGCTCTGGTTTAATGGCGCCCTAAAACATCAAACTCACATCACCAGGCTCGGTCCTCTAGGTAGACCAGGAGCCACATGGCCGGTTCTAGCCAGCTACACACCACATCCCGACATTGGAAAAATGTCAAGCGAAGAACTTTTAGTTAAGCTAAAAGAATTAACAAAGGCATACAGAGAATTAATTCAATTGACAATTGATGATACAACATACCTGCAGAAATTGAAAGAAACAGATATAGCAGAACAACCTTTTGAACTTGCCAGAATCATAGAAAAATCCTATGAAGAACATTTAGAGATAGTTTGGGTGGGAAACCACTAAAACCCCAACTAACTGAAAATCCTGAAAAAACTTTTATTAAAAATAATCTGAACACTCCAAAAAAGAGGTGGGAGGGTAACAAACAAACCACTCCCAGAGAAAAACAGTTTAAGTCCAGAGGAAAGTCTCCTCAACGAAGAGACAGATCTCCAGAACGAGAAGGCAAGTCTCCCCACAGAGAGCCCTCTGAGAAAAGATACAACCTTAGAGATAGGGATAAATTAAGAAAACCTGACAGATATCAAGATATTGATACACGTCCCTCTCAATCTTTTCAGACTTCCTCACAGAAATCGGAAAGAAGAGGACGGTCACAACACAAAGAAGAGCACGTCAAGTCCAAAGACAAGGAACCTGCTCATCAAAGTAAAACATTACAATATCCAAGAAAGAAGGTATCTAGTATTAAAATAAAACATGCCGAGAATTCTGAGGACACAACTGAACAAGCATTTACAATGCAATGGTTTCGCCTTTGGAAAAGTTAGAGCTATTGGCATGGTAAATGACAAATTTTGTATTTATGTATTGGTTTTGAAAACAGATAAATAAATGGCATTGTCATTTACATTGCCATTCTCTCGCAAATGTGAGACCTATTGTACCCTACGGACGAGCTCAGCAGACATCAATTACTACCACACACACACACACCCAGAGCCACACACACACACACAGAGCCGCACACACACCCAGAGCCACACACACACACCCAGAGCCACACACACACACACATGCATGTGTGCGTGCATGCGTGTGTGTGAGAGAGAGAGCTTGTGTGCGTGAAAGAGAGAGAGAGTTGTAGTGAGAGCGGGTATATCCAGTCAATGAGAGGGAAGGCGCTCCGTGGCACCAGTTCTCATGCAATATGTTTGTGTTTTGTGTTTTAGGTATTTCAAATGCTGTTTTTTTTGTACCTCTGTAATATACACATCGAGGGACAAGCGTGAAGCGTGGAGTAGAGCAGGAAAAGGTGTGAGGGAACGCACACACACCACCCTAGCCTTTCACAACCACTGCTGACTCCGCAGCTGCAGGAGAATCATTAACAGGCACCAGCCCTGAGCAGCTGGAATGGATGATGCACCACCACTGCTGGAGACTTGACAGGGAGCAAAGGCCTGCCTGCTGTCAAGCCATGGCCCTATTGAAAGCAGTGAGCACCAATAAACGCCTTACCGTGCATAACAGAAGTCAAAAGTGCTTCGGCACTGCACACTGCCAACACCACGCTACCAGTGCTGGAGGCCTGAAAGGGAGCAAAGGGGTCCTTGTATCATACTACAGTCAAGCTAAAAGCACTAGTGAAGGTCTTACTGTAAACAGCAGGAGTCAAGGGTGCTTCTGCACTGCACACCACGCACTACCCCCACCACGCCACCAGTGCGGGAGGCCTGACAGGGAGCAAGGGGTCCTTGTATCATAATAAAAGCACAAATGAAGGACTTACCGTGCGTAGCAGGAATCAATGGTGCTTTGGCACTACACACCAAAGAAAGAGAGAGAATGCATGAGTGCCTGTGTGTGTGCGCGAGAGAGAGGGGGGGATAGAGAGAAAGAGCGTGGGCGTGTGAGAGAGGGAGAGAGAGTGTGGATGTGTGTGAGAGCAAGAGCGCGCATGTGTCTGTGCGTGGGTGTGTGTGAGAGAAAGAGAGAGAGTGAATGTGTTTGTGCATGTGTGTGTGTGTGTGAGTGAGAGAATGTGCATGTGTGTGTGTCTGTGTGTGTGAGAGAGAGAGAGCGTGCATGTGTGGGTGTATGTGTGTGAGAGAGGGGGAGAGAGAAAGAGAGCAGAGAGCCTGCATGTGTGAGTATGCGTGTGCTTATAAAGGACATCAAAGTGCCGAAAGGGGAGAAAGAAGGGGTGAGTGCATGCCGAGGTGACAAGAAGGACTGGGCGAAAAGGGAGGGGCGAATGCCAGAAGGGAAAGTGATCACGGGGGGGAAGCACGCAAGTGTTGCACGCGCACCCGCTCACATGCACTGCAAACTGTAGCCAGCACAGTGCATGCTGGACACTGAACAGTAAAGGAAGTAATATGCCAACGGAATGCTGATGTAAGGCATTAAAACGCAATCTGCACGATGTTGTCATGATCGGTTTTCTTGAAAAAATAGTTTTATAAAAGAAAGAAAAAAGTACAACATATTAAAACAAACAGGCTCCTTCCAGCCAAAGCAAACATCCGGTCTCCTAGAAGAAACATTCGAGTTTTCACAAACCGTGTACAGCAGGCCAATCTTTGCAGAGTTTACTAGCACAGCCAGCAGAAACGCAATGCATGGAATTCGCTGAGGAATGCACTGTAAGCTAACTAAACAAGTGTATCACGAGTTTTAATTTTACTCACCATGTAATAAGCTGTTAAGTTTTTAGAACCTTTATTTGTGCCTCTGATGATGTTTTACAATGACTGGTGACAAGAATCGGGATTGGTCACTTCTGCACATCTTAAAACATTATTAAAGCTGCTTTGACAAACGAGTAAGGCTCTGCATAACGACCACGTTGTAAAATGCAAGTGTGGGTCATTCCGTAAGGTGGTCTCCGTGCTCATAAAGTACACCCATGTAGAACGCACAGCCTTTACTGCTGCAACTGCAATGTATTTACCGGTGGCAGAAAGGTGCTTCGCAATCGCAACACATTAAAAGCCAAATAATTTGTAATCCTTCGAGGGGCGTAAGGAAGAGGGGAGAGGGAGAAGTGGGCGGGTTGGAGCAGCCCTAAAATCGCAGCTCAATGAGACGAGAACATCAAAGCGGCCGAAAGGGGAACTAGAGGTGCCCCGTGTGACAGCGGGGACGGGCACACAGACAGCGGGAGTCACGAGGGGAGGGGGGGGGCAACAAAGACACGGACAACGCTGTTCACCTGGTAAAAAAGCTGTGTTCTTCAGAGGATTTTTTTCATTCCATGCATTTTTGGGTCAAATGTTGCTATTCTAAAACAGCAGTGTCTTTAAAGCACGACTAACCTCTTCCATATCCAATACCTCTGCGTGTGTGCATTTCTACCTTAACACACACAAGTAAGGTCCTAGGAGACAGACACACAAGCGCACAAACACACAGGCAAACACAGCATAAATAAAACCATGCGTGCAGAAAAGAGATACAAACAAGTACCGACCTATACACACAAACAACATGATTTCGTCGAGTTTCCCTTCTGAAGAAAGTCGACGTGTGTTTTTCGCAGATGCCCCCCCTTCCTGAAAGTTGTGATTGCTCCTTTCAGCCATAATCCAACCAGAAACTGATGCTTGCTGAACTCTCGAAAGTAAACCCCGTAGGAAGGCTAGAGCAATGCATGGGCGCTGACGTTTCCTCGCTGCCTTTATTTTGTGAACTGCTGCTGTCTGTTTCTTGGGCGCAGGCCTGGCTGCGTCGGCTGGCCCCGGGCTTCTGAGGGCGGGGGATAAAAAAACAATATACCAGGGCACTCAGGATCAGTCCCTCTCACCTGTGCATAGGGCCACGGCTGCTCCTATTCTGGGACTGTGATCCTCGCAATGGCTGCTGCTCCGGTATGGGGGGGTGGAGGAGGTAATAAAGTCCACTGACACAACTGTGATAATTGCGGGTCAGTCGGCCGGGGGTTGCAGTGCGACAAGAATCACTGGAAGGGGTTGAAGAGAGGATGTGGTCTCACGGCTGAACTGCAGACTTTGGAGCTACGAAACCAAGGTTCGAGCCTCTGAGTCAACTCCACATCCTGTGGTTCTGGGCAACACTTAATCTCCCCGTGCGGGCTCATGGACAGCGGGAGGGGGGACGGGCTCACGGACAGTGGGAGGGGGGACGGGCACATGGACAGCGGGAGGGGGGACGGGCACACGGACAGCGGGAGGGGGGGCGGGAAAGGGATATAAAAAAAACTATTAAAATATGCCGCTTACCTGCTAGCAACTCGACCTGCATGGCACACTGCTAGGCTGCATGATGGTAGTGTGGGGGAGGGGCGAGAGGCGAGAAGCTCGGGGGTAACATGGCGCAGCGAGGTTTCATGGAACGGGCAGAGTGCAGGGAACACTCACCACAGACCAGCAGAATAAACTAGGCACCGCATGGACAATATTCGTGAACAAAAGATTAGAAAAAAACGAGTGCAGGGTTCCGGGAGCGAGCCACCGGGGGGGGGGGGGGGGGGTTGCGGGGCTGCGGGGGAGAGCGGGACACGTCCATCCCGGCAACAGACACATTAGAAATGAGAATGAGAAAAACAAACCTTGAAAAAAAATACGTACACGTCCACAGTGGACACGTCTTCATGACGTTGGGAAAAGCCTAAAAATCACCGGAACGCCCACGAATCTGCTACAGCATTGACGGACCGATCTCTATTCCAATGGCTAGCCTCCATTTATGGAGCTAGCCAATGGAACAGAGGGGAGGGACATGAGCACACATACTCTAGACATAAGATTTCGCCTGCGCGAAAGGCTGCTTGCGCAGCTTTCGACATGCGAAACCTAAAAACGGAGAATGGGCCCAGACAGTGCTAGACAGCGCAGCAGAAGTGACCATAGCTCGCAAGATCCTGATGAATCTTCTGGAGACAGTGGACACGAATGAATACATTCAGGTGGAAACTGCAGACACCAGAGTTAGCGTGCCCCATAAATTATATGAAATAACATTGCATATAGAGGGGGACAAAACTAGGCAAATAAGGGGTCTCTTTTGGGATAACCTATCGAAGGGCTATGATATCCTGCTAGCAGAGAAAGACTGGCCACCAGAGTTTGTCAGGGAGTGCCCACATGACGAAGAAATGATTATGCCTGCCTTCTCAAATCACATTCCAATTCATAAAAAATACACATTTGCTAGAAAATGGGCAGTGGCCCAAGCCCCTGCATTATATAAAAATCATGTAGGATGGGATGAGGATTCTCCTCACCACAAAATTCAGTTAAAAAAATCAACCCACTGCACAAAGGCAGTACCCAGTTAAGCAAGAAGCTAAAAAACAAGTCAGGGAGATCTTAGATCAACTTGAATATCAGGGGGTGATTGAAACATGCACCTCACAAATGAACAATCCTTTGTTTCCTGTCTCCAAGCCAGACGATTCATATCGTCTAGTTTTGGACTACAGACACTTAAACTCCTGTTGCAAAACATTTGCAGTACAAAACTCACACAGTGCAGCACTAATGAATAACATTGTGCGCAAAAAATATAAAACAACATTAGACATTTCGAATGGTTTCTTTTGTCAAAACATTGCACCTGAAAGCAGGTATTTGACCGCTTTCTCAACAATGGGGGCGTAAAAACAATTTTGCCGTCTCCCACAGGGATTCAAGAATATCCCAGGATTATTCTCAGCAAGGGTAATAGAGTTACTACAAATATATGATGATGAGGCATTATCTTATGTCGATGACATCTATCTCACAGATGATGACCTGGAGACTCACTTAAAAAGACTGAACACCATAATACTTGGGTTCGCAGCTGAAGGGTACAAATTCAACTTTAAAAAGTCACGAATTGCCCATCTAACTGTCCTGTTTTTAGGATATGAGTTATCAAGTGAAGGCAAAAGCCTAGCAGACAACTTCTTAGAGAAGTGTGCTGTACTCCAAGCTCCAAAAACGCTGAAGAACTTACAATCAATACTAGGTTTCCTGAATTTCGGAAAAACATACATTCTAAATTATGCAGAGAGGGTTAAACCTCTATATGAATTAATAAGACCTGATTTCAAACCAATCAATTGGACTCAGAAACACACAGAAATTTTAAGATCATTACAAACAGACATGTTAACTAAAACAAAACTGCAAACACGCGTAAACGTACGCAACCTTGTAATCCGAGTCATCCCATGAAGATGCTGATTCACGTACCTGACCTCTAATGAGGGAGAAATAGTACCAATAGCTTATAAATCACACTTGTACACACAAGCTGAAATGAAATTCAGTTCTACTGAAAAAATTCTAACTGCGGTTCAAACTGCTGTAGCAAAAGAAAGAGCCCTAGTCCAAGGGAGGAGCATATCTGTTTTAACAGCAGTATCAGCCCTTGAGGCAGTAACAAGACCACGCATTCCAAATGCTGTGGCATTAGATCCTAAATGGATACAATGGGAAAATTATCTTGCTGCAGAAGACGTGAAACACGCTTTTGATCCGAAAATGAAAAAACTAGAAAATCTAGAATACAAACATGAATATCCTCTGCCGATCGAAATTCTGCCTCTAGAACAATACACCTGTGTAATCTACACAGACAGATTTGCACAACACTACGTTGTGGGAAAACAAACTTACAATGCAGCGTGCACGATTGTTAAAGGTCGCTGGCGCTTAGGTAAATTCAAACCGATAATAACAAAAACTGAATCACTCAGAAACTGTACAGCTCAGCGAGCTGAAATAATATCTTTAAAGATGGCCCTTGAAAATGCCGATCACGAATTCCCGACACTTATATGTGCGATTCACATTACTGCGTCCGGTCTTACAATAACAGCATGCAGACCTGGATTCAAAACGGTTACAAAGATGAGGTAGGTGCCACAATAAAGCATAAAAAGCTATGGGAACAAGTAGTTCTTTTACAGAAAGAACTACGAAAGACTCACGTGATACATACACTGAGTCATCAACGTGATGGCGTTCACGTTGCAGGGAATTCATTGGCTAACAGAGCCACAGCGGCAGCGGTTCAACCGGCTTCCGTAGCCACAAAACAGCGTTCTAAATAACACATAGATGGAGAAACCATGCTGGCGGTAAAAGCCTCATTAAAAGGCGACTATGCAGCATTACCTCTCAACTATCCACTCAGTAATACATACATAATTGATGCAAACTCCATTCCTTTTGCTCAAATCCCTGGAGTGGGGGATAGAGTAATTCCAAACACGAACCGGAGGGCTTACTTGATTCAAGAAGCACACATAGGAATGGGTCTGAGGCACCAAGACATCTTGAAATCTCTAATAGAATTACAATCGGAATACTGGTGGCCGGGAATGAGTGAGCAAATTTATAACTTTGCAATAAATTGTCAGGACTGCAACAGAGATCGCAGTTGTGAACCGGACCAGACAATTGCCAGGACACCTTTATTAGAAAGCATTAGGCTATCTATACGCAGAAATCCAGACGGAGAAATGTGATCCCATAATTATTAAGACGAGATTCATTTAGAAATGGCCCCCAGCGCTCGGCTGACGCCAGAACTGTTATAAAAGATTTGCGAGTCTTTATCGGCACATACGCAATTGGCATGCTACATTCTGACCAGGGTCCTGCGTTTAGCTCTCGAGCTTACAAAGAGGCCATGACCAGCATGGGCATTGCGGTACTCTAGTCCATTCCATCCCGAGGGAAATGCGGTAGTGGAGAGAAAAAACCGTGACATAAAGCAAGCAATCTATAACAGCAAGGGCATTAGGTTCGGGTGACGGGTGGGTCAAACATCTAACAAGTGTCCAACGTAGTCTTAATAATCTGCCAAAAAATTCTCTAGGGGGTATCACTCCGTACAAACTTTTCTTTGGTACTAGACTGATCATCCAGGACCTAGATTGTCACACTGCAGTGGTGAAACAAAAAACCTTTGATATCAAAGATCGTTTGGCTGTTTTACAGGACTTAAATGAAACAAGAAGAAGTCTAAGTAACATAAAGCTAAAGCCAACAACCACTGAAGAAAAACCACCTGTCCCAGCAAGACTTGTCTGGATTCCAAAGATTGGGGATCTGGTCAGAGAAAAGATCGCGGTGAAGAAGGAATTTGGGCCTTCTTACAGAAAAGCAGTACCTGTCTTAGCTGTCAGTGGAACAAGATCAGTTGTACTACCGCCCCTTGCTGGTAAAAAGGAGAACCGAGTTGTATCAATAAACCTGGTAAAACCACAATCATGTGGCCAATAATAAGTAGTAGGCCCAGTGGACTCCCAAGAAATAGCAGAAGACCAAATCTTGCTACAATCCAAGAGGTTCAAACTGAGAGACTAATCACATTTGATAAACCTGAAGTGAATAAAAAAGGACTATGCAACAAAGCCATGGAACTTGTGCCTCTTGAAACCCAAATTGCAACAGTCCAGAAACACCTGTCTACAACGATGTAGCCTCTGAACATACAGAATCAAAGATTAATAACAATCCAGAAGCAATTCCAACAATTGACAGAACTGCATCTGGCTACTTCATCAATTTCGATGACTTTTCTGATGATCCAAGTGAACATGAAGAAACGCCAGCAACAAAAACTTTTAAGCAAAAAATGAATGAGCTCTTTCATCAACTCAAAGAAACATATCTGATTTCACCATGGATTGAATTATGGATTGTGTTAGGTGTACTTTTCCTCCTCCTCTGGCTCATCTTGGTTTTCAGTTTGGGTAGGTTTTATTGATGGAAAATATGGTACAATGGACACAGCAAGTCAGAACATCAACTTGGTCCTAAAACCTCACAGATCTTCACACATCGAAAAAAGAGAACTGTCATCTGTGAACATTACAGCCAATCCTATACCCGGTGGGGTAGCATGGGACAAAACTGATTACGAAATCTATGGCCCGATTGAGCTCTTGAAATATCCACATCAATTCAAGGTTTCCCTAAGTGACTTTGTGACACCAAGTACTTTCTCTGATGATTGGGACTTTGAAAATATTAATAATATGATGTCAGATTTAGTAATGTCAGCAAAATTCACAGAACATGATTATTTGCAGGGTTCATCAAACTATGAAGAAATTTACTGTTTTAACCACTATGGTCATCACTAAAGCCAATTCTATGACGAAAGAATAAAAAACTCCTCCTGTTCTGTCAGGGAAACCTTCATCATCTTACAAGAACTACTCAAAGTCCCGGAGCCAACGCCAGGGAATCTCCCAGATCCCACCGCCTCTGAGGACAAATGCCAAAAACTAGCAAAATACTTTGACGAGAAAATTCAGAAAATTCTCGCCACTCTACCCCCAGTCGATCACAGTCTCCTTGATGAGAGCTGCTTCAAATCTGGCCCGGCCACCATCCACCTTAACACACTCGGCCCTGTAACTATTGAAGAGGTCTCGACCACGCTCGCCTCGATCAAAAGTGGCTCCCCCAGTGACCCGGTGCCCATTCGAATGCTCAAAAAAGTGGCTCCCACGATCGCCCCCCCTCTTAACTGACCTCATCAATTCATCATTACTTCAGGGTAAGGTCCCCCCCAGCTGGAAAGCGGCTGTGGTCAAGGCCCTCCTAAAAAAGCCTCTACTAGACCCCCTTGACTTGGCCAATTACAGGCCAATCTCCCTCCTCCCCGGTATCAGTAAAATCGCTGAAAAACTAGTAAATAAAAAGCTCTCCCAGTTTCTGGAGTCTAACAACTGGCTGAAAAGCTCGCAGACTGGATTTCGCCCGGGTCAGGGCACGGACACCGCCATCCTGGCGGCAGTGGAGGAGGCCAGATGCATTCTGGACGCAGGAGGATCAGTGGCAGTGATCCTCCTGGACCTCAGTGCGGCCTTTGACACTGTTAACCATCAGGTTCTTATCCAGCGACTCAGAGACAGCGGCATGGAGGGCACTGCCCTTGCTTGGTTTGCGTCATTCCTAAACCACCGCTCCTTCCAGGTCTGGGAGAACGACATCCGCTCCCCAACTGTCCCCCTCCAATGTGGAGTACCGCAGGGCTCCTCACTAAGTCCGACATTATTTAATGTCTACATGTCCCTATTGGAGGAGGTAGTCACCCCGCTCGGTGTGAAAATCATCAGCTACGCGGAAGACACCCAGCTAGTGGTGTCTCTAGCCCATCCCAACCAAGAACCAGCGAATCTCCACAGCTGCCTTTCCAAAATCCATGGGTGGATGAACAACTCAGCGTTGAAACTCAACGGTTCCAAGACGGAAATCCTGCTCCTCAGACAAAATGGGCTTTCTCTTCCCCCCAACATCTGGCCCTCCTGTTTGGGTGAACCCCCCGCCCCCAAAACCGAGATCAAGAGTCTGGGAATCTGGCTCGAGAAAGACCTGTCCTTCAAAACCCAGGCCAAGAAAAATGCTGGGATTTGTTTCGGGCTCCTTAGATCAGTCAGGAAAATCCTGCCTTTGCTCCCTTCCATCTCCCGGAAACTGCTCATCCAAGGCCTCATTCTTTCTAGGCTGGATTATAGCAATGCTATCTATCTGGGAGCCCCCGAAGCCACCTTCAACAAATTACAAAGGATTCAGAACGCCGCAGCCCGGCTTCTCACTAACACCCCAGCTAGATCCTCAGCCAAACCAGCTCTGAAGCTCCTTCACTGGCTTCCTCTAAGAGAAAGAGTCAAATTCAAGGCTCTCTGTCTGGCCCATAAACTCCTACAGGATAAAGGTCCCCCATCCTTAAAAACTTTATCAGGCCTTACAAGGCTACAAGGTCCCTCCGCTCTGACCACGAATACTTCATCACAGTTCCCAGAGTGAAAAGGGCGCGCACAGGCGGACGGCGCTTCTCCGTGAACACAGCCATCCTTTGGAACTCTCTCCCCCGTAAACTAAGGATGGAATCAGACTACCTCCGGTTTAAGAAACTACTGAAAACGCACCTTTTCCCCTGATCCTGATCCCCCCCATCCCCCCTCTCTTTTCCTGGTATCCACCCTCATGACTTGTCCTGGTCTCAGCGCTGGGATGCCTCCGGGTTACTACGCGCTCTACAAAACCCAAATAATAATAATAATAATAGAAATAACTATTTGCATAAATCTGCTAATCCTAGAAATGTTTTTATTTATAACCAATGGGAACATTGTCCAACACCGCCAAAAGGCAGCTCGAAAACATTTTATGAAAAATTCCCATACTTCTCAGGTTTTAATAACAGTGACCCAGAAACGTTTTATTTTAAAATGTCAAATAAGACAGGAATGAAAAACATGTTGGCAAATACTAAATTGATATATTCTGAAAAATGTAATGAAAAAATGTCTACATTTGGTTTTGAATTTTGGAAAAACAACATTAAGACAAAAACCATCTGGGGTACAAAAGGCTGGCAGGTATAAGGTTTAGAAGCACTTTTTAGAGCCTGCATGATCCCAGAACAAATAATATTTTTGAATGACACCATTCAACAAACAACCTGTCTTGGTCTAGCCAAGATAAAAGACTTAAACAAACCGTCTATTCCAAAGCCCATACATGATAGTAATAGCACTACAGATGTGGAGATAGACATATCCCATATATTACACCAAAACAGAACAAATCCTGATTGGAAAAATGGTTGATCTGGCCCACAGACACAAATAACTGTCAAGATAGATTCCTGAACAAAACACAGGGGTTCAAACAGAACAGGCCAGACCCAAGATATTCCCAGAGACAACATCCAGGGATAGTTACAACATATAGTGTAGGAAAACTATGCCTTGAGTGGCTACAGAAATCCACAATGCCTGAAATTAAGCAACACTTAACTTTACTTAAAGAAGGTGCTGACTTGCGAGATTTCATACTGGGACCTCGCAAACAGCGTCAAAAACGTTTCATATATGCCGGTATATACGCTGCTTACAACGAAGCTTACAAAGTGACGCAAATTGAAACTGCAGAAAAAATACGAGAAATTGATCATATTAATTTGGAAAAATCACTGTCTGTAGTGGACAATGGGTTAACGACTCTGTCCTCCAGAATTTATTCACTGGACAGCATTGTATCATCTGCTATTGATGTAATAGAGCAGGACTTGCTAATGTTACAACATGGTCAGTCCCAATTGCGTTCTATTGTAGAGCTAGGCTGGACATTGCAAAACCTGCGTTCAGGCTGCGTGCCATGGCGTCTAATCAACACAACGTCATTTTTTTCTATCTTTAACCTTACTGATAAACAAATCAGTTTGGCACAAAAAGGAGCAGACTATACGATTCTGAGCATTGAAAAACTTGAGAGATTACCATTGACAATGTCAGAGAGACCAGTCATTGAATGGATAATACATGGAACAATTACAATTCCGATAACAACTTTTCAGTTTCAATATTGCCAAAAGTATATACCAGCAGGCCTGTATGAAAGGTTGGGTAAAGGATACATCAAGTCAACCTGGAATTTACCTTATACACATAAATGTTATAGTGAAGGGAAAAAAGAAGTATTTCTTTGTGGTAACGACTGTAAAAATTCACTAAACGGTACACTTCTGTGTCAAGGTATTAACTTGCATGGAGCCTGCAAAGGTTCATCAAATAACCTTTCATGTCACCTGCATGGCACCCCTGCAGCACAGATAGAGCCTTTTTCAGACAACTTTCCAACGGCAGCTATGTTATAATAAGTGACCACAGCTGTTGTGGCATGGTGCCAGGAAAAGCCTATCTCGTAACTGTTACTTCCAGGGTCATTTGCTGTATGCAAGTATTGTATCCAAACAGCAAACCAGACAAGGAGGCAGCAATATGGCCTTCTTTGAATATCTCTTCTTTTCGAATTGATACTTTAAGCAGAATGAAGTCTATTCTTTTAAGACAACTGTGCCTTTAACCTCGTCCAAAGAGACGTATGATCTGCAAGTTGCAAGTACAGCGGCAGAGATACATACACTATTATCGACAAATTGCCCCATGCATTTCGTAGAAATGTTAAGCCAAATTCTAAACATGTCAGATACCAGTGACATCGCACATGTATTTATGACAATTCTTTCGGGACTGTTAGCACCCTTTGAAACAGTTCTGGGCATCTTCCTGAATTTTGTGCATTCTGTATTCGGCGGCCTGCCTCTTCTTTTGGAACTCGTAGCAGGAATTTTATTTTTGTTCCTTCTTCTCCGATATGGCAAGCCAAGCCACAGACAAAACTCAGGCTACAATGGAAGAAACAATCCTGGCTATACGATACCGAGAACGGATAACTAAAGTCCTCGGCTTTGCCCGGCTAAGAGAGATCTGAGTACTACCTGGTTTCTTTCATTCAGACCAATCTGGCAAGATTGCATCTTACCTGTGCTTCGATGTCTGCTATGCGGAGAAGAATGCGTGTTGGACGTCTGTCTTACACTACCATCAGTAGTACCTATGGATATCGATACTTTGCTTCGTTCGGTAACAGCTCATGCAACGTGTTGTCCCCAGCGGCTACCTACTCTGATGACGGCATTCATTGAGACTTCACCATTACGATTAGGTGGTGGTGAAGTACAAGATGAAATCAGCACCACACAGGAACAACCTTCTGTGAGTATTGCTGATCCAGACATCGATGATAGCAATGATTCTCACATTTGCACTATTTCAGCTTTTTCGAACTTGGTCGGACTTTCACCTACTGTTGTAGACCAATTTTTCGCATGCCTGTCTGATTTAATGTTCTCTCCTAACAACGAGAATAACTTTTAAAACAACGAGCACACAACGTTCCCTGAACTCTGAATTTGGCCTTCAGTTTTTGATAAACAACACTACTGAAAACATTTAGAACTATATATTTTTTTCCCCTGAAAGAGAAATTATTTTTTCCACTTCCAAAATATTTACCATTTTCTGGCACGTGGTACTCTGCTTAAAGTAGAACTATTCTTAGAGAACAGAACTTCTATTTTTAGAGACTCTAGAGACAATATTTTGACTTAGCCTCTAGCACATGTACAGTATTGTATAAATATGTGATGAAATGGTCTCGACCTTCTCTTCTGTATTAAGAGCCATTTCATAAATGTAATTTTCGCAATTCATTCAGCCGATATTTATATATGCATTATCTGAATTATACCACTGCTTGAAAAACGTATAGTATAAATACTCATTTTCGTGTATATACCATATACCATTTCAAATGCATTTTATGTATTTTGGGGTGGGCTGGAAAACACATGCATCGTTATATGTTTAGTATTGCTTAGTATTTAGTAATGATGGACATTATACGTGGAGTGGGTGTTGTAAACGTATCTAGGACCCTAATTAAATATTCCTGATTCAAGCCCTTATGTGGTTATAACAAATAATATCCTTATAAAGGCATAAGAATCATATCCATATTTAGTCATAGCCAATGCAGTCCAAATACGGCAAGGCTACTCCCATAGACTCCTAGAAAGTACAACGCGTTCTTTAAACAAACCAAGCCTCCAGCAGCCCGGGAATTCCCCCTGCTTTTGTTTTGTTTTGTGCAAGAACACCTGGAGTCCAGAAAGAACTGTAAGTTCTTAGTGACGTCTTATGTCCAACCTTACGTCAAACTTGGCACCTTTCAGGTATAAATATACCAGCATTTGCCTTAAGCAAACACACGGTGGTTTGGAGCAGAGCGGCTATCTACTTGCCCGACGCCCAGCTGATGCGAGCGCTGAAGGAAGCCGACCCTCCCATTTGACGCACTGAGAGAGACGCTGTCTTTTCTCCTGCCGAGAAATCCAGCCCCAGTGTTTCCAGTCACCCTTGCGGGTTGCTGGGAGATCGAGTCCTAAAAGAGAGATACAAGACCTCCTTCATTCTATAAACAAGTTACGGAGCTGATTAGATCCTTAGAGAATTCTTGAAGCAGATTCTTGGCAAAACTATCTTAACTTACATACTCCTTCCCACGTATTAGGCTTAGGTCAGGTACACCGGGGTAGGCGTATTTTAGAAACACCAGTTGAGCACGTTTAGTCAACTTTTATAATTGTATGTATTTTATGTAGTTTATCCGTTTTAAGTATCATATGGCTCAGAAACCATATCAATGCTTTTACAGTATTATTTCATAATACTCCTTTTACTGTACGCACTGTACTTTATGACAAGTATTGCAATTATGGCAATTCACTTCCCTTGCATGAGAAAGAGGACTGCTCAATAAATAACAACTTTTATTGAAAATGCCCGTCTCTCTATTTCTCTGCACTCTGGTGAAACTAAGCATGCATGATTGACTGAGTGAAATAGCTGTCTATTGTTTTCACACGACTCTGGAGATATACTCCTTATTCTGGAGGGAGCAAAGTTGTCATGTTTATGCGGTTGTCGGAAACTAATCCCTTCTTGTCTAATCAGGAAAGTTAACTCCTTCCTGTTCATTCGAGAAAGTTTCTAGTGACCTCTGAGCTAGTTGCCATTCATAATTAAGTCTAACATGTTCAATAGAGACCTAGTCGACCTCAGTCCTAAGTCTAAACTATCGTTTATGTTATTCCAATGCGCAGAGCCTATTGGGAATATAGGAACTACACTACACAGCGTCCCAGAGGTTCAATGAAAAACAAGCATTTACAATGCAATGGTCTCGGCATTATTAAAGGTAGAGCTATTGGCATTGCTCTTTTTTTTAAAAATCATAAATAAATAGCATTGTTATTTACATTGCTAATTGCTTAATCGTTAAATAAATGGCATTGTCATTTACAATGCCAATAGCTAAATCGCTTGCATATGCATGACCTATTGCATTTACACCTACACATAGCCACACACACACACATACTGGGCCACCCACACTGAGCCATTCACATAGAGCCATCCACACACACAGAGCCACCTACACAGAGCCACCATCACACAAACAGAGTCACACACACATAGAGCCACCTACCGAAAAAGTTATCTACACAGAGCCACACACACACAGAGCCACACACACACACACACACAGAGAGCTACACACACACACACACATACAGAGCCACACACACACACATACACACACAGAGCCCGACACACACACACACACACACACACGCAGAGCTACACACACACACAGAGCCACACACACACACACATAGAGCTACACACACATACACCGAACTACACACATACACACTGAGCCACACACACACACATAGAGCTACACACAGAGCCAAATACACACACAGAGGTAGCTACACATACAGACAGAGCCACACACACAGACAGATGCAAAAACAATTGACGGACAGAATGCAAAACAATGTCATACATTCACCCCAGTACAGAGATCTGGGCCTAAATCCATCGTTTTTTTGCACTCCACACCACCCCATGTCAGACATGGCAATATGCAAATCAGCCTTGACCCTGTGCCTCATGGGAACAGCCCAGCCCGAACTGCCAAGCCATGTCTTTCCTGGACTGGAATCAAGCATCCAAGGACTGGTTTCTGGCTACCAGCCTTCATCAGCCTGGATAGCTTGACTCCAGTGGTGTGGAGAGCATGGGACTCACGTCTGAGCATACACATCCCACTCGGGGTGACAAATGCAAAAACAACAATTGATGGACAGAATGCAGAACAATGTCATACATTCACCCCAGTACAGAGATCTGGGCCTAAATCCATCGGTTTTTTGCACTCCACACCACCCCAGGTCAGACATGGCTATATGCAAATCAGTCTTGACCCTGTGCCTCATGGGAACAGTCCAGCCCGAACTGCCAAGCCATGTCTTTCCTGGACCGGAATCAAGCATCCAAGGACCGGTTTCTGGCTATCAGCCTTCATCAGCCTGGATAGCTTGACTCCAGTGGTGTGGAGAGCATGGGACTCACGTCTGAGCATACCCATCCCACTCGGGGTGACAAATGCAAAAACAACAATTGATGGACAGAATACAGAACAATGTCATACATTCACCCCAGTACAGAGATCTGGGCCTAAATCCATCGGTTTTTTTGCACTCCACACCACCCCAGGTCAGACATGGCTATATGCAAATCAGCTTTGACACTGTGCCTCATGGGAACAGTCCAGCCCGAACTGCCAAGCCATGTCTTTCCTGGACCGGAATCAAGCATCCAAGGACCGGTTTCTATCTATCAGCCTTCATCAGCCTCGATAGCTTGACTCCAGTGGTGTGGAGAGCATGGGACTCACGTCTGAGCATACCCATCCCACTCGGGGTGACAAATGCAAAAACAACAATTGATGGACAGAATGTAGAACAATGTCATACATTCACCCCAGTACAGAGATCTGGGCCTAAATCCATAGTTTTTTTGCACTCCACACCACCCCAGGTCAGACATGGCTATATGCAAATCAGCCTTGACCCTGTGCCTCATGGGAACAGTCCAGCCAGAACTGCAAATCCATGTCTTTCCTGGACCGGAATCAAGCATCCAAGGACCGGTTTCTGGCTATCAGCCTTCATCAGCCTGGATAGCTTGACTCCAGTGGTGTGGAGAGCATTGGACTCACGTCTGAGCATACCCATCCCACTCGGGGTGACAAATGCAAAAACAAGAATTGATGGACAGAATGCAGAACAATGTCATACATTCACCCCAGTACAGAGATCTGGGCCTAAATCCATCGTTTGTTTGCACTCCACACCACCCCAGGTCAGACATGGCTATATGCAAATCAGCCTTGACCCTGTGCCTCATGGGAACAGTCCAGCCCGAACTGCCAAGCCATGTCTTTCCTGGACCGGAATCAAGCATCCAAGGACCGGTTTCTGGCTAACAGCCTTCATCCGCCTCGATAGCTTGACTCCAGTGGTGTGGAGAGCATGGGACTCACGTCTGAGCATACCCATCCCACTCGGGGTGACAAATGCAAAAACAACAATTTATGGACAGAATGCCGAACAATGTCATACATTCACCCCAGTACAGAGATCTGGGCCTAAATCCATCGTTTTTTTGCACTCCACATCACCCCAGGTGAGACATGGCTATATGCAAATCAGCCTTGACCCTGTGCCTCATGGGAACAGTCCAGCCCGATTTGCCAAGCCATGTCTTTCCTGGACCGGAATCAAGCATCCAAGGACCGGTTTCTGGCTATCAGCCTTCATCAGCCTGGATAGCTTGACTCCAGTGGTGTGGAGAGCATGGGACTCACGTCTGAGCATACCCATCCCACTCGGGGTGACAAATGCAAAAACAACAATTGATGGACAGAATACAGAACAATGTCATACATTCACCCCAGTACAGAGATCTGGGCCTAAATCCATCGGTTTTTTTGCACTCCACACCACCCCAGGTCAGACATGGCTATATGCAAATCAGCTTTGACACTGTGCCTCATGGGAACAGTCCAGCCCGAACTGCCAAGCCATGTCTTTCCTGGACCGGAATCAAGCATCCAAGGACCGGTTTCTATCTATCAGCCTTCATCAGCCTCGATAGCTTGACTCCAGTGGTGTGGAGAGCATGGGACTCACGTCTGAGCATACCCATCCCACTCGGGGTGACAAATGCAAAAACAACAATTGATGGACAGAATGTAGAACAATGTCATACATTCACCCCAGTACAGAGATCTGGGCCTAAATCCATAGTTTTTTTGCACTCCACACCACCCCAGGTCAGACATGGCTATATGCAAATCAGCCTTGACCCTGTGCCTCATGGGAACAGTCCAGCCAGAACTGCAAATCCATGTCTTTCCTGGACCGGAATCAAGCATCCAAGGACCGGTTTCTGGCTATCAGCCTTCATCAGCCTGGATAGCTTGACTCCAGTGGTGTGGAGAGCATTGGACTCACGTCTGAGCATACCCATCCCACTCGGGGTGACAAATGCAAAAACAAGAATTGATGGACAGAATGCAGAACAATGTCATACATTCACCCCAGTACAGAGATCTGGGCCTAAATCCATCGTTTGTTTGCACTCCACACCACCCCAGGTCAGACATGGCTATATGCAAATCAGCCTTGACCCTGTGCCTCATGGGAACAGTCCAGCCCGAACTGCCAAGCCATGTCTTTCCTGGACCGGAATCAAGCATCCAAGGACCGGTTTCTGGCTAACAGCCTTCATCCGCCTCGATAGCTTGACTCCAGTGGTGTGGAGAGCATGGGACTCACGTCTGAGCATACCCATCCCACTCGGGGTGACAAATGCAAAAACAACAATTTATGGACAGAATGCCGAACAATGTCATACATTCACCCCAGTACAGAGATCTGGGCCTAAATCCATCGTTTTTTTGCACTCCACATCACCCCAGGTGAGACATGGCTATATGCAAATCAGCCTTGACCCTGTGCCTCATGGGAACAGTCCAGCCCGATTTGCCAAGCCATGTCTTTCCTGGACCGGAATCAAGCATCCAAGGACCAGTTTCTGGCTATCAGCCTTCATCAGCCTGGATAGCTTGACTCCAGTGGTGTGGAGAGCATGGGACTCAAGTCTGAGCATACCCATCCCACTCGGGGTGACAAATGCAAAAACAACAATTGATGGACAGAATGCAGAACAATGTCATACATTCACCCCAGTACAGAGATCTGGACCTAAATCCATTGTTTTTTTGCACTCCACACCACCCCAGGTCAGACATGGCTATATGCAAATCAGCCTTGACCCTGTGCCTCATGGGAACAGTCCAGCCCGAACTGCCAAGCCATGTGTGGTAAATAAATAAATAATACCCTATTTTTGAATGGATGAATGAATAACAGATAGCTCAATAAATAAGAGTCAAGATTCGAGGTAATAGGAGTTTTGCAGGTTTAATACAGCATAAGGACAGGAACAGGACAACCTGCACGGGAACAGAATGGCAGCTGCCGGGGGCAGGATCGGGACAAGGGAATAACTTTTTAATAACAGTACATGAGCATATATACATAACGCAAACACATAGCATTACATTGCAATAGGCGTAGCAGTGGGTGGAGCAGAAGGCATGACGCGTAGCAGTCGCGAAAGATAAGGGTGAAAAGAGGTGTAATCAGGGCGTATACATAGACATGTGATGCAAACGTAACAGAATATGTCATGAATGGGGCGGAAACCATGGAGGGGGCTACCTGAGGAGCCGGGACCTCTAACCTGATGGTGCGCGCAAACTGGCAATGACGTATCACTAGGAGAAGCTGGGGGCTATGAACTCTGTGCTAGGAGCAGAGACTGAAGTCTGGAGAGTCAGGGCGACATGTACCTAAGCAGTATCTAGTATCTGATGTTTAGAGAACATGTTGGTATAAACTAGAAGTCAGGAGGGGAAAGGCTAACAGACTCTAAGACTGGAGCATGCATTATTCTACATGTAGTGCGTGATGAAGAATATTAAATGACCATTAAATGCAGTATTTCTCTTACATGGAGACGTAAAAGCTAAACAATGACGGAAACTATTGATGCGATTCAGTAGCTTAGGAATGCAGAGAAGGAGGACTGAACTGATAACTGGAATCATAACATACTCTTGGCAGACTCAGAGGCAGAGCCAGCCTGAACCGGGCACTGTGAGGCAGGAAGTAAGTGAAGGGTCGAGGATACAGGTGGGGGCTGCATCGCTCCTCAGCGAGGGCTTCAGGAGACAGGAGCTGAATCTGGTGTCCGGGCCCTTTTGAGGCCTAGAAACGGGGACTTTACAATGGAATAACGTGCACACTGAGAAACGTGGCAACGTAACTTTACATAGGCCTGATACTCGTATTATTCACGAGAACTGGAAACTGGCATACTAGAGGTGGACACAACTATAATTGCGTCTTTAATCAAACATGGGGAATAACATATGCATATTAATCATGCACGCATAACATATGATGGATGACACGTAGGGACACAGAACATGGCAAAATTTACTTTTCCACATTCCCTCCTTGTCACTACGTTTCCATCAGGAAACATCAATATTCATGATACCATCTATCATTTCATACAGTATCATTTGCTCGTCTCGAATTTTCTTGGAACGGGATTTGGAACGGGGCTTGGGACTAGGAATACATGATGTAGCACAAATGCCGCAAATCGCAGGGCCACATTGTATACAGAGGCAGCAGCTGAATATGATCGCTACTGCAATACCTAGAAAGGACAAGACTTTCCATCCCCAGGCGGAAATTATATTCCAGAACCAACCGGACCATGTCCAGGTGCCTGGATTTTGGTGTAACAGATGGGCAATTTTATGAAGTCTGGTTATAGCTGAATAAACAGACGGCGCGTTATTTGGAATGAAAATGCAGCAACTAGATCCGATGACTCTACAGGCCCCGCCCCTATCGGCCAGTATGACATCGAGGACGAGACGATTTTGCAAAACTACAAATCTCATAGCAGATTGCTCTTCGGTTAAGTTACCTAGAGCAGAGGCAGTTTCATTTACTACAGCTTCAAGGGTTCTGGTTAACCTGCGGATTAGCTTACTATTCTGGATAGGTCCTATAAAGAAGAAGAAACCTCTATTGAAATCTGTATACTGTTCTAGAGCAGTTTCAGTATAATCGACAATTGGGGACTCGATCTCCCTCCTATGTCTAATGTGTACTAGATGTGTGTTTCTGTGATAATCAGACGGGGCTAGGAAAACAGGTGGCAGTAGGAAGGCAATGTAACAGGTTCCCTCCCAATCGAGGGGCAGACGAACATATGCGGTTTGACCACAAATAAAATATGAATGACGTGAAGCTTTGAAAATAGATTTCCCACTGTCACTATACTTGACAATAGTAGTACAATCACTATGTCCTACATGTACGGAACCATTATTTCGGACACATAATTCGCCTTTGACTGGTAGTACTGAAATAGCAGGTAAGTCTGGAGTAGTATCAGACTGAACATTCAGGACCATGAAATTCGAAGAATAGTTACCTAAATTGTAAACTTCATTTTCTAGATCTAACCCGGTTCTGTGGGGAAGACCTTGCTTGTCTGGAAAACATGTACTGTTAAGAAAAGACATATCTGTTGAGGATGACGTTAACGTGGACCATGCTCCACACGAACCATTATGGGAAAACGGATAAGGAAAGAGTGGCAGAACTCCCTTCGGTATCTGGAAAGGGGGGAGTCGACCACACACCCAACAATTTGTAACATTGCTGGTCTGGTGTGAGTAATGTAACATGCGGATGAAAGTATTATTACGCATAGCGAGGCGGTAAGAGAGTTCATGAGGAGGCAGATCACTAAACGTGTGCTCTACTGTAACATTAGAAGACTTATTTACATGAGGAACTGGAAGATACAGGTAAAATGCATAACTGGTGCAGGAAATCATAATGCTGAGAAATAAAACGAAACTTAGAAAAACGATACATCGGATTGAGTTTTGACTAACTCTCTCACTATGGGGGTCTATTTTATACATGTCAGAAACAGTCTAACCGTTTCACCTAGGGGAGGACTTAGACAATCAAACTGGCTGACTTATTTTACTAGACCGGAGTTTCAACTTATACTCCTGTTGCGGAGTTTTCTCTAACGGGGAGGGTGCAGTATCATTGTTCTTTGCGGGACAGTCCTTAAGAATTGTACTTTGGCAGTCCTTCAAATCCTGGGAAATGTTCTTTGAGACGGGTTTCAGTCCATAAAACTTTTTCACGTGCGAAAGGTGCACCCAGCCTTTGCGACCCTCCAACTTCACGGCTGTACGGGTGGCGAGGAGGACCTGTCGGGGCTCCTTCCAGCGAGGCTCCAGCGGACTTGAGCGATCAAAATTGCGAATTAAGACCATGGATCCGGGAACGATTTCATGCGGTGCCACCTCGGTATTGTCTGGAAATGCGGCGGCAACCTGTGAACGACAAGAGTTGAGGGCAGACATCAAGGAAGCTAGGTAATCTGTCAGCATATTACTTGAAACATCGGTAATACTTCGGGGTCTAGGAGTACCCCACATGTTAGGGGGGCGGCCGAAAACGACCTCGTACGGGGATAGACCTGATCTGGAATGTGCGACCATGCGCATATAGAACAAAGCGACTGGCAGAGCTACTAGCCAGTCCACACCTTTCTCTTTACATACTTTGGCGATGCGAATTTTCAGGGTCTGGTTATGTCTCTCTACGAGACCTGCTGCTTCTGGATGGCGTACACAATGGAACTTCCACTGGTATCCTAACAAAAGGGAAACGTGCTTCATTAACTCTGAGGAGAATGGCTGACTGTTATCAGAATATACGACCCTAGGGAGTCCGTAACGGGGGAAGAATTCACGAACCAACTGCTTGGCAGTGGTCGCGGCTGTGTAATCTGGGACTGGATATGCTTCTGTCCACCTGGACAAGGCGCATACAACTACAAGAACATACTTGAAACCTCGACATCGCTCCATCTGAATATAATCCATCTGGAGGACCTCAAAAGGGTGGTCAGGAGGCTGGAATCCACCTTGTTCCACCGGGACACTTTTACCTGGATTAAACTGACAACATATCATACAGGTACGGACTTTCTGCTTAGCTGCAGCTCGTAAATGCTTGTTGAACCAAATGTTCTGGATACTGTCTAACATAGCTTTTTCTCCTAAGTGTGCTGGACTATGTGCGGTATTGATAATGACTTGAACCATAGAGTCGGGGAGAAACCATGTGGCTCTACCCTTCGTCACCCATCCTTGATCTGTCTGGACCCCTCCTCGTTCGGACCATTTCTTGATTTCATCGGGAGTAGCACGTAACTGGATGTCTATGACATCCTGAGTAGGGTCCTTAACTGTCATACATGTAGTCGGATCTGGAGTGTGTGTCATGTTAACTGGAATGTCTGGAGTCTGTGCTGTAAGCTTGGCTGTGCGATCTGCTAGATCGTTACCCTGGGAAATAGTGTCAGTAACTTTCGTATGTGCTTTGCATTTCATGATAGCAATGGATGTCGGTAAATGTATTGCGTCTAACAGAGCTTGAATAAGGAGACCATGCTGAATCTTGGTTCCATGAGAAGTCATGAAACCTCTCTCCTGCCAGAGCACTCCAAAGTCGTGTACGACTCCAAATGCGTAGCGTGAATCTGTGTAAACATTAACTTTCAGGTTCTTGGCGTGTATGCAGGCTTGAGTCAGAGCAACTAGCTCTGCTGCTTGAGCGGACAGAGTGTCAATACGGTGTGTCTCAATAACTTCAGTATCAGTAGTCACTGCATATGCGGCGACTAGTTCTCCTGTACTTGTTCTCATACATGAACCATCCACATAAAGTGTCAGGTCGGGATCTGGTAACGGAATATCTGTCAGATCTTGTCTTGGCTTTGTCGTAATATTAACTACTTCCACACAGTCGTGTGTGTCCGGACTTAAAGTAACTGATGGTAACAGTGTAGCAGGGTTCAGGATGTTGCAGCGTCTGATTTCTATGTGTGGCTGGAACAGTGTCAATTCATAACCTGTTAAACGTGCAATTGTCAAGTGCTGAGTCTGTGTTCGGTTTAAAAGAACTTCCACGGAGTGTGGAACTTGTACTGTCAGGGAGTGTCCTAATACTATGGAATCACTTTGTCTGATAGCTAGTGCTGTGGCTGCAACTGACTTGAGGCACGCAGGCAGAGCCTGGGCTACAGGATCTAATGTGCTCGAAAAATAAGCACATGGCTTGTATTGACCTGCTTGATCTTGTGTGAGAACAGATAATGCTGTACCTTCACGTTCTGTGACGAAAAGTGTAAAAGGCTTACTGTAGTTCGGTGTGGCTAGAACTGGAGCTTGGCATAAAGCTTTCTTTAACTCATTGAAGCTAAGTGTATGTTCAGATGTCCAAGGGAGGACAGTCGGTGCGGCTGCCTCCTGTGTCGTTAACTGTATCAGTGGCTTGGCTAGAAATGCATATTGAGGAATCCATTGTCTACAATAAGAAGTGAGGCCGATAAAAGCACGTACCTCCTTCTGGGTCTTGGGCTGAGGAAGACTCGCTATTAACTGGATACGGTCTGGTGTCAACTGCCTACCCCTCTTGGACAGTAAGTGTCCTAAGTATACCACTTGCTGGACACAGAATTGAAGCTTCGAAGGGGACACCTTGTGCCCCATCTCGGCTAGGAAATACAGAACCGTCAGTGACGCTCGCTCGCAGTCACGTTCAGAACGGGCTGTGATCAGTAGATCATCGACATACTGGAGCAGGGCAGTGTCAGTTGGCATGTGAACATTATCAAGTTGTCTCTTAAGTGCTTGACTATAAATACTAGGACTTTCTGTGAAACCTTGAGGAGCTCGTGTGAACATATAGCTCCTTCCACTTAAACAGAATCCGAAAAGAAACTGGCTGTCTGGATGAATGGGAACACTGAAAAATGCGTTCTTGAGGTCGATTACAGTAAAGAACGTGGCTTCGGAATCAATGGCTGTCAAAAGGGAAGAGATATCTGGGACAACTGGGTACTGAGGAATAATACATTTATTAAGTTCTCGTAGGTCAATCACTAATCGATATACTGGGGGTGCATTTGGATCAGTACGTTTCATGACTGGAATGATCGGAGAATTGCATACATTGGAGTCAGTTTCTACAACTACTCCTTGAGCGATGAGCTCGTCAATAATTTTGGATAAGGCTGCTACAGCCTCAGGTGGCAATCTGTACTGTCTGATTCGTGGTAACACTACACCTGGCTTGAGAGTCACACGATGGGGTGTGATTTGCATGTACCCTACATCAGTTGGACCTTGCGCCCATAAATGCTGCGGAACATTAGACAATCTGGGATCAAAATCTCGTAATACATAGTGACCCTTAAAGTCACGTAGGAACAGACGTATTCCCTCTGGGGAACAGCATATAACTGCACCTAACTCTTTCAGTGTTTTAATACCTAATAGGTTTTCTGGACATGACTTAGTAAGTAACAGATCAGTAGTACGGGACAATGGACCTACTTCTAGAGTAACTGGCTTTGATATTTCATTTACGATGGGTTTTCCTGAAAATCCAAGGGAAACATTTCTAGAGCCTGAGAGCGGAGCCCCTGGAACTTCGGCGTGACTAATTGTGGTCCTACTTGCCCCTGTATCAATCAAAAACTTTCTGTCTTTCCCTAATACTTGACTGTGAACATAGGGACCTTCTTGATCTACAGGTATCTCGATGAGAGGCAAGCCTACCTCCCTCTCTAGGCTGTTTCATGAATACTGCTGGTACTCTGGATACTCGGACTGTGCATACTGATACATTTGCTGCGTAACATGCTGTGTTGCAGCAATAGGCTGCGGTGCTGTAACTGTCTGTTGTGCATTCTGTGGCTGAGGAGTCTGTGAAACTTGTTCTTGTCTAGGCGGACATGGTCTTTCTTTAGTCTTACCGGTAGCTATGTTGTGTTTCAGAACTGCACACTCGTTTATAAAATGACCTGGCTGTTTACAATAATTGCAGTTCCCTTTAACGGGAGCTGCAGGATGACTGGCTTGATTCGGACCCCTCTTCTGACTGTCTTGAGGAACAGATTGTGCAACTAGTACTTTCATTTTCGTGTCTTTCATACGTTTTCTCTCGTGGTCCTGTTCTTCTCTGATTCTATTCTGGTGATACTGGAGCATCTGTAACATCTGGGACGGGGTATTAGCTTGCCAGGTACTTTCGACTTTCAAAACTCGATTCTTAATTTGTGGACTTGAATTCTCGACTAATTTAGTAACAAAAAGATGAGGGTACGACTCACTACTGGTCTTGAGGCCACTGTTGATGCTAAAACATTTCTCAAATCTAGAATAAAAATCACTAATGTCTTCGTCTTGTTTCTGTTTACAGGCTGAGATTGCATCCCAGTCTTCCTTTTTCGTTGTTAACAATCTGGGTAAAACTTGAATCAATAATTCAGGTAATTCTTTACATTTCGCTCCAAGACCGGTACCTGGTACTCGTGCCTTATCTTCAGCTTCTAGAACTGCCCAATCGATCTTTTTCTCTCCCACCTCCCATTCTTTTTCCTTGAGCTTTTCATACACCCCTGCGGGCAACAGAACCTTTAACATTTTAATTATATCTGGATACGTGTATTCTCCCATACGGAGCATGTCTTTTAATTCTCGGTGGAACCCTGCTGGATCTTTATCATGACAGGGAATTAATTTTTTCATCTCTAAGAGTTCCATCTTTGTGATCGGAGTGTAAACAAACACTCGTTCTAGTTCGCCACCCGTTCCTCTAACTGGGTGGACTTCTCGTAACGGATTCTGTCTTTCCATGTAAAATGGTTTACTTTCTGGGGGTGAGACATGAACAAAATGTGGGTTCAAAAACGTTCTATATTTGTGGCGCTGTTCTAGAATGACACTAATTAAATCGGTACCTAGACCTTTCCATCTATACTGGAGTAACTCGTTCAGGATATCATGTAACGGACCTGGATCAGAGTGCTGACCCTGATACAATGTAATGAGGTGCTGGATCATATACATACCCACCAGTCGCTGCTCGGCTGGGGGCAGTTTCAGAAACATTTGTGCCACTATTTCGTCTGGAAAAGTGGTAGAATCAGTAATCCATCGGACTGCTGATCGGGCTAGTTCTTGTTCATGCATAGTACTTAACTCACTGTAACCGATTCGTGATTTCAGAATGTGATCGGTGGCTTGAAACACTTGTTCTAGAGAACCTTGTTCTGGTGCTGGATGATGGAAAGTAGACTTGTGTTCTAGGCGTAAATGGCGATCTGGAAATCTAGATTTTCCTACATACGCTATTCTGGCGGGATTCTCGTCCTCTACCTCTTCAGTATCAGAGTTACTTTCTTTCTCGCTTACTTGTACTGCTTTACGCTGTTCGTGTAACTTTATTATTTCTTTACGGATTTTCTTGTACATACTCTCCATAGCACCGACGGTCTTGTGCTTACCCTCGGCTATATTATCACTCCACCTTGTCAGGATTTTCATTTCGGCCGGATCTTTAGACGGGTAATCTTGTTCTCTTATTAGACAGTTAATCAGAAACTTTAATATCATGAGCTGGATCTCGGCTTTCCTTTGAGACATGGCCTCGCTAATGCTTTCTGGATCATCCCCTGTACGGATGAAACGATATATTCTGTCTAGATCTTCTTTCATATTCGGTAGGGTGACTAGATACTCGGCCACCTTTCTTACGCGGAATGAATATAAAACCATATTATCCTCGCCTGGGACTGGATCATAGCCGCATTCATTAAGGGCTTTTCTTATTTCTGCTACAGTCTGATGTCTGGGCGTACTCTGTGACGCTTGTGCATGTAATTCGGCTGACGTTAAACGCTTATGTGGCGGCGGGGTCTGAGGAGGACCTCCTCCTGCGGCCCCTAAACTAGAATCATCGACTGATCCTCTTCGTACTAGTGTGGCAGGAAATTGAAATGCGGGCTGAACTGGTATGGCGGGCTGGACCAGGGGGACCGTAGCAGGTACTGCAAGGGGTGCCCCGGTGTCTAGAGGAACGGGAAGTGCCTGATTTACAGGGACTGGCGGAGCGCGAACAGGATTTGCATATTCTGGGACTGTGTCGTCCAAATAGGACGAAATAAAAATATCAGCTGCGGTCGGTTTGTGACGTAGCTTGGTCGGAACTAATGGTGGCGGGAAATTACTGGATGCCTCCGGGGCCGCTTTTGGCAAACCCTCGGCAAGAAGAGGGTACATACCCTTAATAAGGGCATTCCTCCGTCTGTCTGACTGTTCAGCTTTAACTTGTTTACCTATCTCGATTAATTCTTTTTCTTGGGCTCGCTCTTGAGATTCTCTACTTAATTCTGACTTTCGGATTTCTTTTTCGGTTCTTTTATGAGCTTCTTTGCGCCATAACTCGATGGCATCTTTCTGTGACTGTCTGGCTTTCTTTTTCCATAATGCCTCTTCTACTCTCATGATGCATTCGGCATCCCACGTACCTGATACGGGCCATCTATACTTTTCTTCCAACTCTTTGGTGTACTCTACCCATAAATCTAGATATAATATGGCACTTATGCCATGCTTCTGATACATAAAATGACCTGGACTGTCCCTAGGCGGGACTGGAACTGCTGCTTCCAGCAGACCCTTTCTAGTTTTTAACTGACGTAACTTGGAAAACAAGGGCATGCCTGAACTGTAATCTAGACACAATACAATACACAATGAACACGATACTTATTCCCCATTCATACCACGACATTAAAATACATGAAGAACATTTAAAATAACAGTTCGAACAGAATACTACCTGGAATATGGAACACGGAATACATGAATTTTCTCGAGAACAGAACTGACTAGAACAGAAACTAGATGCACTGCTGAAACAGTACGAAACTTACCGGTCTCATAAAGAGACACGTCAGGACCCGCATCCACCGAAGTGGACACTTCGTTTGTGAGTCTGTGTACCACCAACCCACAGACCAGAGTCAATTAGATTGACCCTGTCTAGATACCACCCCAGTAACGGTACTCACCGGGCAGCAAGAACGGAAGGCCTCGGACTGGACTGGACTGCTACGACGACGGACGACGAACTTCGGACTTCAGTTACGGGTGGACCTCCGGATACCTCGGACCTTGAACTCTCGGCTTGGGCTCTGGTCGGGACTCGCCGCGTTCCTCCACCGTCTCGTCTGGATGCTGGACCGCCTCCTCCGTCTCCTCCGTGGGCCTGAGGGATACTTGAAGCAGAAATATCTGCCGGTGCGCAGAAGAGTTCCGTCACGACTGCAGAGGGTCAGGGGGTCGGCGTGGCTTCACCGACGCGTGGGGAAAGGGCAAGTCCCTGTTCGGGCGCCATTATGTGGTAAATAAATAAATAATACCCTATTTTTGAATGGATGAATGAATAACAGATAGCTCAATAAATAAGAGTCAAGATTCGAGGTAATAGGAGTTTTGCAGGTTTAATACAGCATAAGGACAGGAACAGGACAACCTGCACGGGAACAGAATGGCAGCTGCCGGGGGCAGGATCGGGACAAGGGAATAACTTTTTAATAACAGTACATGAGCATATATACATAACGCAAACACATAGCATTACATTGCAATAGGCGTAGCAGTGGGTGGAGCAGAAGGCATGACGCGTAGCAGTCGCGAAAGATAAGGGTGAAAAGAGGTGTAATCAGGGCGTATACATAGACATGTGATGCAAACGTAACAGAATATGTCATGAATGGGGCGGAAACCATGGAGGGGGCTACCTGAGGAGCCGGGACCTCTAACCTGATGGTGCGCGCAAACTGGCAATGACGTATCACTAGGAGAAGCTGGGGGCTATGAACTCTGTGCTAGGAGCAGAGACTGAAGTCTGGAGAGTCAGGGCGACATGTACCTAAGCAGTATCTAGTATCTGATGTTTAGAGAACATGTTGGTATAAACTAGAAGTCAGGAGGGGAAAGGCTAACAGACTCTAAGACTGGAGCATGCATTATTCTACATGTAGTGCATGATGAAGAATATTAAATGACCATTAAATGCAGTATTTCTCTTACATGGAGACGTAAAAGCTAAACAATGACGGAAACTATTGATGCGATTCAGTAGCTTAGGAATGCAGAGAAGGAGGACTGAACTGATAACTGGAATCATAACATACTCTTGGCAGACTCAGAGGCAGAGCCAGCCTGAACCGGGCACTGTGAGGCAGGAAGTAAGTGAAGGGTCGAGGATACAGGTGGGGGCTGCATCGCTCCTCAGCGAGGGCTTCAGGAGACAGGAGCTGAATCTGGTGTCCGGGCCCTTTTGAGGCCTAGAAACGGGGACTTTACAATGGAATAACGTGCACACTGAGAAACGTGGCAACGTAACTTTACATAGGCCTGATACTCGTATTATTCACGAGAACTGGAAACTGGCATACTAGAGGTGGACACAACTATAATTGCGTCTTTAATCAAACATGGGGAATAACATATGCATATTAATCATGCACGCATAACATATGATGGATGACACGTAGGGACACAGAACATGGCAAAATTTACTTTTCCACACATGTCTTTCCTGGACCGGAATCAAGCATCCAAGGACCGGTTTCTGGCTATCAGCCTTCATCAGCCTGGATAGCTTGACTCCAGTGGTGTGGAGAGCATGGGACTCACGTCTGAGCATACCCATCCCACTCGGGGTGACAAATGCAAAAACAACAATTGATGGACAGAATGCAGAACAATGTCATACATTCACCCCAGTACAGAGATCTGGGCCTAAATCCATCATGTTTTTGCACTCCACACCACCTCAGGTCAGACATGGCTATATGCAAATCAGCCTTGACCCATTGCCTCATGGGAACAGTCCAGCCCGAACTGCCAAGCCATGTCTTTCCTGGACCAGAATCAAGCATCCAAGGACCGGTTTTTGGCTATCAGCCTTCATCAGCCTGGATAGCTTCACTCCAGTGGTGTGGAGAGCATGGGACTCACGTCTGAGCATACCCATCCCACTCGGGGTGACAAATGCAAAAACAACAATTGATGGACAGAATGCAGAACAATGTCATACATTCACCCCAGTACAGAGATCTGGGCCTAAATCCATCGTTTTTTTGCACTCCACACCACCTCAGGTCAGACATGGCTATATGCAAATCAGCCTTGACCCTGTGCCTCATGGGAACAGTCCAGCCCAAACTGCCAAGCCATGTCTTTCCTGGACCGGAATCAAGCATCCAAGGACCGGTTTCTGGCTATCAGCCTTCATCAGCCTGGATAGCTTGACTCCAGTGGTGTGGAGAGCATGGGACTCACGTCTGAGCATACCCATCCCACTCGGGGTGACAAATGCAAAAACAACAATTGATGGACAGAATGCAGAACAATGTCATACATTCACCCAAGTACAGAGATCTGGGCCTAAATCCATCATTTTTTTGCACTCCACACCACCCCAGGTCAGACATGGCTATATGCAAATCAGCCTTGACCCTGTGCCTCATGGGAACAGTCCAGCCCGAACTGCCAAGCCATGTCTTTCCTGGACCGGAATCAAGCATCCAAGGACCGGTTTCTGGCTATCAGCCTTCATCAGCCTGGATAGCTTGACTCCAGTGGTGTGGAGAGCATGGGACTCACGTCTGAGCATCCCTGCGGCTCCCCAGCAGCAAAGTCAGATCCGGGATCAGCAGCCGGCGGGCAGTACCATACTCGTGAACGGAGGGGCACGCGAGCGTGTATCCGCGGACAGCAGAGCTAGGTCCGTGATTCATTGTGCAACGAAGCCCCCTTCACACATCCCCTTCTGTATTTTTATTTTTTTATTTTAGTGGTGAGGGTGGAGGAAGTGAACGCAAGGAAAGTGGCCGGGCGGGCTCTGCAAGGGAAGCGTGCCCGGCCGCCGCACGATCGCTAAGGACTGAAGGGTGAAATAAGCAACTGGGGACCCAAAAATCTCACGCGGAGAGGGCTACAGCCACTTGTCTCCGGGGACCAGAAAAACACAGCGCCCGCCGCTCTTTGACCCCCACCGCCCAGGAGAAACAGGAACCCCATCACCAGGGGCCAGCTGAGAGCGGAGGCCAACACACCCCAGCGTCTTTAACAAACTGCGAACTTCTTATTTTCTCCTCGTGTGGGGAAACCGGCAAGAAAGGCGAGAAGCAGCGGGGGAAGTTTTGTTTGAAAGTGCTCCCTTTTTTGTCTGCTTTGCTGCTGGAATGTTCGGGGGCACAGAGTGAGGGAAAGCACATCCGCCTTTCTCCGAGGTCAAGCAGAAATGCCTCGGAGAAACTTGCCGTGATTTTCGGATTCGGGGGGGGGTGGTTTTCGTTCTCTCCTCTTCCCATTGGCTGAAAGGTAAAATTCCAGCCAATGGGAAGAGGACAGAAAGTAAATAGAAAGAAGCTTAAAAAACGCCCCCGAATCCGAAAAAGACGGGGCTTGGACCGAGTGACGCCCCTCTCCTCCAATGGCTGGCCAGCATTTACGAGGCCAGCCAATGGAGAAGAGGGGCGGGTTCAAGCCCCCTACACCAAGAAACATAAAATCTTCGGAGCTCCGTCTACTGCTTACAGCAGTGCGACGAGTACTCGACCTAACTAACTCGGCCATTCCCGGCCACCTCTTATCTCTAAGGCCGGGGGAGGGGTAGTCAACAGCACACCAACCACTGAAAGAGCATTGTTATGGCAATGCTCCAGCTTAACATACCCAGCACTGTTTAAACCCAACACAAGACAAAAGTTATGACTGTCGACAGCGCCATGCAAACCACTATCACAAAAGCAGGCAACAAGTTTACAGTGTGAAAAAAAACGTCAGAAACAAATAAAAAACCTCCCTGTCGAAGAAAAGCACATAAAACTAGTAATTATGCTCCTATAATGACGCTAAGCCCGAGTGCATTAATCATTAAAGAGTAGGGGGCCATATTAACAGAAACCATTGTCTGCCCGGAGAACCATCGTCTTCTGCACAGCAGCTGCCAGGTCGTACTAGCTGGATAAAAACGGGACACTAGTGAGCGCGGAGCGAACGTAAAGGGCATGGGCGTCCGCAGGGGGGGGCAAGGAGGGGCGCTTGCCCCCCCTGGAGTGACCCTCCTTGCCCCCCCTGCGGACGCCCATGAAAACCGTGACTTCAAGATGGGGTTCTTACTCTCTTTCCTCTCCTTTCTTTTATTTGCTTCCCTATAAAATGGATCCAAAAGATAAAGACACTTTTGCTGAAAATGTCATATTTTTCTGACATTTTAATTCCAAAGTGCAGCATTAGGAATAAAAGGCTAAAAATATGAAAAATAGATAAATAACTAAATAAAGTAAGACAGAGTGGTAGAAAACTGGCCAAACTGATTTTATTCACACTGAAACACATTAGCGCCACTTTTACAGAGTTTGTCAGTGAAGCGCTATTTTTGTTTTCTTGTCTTTGTTTTCCCTGGACTTGGAACTAGTGCACCAATCCTAGAGGTACTGCAATGTGTGGATTGGAAAACAAAATGTGTGCTGCAGCTCTGTATCCAGGGACGTGGTCTTTTTACCCTACTGCTTACTATTTGTAAGGATATAAGCAATGGCCACTGAAATTGGTCCATTCAGGGCCCTGTAGTTGTGTCCTTAACTTTTCAGGCAAAAGCACTCACTGATTTCTGAATAGTGAGTGCAAAAGCATTAAGGTAACCATGTTGTTCCTGCTTACATTTCCCATGGTTTGCTAAATTTTGCATTCCCTATAAGTGTTTGCTTTTTCCAGGATGTTGTTACTTTTTTTTTTTGTAGGCCGCATATTGCTCTTGTCTAGTGCGTAATTTAAATTGAGCCGCATCCAGGTGTTTATAGCGGGCAACAATTGGGTTGTAGTTGAGGACAGTGGGAGTTTTTCTCAGTGGGGCAGTACGGTATTCAGTGGGGGAGAGAATGTGGCACTATGGTCAGAGCTGCTGAATTTGGAACTGGGAACCAGGTTCAGCCTTAATAACCAGCCCACCAGACCACTCTACTGCGAGAGCGCAATCACATGCTAGACCTTAGAGGGCTTCGCAACACCTTAGAAATCCTGGTGTCTTCGCACCAGCAGGTTGACCCCAGCATGACAAGTGCAGGTTAACCTTCAAGTCTTGTCCACCACTATCCATACTGAAGTTCACCTCCAGTCTTGCGGGCAGGCCTATGAAGCAGCACACACTAGAACAACAGTCACTGAGGTCACAGGACCCTTGAGAACGGCCAGCTCTAGGGCAGTGCAACCAGTGTGACCGCACTGTGTGCTGACTTTAGGTGGAGGCATCATGTTTGCAAGTATATTATGGTTTTAAAAATGGTTGCTGCCTCCTTCCTGGACTCCAGCAATTTTCGGCAACAATAAAAATGTCATGATGACTCTGGTGATTAATGTTCTTCCTAGAGAGAGATCAGAATTTTGTGGAAGTTTTGACTCATGGAAAGGTAGCTCAGAGGGTTAATGTACCGGCTGCAAAGAACTTGCGCCATGCAGATCACAAAGTGCACATAATGTAAATAGGTCACTGGGCTACTGCTTTTGTCAGAGAGATCCTTTTGTTACTTGCAGTTTATAAGTTAAAATCCTAACTTAGAACAGTGAGCTATTAACTGTCATCTAAGAGCTGCATACAAACTGCAATGCATACATTAGAGCGTTATTTCCCCTCTCCCCTTTCTCCCCCCCAGTCTTTGATTATCCTAATGTCCCAAAAAGTGTTCTTTTGGACAGAAATCAATTATGATTATTAAGGAGAACCCCCAACCAAGGTATTACGTTTTAAATTCCGGGTATTGTGTTTCTCCAGACCAATCACTATAAAACTATATGTGCTACTAGTATGGTTGTCATGTGACTCCTACACCTTGTAGTCCTTAGTCTTATGTAACATTTTCTATACAGTGATTTACACACATATTGATTGTCTCTGTGTAATGTGTGTGATGTAAAGTGCTCTGACACCCTACAATGCTATGAGTGGCGCTGTAAATCAAATTAAATGAATCTGGGAGAGAGTGGTTATGGAAACTTGGGGGGCACAGTTAAAGGGTGGTAGTGAGGGAATCCATGGCAGAGGTGGTCATTGGGGGGCACTAACAAACATTAATGCACAGGACACCACCAGTGCTATGGCTGGCCCTGCCCTTGAGGCCAGTTTGCCTCACCCATAGGTAACTCCATTGGCCTTGTTTCAGCAGTAGTAGCTGCAACTCACCAGGGATTGGCAATGCAGGATTTGCACGCACACCAAACAAAGTTTGCAAACTTACAGTCACCCGGCTTCATTCAAAAGCACTTTTAACATGTGCTGCCTGCTGTGGGGCCACTGGAATTAATTATGCAGCAAAGGATGACAACATTATGCCGTAGTGTTGACTAAATTTAGCATTAAAAAAAGGCTGCAGCGTAATGCAGTATATTTTCAGATATTGTATTATTTTGACATCTGTACACATGCTAACAGTCTCTGGAAAGATTTTGCCTTATTAGTACCAGTGTAACATACAAACTCAGCAGTGAGAAAGGTGACCAGTCAACCTTTACAATGGGCCATCCACTCCGCCGCAACACAAGTCACATTTTATATTAACTTTTGATATGTTTGAGCTACAAACAATTTATTAGTTTAAATGGTCAGATCATGCAGCAGATCTTGCATTATGAGGCAAATATGGCAGAGCCATAATTTTAGAGAAAACATTTGCAAACTAGGATATTTTGCCATTCATGTTTGAACTGCTGTTGTGGAAAAAGAGAGTAGTGCTGATGTTACAAACTCCATGGCTCGGAGACAAATGGCTTGTATTTCCAAATTTTATCGTATTTGGTACATTCTGTGATTAGAAGCATATCCCACTTTGTGAATATATTTTACTGTCAATAACTCATTATAACCCTTAAATAATTATGTGTATCCATTGGTTGATTAAACTGGGCAGTGAAATGCCAAACAAATACTAAAAATTGGGATGTCTGCGCATTCTGGCCACACCTCTGGCTCCACCCACAGATCCAATCCTTGGGTTATTCCCGCCCTTTGATTCTCCGCCCACTGTTCCCCTACTTTTTCCCCCCCACTTCGACCACTGTGTAAGACTCAGCATCCCTGGACCTGTGATGTGCCGCCGCTGCGGGCGCCGCATGTGCCACACATTTATGGTGCCGGGCTTCCGCATAAGGGAGCTGGCCATTATTGTATCCCTAAACGTGGGCACGTTGTCAGTTTGACATTGACTACACGTAGAGGGACTCTAAGTTTCTTTTAAAAAATATAGCTAACATTTGGACCTATACATTTTATTTTGTATAAATTAATTGAATGTGTGTAAAATTTAGCACTGCCCGGGGAATTCAAGTAAAGGGAGCACCCATTGGCGAATCACTAGCGTTTGTGATTGCTGCATTATTTATTACTAACTTTGACATTGTGCTTTAACTTTGGATAAAAGTTATCATGAATTCTAGCACCAAGAAGCCAATATTGGTAAATATGTGTGCTGCAAATAATCCCTACCATATGTTATGTTATGTTATGTTATGAGCATTTATTACGCGCACAGCTGCTCCAGCAAAGGAGCGTCCTGGCGCCCGACAAGGTACCAACATAACACAGCTTAAAAAGGGTAGAGTAAAAGAAAAAGCAAATTAGGGAAATAAAAAGGTCTTAACGGCCCTGTGCATACAGTATATTTAATCTGGTGCTTTAATCATAGGCTGTTTTAAAGTATTCTGATGAAAATCGAATTGTTCTGAAAACAGCCTTGATTGGTGTTGGATCGAGGACCCGGAAGTCTGCACACCTAGCAGACAGAGATAAAGCACCTTGTCAGAAAGTTTAGCGGTTTCCCTACAGGTGGTGTTTGTTGGCCTGTGGCAGGGTCAGTCACATGTCCTGGACCCCTGGCATTTAATTGAGTCTATCCCAGTTCTGCGCCCCAGTGTTTCTTATGCCCCACCTGGCACACATCATGTCGGAGGATGGTGATGACGTTAACATTTTGCCCCTTCCCTGGAAAAACTTCTGCGGACGCCCATGGTAAAGGGCAAACATTTTCGACCCCTTTTCACAGCTGCCATTATTTAATGTGTAAAAAAAAGTTTTCGACGAGGTGCGCAGCCCGTCCCGCTAGTGGTGGGTGTGAAAGTGGGAAAGTGAAAGCATGCATGTCGTGCTTTAGTAACAAATCAAAACTAGTGTACACAAACACACTGCCTCCTGTGACCCTTTGCAGCTGTGGAATGGAATAAAAACAGCATTTGCAATGCAATAGGTCTCACATTTACTCTAGTTTAAGCTATTGGCATTGGAAATGACAGTGCCTTTTCATTTAGGTTTTAAAAACCAAAACATAAAATAAAAGCCATTGTCCTTTACAATGCCAATAGATCAAACTCGTGTACATGCAAGACCTATTGCATTGCAAATGCTTGTTTGTTTTCCCTCAAGTCAGCAGATTGGTTTAAATGCACATTGAACCTGACAGGCAGTATAAATGAGGATGATCACTTCCGAATATAATCAGGAAACACCAGGTGCAACCGAGGGAATAAAAGGCTCACAATGAGGATAGCTGTGAAGTGGGGGACTGGGTGCTGCCTTACTGTGAAGCTGGTTTCAGCAGCATAGCAAATACACAGCGGGCTCTATTGCAAACAAGGGAACACTCTTTTTAAAGGCACATAGTGATTACGTGATTTGCCCAGAATCCCAGGGTGTTGAGACTACGCCGAGAATCAAACATGGCTCCCCAGTCCGTTAATCGCCAGTTCTGGCCACTATGCCACATCCTCTCCCAGCACAGGAAGCCTCCGGATCATACATGCTGTCCATGCCTCGAGGGAAAAAGTTACCCCTAGGCTCGGTTCTCTCACTGTTATTTTTTTGGCCGTACCACCTTAAGGGCTTCATGCAGAACAGAGTGGGCTTCCCGCCGTAATTGAGTTGCTCGTGACTCATTTTGTATTTGGTACTGCAGAAGGGGTTGCTGGGCCTTTCTCTTAATTTCCAACATTGGTTAAGCAGTTGCACAAACCAGTTGGTTGCTTGAAATAGCAACACTAACCCTAGGATTACTGATTCTATGATATGGCCATGTGAGATATCAAATGCCAGCTACAGTGCAACAGTCACTTCTATACAATTAGAGAGAGGATGTGGCATACCGGTCAGAGCTGCATACTTTGGAGCTGGGAAGACATGTTCGAGTCTGGCATTGGCTCAACATCCTGTGATTCTGGGCAAATCACAATATCTCCCGGGCCTACCAAGAAATGAATATGTCCTTGTGTAATGTAACGGTATACAACCTTTACCACGCAACTTTTACAACGACCTACCATTACCACGCAACTTTTACAACGCAGGATCCATTACAACGCATACCATTACAACGCATGTATTTACAACGCAGGTACCTTTACAACGCATACCATTACAACGTAAGTATTGGTAAGTATATCATTTTATTAACCCCTTCGACGCTGATGACGAGCTGGGCTCGTCATGAGGTAGCCTCCTCGCACGCTCATGACGAGCCCAGCTCGTCATGTAAAGTGCGAATCCCTAAAACCCAGCGTACGGGCGGAAATCCTACCGCACGCATGCGGTTAAAAATATTATAAGTTTGGGTTTTTGGGTAAAGGGGTATTTTTAGGGTTCAGGGTCAGTTTTCAGTTTTTGGGTAAAGGGGTATTTTTAAGGTTTAGGGTCAGTTTTCAGTTTTTGGGTAAAGGGGTATTTTTAGGGTTCAGGGTCAGTTTTCAGTTTTTGGGTAAAGGGGTATTTTTAGGGGTTAGGGTCAGTTTTCAGTTTTTGGGTAAAGGGGTATTTTTAGGGTTCAGGGTCAGTTTTCAGTTTTTGGGTAAAGGGGTATTTTTAGGGTTCAGGGTCAGTTTTCAGTTTTTGGGTAAAGGGGTATTTTTAGGGTTCAGGGTCAGTTTTCAGTTTTTGGGTAAAGGCGTATTTTTAGGGTTCATGGTCAGTTTTCAGTTTTTGGGTAAAGGGGTATTTTTAGGGTTCAGGGTCAGTTTTCAGTTTTTGGGTAAAGGGGTATTTTTAGGGTTTAGGGCCAGTTTTCAGTTTTTGGGTAAAGGGGTATTTTTAGGATTCAGGGTCAGTTTTCAGTTTTTGGGTAAAGGGGTATTTTTAGGGTTCAGGGTCAGTTTTCAGTTTTTGGGTAAAGGGGTATTTTTAGGGTTCGGGGTCAGTTTTGGGTTTTTGGGGTACAGAGATATTTTTAGGGTTCAGGGTCAGTTTTGGGTTTTTGGGTAAAGGGGTATTTTTAGGGTTTAGGGTCAGTTTTGGGTTTTTGGGTAAAGGGGTATTTTTAGGGTTTAGGGTCAGTTTTGGGTTTTTGGGTAAAGGGGTATTTTTAGGGTTTAGGGTCAGTTTTGGGTTTTTGGGTAAAGGGGTATAGGGTAAAAATTAAATATAATTAAATTTAAATTACATTAAATTAAATGTATTAAATTAAATTACATTAATTAAATTAAATTAAATTAAATTAAATTAAATTAATTAAATTAAATTACATTAAATACATTTTAATTAAATTACATTTTAAAAAATATTAAATACTTACGTTGTAATGGTATGCGTTGTAAAGGTACCTGCGTTGTAAATACATGCGTTGTAATGGTATGCGTTGTAATGGATCATGCGTTGTAAAAAATGCGTGGTAATGGTAGGCGTGGTAAAAGTATGCGTTGTAACGTCATATATCCAATGTAACTGGTGCTCGTGTAAAGTGTTCCAGTACCTTCGGGTCGAGTTCGTGCTATATAAATCAGTAACAAAAAAAAAGAAAAACGAATTATAAGGAACTCAGCCTTAGGAACGTGTCATTGAGATGCTATTTAATGACAAGGAGATTTATTCTTAGCCCCATTGTCACCACTCTCCAAGGTCCCAATCAATGCACAATACTTTCTAATTACTTACGTTCTGAGAAAAGAAAGCCCTTAAAGGCAAACACACCCTTTAACACTCGCTTGCTCCTAACATCCCGACGCCATCCCCGAAGCCTACGAGCTTGTAGCGATCACCCAAATCAAATGGGCAAAAGAATGGCGTGAGACATTAACTTTTCGCTTCCCGGTCAGATGGGCATGTGAAGCTGTCAGAGACAGGTTTTGGAAATATATCTTTCTTTTTGCAGTCTGCAGAACCATTTCTCAATAAGTACAGACTTTTTTTTCGAGTTGTCGTGTTTGCTTCGCATGGCAAGCAATATTGAACAATGTTCCAGTCTAATTTATTGATTGATTTTTGCGAGATTTTGGCATAATAGCACAATGGAAAACAAAAAAGAATTTCTCCCTCGCCGAAACCGGTGAAGCAGGGAAGCGATGACGAGGAATCAAAATGGGATTTGTCAGCTAGTTATAAGGAGAATAATGAATCTATGTGTCATCTACATAGGAATGATAAGCGCAGCCAGGCTTAGCAATTTAACATCTGCTGGGGAAATGCAAAAACATTCAAGGCCGTGCACAGAAGTTTTTTTATAAAACAACCAATCAGGAAGTGGAATATAGGTTAATGAGCGATAGATGTCCTGAACAGCATGCCGAAGCAGCGCCGATATTACGGCAGACAACTAGATCTGTGGAAAGAGGCTGTAAGTCTAGCCACATTATGAACAGATATACAGTCGGAGTCTAACTCGCTGTTACTCATTTAATCAACTTTTTCCAAAAGTATGCAAAGCTCTTCACAACGGCACAGGAAACAAAGCGGACATACACATTAAATGAATACATCAAGTGAACCATGCACTACAGCAAAAAAAAACAAGGAAGTAGTCCATACATTATTAGATACAGCCCTGCAGCCAAACTTAATTGTAGTTAGGCTGTGCTGCTTCCGGAATAAACAGAAGTACGTTTCAAACCAACAGCAAATAAAAAGGCTGCTAAGAAGAGCAGTGCCACAGTTAAACGAAAGGCAAGAGGGCAGGACAATTTTCAGTGCAATGGGCGGAGTTTCACCCAACTTACATGTTACTTGAAGTATCAGAGATACAGCGCATGCGCTGCCTAGACGAGACCTAAAAAGTGCTTACCCCCTAATTAGAAGACATTGTCTACCGCCGCCAGTAAAATATCCAATTTCGGTGGGGGGGGCCAAAAGCGGACAGGGTGGCAACCAGGAGGGATTAAAATGCCTCCTATGCAATCATCACACTGTCTTTTGCATAATTTGGGATGCCAAACGACGTGCACAAATGAAAACTGCAGGCGGTGCAGAAACACGACTTCGTAATCCATATTGATTCCAAGAAGTCCCGCATGGCGAGAGTAGCGCATGCGCGCTGCTAATGCCAGGCGAGACCTAAAAAAAGTTACAGGCATCCTTATTGCTCACCTAATGAAACCCAGCATGGTATTTTTGTGGGTGCTGCACCTGAACCCCCACCCCACCCCCACCCCCCCCTCCTCCTCGCACCCTTACTTCCAGCTTCTATGCGAGAGATTGAGGCACCTAGACGAGGACACTGGGACACAGACTTCAAACCATACACTGGGAGGTGGACTATCAACAATCTACATGGACATGATCTGTAGACATGGACATATCGGCATGGAACAGTGCTAAAAGTTATAATAAAAATGTGCAGTTTTCTCGGTGCATAAAATGTTTTTTTTTTTTAAGAGCTAATATTTTGATGTCAACGCATTATTCTCCTGCTATGTTCTTTAAAGCACAAAGCTCTAACATATCAGCCTCTTTAAGTAATGAAAGGTTAAGAGGTGGTCAATTGCCTAGCAGCTCTGTATTCCAAAGGTAACCAACTCCCTTGTCAGAATCAGTCTTTGAGACACTCATGTACAGGGATACCAAGCACCCCAGCAATCGAGAATGCCAAGCAGCACAGCTGCCTGTGGTGCTCCTGGTAATGGACCGCTGGAGTAAAGTTGCCCTCACAAAGATTTCCTGTGGATAACTATGGATGTGCTGTCAAGGCCTGCCTCAAGGGAGATGCGTCTCAGTGTCATACAACGCAATTGTCACAGCGGTGATAAAGATATGTCTGTCCACTCAAAGCTGATTCTTAGCACAACACTTTTGTAATTTCTTTTTTTTATTATCATTGTTTTTATTTCAAGTTTTCACGATAAAGACACGTACAGCAATATCAAGTCAACGATATAACATTGCAGCATTTCCCCACATATGCAATACACAGTTCCTACTTTAGTTACATCTTTAATATTTAAAACATAAAAACACTATAATTAGTACCTCAGAAAAGTAGTAACAAAACGCAATACACAGGGCACAATACTCACTTAATAGAGTTATGTAGCGGTATATGTGTAAAAGCAGGGCCCCTGGCTATAAAACTATATATAAAGGGGTCGCTCTAATGTTTGACAATCTCAGAACACACCCAGAATGGAAATGACAAAATGCCAATATCAATGAAGATTGACATGGTTAACTGGTGCTCACAAGAGGAAACGTTCACATAAATCATGCTCACTGTAACGAAGAGAGCACACCGTATTCCAGTCACGGTGGTTGCCTTGGTGGAAGTCAGTATTGTTTACTGTTTTTGACCCTAGAAATTTGCAACCAGCCACTACAGCACAAAAAGTGAAAGCAATGGCACACACGTTTCAACGTACATGGGGCGTGCAAAGGAAGAGTAAACACTCTAGGAATTGTATTGGGGCCAGAAAGATAGAACCAACTACTGGTTTATAGCTAATGGAGTCTTCTCACCTAGAGCATCTGTAACTTGCTACCTGGACATCCCATAGACTTCGGGTCAGGAGCTGCAAACAGCAAAAGATGAGTGGCATTAGGGCAGAGGAAGTTTTACCAGTGCTTAATTTGTAAAAAAAAAAAAAAGTGTCAGTGCACAAAGTTTTGATCAGTGCTATTGAATGCCGGGGATGCCAAATACCAAGGCTGTGTAGTCTTCATTCCTCCTCATACTTCTTTCATCCACCTCCTGACACACTGCCCATTTATCCCACTCTTCTAGGTTTTTTTTCTCCTTGCTTTCTTTTTTTCATTATTTTTCCGCCTCTTTCTTCTCCTTTCCCACTTTTATTTTTTTTCTCTCTCTTGCTCAGGATCAAAGCCTGATGATGAAAAATGAGTACAGATCCATAGAAATGAATGCTGATTGCACCATGTGCTGCTTCCGGCTCACTTTAAGCACTGAGTGTAAACCACAACGAGAGAGTACCAGACCAAAAAGTGTGCACTGTTCTAGAATTGCATACAGACATAAGGTCCATGCAGGTCCAGGTAAAAACCATGTTCAGTGAGTTTGCGCTCCAGTTAGTGTTCAATATTGAAGGGTTTTGAGAGGCAATCAGTGGGTACTTGCAATGTAAATACATAGATAACCTTGCTGATGCATTGTTTCCTTCCTCAGAGCGGTATTTGGGAAGGTCCTCTTACCAATATTAGGTTAGCAGTGGTCTCTGCTGAAGTGTACCTGCCCTGCTCAGAGCAGAAAACTATGTGAATTTCAGCCAGACAAGCCCTAAAGAAAGGTCAGGGAAATAAGGTATGGATGTGAGGTTGTCCTCATTGATTATCCTTTTTACAAATGTCATTCTTACATAAAAGTAAATGTTCACAAATACTGCCGGCGAACTATATTAGAAGGTGTACTGGTAAAGGTAGCAAAGCTTTGCCGTATGCATTTGATCTATTGTTTGCCAAAGATCCTGCCACCCTCCTGCATATAATATTACCTCCGCGTCCTGTCTCCCCGTCCCATTCCTGATGAAGTGAGCAGCTAGTCTGCTCTACAGAACCCCTACCTAGCTGAGCTATTGGCACTTCCCCCTAGGATGACGTCACCATCACGTGACTACAAAGGGGGAAGTACCGGAAGAATCATCCTGTGTTTTTCATTCTGCAGTCTACGACCGCGTTCCTGGCTGTGCTGTTTGGAGTCTTCCTGTGTTCTGGTGAGTCTCCATGATGTTTTATTTTGTATTTGCGGCGGCCTGCTCTAGCGGCCGCCTGTGCTTTCTGTGCTGCCGTTTCCCCCGCGCTGGCTCCGTTTTGGGGCTTCTTTGTTTCACGCGGCTCGCGTTAGCGGCCGTCTCTGTTTTCGGGGCACTGTTTTACACGCGGCTCGCGTTAGCGGGCGTTTCTGTTGCTTGTGCTTGCTGGTGCTCACCTGGCTTGGGTTGGCCTGCTCCAGCGGCCGTCCCTGGGCATTCTCCGGTCCGTTTTTCGCCCTGCTCCAGCGGGCAGGGGCTTTTATGAGGAGTTTGGTGTCCTGCATCCTTTCAGGGGGCGATTTTGGCAGCTGGCTGGGCTTCTTATACCGGCCCAGTTTTTTTCTCCTCCCACAGGTGTTCGGGTCCTCGGCTATATCTGGGGTCCTTGTTGTGATGTTTTTTGTCCTTGTTTATGCCTGTTGGGAGTGTTGTTTGGACTTTTTGATTCCGCGATGGATTCGGATGTTCTTCTTCTGCGACCCCTCTGGATGCCCTGCGCCTCATTATTAATGAGGCTGTGGCTGCTGCTTTCCTGGCTATGCGTCGCCTCCGGGTGGGGGTTTGGCACTTGAGAGGTTGAATTTGCTGGATCTGGGTTGCTCGGTGGAGGTTGCCCATTGTCTTCAGCTTTCTCGGCGTCCTTCCACTTTGGAATCATATGCCCGTCACTGGAAGAGTTTCTCTTCTTGGTGCCTTGGGAAGGGTCTCTCTCCTGCCTCCTGTGAGGCGGTGAGGGTGTTGGACTTCCTGCGGGATGGTTTCCTCCTGGGCCTTGCTGTTTCTTCCCTGCGGGCTCAGTGGGCTGCCATTCTTGCTTTTTTGGGTTCCTCCGTTGCCTCTGTCTCCCCGTTGGTGGCTCGCCTTCTGCGGAGTTTCTTGCTTCAGCGTCCTGTCTCCCATTCTCCTGTGCCTCCTTGGGATCTTCCCCTGGTTCTGCGGGCTTTGACGGGTCCTCCTTTCGAGTCTTTGGACTCCGTGGCCCTGAAATTCCTTTCTGCTAAGGTTATTTTCCTGGTGGCCATTACTTCTGGCCGGCGGGTTGGTGAGATTGGGGCGCTGATGGCTTCCCCGCCCTTCTTGCGCTTTTGCGTGGATAAGGTGATTCTACGCCCGAGTCAGTTCTTTCTCCCTAAGGTGGTGCCTTCCTTTCACTGTCAGGAGGATATTGTTCTCCCTGTGTTTTTTCCGGATCCTGCCTCTCCTGAGGAGGTGCTCCTCCATTCTTTGGATGTGCTGAGGGCTCTTCGCGTCTATTTGGAGCGTACGGCTGCGTTCCGGAAGGTTGATTCCCTCTTTGTCACCTATGGCCTCTCGGGGCTGGGGCTTCGCCCTTCTCTGTCCACCTTGTCTCGTTGGGTCAGGGGCGCTGTGGTTTCTGCTTACGAGCCTGCCCAGTGTCCCCTGCCTTCTTCTGTTCAAGGTCGGTCGACTCGGAGTGTTTCTTCCTCCTGGGCCATGTTCAAAGGGGCCTCGTAGAGGGACATTTGCAATGCTGCCACATGGGCTTCTCCCCACACTTTTGTTGCCCATTATCGTCTGTAGTTGGGGATGGCGGCCTCTGCTGCTTTTGGGGCTTCTGTCCTGTCTGCTGTACATGATTTGTGATTTGTACTTCTTTTTGTGGATTAAAATGGACCTGTTTCTTGCATTGTTCTGGTCTGTTTTTTTCTTACAATCACCGTGTGCTTGGGTATGGGCTCACTTCATCAGGAATGGGACGGGGAGACAGGAGGCGGAGGTAATGCCCGGTTACTCACCGGTAATAACCATTACTCCGAGTCCTGGTCTCCCCGTCCCATTCCTGAGCCCTTCCCTCCCTCCCTGGTTTGGGGTGTCTGTGGGTGATTGTATGTGTTTCGTTCTGTTGTCTTTGGTATTTTCAGGATGATTCTTCCGGCACTTCCCCCTTTGTAGTCACGTGATGGTGACGTCATCCTAGGGGGAAGTGCCAACAGCTCAGCTAGGTAGGGGTTCTGTAGAGCAGACTTGCTGCTCACTTCATCAGGAATGGGACGGGGAGACCAGGACTCGGAGTAATGGTTATTACCGGTGAGTAACCGGGCATTAACGAACAATGAATTTAATCAAAAAAGTAACCACAAATGGGGCCCCATCTGCTCCAAGCCTGTAGCTTTTAATTTAACTGTAGAAAGGATCCCCTGGGTGCAATTATACACCACAAAAATCAGACTACGCTACCACCGTCAGCAGTTATGCAGAGTTTCTAAAAGATGCCCCCTCCGAGACTACAATTTCACCTAAATGGTGACCTTGTGGAGCATCAATTTGCAGGTAAAGGTATCCCTCAGTAGCAGAGGCACCAAAAGTAATTGTCAAAAAGAAAAAGGCATTTAAAATCTCCGGGTCAGAAAAATAATTTGTGTGGTTGACACAGTTACACACTGTATTACAGACATTCATCTCCCCCAGGGGTCATTCTCAAACATACACAGGAAGTTGCTGAGGGAGTGTGTCGTGACCTGGACACAGGGCACTAGGACCCTGGACAATGATGGGTGGGAGGGGGCAAGGAACTGGACACCAGTTCAGGTCAGGGGATGGACAGGGGGCAGACACATAGGAACTGAGGACGAGGCAGGACATGGGGAAGCACGCTGTACTATCGAGAATAAAGATACCTGATCACAGCTACCGACTCTTGTCGTGCTTTGAGTCAACCGACACGACAACTGGCGACTAAGGTGCTGGGAAGAATCGCACGTGTGTCCGGCACCCGGAAAGTGCAGAATCACGGAGCCAGGAGCCCACCCTGGTCCGAGTGACCTAGAGGAGTAACGGCGCGGGAGCCCACCCCGGCCGCAACAGGACCAGCGAGCAAAGTGGAAGAAAGGTCATCCGGCCGCACTCTAAAGCTGGTAAGAAGCCTCTGACGTCCCAAAATTAAAGGCGCGAGCGTGAGAACTTTAAAGAAATCTCGCGTGAGCAATAGCGGCCATCTTAAGGTCAGGCGGGAACTGGATAGGTCCCGCGATCTCACGAGATCTGGGCGGCCATCTTAAAGTCAGGAGATTTCAGCCAAGCGGGAGAGGCCCATCGGCCAGGAAACAAAGGAAAAAGTGGAACAAGTGCAAATAAAAGCAAATTGAGGCAAAAAAAGAAGCACAAGTATAACAAAGAGACAATAAGAAAGAAAGAGAAGATAAAAGAAAGCTGTAGAAAGCAAGAAATGAGAAAAAAACAGCAGTATCAAAATGGAAAGAAGTCAAAGCTGCAGATGAAAAGACAGAGATGATGAGAAAATAAAAAGGGCATAAATAGAACAAAGCACAAATAACAGAAATACAAGGAGACAGCACACAGAACAAGAGAAAGAGTTCAAAAGAAGCCAGTGAAACCACAAGAAGTAGTGGAAGTCTAGCAAACAAAGACGAAAGAAGAAAATAAAGTGAGAAAGAGGCGCCACAGGCCACAAACTGACAGAACAAAGGAGTGAGAAGCAGAGTGCTCAATACCGCAGACTCCTCCCGTTCAACTTATCAGAGCCACAAGTAGGGATCAGATGGGAGCAATGTATTCACAAATTTGAACGTTACTTGCGTGCCACGGATGTTGTGTTTTTTGCTGTTAACCCTATGTGGGAAGGGTATGCCCAGACGTGGGTCCCTTGCTCACCAGGCCACTGGAGTCAAGCTATCCTGGCTGAAGACGGCTGATAGCCAGAAACCGGTCCTAGGATGCTTGATTCCGGTCCAGGGAAGACATGGCTTGGCAGTTCGGGCTGGACTGTTCCCATGAGGCACAGGGTCAAGACTGATTTGCATATGGCCATGTCTGAACTGGGGTGGCTTGGTGAGCAAAATAACGATGGATTAAACCCAGATCTGTGACTGGGGGTGAATGTTTTGCCACTGTGCAACATTCCGTCCATCATCTTGTGTTTTTTACGGATGTAACAGACGCCAAGCAAATGGATCTGTTTCTAAACCTTGTAGGCGTTGAAGTAGACGACCTACTAGTGACACTCTCGGATGAAGAAACGACAACATACAAAGGGCTAATAAAGTGTCTCTCAAACAGATTTGATCCACAAAGAAACATTGATTTTGAGAGATACACCTTTAAATCGCTTTTCAGCACACAGATGAATCCCTTGATGACTTTTCGACACGGCTACGCAAGCTGGTAACACACTGCAAATTTGACAAGTTTGACAATGAATAAGCGATTCGCCTGCGCATCATCGAGGGATGTCGTGACATGGAATTCCGCTTACGAATTCTGAAAAACCAACCTCGCTGGAGAACATTCTATCGTTGGCGTGGGCCCAAGCAAGGGCGACGGTGCAAGCAAAGCAGATGGAGCGGGGCAAGGAACGGTGAATAGAACAAGCAAACCGCATGGTGGAGAGCAGCCGCACAAACAACTGGAAGAAAGGGTACAATGAGCAGGCGACAAGGAAACAACAAGAAAAGACCTGCTACAGATGCGGACTTGAATTCCCACACAAGGGCGCGTGCCCGGAAATGGGCCAGACATGTAGGAAATGCAACAGGAGCAATCACTTCGCCAGCACGTGTCTGGGACTGCAATTCAGAAGTGAGAGAGGAAGACCGGGAAGACCGCGAATGATGACGAGCCAGGTATGCCAGGCACACGGAGACGACAAACCGCAGTTCATCGGCTGAATCAGAAGGAGAAGAGGAGGAAGAAAAGGTAGAACGCCTATAACTCATGTCCAATGCTGTTGCTGTGTCCGCAGAAGAAGACACGGGGAGAGAAAGCATCTACCTGATGGCGAAGAATCAAGTAAAAAAAAACTGATACCGTGATCATAGATGTGGGGCAACACAAAACACTTTTCGTGCTAGACAGCGGAGCCACATGCAACATCATGTGCGTATCTGAATATGAGAAAATGGAAGTAAAGCCAGCACTGGTGCCATCCAGAGTTGACGTATTCACGTGGGGATCATGAAAACCAGTGATGAACATGGGAAAATTTACAGAGACACTGATATATAAAGGCCAAACAAGCAGGGAAGACATCCATGTACAAAAGGGTGACATTCCCGCACCGTGCCTACTGAGCAATATCACGGCGCAGGTAATGGGCCTCCTCGCAATGACGTACCACATGTCAGAGAAGAAGAACATCCTGCGAGATTATCCCGTAATCCTACATGGATTAGGGAAACTAAAAGGATGACAAATAATACTGCACATCAATGAAGCAGTAAAACCAATGGCTCAACACCGCAGGCGAGTGCCGATACACTTGCAACCCCAAGTGGAGGAAGAAATACAAGCATTGCTAAGTCAGGACATCATAGAGCCGGCAGAGAGACCGACACCATGGGCGTCACCAATAGTGAGAACACATCTAAAATTCGCATCTGTGTTGACATGAGAATACCGAACACAGCAATTGAAAGTGAAAGACACCCTGGACCACATCTCGATGACATGATCAGCTGCCTGACAGGAACATGTCGATTCTCAAAGCTGGACTTGTGCAAAGGATATCATCAGCTAGAACTTGACCCTTAGTCCAGATATATCACAACATTCTCCACACACACACATCGATACAAGCGACTACGTTTTGGAATCTCATCGGCGGCTGAAATATTTCAAGAGACAATAAGGCAAGTAATAAGACCGGTAAAAAACAGTCTGAACGACAGTAACGACATTCTGGAATTTGGCAAATCTGATAAGGAACATTACAAATCATTGCGAGACGTATGCTCCCAGTTAGAACAAGCAGGGCTGATGCTAAACGAAGACAAGTGCGAAATTGGGCGAGATGAACTGGTGTTCTTCAGACACATCTTCTCCAAAAAAGGAATGCAACCAGATCGCAGCAAAGTGGACACACTAGAAAGAGCAAAACATCCGAGCGACATTGCAGAATTGAGGTCGATCCTTGGGCTTGCCAGCTACTACACAAGATACATAAAAGACTTTGCCACGGTAAGCACACTGCTCATAGAACTGATGAAACAAGGCCAGACATTCATGTGGACAGAAAACTGCAACAAAGCATTTGAGGCCTTTTGAGGCCATCCGACAGGCAGTGATAGCGGTAGACCACCTTGTATAGTTTGATCCGATGCAATGCACAGAATTGACGGTGGAGCGATACTGGCACAACACAGGCCAGGCAAAGAATCACCAAGATGCATAGTGGCCTACGGAAGCAAAAGCCTGTCCGACGTTGAGAGGGCATACTCACAGCCGGAGAAAGAAAGCCTCGCAGTAGTATTGGCATGTGAGCACTATCACATGTTCATTTTTTATTTTATTTTTTGTTTTTGGAAGACCTTTATTGTGCATAACATTGTTAACATACAGTGCACTTTTCCGTGGCATGCAAGGGCCGGTCGGGCCAATTACAGTCTTGTGGAACCTTAATTAAATGACACAGCCGTGTAGCCGGCAACCCGGGGGTCCGGCGGCGATATCCATGGACATGCATGTGTAACATTCTGGTAATTGGTTATATAAACGATAGGTCTGTATTTTAACTTTTATCAGTAACATAAACATTGCAGGTTCAGTCAAGCATTAGTGCTGTTGTGCTCATCGTTCAAGTCCCCATTGAGGATCCGGGAATCCGGTGTAGTTAGGCAATAGTGGGGGAGCCCTCAATGGGTGGAGGTTCAGGTGCGTGCGCGTAATGCCGACTCGGATGTATTATAACGTGTTGTGGTATAGCTCACTGAGGCATAGGAGCAGATGATTAAGCATGGCATGTTTGACTCGCAGCCGTTGCGTATGGAGACCAGGATGTCCATGAGAGTGGTGTGTATGCGTCTCTCCAGCGTTGTGAGCAGGAGGTCGCAAAAGGAAAGACGGGGGGATAGTGACAGTGGTGTGGCGTATCCTGGTCATGACCCAATGTGAGCGAGGTTGCGGTGTGGGCCTGCACCTTACCGCAGTCCCTGGATGTAGTCGCAGCTCAGTAGTCGGTAAGTGCCATACGTCCTGAAAGGGGGTCGTCCCTTGCTAGCTGCATGATTCATCGGTTATCTCCATCTGCAATAAGGGAGGGGGTCTGGTCGGGGAACATGACCAGTGAACTAACTATCCCCCTTGTCTAAACTATAGTGGGAAAGAAAAAAACCTCCGTAAGCGAGAAGGTAAGTAGGGTCAGGGGAGGGGAGGGGGGTGGAGGTCAGTGCGGGTTCCAGTTGGGGGCTGGCTGGTGTGGGGCGGGGTGTAGCAGAGTGTTCCGTATTGTAAAGCAGTAGTGGGCACTGGGGAGGGAGGGGGTGGGAGGAGAAGAAGGGGACATGTGGCTGTGGCCGCTGTGGTCGGTGGTAGGTGTCACAGTGGCAACGGGGTTTGATGGTTCAAGTTATCCCTTGTTCCTGGCAGGTGTGCTGGAATGTGGTAAGGAGGTCGCCCCAAAGCTGAGCAATGGGGAACTTTCGGAGCCCTGCAGTTTCCTCCCGGAGGAGGACTGTGCTTTCCGCCCGCGCCCAGTTGGTAAAGGAGGCGTACCAGTGTCGGATGTGTGGAGGGGACACGGCTTTCCAGTGCTTAGTAAGTTGACGTTTCGCCGTTATGAGACCCATATCCCAGAAGCGCGCCTGTACTTTGTTAAGTTTCGTGCGCTTGTACAATCCCAGGATACACGCCTCCCATGTGTGGGGCAGCCGTTCGTCAGTGTCGTGTGTGAGTAGCGCCGTGACGTCACCCCAGTATGCTTGTATGTCAGGGCAGTGCCATAGCATGTGTAAGAGGTCCGCCCCGCGCAGGGAGCAGCGTTGACATGCAGCGGTCGTGGTAGCGAAGTACCTGTTGATTTTGTCGGGCGTGAGGTAAGCTTGGTGTAAGATGTAGAATTGAATGATTTTAAAGCGGGGGTTACGTGGGATGGTTGTCGGCCCGGCTAGGATCATCTCCCATTCCTTGTCAGTCCAGTCCCGTCCCCTGTCCATTTGTTCCGTAGTGGCGTTGTTGGCGGTTGCGAGTGCGTTTGTAGGGCTTGCGCCAGCCAGTGTATGATGTGTGAGCCATTGCCCATGACATGCAGATATTGCATAAAGGTGTGTGCCGGTGGTTCCACCGTCATGTCGCCCCAGGAGGTGGTAAGCGTGTGCAGTAGGGATGCGTGTAACAGGAACTGGCCGGCTAGAAGGCCTGTGTCCACCACCAGATTCGCAAAAGGAAGCAGCTCTCCATCCGCATACAGATCACTTTGCGTGTCCACCCCTGCCTACGTCCAGGCGGTCAGTCGTGTCTCAGTCAGCGCACCCGTCGGGCTGGGTGTGCCCAATTGGGGCAACGTCGGGGCATATGGTGTCATCGCCCGGGTAAGACGTAGGCATCGCAGGAAGCACTTGCGTGCTACAGCAAGGTGCAGTTGGGAAGGGCAGGGGGCCTTGGTGAGCGGATGGAACAGTGTGTGGATTTGGGCTTGCGTCCAGGCAGCGGTGTCCGAGGTGGTGTCATCAAGGTGATTGCCGCTTAGCCACCCTGTCACCTATTGCAGCTGCGCTGAGAGGTAATACAACTCCATGTTGGGGACCGCTAGGCCTCCCAAGTTAGTGGGCATATACAACTTGGACAGTGCTACTCGGGGGCGGCCAGCATTCCAGATGAGACTGCGCAACAGGACCTCCAAGTCTCGAAATATTCTGTTGGGCACGTAAGTGGGAATGTTAGCGAAATAGTACAGCAATCTAGGCAGTACAATCATCTTGGTCAACGCTATTCGGCTAGGAACATTGAGGGGTAGGGTGTTCCAGAAGCCAATTTGTGCCCTAATTGAGGCGATCGTCCGCAGGAGGTTCCCTTCCAGGACATCTAGTGGGTCCCGGTAAATTCGTATCCCTAAATACCGGAAGGTGGTAGGGTACCATTGTAGTCTCCCACCGCCCAAGCAGATGTCGCATTCCGGTGTATCCGGGCCAAAGGGATAGGCCCCCGATTTAGCCCAGTTGACTCGCAGACCCGACATCTCCTCAAATGTCTGGAAGACGGCGGCTATGGAGGCAGGAATATCAGTTATGTCCCTAACGTACAGCAGTAAGTCGTCTGCATAGAGTGACACTGCATGTAGTCTGTCCGCTAGTGGTATCCCCCATTCAGGTCCTTGGGTTCTAAGGGTTGTGGCCAGGGGTTCCATAGCCAGTGAAAACAATATGGGAGATAAGGGGCAGCCTTGTCTTGTGCCTCTCCGCACTCGGATTACATCCGAGAGCAGTGCGCCCGTGCGGACCCGAACTGTTGGTTGGTCATATAGAAGGCCCACCATGTCAATGTATCCATCCCCCAGCTGGCACTTCTCAGTGACCGCCCTCAGGTATGGCCACTCAACCGAGTCAAAGGCTTTCTCTAGGTCCAGTATCAGGCATCCAGATCTGGGCCATTGCTGGACAGCATATTTCTGTAACCGGAAGAGGCAGCGGATATTGTGGGAGGTGTGTCTCGTTGGGACAAAACCGTTTTGGTCCCGGTGTACCAGTCGGGGAATGTAGGGGGCCAGTCTGCGGGCCAACGTGGAGGCCAGTATTTTGTAGTCCGTGTTCAGTAGCGCTAGGGGCCGGTAAGAGCCCATCTTTGTACCGTCTTTGTCAGGTTTAAGGATAGAGATCAGGGTGGCTTCATTTAACGTTGGGGGCAAGGACGCGTCTTCCGTAGCAGCGGCGTACATCTTCAGGAGTTCCGGGACGAGGACATCAGAGCCAGCCTTGTAGAATTTGGCCGGGAGCCCGTCCGGTCCCGGGGATTTACCATTGGACAGGTTAAATATGGCGTCTCGGATCTCGTCTGGGTCAAGCGCGGCTCCCAGTTCGTCTTGCTGGGCAGATGTGAGTTGTGGCATCTGCAGGGGGAAAAGGTAGTCGGTGATGTCAGGACAGGGGTTTGGCAGTCGGGAGCGATATAATGTGTCATAGTGAGTGGTGAACGCTTCATGTATGTGGCGCTGAGTATATAGCAAGCCCCTTCCCTCCACATGTATAGCTGTCACCGGGGTCGAGCGATTTTCCTGTGAAATCAGCCAGGCTAGGAGTTTGCCAGGTCTATCCCTCAGGTGATGTGTTCTCGCTGAGTGTGCTGCATAATTGATGTTGCGCAGTCGTTCCAGCAGCCGCGCATGCTCTGCCTGTGCTCCCTGTAACGAGTCTACGGCTCCCCCGACAGCCTCCTCCTCTCTGTCGAGCAAGTCAGACTCAAGTCTGGTGAAGTCGCCCTCCAATTGGTGTTTCATGTGTCCCTGTGTTCTCAAGCAGTGGCCTCGGATCACTACCTTGAAAGCGTCCCATTCTACCTGGGGGGAGGACGCCGTGCCTGCGTTGTCCTCAAAGTACTGGGCAGTGCGTGTGAGGAGGGAGTCACGAAAGGTCGCATCGAGTAGCAGCGCGGGCTGTAGTCGCCAGGTGGGTACAGGGGGGCGCAGGCGTTCCCAGGATATAGACAGAAAATGTGGGTTATGGTCCGAGTGTGTGCGGCCCATGTATCGTGCATCTGTTACTAGAGGTAGGAGTTCGGTGGATGCCATGAACCTGTCAAGGCGGTCATGTAGGTCGTGGGCGCCAGAGTAGTAGGAGTAGACGCGCGTATCGGGGTTGCGTGATCTCCAGACATCATGGAGGTCCCATCGCGCCGCCCACTCAAGTAATGCTTTCGTGGCGCCCCGTGTGGGCACGTTTAGAGCGGGTGGGAAGGAACGGTCCAGTGTTATGTCAAGCGTGAAGTTATAGTCCCCTCCCAGTAGCCATGGGGCCGCGTGCCAGGTCGCCATTACAGTGGAAAGGCGCGACAGAAAGACCCCCTGATCAATATTAGGTGAGTATAGGGGCACAAGGACCACCTGTTGCCCATCCAGTCTACCCTGTACAGCAACGAACCTGCCCTCCTGATCTATGGTGGAATCAGTGGCCGTCCAGGGGGTCCCAGGGCGAACCCATATGAGCGCGCCGCGAGCAAATGAGGAGTATTCTGTGGCGTAAAGTTGGCCACGCCATCTGCGGCGTAGTGCTTGTACCTCTGTCCTATTCAGGTGTGATTCTTGGAGTAGCGCTATGTTTATCTTGTGCCTTTTCAGGTATGAATAGATCTGGTAGCGTCTGGCCGGTGTATGCATTCCCCTGACATTCCAAGTACATATGCGTATTTCAGCCATAACGTCCAGCCGTAAAGCATCCCCCTGCCCCCGCATTGCAGAGCCCCGCGTACAGTGCCCCACCAAGTCCAGTGTTCCATCCTCAACACAACAGGTCTGTCCATTTTAAACACAGTGTGGAATGATCTCCAGTGGTACAGTGGGGTGAGGAAGAGAGGGAAAACATGTGGCCTCAACATGGCAACAAAACCGGAAATTCCAAAGGGTCGGCTGGACAACATGTCGCCGTCCAAACGCTCTAATGAGCTCGTAAACTATACAGTTCTAGGGGGTATCGTGTGGCTTATTCGGGTAAGAGTGATAGTAACAGTGTGATTCGTAGGGAGGGTAGTGTCCCTTCCAGGAGTGGTAAGAGGCCGTTGCTGTCCGGCGGGCACCCAAGTCTCGCTGTTTGGTGTAATGTCAGTGGCTTTCTCCAAGTGTCAGTGGTGGGGGTGCGGCCTCCAGGGGAGATCTCTCTCCCAGGGCAGCTTGGGCAACGACGGCAAGTGTATGCGACGTTGTAGTCCTGTCGCTGGTAGTTTGCCAGTGGGTGTTCGGGCTGAGTGTATAAAGGAAAAGGTTACTCACAGTTTCTGGTTCGTACCTGGTCCCTCAGGCAGGGGAGTGTGCGTCCATGGATAGGCGTCCAGGTTACCTGTGAGGAGGCGGGCAGCTATGTAGGTGTCTAGTTGAGTCCGCGCTGTAGTCCAGGGGTGTGTAGGGTGTCGGCCACTGGTTAGCCGAAGAGGTCTGCCGTCTGAGGCGTGACGTCTGGAAGTTCCTCGGAGTGCTGAGTGTCCGGAAGGCCGTACATCGCTTCATCATCCGTTAGGGTTGCGGCCGGGCTGGCATTCGGGTGTGGCGATCGTGACGGGGAGCTGCTGATTTCCACCACCTTTCGCAGGGCGTCCCATTGGTCTTGTAGGATTTGGTCCATGGACGGAGAATGTGTTGCTGCTTCACGGTTCTGTGGGGAAGAGGGTGTCCTGCGGCGGCGTCGTCTTCTCGGCCCTCGGGTCCGTTCCATGGTGGTGGTTCCTCGTGCTTTCCTCGGCGCACCTGGCATCCCTTCATCTAGCCAGGCTTCCGCTTCCTCCGGGCTTGTGAAGAAGTGGGTCTTATCTTGTGCGATCACCCTGAGTTTGGCCGGGAAGAGCAGGGAGTATTTGAGTTCCACCTGGCGCAGGCGTCTCTTCACTTCCAGGAACGAGTGTCTTTGCCTTTGCACTTGCACAGTGTAGTCAGGAAAGAACATCACCGTAGCATTGTCTATGTTGATTTCCCCTAGTTTCCTGGACTCGCGTAGGATCGCATCGCGGTCCCTGTAGTTGAGGACCCGGAGGAGGAATGGCCTGGGGTTCGAGCCAGTTGATAGCGGTCTCGTGGGCACGCGGTGGGCCCGTTCCACCACGAAATGGGGAGAAAGTGTGTCCTCCGGTAGCAGGGCGCGCAGACAGTCTTCCACGTGGCGAGCAGGGTCCGACCCTTCCCATTTCTCCGGAATGCCCACTAAGCGGATATTGTTCCTTCGCGCCCGTCCTTCCGCATCCTCAGCGCGGTCTTCAAGAAACTCCACTCTAGTTAGGAGATCCTGTATGTGTTTATCCGCCTGGGTCACCTTCGGTTCGATAGCTGTTACTGCGCTCTCCAGCGGCGTGGTGCGTTCCTGGAGTTTTTTGTGGTCGGCTCTAAGGTGGGTCAGGTCAATGGCCACTCCATCGATCCTATTCTCCAGAGAGGTGCGCGTCTGTTGGAGGGATTCTTCCATCCTTTCCATGGCCGCCAGCACACTGTCCAGTTTCAACGCCACGTGCTCCGCATCCATCTTGGGCGTCATTTTTGATTGCTTCCCTTTTACCGACGTGGTGCCTGAGCCAGTACGTGTCCTCACCCCTCCAGACATGGGCCAGGCAGGGCTGCTAGTGATCCCCGCTGTCAGGAGGAGGAGAAGCTATGGTGTGTTGCGAGTAAGTGTCTAGGGAGGATGGATCCAGCAGGAGGGGTGTGGTCTTCGCGGCCGCCCAAGGGTCCAGTCGCGGGTCTCCAGGTGAAAAGCAGTGGACGTCTTCTGACTGAGCTGCAGTTTCCCTAGGCCTCAAGGGGTTGGTGGCGTGTGGGCTGGTCGTGGGGCTTGTTCGTGGCTCCGCAAGGGTGCACAATCCGTGTCTGTCGAGTATGGGAGGACCGTGGTGTCCGGGCGTGCAGGTTCAGCAGGAGCGTGTCAATGGCCCACTTCAGGATGGGCGGAGGGGCTCCTCAGATCCATCCCCTGCGTCCCGCGGGGCCCGTGCCCCTCTATATTGTATGCGTTGCCGGTGTTCACACGGCGAGGAGCGCGCGGGCGCCCCCAGCAGGCACAGGGCCTCTCTAGTGTCCCCGCCCGCGTCTAGGCGGCTCCCGCTGTAGTTTGTGAGTATCACATGTTCATATATGGAAAACCATTCACCATCATAACAGATCATCAGGCTTTGGTAACGATCTATGGAAAACCTAATGCGAAAATACTGCCCAGAATAGAGGGGCATATGACTCATGGACTACAATTTCAAGATCGTACACAAACCAGGGAAAGAGCACAACCCGGCAGACTACATGTCACTGCACTCTCGACCGCATGCACCTGAGGCAACATCGATGGCGGAGGAGTACCTGAACTTTGTACTAAAACACAATATTCCAGCATTCTTAACAATGGAAGAGTTAGAACTAGAAACATAGAGGGATGCCACAATGCCAGTGGTCAAAACAGTGACAAGACAACAGAGCTGGAGGCATGTCAACAACAACAGCATCATGGAAAATGAGGTGATCAAAGAGGAAATGCTGGCATTCAAAAAGATTCATGAAGAGCTCTCAGAGACCAAAACGGAATCATAATGAGAGGAACAAGAATAGTGATGCCAAGAGCGCTGTAGAGACAGACGGTGAGTCTAGCGCATGACTCACATAGAGGCATGGTAGCAACAAAGAAACTGCTATGGGAGAAAGTGTGGTTCCCGGGTTTGGACAACATATTAGAAGCCACAGTCGCACACTGCCATATCTGCCAAGTGACGGGGCAGCCAGCAAAACCGGAACCACTACATCTGTCAGAGCTCCCGAAGGCAGTGTGGACTGAGCTAGCAGCAGACTTCTACGGGCCCCTGGAAACAGGAAACTACCTGCTTGTGATAATTAATGAGTTTTCCAAGTTTCCCATTGTGCGACAAGTGTCGTCAACATCAGCAAGTGCAACACTGCCAGCTATGGACGACGTCTTTGGGGTGTGGGGCTCCCCGCAAACTCTAAAGACAGACAATGGTCCACCATTCTCAGGGGAGGAGTTCAGAAAGTTCATGGACTATCTAGGGATCCGTCACTAGAAAATACTGCCCCTGTGGCCACAAGCAAAAGGCATGGCAGAAAGATTTATGGGAAACATAAAGAAGGCTGTACAAAGAGCCAACCTGACGCAGATATCAATAGGGCAGGCTCTGTGCCAAGTACTAAGAGACTGTAGAAACACTCCTCACAGCTCCACAGGACGGTGTCCCGCTGAGCTAGTGCTGGGCTGATCAAGCAGGACGAGGATACAGCAGCTGGAAGCAGCAGTGAAGCAAGAGCAAGGAAGCATTGCCACCAAAGATCAAGAAGCAAAAGCGAAAATGAAGACATACGCAGACACAAGGAGACATGCCACTCCGACGCAACTAAAGCAAGGAGACACAGTGGTGGTGCTGCAGCGGCAGCTGAGGAAATCGGACAGCCCGTTCTCAAAGGAGCCATTGACGGTGACTGAGGTAAAGGGGCCCATGATAACAGCATCAGCAGGACGCTACCACATCAGACGAAACAGCTCACACTTCAAGGAACTGAAGATCAGGGAAGAAGACGGAGGAGCAGTCGCACTGGGAGACACAAGACAGGAAGAAGGCACGCAGATGGACAAAGGAGAAACATGGCAGAGAAGAGAGTGCAAAAGACCAAAGAGACTGATTGAAGAGATGTGATGCTCTCTCTCTCTCACTCTATGACAATAGTTGGCGTCGACAATACCTCTGTTTGTTGTGCAACAAAGGGGGAGATGTCGTGACCTGGACACAGGGCACTAGGACCCTGGACAATGACTGGTGGGAGGGGGCAAGGAACCGGACACCAGTTCCGGTCAGGGGATGGACAGGGGGCAGACACACAGGAACTGGGGATGAGGCAGGACGTGGGGAAGCACGCTGTACTATCGAGAATAAAGATACCTGATCACAGCTACCGACTCCTGTCGTGCTTTGAGCCAACTGACACAACAGAGTGGGATTAAAAAGTCCCTGAGACCACTTTATGATAATATGTGACATACTTGACTTTTTTCTCCTAAAATAGTCTCAACAGTGGGACAGGAAATGGTGGCACAAACTCCTCCCGCCCTCCCTCAGCTCAGGGCAAGGGAAACGGGCATCACCCATGTAAAATATGTAGGGGGTGACTGGCCTTTTGTATCTGCCCACCACTTGTTCCTTGATACAGGCACTAGGCCAGACATTGGATTATAGGCACATCACTCGCCAAGACACAGCAGTCCTCCCCAGCTAACAGCCCTAAGAGGCCATGCAAATTCCAGTTTTATATAGCACGAACTAGACCCGAACCAAATCGGGTAGTATCAGAGTGCTTTACATAGCACCAGTTACGTTACATGACGACACACATTCATTTTAGGCACGGGGAGATTAAGTGATTTGCCCAGAATCACAGGAGGTTTTGGCGTCGTTACCAAAACTCGAACCCAGATCCCCAGGTCCGACATTTCTGTAAAATAATCTTAAAATCCTTCAAATTAATATTTTAAGCATTCTTTATAAATGTAACACCTATTTCTCTGTAGAATGCGTCAGATGTCATCAATAAACAAAAAGAATATAAAATCCACCGACCTCCGAGTAAATCAAAGAAATTACAATATTTTTAGTGAAATGATTTACTGCTTTCTGCAATAGCATCTGCTTTATCTTCCTAGGAAAGATTATTTTGTAGGGCAGAGAACTATTTAGATGAATCATCATTAAAGGGGTTCTGGACTCTGGGGGCAAAGTCATGCTGGTGATGTTAGATCTGTCGGCGGCGTTCGACACCGTTCCCCATGATGGTCTTCTCGCCAGACTTTTCGAGATTGGCCTACGGGGGACGGTGTTCGACTGGTTTTCTTCTTTCCTAGCCGGCCGCCGGCAGTCGATCTGGGCCCCGCCGGATTCCGCCGCGATGCCGCCTCTGGGAGTCGGGGTCCCTCAGGGTTCTATTTTGAGCCCGACCCTCTTTAACATCATTATGACCCCATTGGCGGCGTTGGTGGAGTCGCATGGTGCCCAGATCGTATCCTATGCGGATGACACCCAGCTCCTCTTCTCTTGTAAGAGAGGAGGCGACTTTGATGGGGAGAGTATTCGGGATTGCCTTGGGGCTGTTTTTCACTGGTTCCATCTAAACAGCCTTAAGTGCAATTCCGACAAGTCCGAAGTTCTTTTCTTTGGGTGCGACACAGAACCAGACTGGCAGACCTGGTGGCCACGGGATATGTTCCCTCCGTCCTGCTCCTCTCAGGTCGCTAAGAATCTGGGGGTGAAGATGGATAACAGGCTTTCCTTAAAATCCCAGATCCTGGGGGTGTCGGGCATTTGCTTTGGCATCCTCAGGATGTTGCGGAGGTTTCTTCCTCTGTTATCCGTGGAACATAGGACGCTGACTGTCCAGGCTCTGATCGGGTCCAGGTTGGATTATTCCAACGTTCTTTACCTGGGCCTCCCAGAGTACTTGTTGCAGCGGCTGCAAGTGGCACAGAATGCCGCTGCCAGGGCAGTCTTTGGCCTTAGCAGGTGCTCCAGGGCCTCGGGTTTGTTGGCAACGTTACACTGGCTTCCTATCCGCAAGAGGATTGCCTTTAAGGCGCTGACCTTGGCCTACAAAGCCCTTCACAAGGAGGGAGCCAAGTACCTCCAAAAGAGACTGGTCTTTTATCATCCGACCAGGTCTCTAAGGTCGGAAGCCTTGCACCTTGCGATTGTCCCCCGGGTAAAGAAAGCGCGCCTTGGAGGCCGCTCTTTCGGACTGCTGGCATCTCAGCTGTGGAACTCTTTACCACAGGCCCTACGGGGAGCGACCAGCCTACTGGCTTTCAGGAAGGGCCTCAAAACGTGGCTGTTCACTCAGTAGCCGGTCTCCCGCGAATCTCCGGCCCATTCTTCTGTTAGTTTTTATCTTGGTGTTATGTTTCTTATGTTGCAGTATTGTCTCTTTCTCCATTAAAGCGCCGGGACACTCTTTTTGAGTAGCCGTGCGCTATAGAAATAAATAAATAACATAACATAACATAACAATACCGGACTCATCACAAGATCCTTGGACTCCCGGGTGCTAATTCCACATCTTCTGAGTTAGCAATAATGACACATTTATCTATACAGAGATGGTTAAATAATTCATGGAAAATGTATGTTATAATTGCTTCCTCCACTCACCCCGCCAAAAGTAATGTCATTTAAGACTCCTGTGAGTGCGTTGAAAGAAAATGAAACGCAATATATGCATTGCCAGGCCAATATTGTGGTCAACCCAGAGTACTTAATTTGTAAAAAAAGAATAACCAGGCCCCTAATCAGGAGGTCACTTTTGCCTGCACTACCCATTGGGCCCTGTCGGTGCTACTGTTGTATTTCTATCTAGGACCCTAATTCAATATTCCTAATTTATGCCCTTGTATGGCTATAATAAATAATACCCTTAAAAAGGCATAAGAATCATATCCATATTTAGTCGTAGCCCATGCAGTCCAAATTAAGCAAGGCTACTTCCCCAGACTCCTAGAGAGTACAACGCGTTCTTTAAACAAAGCAAACCTCCAGCAACCTGGGAAATACCCATGCTTCTGTTTTGATTTGTCCAAGAACTCCTGTGAGCACTGAAAGAACGGCCAGTTCTTAGTGACATCTTTATTGACGTCTTATGTCCAACCTTACGTCAAACCCGGCACCTTTCAGGTATAAATATACCAACGTTGCCTTAAGCAAACACACAGTGGTTTGGAGCAGAGCGGCTATCTACTTGCCCGAGAGCCCAGCTGATGCGAGAGCCCACGGACGCCGCTCCTCCCTTTTGACGCACTGAGAGAGACGCTGTCTTTTCTCAAGCCGAGAAATCCAGCTCCGGTGTTTCCAGCCGTCCTTGCGGGTTGCTGGGATATCGAGTCCTGAGAAAGAGATACTTGACCTCCTGCTTTCTATTACCCAGGTACGGAGCTGACTAAACCCTTAAAGAGAATTCTTGATTCAGATTCTTGGCAAAACCAACTTAACTTAAACTGCTACTTACTTACGCCTTCCCACGTATTAGGCTTAGGTCAGGTACACCGGGGTAGGCGTATTTAGAAGCACCAGTTGAGTACGTTAGTCAATGTATTTATGTATGTATATATTTTATCTATTTTAAAGTATCATATGGCTAAGAAACCATATCAATGCTTTTACAGTATTATTTTATAATACTCCTTTTACTGTACGCACTTTACTTTATACTAAGTATTGCAATTGTGGCAATTCATTTCTCTTGCATGAGAAAGAAGACTGCTCAATAAATAACACCTTTTATTGAAAACGCCCGTCTCTCTATTCTCAGCACTCTGGTGAAACTAAGTATGCACGATTGACTGAGTAAAATAGCTGTCTATTGTTTTCACACGACTCTAGAGATACACTCTTATTCTGAGGGAGCAAAGTTGTCATGTTTTATGGTTGTCAGAAGCTAATCCCTTCTTGTCTATCCTGGGAAGTTAAACTCCTCCTTGTTTATTCGAGAAAGTTTCTAGTGACCTCTGAGCTAGCTGGCAAAACTAATTAAGTCTAATATAGTCAGTAGAGACCTAGTCGACCTCAGTCCTACGTCTACCCTGCTGTTTATATTATTCCAATGCGCAGAGCCTATTGGGAATATAGGAACTACACTACATGGCGCCCAATGTTTGGTAAGGCGATAATCTAACGCAAGACACTAGAGTAACTCAGTCGTGCTTTTTCACACAGACCCCTTTTTCCCATAAATACTCCAAAAGACGTCTGGAGTGGGTAAAAGGTTAAAATCCGCCGGAACTTTGTAGGAAGAGATTCCTATGTATAGTTTTTGGTTTAGTCAACGTTGAAGGATACAGTGTCCAAAATATTGTGCACCTAATCTTTGTTTCCTTGAAACTTGATCTGCAACAAAAAGCTTTCTGTTAGTAAAAAATGACAGAAAGTGAAGACGAAAGGGAGACAGCTAGAATAGCAGCTCAACTCCTAGCGGATGACACAAATCTCAAAGAAAATGACCCGAATGTTATACTCATTCCGGCAAATATAAGAAGAACTATAACTATTAAACTTATAGAAAATGGACTGACCTCACGAGGTGGTACAGTCATATTCGTGGTAGAGGCCCATGAATATCGGCAGACAGAGGTATTCTATTCATGGATAAACTTTCCAGCAGCAAACACTGTAACAAAAGAATTCCACTATTACAAAATAGAGGAACCTCCGGATGAATACACTCCTTTCGAGGATGTTGAAATCCCACTAAATTACCAAGAGCACCTGCTCTGGTTTAAAGGCGCCCTAAAACATCAAAATCACATCACCAGGCTCGGTCCACTAGGCAGACCAGGAGCAACGTGGCCGGTTCTAGCCAGCTACACACCACATCCAGACATTGATAAAATGTCAGACCGAGAGCTCTTAGCTCAACTAAAACTGTTAATTAAAATACACAGACAATTGGTCCAATATGTCATGAGGACTTCAACAGTCCAACCGGCAATAAAAATTCCTCACCAGGGGAACACAAATAAAATGACACCACAAAATATACAATCAGCCATTGGCAAAGTACCTACAAAACGGGAACAAATTCCATTCTGGTTAGCTCAGAAAATCACTCAAATAGAGGCAGTATTTCCTGATACTACACCTACTGAGAAACACAGAATTCTGACTATCTGTCTTCCAATGGGGATCGCACCACATGTGGAGGACTGTGACACTTGGGACACAGTCTTTGCTTCGATTTACACAAAAACACATGGTGTTCCGTCCATGGCGGTTATACCAGACGTACTAGGACAGATTCAAAATGAATACGGTCCAGAACCTGCTTTAACTCTGGGTATGAAACTACTGAAAGACTTCAAGCAGGTCTCGGCTATATTATTAGCCAACATAAAAGGAGAAGCAGCATCTGTGGCGATCCACCAGAGATTGAAAGAAACAGATATAGCCGACCAACCATTTGAACTTGCCAGGATCATAGAAAAATCCCATGAAGAACTAGGTAGAGTTAGTTTGGGAGGGAAACCAGTAAAACCCAAACTACTTGAAAATCCTGAAAAGACATTTATTAAAAATAATCTAAACACTCCTAAAAAGAGTTGGGATGGAAATAAACAATCCACTCACAAAGAAAAACAATTCCAGTCCAGAGGAAGGTCTCCTCAACGGAGAGAAAGATCTCCAGACCGAGGAAACAAGTCTCCCCAGAGGGAGCCCTCTGAGAAAAGATACAACCTTAGAGATAGGGATAAATTGAGAAAAAGTGACAGATATCAAGATATTGATACACGTCCCTCTCGATCTTTTCAGACTTCCTCTCAGAAATGGGAAAGAAGAGGACGGTCAGAACACAGGGAAGACCACGTCAAGTCCAAAGACAAGGAACATGCTCATCAAAGTAAAAAGTTACAATTTCCAAAAAAGAAGGTAGCCAGTGTTAAAATAATTAAACATGCCGAGGATACTGAGGGCACAACTGAAAAACGGAGAGTGGGCCCAGACAATGCTAGTCAGCGCAGCAGAAGTGACCATAGCTCGCAAGATCCTGATGAATCCTATGGAGACAGTGGACACAAATGAATACATTCAGGTGGAAACTGCAGATACCAGAGTTAGCAAACCTCATAAAATATACGAGATAACATTGCGTATAGAGGGAGATAAGACTAGGAAAGTAAGGGGTCTCTTTTGGGATAACCTTTCGAAAGGCTATGACATCCTTTTAGCTGAGAAAGACTGGCCACCAGAGTTTGTCAGGGAGTGCCCTCATGGCGAAGAAATGATTATGCCTGCCTTCTCAAATCATATTCCAATTCATAGAAAATATACATATGCAAGAAAATGGGCAGTAGCCCAAGCTCCTGCATTATATAAAAATCATGTAGGATGAGATGAGGACTCTCCTCCTCACAAAATCCAGTTAAAATGTCAACCCACTGCACAAAGGCAGTACCCAGTTAAACAAGAAGCTAAAAAGCAAGTCAGGGAGATCTTAGATCAACTTGAATATCAGGGGGTGATTGAAACATGCACCTCACAAATGAACAATCCTTTGTTTCCTGTCTCCAAACCAGACGATTCATATCGTCTAGTTTTGGACTACAGACACCTTAAATCATGTTGCAAAACATTTGCAGTACAAAACTCACACAGTGCAGCACTAATGAATAACATTGTGCGCAAAAAATACAAAACAACATTGGACATCCCTAATGGATTCTTTTGGCAAAACATTGCACCTGAGAGCAGGTATTTGACCGCTTTCTCAATAATGGGGTCGCAAAACACTTCTGTCGACACCCACAGGGATTCAAGAACAGCCCAGGATTATTCTCAGCAAGAGTAACAGAGTTACTACAAATATATGATGATGAGGCATTATCGTATGTCGACGACATCTATCTCACAGATGATGACCTGGATACTCACTTGAAAAGAGTGAACACCATAATACTTGGGTTCGCAGCCGAGGGTTACAAATTCAACTTTAAAAAGTCACGAATTGCCCATCTAACTGTCCTATTTTTAGGATATGAATTATCAAGTGAAGGCAAAAGCCTAGCTGACAACTTCTTAGAGAAGTGCGCTGTACTCCAAGCACCTTAAACGCTGAAGAACTTACAATCAATACTATGTTTCCTGAATTTCGGAAGAACATACATTCTAAATTATGCAGAGAGAGTTAAACCTCTCTATGAATTAATAAACCTGATTTCAAACCAATCAATTGGAAATTTTAAGATCATTGCAAACAGACAATTTAGCTAAAACAAAATTGCAAACACGCGAAAACATACGCAACCTTGTAATCCGAGTCATCCCAGGAAGATGCGGATTTACGTACCTGACCTCTAATGAGGGAGAAACGGTACCAATAGCTTACAAATCACACTTGTACACACAAGCTGAAATGAAATTCAGTTCTACTGAAAAAATTCTAATAGCGGTTCAAACTGCTGTAGCAAAAGAAAGAGCCCAAGTCCAAGGCAGAAGGATAACTGTTTTAACAGCAGAATCAGCCCTTGAGGCATTAACGAGTCCACGCAATTTGACTACTGTGGCATTAGATCCAAAATGGATACAATGGGAAAATTCTCTTGCTGCAGAAGACGCGAAGTACTATTTTGACCCGAAAATGAAAAAAATAGAAAATCTAAAATATGAAGAAGAATATCCTCTGCCAATCGAAATTCTGCCTCACGAACAATACACATGTGTAATCTATATGGACAGATTTGCACAACACTACGATGTAGAGAAAAAATCCTACAACGCAGCGTGCGCGATTGTTAAAGGTCGCTGGCGCTTGGGTAAATTCAGACCATTAATTACCAAAACTGAATCACTCAAAAACTGTTCAACTCAGCGAGCTGAAATCAAATCTTTAAAGATGGCGCTTGAAAATGCCGATCGTGAATTCCCGACACTAATAGTGTGCGATTCGCATTTCTGCGTCAAGTCTTACAATAATGACTTACAGAACTGGGTTCAAAACGACTACAAAGATGACACAGGTGCCACAATAAAGCATAAAAAGCTTTGGGAAAAGGTAGTTCTTTTGCAGAAAGAACTACAAAAGACGCACGTGATACATACACTGAGTCATCAAAGTGATGGCGTTCACGTTGCAGGGAATTCATTTGCTCACAGAGCCACAGCGGAAGCAGCTCAACCGGCTTCCGTAGCCACAAAAAAGCGTTCAGAAAAATACATAGACGGGGAAACAATGCTGGCGGTAAAAGCGTCTTTGAAAGGCGACTGTGCAGCATTACCTTTGAACTATCCACTCAATTATACATACATAATTGATGCAAACTCCGTTCCTTTTGCTCGAATCCCTGGAGTGGGGGATAGAGTAATTCCAAACACGAACAGGAGAGTCTTTTTAATAGCAGACGCACACATGGGATTGGGTCTAAGGCACTGAGAGATCAAGGAATCTCTGAAAGAATTACAATCAGAATACTGGTGGCTGGGGATGAGCCTGCAACATAACAAATTTGCAATGGGCTGTCCAAACTGCAACAGAGATCGCAGTCGTGAACCGACCGGGGTATTGCCAGGACCCTTCTTTTAGAAAGCATAAGGCTATCTATATGCAGAAATCAAGTAGGAGAAATGCGTCCCATTTATATTTAAGACTAGATTCACTTAAAATGTAGGCCCCAGCGCTCGACTGACGCCAGAACTGTTATAAAAGATTTGCGAGTCTTTATCAGCACATAAGCAATTGGCATGCTACATTCTGACCAGGGTCCTGCTTTTAGCTCTCGAGCTTATAAGGAGGCCATGAGCAGCATGGGCATTGCATTGCGGTACTCTTGTCCATTCCATCCTGAGGGAAATGCGGTAGTGGAAATAAAAAACCGGGACATAAAGCAATCTATAACGGCAGGGTATTAGGTTCGGGTGATGGGTGGGTCCAAAATTTAACAAGTGTCCAACGTAGTCTTAATATTCTGCCAAGAAATTCTCTAAAAGGTCTCAGTCCGTACAAACTATTGTTCGGTACTAGAATGCCCATTCAGGACATTGATAGTCACACTTCAGTGGTAGAAGAAAAATGCTTTGACATCAAAGACCGTTTGGCTGTTTTACAGGACTTAAATGAAACAAGACGAAACCTGAGCAACATAAAGTTAAAGCAACAGCCAACAGCCACTGAAGAAAAACCACCTGTCCCAGCAAGACCTGTCTGGATTCCAAAGAATGGGGATCTGGTCAGAGAGAAGATCGCGGTGAAGAAGGAATTTTGGCCTTCTTACAGAAAAGCAGTACCTGTCTTAGCTGTCAGCGGAACAAGATCAGTTGTACTACCGCCCCTTGCTGGTAAAAAGGAGAACCGAGTTGTATCCATCGACCTGGTAAAACCACAATCATGTGGCCAATAATAAGTAGTAGGCCCAGTGGACTCCCAAGAAATAGCAGAGCACCAAAATTTGCTACAAAACAAGAGATTCAAACTGAGAGACTAATCACATTCGATAAACCTGCAGTGAATAAAAAAGGACTATGCAACAAAGCCATGGAACTTATGCCTCTTGAAACCCAAATTGCAACAGTTCGTTAAGAAACACTATTCTACAACGATGTAGCCTCAGACTATGCTAATGAAACAAAGAAAAATCCAAAAGCAAATGAAAATTCGGAAGCAATTCCAACAATTGACAGAACTGCATCTGGCTACTTCATCAATTTCGATGACTTTTCTGATGATCCAGGTGAACATGAAGAAACGCCAGCAACAAAAACTTTCAAAGACAAAGTAACTGAACTCTGTCATCAACTCAAAGAAACCTATCTGAATTCTCCATGGATTGAATTTTGGATTGTGTTAGGTGTACTTTTCCTCCTGCTTTGGCTCATCATGGTTCTTTGTTTGGGAAAATTCATTGAAGGAAAATACAGTACAATGGACACAGCAAGTCAGAACATCAACTTGGTCCTAAAGCCTCACAAGTCATCTCACATCGAGAAAAGAGAACTATCATCAGTGAACGTCACAGCCAATCCACTACCCGGTGGGGTAGCATGGGACAGAACTGAATTTGACATTTTTGGCCCGATTGAGCTCTTGAAATATCCACACCAGTTTAAGGTTTCATTAAGTGACTTTGTAAAACCAAGTACTTTCTCTGATGATTGGGACTTTGAAAATATTAATAATATGATGTCAGATTTAGTAATGTCAGCAAAATTTACAGAACATGATTATTTACAGGGTTCATCAAATTATGAAGAAATGTACTGCTATAATCACTTTGGTCATCACTATTTGCATAAATCTCCGCAGCCTAGAAATGTTTTTAGTTATAATCAATGGGAACATTGTGCAACACCACCTAAAAGCAGCTCAAAAACATTCTATGAGAAATTCCCATACTTCTCAGGGTTTAACACAAGTGATGCAGAAACGTTTTATTTTAAAATGTTAAATAAGACAGGAATGAAAACAATGTTGACAAATACTAAATTGATCTATTCTGAAACATTTTATGAAAAAATGATTACATTTGGTTTTGAATTCTGGAAAAACAACATTGAAACAAAAACCATCTGGGGTATAAAAGAATGGCAGGTCCAAGGTTTAGAAGCATTGTTTAGAGCCTGCATGATCCCAGAACAATTATTATTCTTGAATGACACCATTCAACAGACTACCTGTCTTGGCCTAACCAAGATTAAAGACTTAAACAAACCTTCTATTCCAAAGCCCATACCTGATAGTAATAGCACTACTGATATGGAGATAGACGTATCCCATATTTTATACTAAAACAGAACACATCCTGATTGGAAAAAATGGTTGATCTGGCCCATAGACACAAATAACTGTCAAGATAGATTCCTGAACAAAATACAGGGGTTCAAAATGACCAGGCCAGACCCAAGATACTCCCAGAGACAACATCCAGGGATAGTTACAACATACAGTGTAGGGAAACAATGCCTCGAATGGCTACAAAAATCCACACTGGCAGAAATTAAGCAACACTTGACTTTACTTAAAGACGGTGCTGACTTGCGTGATTTCATTCTGGGACCACGCAAACAGCGTCAAAAACATTTCATAGCGGCCGGTATATACGCTGTGTTCAACGAAGCTTGGAAAGTAATGCAAATTGAAACAGCAGAAAAAATACGAGAAATTGATCGTATGAATTTGGAAAAATCACTTTCTGTTGTGGACAATGGGTTAATGACTCTGTCCTCCAGAATATATTCACTGGACAGTATTGTATCATCTGCTATTGATATAATAGAACAGGACTTACTAATGTTACAACATGGTCAGTCCCAACTGCGTTCTATTGTACAGCTTGGCTGGATGTTGCAAAATCTGCGTTCAGGCTACGTACCGTGGCGTTTAATCAACACAACGTCATTATTCTCTATCTTTAACCTTACTGATAAATAAATCAGTTTGGCACAAAAAGGAGCAGACTATACGATTCTGAGCATTGAAAAACTTGAGAGATTACCATTGACAATGGCAGAAAGACCTGTCATTGAATGGATAATACACGGAATAATTACAATTCCGATAACAACTTTTCAATTTAAATATTGCCAAGAGTATATACCAGCGGGCCAGTATGAAAGGTTGGGTAAAGGGTACATCAAGTCAACATGGAAATTACCTTATACACACACATGTTACAGTGAAAAGAAAAAGAATGTATTTCTTAGTGGTAAAAATTGTAAAAGATCACTAAGCGGTACACTTCTGTGTCAAGGTATTAACTTGCATGGAGCCTGCAAAGGGTCTTCGAATAACCTTTCATGTCACCTGCACGGCACTCCTGCAACACAGATAGAGCCCTTCTTTAAACAGCTTTCTAACGAGAGCTATATTCTAATAAATGACCACAGCTGTTGTGGCATGGTGCCAGGGAAAGCCTATCTCGTAAGCGTGAGTTCTATGGTCACTTGCTGTATGCAAGTATTGTATCCAAACAGCACTCCAGACATGGAGGCGGCATTATGGCCTTATTTGAATATCTCTTCTATTTGAATTGATACTTTAAGCAGAATGAAGTCTATTCTTTTTCAGACAACTGTGCCTTTGACCTCGTCCAAGGAAACGTATGATCTGCAAGTTGCAAGGACAACGGCAGAGATACATTCCCTTTTATCAACAAATTGCCCCGTGCATTTCGTAGAAATGCTAAGCCAAATCCTAAACATGTCAGATACCAGTGGCATCGCACATGTATTTAAGACAATTTTTTCGGGACTGTTAACACCCTTCGAAACAGTTCTGGGCTTTTTTCCCAATTTTGTCTATTCTGTCTTTGGCGGCCTACCTCTACTTTTGGGACTCGTGGCAGGAATTTTATTTTTTATCCTTCTGCTCCGATATGGCAAGCCAAGTCGCAGACAAAACTCCAGTAACGATGGAAGAAATGATCCTAGCTATACGCTATCGGGACCGCATAACTAAAGTCCTCGGATTAGCCCGGCTAAGAGATCTGAATATGACCTGTTTTTTTTCATTCAGACCTATCTGGCAAAATTGCATCTTACCTGTGCTTCGATGTATGCTATGCGGAGAAGAATGCGTGTTGGACGTCTGTCTTACACTACCATCAGCAGTACCAATGGATACATATACCTTGCTAGGTCCTGTAATGGCTCATGCATCGTGTTGTCCCCAGCAGCTGCCCATTCTGATGGGGGCATTCGTTGAGACTTCACCACTACGAGTATGTGGCAGTGGAGGACGAGATGAGAGCAGCATCACACAGGTACAACCTTCTGTGAGCATTGCTGATCCTGACATCGATGATGGCAATCATTCTCACACATGCACTGTTACAGCATTTTCAAACTTGGTCGAACTTTCACCTGATGTCGTAGATCAATGTTTTGCGAGTCTGTCTGAAATGATGTTCTCCCCTGAACAGAAAGAATAACTTTTTAAGCAACAAGCACACAGCGTTCCCTCAACTCTGAATTCGGCCTTCAGCTTCGATAAACAAGAGCTACTGAAAACATTTGGAACTATTTTTTCCCCTGAAAGCAAAATTATTTTTTTCACTTCCAAAATATTTACCTTTTTGTGGCGCATGTACTCTGCTTAAAGTAGAACTATTCTTAGAGAACAGAGCTTCTATTTTAGGAACTCTAGAGACAATATTTTACCTCAGCCTCTAGCACATGTACAGCATTTGTATTAATATGTGATGGAATGGTTTCGACCTTCTTTTCTGTATTCAGAGCCATTTCATGTGTAATTTTCGCAATTCATTCAGCTGATATATATATGCATTTTTTAACTGAATGATACCACTGCTTGAAAAGCGTACAGTACCAATACTCATTTTCGTGTATTTACCATATACCATTTCAAATGCAAATTATGTATTTTGGACGGGTTGGAAAACACATGCACCATTATATGTTTACTATTGCTTAGTTTTTAGTAATGAGGGACATTAGATCGTGGTGTGGGTGTTGTATTTCTATCTAGGACCCTAATTCAATATTCCTAATTTATGCCCTTGTATGGCTATACTAAATAATACCCTTATAAAGGCATAAGAATCATATCCATATTTAGTCGAAGCCCATGCAGTCCAAATTAAACAAGGCTACTTCCCCAGACTCCTAGAGAGTACAATGCATTCTTTAAACAAAGCAAACCTCCAGCAACCTGGGAAATCCCCATGCTTCTGTTTTGATTTGTCCAAGAACTCCTGTGAGCACTGAAAGAACGGCCAGTTCTTAGTGACATCTTTATTGACGTCTTATGTCCAACCTTACGTCAAACCCGGCACCTTTCAGGTATAAATATACCAACGTTGCCTTAAGCAAACACACGGTGGTTCGGAGCAGAGCGGCTATCTACTTGCCCGAGAGCCCAGCTGATGCGAGAGCCCACGGACGCCGCCCCTCCCTTTTGACGCACTGAGAGAGACGCTGTCTTTTCTCCAGCCGAGAAATCCAGCTCCTGTGTTTCCAGCAGCCCTTGCGGGTTGCTGGGATATCGAGTCCTGAGAAAGAGATACCAGACCTCCTGCTTTCTATTACCCAGGTACGGAGCTGACTAAACCCTTAAAGAGAATTCTTGATTCAGATTCTTGGCAAAACCAACTCAACTTAAACTGCTACTTACTTACTCCTTCCCACGTATTAGGCTTAGGTCAGGTACACCGGGGTAGGCGTATTTAGAAGCACCAGTTGAGTACGTTAGTCAATGTATTTATGTATGTATATATTTTATCTATTTTAAAGAATCATATGGCTAAGAAACCATATCAATGCTTTTACAGTATTATTTTATAATACTCATTTTACTGTACGCACTTTACTTTATACTAAGTATTGCAATTGTGGCAATTCGTTTCTCTTGCATGAGAAAGAAGACTGCTCAATAAATAACACCTTTTATTGAAAACGCCTGTCTCTCTATTCTCTGCACTCTGGTGAAACTAAGTATGCACGATTGACTAAGTAAAATAGCTGTCTATTGTTTTCACACGACTCTAGAGATACACTCTTATTCTGAGGGAGCAAAGTTGTCATGTTTTATGGTTGTCAGAAGCTAATCCCTTCTTGTCTATCCTGGGAAGTTAAAATCCTCCTTGTTTATTCGAGAAAGTTTCTAGTGACCTCTGAACTAGCTGGCAAAACTAATTAAGTCTAATATAGTCAGTAGAGACCTAGTCGACCACAGTCCTATGTCTACCCTGCTGTTTATATTATTCCAATGCGCAGAGACTATTGGGAATATAGGAACTGCACTACACTACCAACTACAGTAACAACATAACTACTAACCATCACACTCCTACTGTTGTGACAATTCTAACTATTTCATGCCCCCACCAAAGATATTAGAAGGGCTTAAGCAGCAGGTATTAATACTTTTTAATGGCTATTAAATTAATAAACAAATGTTTTTGGGCTTGTCTCTAAATTAGACAAATAGTGCCACTATGTGGCAGACTCTCATAAGTCACGGTGTTGACGATTAAGTGATGATGCCAAGCACTGGAAACCAATTGCTCAAATTAAGCATTGGTCAACCACATTCTCATCACTAAGGGCCCAATTGACAAAGGTCCTCCACACTCATGGTGGAGATCCCGCGTCGCTGCAGGTATTATTTTAATATTGTAGAAAGGTTATTCAGTGCAGATAACGACATGCTCCACACCTCACTGGTCATGAAATATCAGCCACAGCAGTAAAAGTGCTTGGGGCCAAGTAACAAAAAGCATTGGCATAGCCAATAGGTCTCGCTTTTGGGACCTTCTAAGTATTTAGTTATGCAGCACAATATCCTTGGTGCAACAACATCAACTTTTGCGTGACTAAACACTTATAAGGTCCCAAAGGCGAGACCTATTGGCTATGCCAATGCTTGTTATTTTTTGTTCTTGGGGGAAACCGGGCCAGTGCCAGGAGGGTCAGGGTGAGTGGCAGGGAGGTGAGGAGTGAATGCCAGGAGGGACAAGGGTGACTGTCAGGCCATGGGGTAAAGGGTGAGTGCCAGAGATGTGAGGAGTGAGTGCCAGGGAGATGAGACATAAGAGTCAGGAGGGTCAAGGGTGAGTGCCAGGGAGGGGAAAGGTGAGTGCCAGGGAAGGGAAGGGTGAGTGCCGAGAAGGGGAAGTATGAGTGCCAGGGGTAAGGGGTAGCTGCCAGGCCAGGGGGGTGAAGGGCTAGTGCCACGGAGGCGAAGGTTGAGTGCCAGGACAGGGGATGAAGGGTGAGTACCTGGGTGATGAAGGTTGAGTGCCATGGAGGTGAGACGTAAGAGTCAGGAGGGTCAAGGGTGAGTGCCAGGGAGGGGAAGGGTGAGTGCCAGGCCAGGGGGATGAAGAACTAGTGCCATGTAGGTGAAGGGTGAGTGCCAAGGGGGCAAGTAGTGAGTTCCAGGAAGGACATGAGTGAGTGTCAGGGAGGTGAAGGATATGTGCCAGGGAGGGGAAGCATGAGTACCAGGAGGGTCGAGTGTGAGTGTCAGGGAGGTAACAGTTGAGTGTCACAGAGAGTCAATGCTGAGTGCCAGAGAGGGAGAAGGGTGAGGGCCAGGTGCGAGGAGTGACTGCCAGGCCTGAGGTGTGAAGGGTGAGTGCCAGGGAGGTGAGGGGTGAGAGACAAACTGCAAACAGCAGTGAGCTGGGGTCTAGAAGGAGGTGCGAAGATCATCACCCGGTGTGTGCCAGGCTGGGACGCACCAGTGCCCGGCCAGACTTGGGTGGATGCAAGAACCTCGGAAAGGCGGGTGCCAGGTCACTCATAACCTTAGTACAGGAGTGGGGTGCGCAGGAGAGAGTAGCATCTTCAAATAAGAAACTATTCAAAGTCTTGCAACCTTATGTGGAAAATAATTAGCAAATGAATGGGCTTCCGTAGCGGACTTGCAGCTTGTTACTGCAACTTATTGAGATAAAGTTTGCATTGCAAATAAGCCAAAGCTAACACAATTGGAATTAGTAACTGTAAGATTCGCAATGAACTAAAGACAAGTTAAAAAAGCACCCCAGTATTGAACCGAGGATACAGAATAATAAAAATGGGGGCAATATTGGTCTCCTTGTCACAGCTGACAGCCCAAAAAACAGGGTGTTCTGGAGAGCTCAGATTCTGGTGTAGTCAGAATTTATAAAAGAGTCAATTTTTCATAAAACTTTTTTTTTTTTAAACAACTCTTTGGACACACTAGCATATAGTGCCATGTGAGTGCCACTGCCCTTCTCCTAAGACACAACCTCTGTGAAACAAACCGATTAGAATAACTGTTTGCTGTTTAAAACTAAGTGGGGCACAAATGAAGTTTAGCATTCTGGTTATTGCTTGAAGGAAGGATAAGAAACCTGGTTACCTTTGTCTGTACCACTGATATCTATGTGGATCGGAGAAAATGCATGGAGTGGTATGGTTGACAGGAGACGTGCAGGAGGGTGTGTGATTGTGTGTGTGGTTGTGTGTGTGTGGTTGTGTGTGTATGGTTGTGTGTGTGTATGTGGTTGTGTGTGTGTGTGGATGTGTGTGGTTGTGTGTGTTGTGTGTGTGTGGTTGTGTGTGTTTGGTTGGTTGTGTGTGTTTGTGTGTGCTAGTGAGTGTGGTTGTGAGTGTATGGTTGGGTGTGGTTGGGTGTGGTTGTGGGTGTGGTTGTGTGATTGGTTGTGGTTGTGGGTGTGAGTGTGGGTGTGGTTGTGGGTGTGGTTGTGTGTGTGTGTGTGTGGTGGGGTGTGTTTGTGGTTGTGTGTGTGTGTGGTTGTGTGTATGTGTGTTGTGTGTGTGTGGTTGTGTGTGTGGTTGTGGTTGTGTTTGTGTGTGTATGTGTGTGGGTGTGGTTGTGGGTGTGGTTGTGTGTGTGGTTGTGTGGTTGGGTGTGGTTGTGTGTGTGTGGTTGTGTGTGTGGTTGTGTGTGGTTGTGTGTGTGCTTGTGTGTGGTTGTGTGCATGTGGGTGTGTGGATGCGTGGGTGTGCATTTGTGTGTGGTTGTGTCTGTGTGTGTGGTTGTGTGTGTGTGGTTGTGTGTGTGGGGTTGTGTTTGTGTGTGGTTGTGTGTATGGTTGTGGGTGTGGTTGTGTGTGGTTGTGTGTGTGTGTGTGTGGTTGTGTGTGGTTGTGTATGTGGTTGTGGTTGTGTGTGTGGTTGTGTGTGTGGTTGTGGTTGTGTGTGCAGTTGTGTGTGTGTGTGGTTGTGGTTGTGTGTGTGGTTGTGGTTGAGTAAGTGGTTGTGTGTGTTGTGTTTGTGGTTGTGTTTGTGTGTGTGTGTGGTTGTGTGGTGCGGTTGTGTGTGTGTAGTTGTGCTTGTGGCTGTGTGTGCATGGCTGTGGGTGTGTGATTGTGTGTGTGGTTGTGTGTGTGTGTGTGTAGTTGTGTGTGTGTGGTTGTGTGTCCGTGGTTGTGTGTGTGGTTGTGTGTGTGTGGTTGTGTGTGGTTGTGTGTGGTTTGTGTGCTTGTGTGTGGTTGTGTGTGTGGTTGTGGGTGTAGTGATTGTGTGTGGTTGTGTGTGTGTGTTGTGTGTGTGTTTGTGTTTGTGTGTGTGTGTGGTTGTGTGGTGCGGTTGTGTGTGTGTAGTTGTGCTTGTGGCTGTGTGTGCATGGCTGTGGGTGTGTGATTGTGTGTGTGGTTGTCTGTGTGTGTGTGTGTAGTTGTGTGTGTGTGGTTGTGTGTCCGTGGTTGTGTGTGTGGTTGTGTGTGTGTGATTGTGTGTGGTTTGTGTGCTTGTGTGTGTGGTTGTGGGTGTAGTGATTGTGTGTGGTTGTATGTGTGTGGTTGTGTGTGATTTTGTGTGTGTGTGGTTGGTTGTGTGTGTTGTGCTCCTGCCCAACCCACACACTGCAGGAACGAGGATATGTCCAAACCACTTCTCCGACTCACCAGCCACTCCCTGACTTGACACAGAAGAGTAAGCTGTTGACTCTGAAAAGGGGGTGGAAAATCATAAGGCAACCACACCTTCCACCCTTGTAGCGTGTCACAACAAGAAACACCCGCCTCCTTCTTCTGCTCCTGCACAAAAGGAAAAAACCAAATACACCCAACAGTATTATTTCAGTCCCCAGTCTTACCTCTAAGCCATGTATCCATATCCAATAAAGAGCATCACACACACACTTACCAGAAGCTCGAGCAGGCTTTGCTTCAAGGAGTAGTCATGCACTTGGAACCTATAATCCAAGATATCGTCTCTTGGTGGAATTAGGTATTGGACTTGATGACTGATATGGGTGTCTTGGTGTGGGCGAGGGCAAATAGGAATAGTACAGGGTAAAAAACACACCGTCAATAATGGCATGTACAAAAAACCCCTGTGAGCGTGGTTAGGGTAATCAGGACCGAAATTCACCCCGAGGAACGCGAGCCTCTTCCGCGTTGTTATTATCGGGAAAGCAAAAGAGAAAACCCAGCCGGGTTTGCTCGCGGAACGGCCCAAAACGTCACTTCCACCTAAAACGAGGTGGAAGGGATGCGCATAGTCAGCCAGGGATCGCGCAGCGGCGCGAATTAGACAGTTTAAACACCGCGTCTCCGTAACAGGAGAGCGGCGTGCACCGGCGCTCTGCAAACAGGAGCCCCTGAATGCAGGCAAAAGATCCCAGACGCGCTTCCTCAACAGTAACACAAAAAAGGGGCGGGACGTGAACAAACAGGACTCTGACTACATCTAACTACAGGGGATCCAAACACAATAAGGGGTGACCAGAAAACAGGGATAATCCCAAAAACAAAACCCCAGGACAAGGAATAAACCCAAGAAGGGACAAAAAGGGAAAAAAGGGAATTCTCAATCCTTTCCACGAGCCCGTGAAAAGACAGCAATCAACAACAGGAAACTCCGGAGCCAGGATGCAGGAACCCACAGGTTAGCAATAACAAGCATAGACATAAGGGTAGGACTCCTTCTTGTGCTCCTGGTGTGTCATGTGATGCTATTAGACATGGCAGAAGAAAGAGGACTGGGGACCTAATCCTAACAGTACCCCCCCAACAATCCTCCCCACAGGTCGAGGTTTTCGGGGATGCTGCCTATGGAACATTCTCACCAGCCGAGGCGCATGTATCCCTCCAGCCGGTTCCCATGTCCTATCCTCCGGGGCGTACCCCTTCCAGTCTACGAGGTAATACAACCTACCCCTCCGTCTTCTAGAATCAAGAATGGCCTGAACCTCAAACTCCTCTTCGCCATCCACTAATACGGGGGCAGGAGGAGGTAGGACCTGATCTGATGGGATGAAGGGCTTCAGCAAAGATGTATGGAACACCGGATGGATCTTATAGTCTGAGGGTAACAATAATTTCATTGCTACAGGGTTGATGACCTGCACCACGGGGAATGGGCCTACGTACCGGGGCTGTAGTTTCCGGGAACCCTGTAGTCTCAAATTACGGGACACCAACCACACTTGATCGCCCACTTTATACCCAGGAGCTGGGACTCTATGTCGATCTGCCTGCCTCTTCATAGCTGCCTTGGCTTCCTGCAAGCTGCTCCTAGCCATTTCCCAGATGTCTCCCAGCCGTTTACTAACTTCATCAATGGCTGGCATGTGCCCAGTGGGTTGGACGGCTAGGACTCTAGGATGAAATCCCATAGAGCAAAAGAAGGGTGTCATGCCCAAGGCCGAGTGTACACTGTTATTATATGCGAATTCCGCTATGGGCAATGCCCTCACCCAATCACACGAAAGGGACGTAGTCAAGCATCTCAAAAACTGTTCCATCGTCTGGTTGGTGCGTTCGGTTTGCCCATCTGACTGGGGATGGTACGCAGATGACAAACGTATCTCCATCTTGAGCACCAAACAGAGCTCCCTCCAGAAGTGAGACACATACTGCGCCCCCCTGTCTGATATAACTGCTGTGGGTAACCCATGTAACCGTACGATGGAGACCAAAAACTCCCATGCCATTTCTTTTGCTGTGGGAATGTTTCGAAGCGGTAGAAAATGAGCCATTTTGGTAAACAAGTCTACAACCACTAAGATCGCCGTAAAACCAGAAACCAAGGGAAGGTCTGTGACAAAATCCATGCTGATGGTGTGCCAAGGGGAAGGGGGTACTGCTAACGGCTGTAACAAACCCGAGGGCTTACAGTGTGAGGGTTTATTGATGGCACATACAGGGCAAGCTGTCACATATTTCTGGATATCCTGAGCCACCGTATCCCACCAAAACCACCTCAAACACAACTCCTTTGTTTTCCCAACACCTGGGTGCGCGACCAAAGAGGATGAGTGACACCATTGCACCACCTTTTGTCTCAACTCGGGAGGAACGAACAACCTCTCCCCCTGATATAACAACCCGTCTCTATGTACCACCTGAGACAATTGTAACCAAGGGGCCAAATCCCTGTTGCGTAACAGTTCTTTAATATTCGAAATGAATTCATCCACCGAAGCAACTCCCACTATCCTCCTACTATCCAGCATAGGCCTGTTCTCCTTCTCTGCTCTTACTTCCTCTGGATCAACATGGATCCGGGACAAGGCGTCTGATTTGATCTGTTGTGCGGCAGGTCTGTAGGTGATAAGGAAATCATATTCGTTGAAAAACAAAACCCAACGCATTTGTCTGGGGGTCAAAGCCCTGGCGGATCTAAAAAACTCCAGATTCTTGTGATCTGTGTAGATCGTAACAGTATGCCGGGCCCCCCACAGATAATGGCGCCATTCCTCGAAGGACAACTTCACCGCCAGTAATTCCCTCTCTGCCACCGTATAGTTACGTTCAGCCGGCAGCAATGTTTTTGAGAACTAAGCGATAGGGTGCATATCTCCCGTGCCCCCCTCTCTCTGGGACAAGACACCACCTACTGCACTTGCGGAAGCATCCGTTTCCACAAAGAAGGGAAATGCCGGATCTGGATGGGCCAGTACTGGAGCGGTCGTAAAGGTTTCCAACAATAACCGAAAGGCCTCATGAGCTGCCGGGGTCCACTCAAACGAAACCCCCTTTCTCAACAGGCGGGTCATTGGTGCCACAATATCTGAGAAGTGGGAGATAAAGCGCTGATAAAAATTGGCGAACCCTAAAAGTACCTGTATGTGCTTCACCGTAGTAGGCACTGGCCAGGATAATATAGCCTGTATCTTTTTAGGGTCCATTCGTATCCCTTCAGCGGATATGAGGAAACCCAAAAACTCCACTTCCCTGGCATCAAACTGACACTTTTCAAGTTTGGCATAAAGCCGATGTTCTCGCAATTTCTGCAGCACTTGTTGCACATGAGTATGATGGTCTACTCCGGTCTCTGAGAAGATAAGGATGTCATCTAAGTAAACTATTACTGTCTTATCCAGATGTTCGCTCAGGACCTCGTTAATGAAATACTGGAACGCCGCTGGCGCGTTACACAAGCCGAACGGCATCACACAGTATTCGAACAGCCCATGTTTCGTTTTAAAAGCCGTCTTCCACTCATCACCGGGCCGCACCCGGATCAGATGATATGCTCCACGCAAGTCCAATTTAGTGAACACCGTGGCCTTGCGGAGCTGATCCAGCAACACGGGGATGAGTGGAAGAGGGTACCTGTTCTTAATAGTGGCCTTGTTTAGTGTCCGATAGTCCACACACGCCCTCAGAGTGCCTTCCTTCTTAGGGATGAAAAAGATCGCCGACGAGACAGGCGAAGAAGAAGGACGGATAAAACCCAGCTCCAACATCTCATTCAGATATTCTTTGAGATGTCTTTCCTCTGGTTCAGACAGAGCATAAACTCTACTACAAGGCAAAGGAACCCCCTCCACTAGGTCTATCCTACAGTCAAAAGACCGATGTGGAGGAAGACTCTGAGCACGACCCTTGTCGAACACATCGGCGTATTCCACATACTGTTTTGGAACCCTGTTCTCTTCCGTGGCGGCACAATACAAGGGAGGGATCTTCTCACTGGCCTCGCTATAGCAATGTTTCAAACAATAATGCGAATCAAGCGTGACAAGCCGTTGTACCCAATCAATCCTGGGATTGTGTACTTGGAGCCAAGGCACCCCCAGTACCAAGCCAAAGGAAGGTGCGTCTATCAGGTCGAAAACCACACACTCAGAATGACCATTGTCACATAACAACCGCAGCGGCATAGTTTGTCTAGTAATACACCCTGATGACAACTCAGTCCCATCTATTGCACGTACCGGCTCTGGCTGTTTCTTATACTGGCAAGGCACACCTAGTTTCTCCGCTAGGGAAATGTCAATGAAATTGCCAGTGGCCCCGGAATCCAACAACACAGAAACAGGCACCCTTTGATACTCTGCCAACAACAGCTGTGCCGTAATTACAAAATGTCTGGGCGCCATGTCCACTGCCCCTAACACCTCATAATGGTCTCTTCTATGCACCGTTAGGGGCAGCCTTTCCACCTGTACACATGCCACCTTTTTACCATAACCGGCCCCTGACGGTTTAACGGGACACTCTCTTGCATAATGCCCTCCTTGTCCACAATAGAGACATAAGTTCTGATCCCTCCGTCTTTTTCTTTCCGCAGGAGTAAGGGGCCCCCTAACTCCTCCTATTTCCATAGGTTCAGGTTTTGCTTCCCCTGGTTGCTGTTTCACTTCGGTCTTTATGAAATTCCCTCGGGAAACCTGAAAACGGCCACGGTCACCGCGACGCTCTGATAGCCTATGATTCAATTTAACCACTAGGTCTATAAAAGCGGCACACTCTTCCGGGGGGTGTACCACCTGTGACACCACGTCCTTCAATTCGTCGTTAAGGCCCTGGTAAAACAAGGATGTCCGTTTATCAGCTGGCCAATGTGTCTCTGCAATCAGACGATTAAAAGACGCTATATATGACAGAAGATCCTGTCGACCCTGCCGTAGTTTCAGTAATTCCGAATCACTAGCTTGCATGAAAGCATGTTTGGCAAACAACCCCCTCATCAGTTCTTTGAATGCATTGTAATCCCTCAATACCTGATGATTCCCTTCCACTAAGGGGATAGCCCACTGGGCAGCCGTACCAGCCAGATATGGAAGAGTAAAGGCCACCTTTGCGGCATCATCAGGAAATGCACCAGGTCGACACATAAAGTGTAACTGACACTGGTTCATAAACATCCCATACTTCCCACTGTCCCCATAGAACCTTTCGGGCTGAGCCAGGGGAACAGGAACTGGGGAGTTTACAGTGATAGCTACAGGGGTACTACCTCCCGGGTTGCTCTGTCCAGCCCCCCCATACTGGAACGTAGCCGGCTGTATTACAGGATTCTGGGCTCTAGGCTGGACCTGTGCCTGTGCTCTTACTGCAACCAGCTCTTGTCTCAACCCCACATTCTCCTGTCTCAATTCCTGTACTTGGGCCTGTAAGGCAGCAAGGGCACCCATAATGTCAATCATGGAGGGGGCTTCAGCCCCAGCCATGGCCCCTCCTTCTACGTCCATCCAAGTTCAGGCAGTGTAATTAAACGTGGGCTTGTTATTCTGTTGTGCTCCTGCCCAACCCACACACTGCAGGAACGAGGATATGTCCAAACCACTTCTCCGACTCACCAGCCACTCCCTGACTTGACACAGAAGAGTAAGCTGTTGACTCTGAAAAGGGGGTGGAAAATCATAAGGCAACCACACCTTCCACCCTTGTAGCGTGTCACAACAAGAAACACCCGCCTCCTTCTTCTGCTCCTGCACAAAAGGAAAAAACCAAATACACCCAACAGTATTATTTCAGTCCCCAGTCTTACCTCTAAGCCATGTATCCATATCCAATAAAGAGCATCACACACACACTTACCAGAAGCTCGAGCAGGCTTTGCTTCAAGGAGTAGTCATGCACTTGGAACCTATAATCCAAGATATCGTCTCTTGGTGGAATTAGGTATTGGACTTGATGACTGATATGGGTGTCTTGGTGTGGGCGAGGGCAAATAGGAATAGTACAGGGTAAAAAACACACCGTCAATAATGGCATGTACAAAAAACCCCTGTGAGCGTGGTTAGGGTAATCAGGACCGAAATTCACCCCGAGGAACGCGAGCCTCTTCCGCGTTGTTATTATCGGGAAAGCAAAAGAGAAAACCCAGCCGGGTTTGGTCGCGGAACGGCCCAAAACGTCACTTCCACCTAAAACGAGGTGGAAGGGATGCGCATAGTCAGCCAGGGATCGCGCAGCGGCGCGAATTAGACAGTTTAAACACCGCGTCTCCGTAACAGGAGAGCGGCGTGCACCGGCGCTCTGCAAACAGGAGCCCCTGAATGCAGGCAAAAGATCCCAGACGCGCTTCCTCAACAGTAACACAAAAAAGGGGCGGGACGTGAACAAACAGGACTCTGACTACATCTAACTACAGGGGATCCAAACACAATAAGGGGTGACCAGAAAACAGGGATAATCCCAAAAACAAAACCCCAGGACAAGGAATAAACCCAAGAAGGGACAAAAAGGGAAAAAAGGGAATTCTCAATCCTTTCCACGAGCCCGTGAAAAGACAGCAATCAACAACAGGAAACTCCGGAGCCAGGATGCAGGAACCCACAGGTTAGCAATAACAAGCATAGACATAAGGGTAGGACTCCTTCTTGTGCTCCTGGTGTGTCATGTGATGCTATTAGACATGGCAGAAGAAAGAGGACTGGGGACCTAATCCTAACAGTGTGTGTGTGGTTTTGTGTGTGTGTGGATGTGGGTGTGGTTGTGTGTGTGGTTGTGTGTGTGGTTGTGTGTGATTGTGTGTGTGGTTGTGTGTGTGGTTGTGTGGTTGTGGTTGTGTATGTGGGTGTGGTTGTGTATGTGGGTGTGGTTGTGTGGTTGTGTGTGGTTCTGGCTGTGTGTGGTTGGTGGTGTGGTTGTGTGTGTGGTTGTGTGTGTGTGGTTGTGTGTGTGAGGTTGTGGGTATGTGTGTGTGGTTGGTTGTGTGTGCGTGGTTGTGTGTGTGTGGATGTGGGTGTGGTTATGGTTGTGTGGTTGTGTGTGGTTGTGTGTGTGGTTGTGTGGGTGGTTGTGTGGGTGGTTGTGTGTGTTGTTGTGTGGTTGTGGTTGTGTGTGTGGGAGGGGTGTGGTAGTGTGTGTAGTTGTGCATGTGTGTGTGTGGTGTGTGGTTGTGTGTGGGGTTGTGTGTGTGTGTGATTTTGTGTGTGTGTGGTTGGTTGTGTGTGTGTGGTTTTGTGTGTGTGTGGATGTGGGTGTGGTTGTGTGGTTGTGTGTGTGGTTGTGTGTGGTTGTGTGTGTGGTTGTGTGTGATTGTGTGTGTGGTTGTGTGTGTGGTTGTGTGGTTGTGGTTGTGTGTGTGGGTGTGGTTTTGTATGTGGGTGTGGTTGTGTGTGTGGTTGTGTGTGGTTCTGGTTGTGTATGGTTGGTGGTGTGGTTGTGTGTGTGGTTGTGTGTGTGTGTGGCTGTGTGTGTGTGGTTGTGTGTGTGATGTTGTGTGTATGTGTGTGTGGTTGGTTGTGTGTGTGGTTGTGTGTGTGTGGTTGTGTGTGTGCTTGTGTGTGGTTGTGTGCATGTGGGTGTGTGGGTGCATGGTTGTGCATTTGTGTGTGGTTGTGTCTGTGTGTGTGGTTGTGTGTGTGTGGTTGTGTGTGTGGGGTTGTGTTTGTGTGTGTGGTTGTGTGTATGGTTGTGGGTGTGGTTGTGTGTGTGGTTGTGGTTGTGTGTGTGTGTGGTTGTGTGTGGTTATATGTGTGGTTGTGTGTGTGTGGTTGTGTGTGTGCTTGTGTGTGGTTGTGTGCATGTGGGTGTGTGGGTGCGTGGTTGTGCATTTGTGTGTGGTTGTGTCTGTATGTGTGGTTGTGTGTGTGTGGTTGTGTGTGTGGGGTTGTGTTTGTGTGTGTGGTTGTGTGTATGGTTGTGGGTGTGGTTGTGTGTGTGGTTGTGGTTGTGTGTGTGTGTGTGGTTGTGTGTGTGTGTGTGGTTGTGTATGTGGTTGTGGTTGTGTGTGTGGTTGTGTGTGTGGTTGTGTGTGCGGTTTTGTGTGTGTGTGGTTGTGGTTGTATGTGTGGTTGTGGTTGAGTATGTGGTTGTGTGTGTTGTGTGTGTGGTTGTGTGTGTGTGTGTGTGTGTGGTTGTGTGGTGCAGTTGTGTGTGTGTAGTTGTGCTTGTGGCTGTGTGCATGGCTGTGGGTGTGTGATTGTGTGTGTGGTTGTGTGTGTGCGTGTGTAGTTGTGTGTGTGTGGTTGTGTGTCCGTGGTTGTGTGTGTGTGGTTGTGTGTGGTTTGTGTGGTTGTGTGTGGTTGTGTGTGTGGTTGTGGGTGTAGTGATTGTGTGTGGTTGTGTGTGTGTGTGGTTGTGTGTGTGGTTGTGTGTGATTTTGTGTGTGTGTGGTTGGTTGTGTGTGTGGTTTTGTGTGTGTGTGGATGTGGGTGTGGTTGTGTGTGTGGTTGTGTGGTTGTGTGTGTGGTTGTGTGTGGTTGTGTGTGTGGTTGTGTGTGTGGTTGTGGTTGTGTGTGTGGGTGTGGTTGTGTATGTGGGTGTGGTTGTGTGTGTGGTTGTGTGTGGTTCTGGTTGTGTGTGGTTGGTGGTGTGGTTGTGTGTGTGGTTGTGTGTGTGTGGCTGTGTGTGTGGTTGTGTGTGTGAGGTTGTGTGTATGTGTGTGTGGTTGGTTGTGTGTGCGTGGTTGTGTGTGTGTGTGGATGTGGTTATGGTTGTGTGGTTGTGTGTGTGGTTGTGTGTGGTTGTGTGTGGTTGTGTGTGGTTGTGTGTGTGGTTGTGTGGGTGGTTGTGTGTGTTGTTGTGTGGTTGTGGTTGTGTGTGTGTGGGGGGTGTGGTAGTATGTGTAGTTGTGCGTGTGTGTGTGTGGTATGTGGTTGTGTGTGGGGTTGTGTGTGTGTGATTTTGTGTGTGTGTGGTTGGTTGTGTGTGTGTGGTTTTGTGTGTGTGTGGATGTGGGTGTGGTTGTGTGGTTGTGTGTGTGTGGTTGTGTGTGGTTGTGTGGTTGTGTGTGTGGTTGTGTGTGATTGTGTGTGTGGTTGTGTGTGTGGTTGTGTGGTTGTGGTTGTGTGTGTGGGTGTGGTTGTGTATGTGGGTGTGGTTGTGTGTGTGGTTGTGTGTGGTTCTGGTTGTGTGTGGTTGGTGGTGTGGTTGGTGGTGTGGTTGTGTGTGTGGTTGTGTGTGTGTGGCTGTGTGTGTGTGGCTGTGTGTGTGAGGTTGTGTGTATGTGTGTGTGGTTGGTTGTGTGTGTGGTTGTGTGTGTGTGGTTGTGTGTGTGCTTGTGTGTGGTTGTGTGCGTGTGGGTGTGTGGGTGCGTGGTTGTACATTTGTGTGTGGTTGTGTCTGTGTGTGTGGTTGTGTGTGTGTGGTTGTGTGTGTGGGGTTGTGTTTGTGTGTGTGGTTGTGTGTATGGTTGTGGGTATGGTTGTGTGTGTGGTTGTGGTTGTGTGTGTGTGTGGTTGTATGTGTGGTTGTGTGTGTGTGGTTGTGTGTGTGCTTGTGTGTGGTTGTGTGCATGTGGGTGTGTGGGTGCGTGGTTGTGCATTTGTGTGTGGTTGTGTCTGTGTGTGTGGTTGTGTTTGTGTGGTTGTGTGTGTGGTTGTGTGTGTGTGTGGCTGTGTGTGTGTGGTTGTGTGTGTGAGGTTGTGTGTATGTGTGTGTGGTTGGTTGTGTGTGTGGTTGTGTGTGTGTGGTTGTGTGTGTGCTTGTGTGTGGTTGTGTGCATGTGGGTGTGTGGGTGCGTGGTTGTGCATTTGTGTGTGGTTGTGTCTGTGTGTGTGAGGTTGTGTGTGTGGGGTTGTGTTTGTGTGTGTGGTTGTGTGTATGGTTGTGGGTGTGGTTGTGTGTGTGGTTGTGGTTGTGTGTGTGTGGTTGTGTGTGGTTATATGTGTGGTTGTGTGTGTGTGGTTGTGTGTGTGCTTGTGTGTGGTTGTGTGCATGTGGGTGTGTGGGTGCGTGGTTGTGCATTTGTGTGTGGTTGTGTCTGTGTGTGTGGTTGTGTGTGTGTGATTGTGTGTGTGGGGTTGTGTTTGTGTGTGTGGTTGTGTGTATGGTTGTGGGTGTGGTTGTGTGTGTGGGTGTGGTTGTGGTTGTGTGTGTGTGTGTGGTTGTGTGTGTGTGTGTGGTTGTGGTTGTGTGTGTGGTTGTGTGTGTGGTTGTGTGTGCGGTTTTGTGTGTGTGTGGTTGTATGTGTGGTTGATTATGTGGTTGTGTGTGTTGTGTGTGTGGTTGTGTGTGTGTGTGTGTGTGTGTGGTTGTGTGGTGCGGTTGTGTGAGTGTAGTTGTGCTTGTGGCTGTGTGCATGGCTGTGGGTGTGTGATTGTGTGTGTGGTTGTGTGCGTGTGTAGTTGTGTGTGGGTGGTTGTGTGTCCGTGGTTGTGTGTGTGGTTGTGTGTGTGTGGTTGTGTGTGGTTTGTGTGCTTGTGTGTGGTTGTGTGTGTGGTTGTGGGTGTAGTGATTGTGTGTGGTTGTGTGTGTGTGTGGTTGTGTGTGTGGTTGTGTGTGATTTTGTGTGTGTGTGGTTGGTTGTGTGTGTGGTTTTGTGTGTGTGTGGATGTGGGTGTGGTTGTGTGGTTGTGTGTGTGGTTGTGTGTGTGGTTGTGTGTGGTTGTGTGTGTGGTTGTGTGTGTGGTTGTGGTTGTGTGTGTGGGTGTGGTTGTGTATGTGGGTGTGGTTGTGTGTGTGGTTGTGTGTGGTTCTGGTTGTGTGTGGTTGGTGGTGTGGTTGTGTGTGTGGTTGTGTGTGTGTGGCTGTGTGTGTGTGGTTGTGTGTGTGAGGTTGTGTGTATGTGTGTGTGGTTGGTTGTGTGTGCGTGGTTGTGTGTGTGTGTGGATGTGGTTATGGTTGTGTGGTTGTGTGTGTGGTTGTGTGTGGTTGTGTGTGGTTGTGTGTGGTTGTGTGGGTGGTTGTGTGGGTGGTTGTGTGTGTTGTTGTGTGGTTGTGGTTGTGTGTGTGTGGGGGGTGTGGTAGTATGTGTAGTTGTGCGTGTGTGTGTGTGGTATGTGGTTGTGTGTGGGGTTGTGTGTGTGTGATTTTGTGTGTGTGTGGTTGGTTGTGTGTGTGTGGTTTTGTGTGTGTGTGGATGTGGGTGTGGTTGTGTGTGTGGTTGTGTGTGGTTGTGTGGTTGTGTGTGTGGTTGTGTGTGATTGTGTGTGTGGTTGTGTGTGTGGTTGTGGTTGTGTGAGTGGGTGTGGTTGTGTATGTGGGTGTGGTTGTGTGTGGTTCTGGTTGTGTGTGGTTGGTGGTGTGGTTGTGTGTGTGGTTGTGTGTGTGTGGCTGTGTGTGTGTGGCTGTGTGTGTGAGGTTGTGTGTATGTGTGTGTGGTTGGTTGTGTGTGTGGTTGTGTGTGTGTGGTTGTGTGTGTGCTTGTGTGTGGTTGTGTGCATGTGGGTGTGTGGGTGTGTGGTTGTGTGTGTGTGGTTGTGTCTGTGTGTGTGTTTGTGTGTGTGTGGTTGTGTGTGTGGGGTTGTGTTTGTGTGTGTGGTTGTGTGTATGGTTGTGGGTATGGTTGTGTGTGTGGTTGTGGTTGTGTGTGTGTGTGGTTGTGTGTGGTTGTATGTGTGGTTGTGTGTGTGTGGTTGTGTGTGTGCTTGTGTGTGGTTGTGTGCATGTGGGTGTGTGGGTGCGTGGTTGTGCATTTGTGTGTGGTTGTGTCTGTGTGTGTGGTTGTGTGTGTGTGGTTGTGTGTGTGGGGTTGTGTTTGTGTGTGTGGTTGTATGTATGGTTGTGGGTGTGGTTGTGTGTGTGGTTGTGGTTGTGTGTGTGTGTGGTTGTGTGTGTGTGTGTGGTTGTGTATGTGGTTGTGTGTGTGGTTGTGTGTGTGGTTGTGGTTGTGTGTGCGGTTGTGTGTGTGTGTGGTTGTGGTTGTGTGTGTGGTTGTGGTTGAGTATGTGGTTGTGTGTGTTGTGTGTGTGGTTGTGTGTGTGTGTGGTTGTGTGGTGCGGTTGTGTGTGTGTAGTTGTGCTTGTGGCTGTGTGTGCATGGCTGTGGGTGTGTGATTGTGTGTGTGGTTGTGTGTGTGTGTGTGTAGTTGTGTGTGTGTGGTTGTGTGTGTGGTTGTGTGTGTGTGGTTGTGTGTGGTTTGTGTGCTTGTGTGTGGTTGTGTGTGTGGTTGTGGGTGTAGTGATTGTGTGTGTGTGGTTGTGTGTGTGGTTGTGTGTGTGTGTGATTGTGTGTGTGTGTGGTTGGTTGTGTGTGTGTGGTTTTGTGTGTGTGTGGATGTGGGTGTGGTTCTGTGGTTGTGTGTGTGGTTGTGTGTGATTGTGTGTGTGGTTGTGTGTGTGGTTGTGTCGTTGTGGTTGTGTGTGTGGGTGTGGTTGTGTATGTGGGTGTGGTTGTGTGTGGTTCTGGTTGTGTGTGGTTGGTGGTGTGGTTGTGTGTGTGGTTGTGTGTGTGTGGCTGTGTGTGTGTGGTTGTGTGTGTGAGGTTGTGTGTATGTGTGTGTGGTTGGTTGTGTGTGCGTGGTTGTGTGTGTGTGTGGATGTGGGTGTGGTTATGGTTGTGTGGTTGTGTGTGGTTGTGTGTGTGGTTGTGTGTGGTTGTGTGAGGTTGTGTGTGTGGTTGTGTGGGTGGTTGTGTGTGTTGTTGTGTGGTTGTGGTTGTGTGTGGGGGGGGGTGTGGTAGTGTGTGTAGTGATTGTGTGTGGTTGTGTGTGTGTGGTTGTGTGTGTGTGTGATTTTGTGTGTGTGTGGTTGGTTGTGTGTGTGTGGTTTTGTGTGTGTGTGGATGTGGGTGTGGTTGTGTGTGTGGTTGTGTGTGGTTGTGTGTGTGGTTGTGTGTGATTGTGTGTGTGGTTGTGTGTGTGGTTGTGTGTGTGGGTGTGGTTGTGTATGTGGGTGTGGTTGTGTGTGTGGTTGTGTGTGGTTCTGGTTGTGTGTGGTTGGTGGTGTGGTTGTGTGTGTGGTTGTGTGTGTGTGGCTGTGTGTGTGTGGTTGTGTGTGTGAGGTTGTGTGTATGTGTGTGTGGTTGGTTGTGTGTGCGTGATTGTGTGTGTGTGTGGATGTGGGTGTGGTTATGGTTGTGTGGTTGTGTGTGGTTGTGTGTGTGGTTGTGTGTGGTTGTGTTTGGTTGTGTGTGTGGTTGTGTGGGTGGTTGTGTGGGTGGTTGTGTGTGTTGTGTGGTTGTGGTTGTGTGTGTGTGGGGGGTGTGATAGTGTGTGTAGTTGTGCATGTGTGTGTGTGGTGTGTGGTTGTGTGTGGGTGTGGTTGTGTGTGTGGTTGTGTGTGGTTGTGTGTGTGTGTGGTGTGTGTGTGGTTGTGGTTGTGTGTGGTTGTGGTTGTGAGGTTGTGTTTGGGGTTGTGTTTGGTTTTGTGTGTGGTTGTGAGGGGTTGTGTGTGTGGTTCTGAGTGTGGTTGTGCGTGGTTGTGTGTGTGGTTGTGTGTGAGGTTGTGTGTGTAGTTATGTGTGAGTGGTTGTGTGTGGTTGTGGGTGTGCATGTGATTTTGTGTGTGGTTGTGTGGCTGTGTGGTTGTGTGTTTATGCGTTGGTTGTTAGGAAAGGCTAGGCAGGGAAGGGGGTTGCTACAGAGTAGGAGGGCTGCGTGGGAGGGGGTAGTGAGGGCTACGTGGGAGGGGGTAGTGAGGGCAGAGAGCAAGGGGGAGGAGCATGCTGTAAGGCTTAATGAGCCCTGAAAGAAACAAACAAGCAACTTAATGACCTGTGACTGAAGAGACAGATGGCGGCTGCTTGCGTGAATGCAAGCGCTAGGCCAGCCTGTAGCACTTTGAAAACTCACCTACTAAATGTCTCTCTGAGTAGCGCATGCGCTGGCTCAGCGAGACCTAAAAATCACCAACAAGACTTCAGAAATCATTATGAATTACACCTCAAATAGCAATTTTTAAATATACCCCATGAATACAATAATATTGCCTGAAATAACTTCTTCCCGATTTCGCTTGCTAAAATACAGATATTTCATCACTACATGCAATATTTTCATTTTGTATCATTAAACTCAATTACCCCAAACAAAATCTGGTGATTTTCACAGATAAAAATGCATTTGTGACCCAGCATAACAGCTTTACAGTTTGTTAAATAAATATATGTTTGGTTCTGAAACCCCCATCTTTCAGATTCCATAACCACCCATATGTACAACTGTCAGGCATGGATAGATTCTTTCATTTCTATTTTTCATTTTCATCATCAAAGATTAGCGCTACTCATCACATGGTAGGGCTTTTCACTACCATTGTGTCAGGGCCACCATAATGCAAAAGATCCTTTCATTCTTGGGTTTTCCATTTGTCTTTTTCTAATTATTTTTTATTCAGTGTCATTTGCTTTTATTTTCAGTTTCTTTTTAAGTCCTTTCCTCCTCACCCTTTACCATTTTCCGCGCCACCACCATATGTCTTCCTTTCTCCCTGCCCCACCCATGCATCACTTCTACCTCCTACTTCTGTCTGTTCGTGCTGATCTCACAGCTCATCTTACAGCCCCATTCACAACACAAAGATTACCACAGGCCATGTCACTTTTTTTTAACACACTTTATTGGTGACCGCAATATCAGGTACATCTCAAAGAATGATCTGCTAGATACAGTCTTTTGGGGATTTTTAACCCCTGTCCCACGGTAACAGTCCCATCACAAATATACTTAATCCGTTGTTTTACAGCATTTAAAATGATATAAGTGTTACAGTGGTCATTTTCAAACTGAACATATAATTAAACAGGCAGTAGACATGATGTATCGTCAGCGGTCTCATAAAGTTGTGCAGAATTATGTTCAACTAATTAAACTCATACACACTCCTTAACCCCCCTCCCCAATCCCACCCTAACCCTCTCCTGGTCAGTCCTACTCCAGCTACCACAGTGATTACAGGGACTGAGCATTCAAAAACACCCTCCTAGAGGATACAATGGACAAGGCAGTGGCGCAATACCTTTGGTTAGCGGGGCAGGGATACAGATAGTAGCTGGACCCCCCTAATTACTGAGACGTTGTAGCAGGAGGGGGAAATAAGTCTAATGACTCCAACTCGAGTATCATAGCCTCCCATTCTAAGGAAATGGGTTGTTTTCTCAGCCCTTTCTCCTCCTCCCTGCGAAGAGCTGCGCCCTCTGCCCTCCCCCATTGGAGCATGTCTGACTGCCAAACAGCCACCGCAGGGCACCGAGGCAACTTCCACCTCATAGTAAGTGCCCTGATCTCCAAAATGAACGCTAGATCAAGAAACTTCAGCTGCACCTTCTGGACCTTCGAGCGTCTACGGAGGCTCATAAGGCAGGTCAGAGCCTCGTCCGGGACCGGCAGTTGTGTTATCGTGGCCAAGGCGTGGCGCACTCCCCCCCAGTAATCTCGTAGGCGAGGGCAGGACCATAACATGTGAATAAAGTCCGCTTCGTCTCCCCAACAACGGGGGCAGCAATGGGGGGGGGGCGTCTGGAAATATGCGGTGTATCTTATGTGGTGTAAGGTAAGATCTATGGAGAATCATTGCATGCATGAATTTGAGCCTCGCGTTACTCCACAGGCCATGTCACTTAACAGATCAGATCACAGCTCATTCTTGTGCTTGCTCGACAGACAACTCACTCCATTCGAAAAATTGATAGAGAACTGCTGTTCAGTAGCTGCATGCTTTGGGGATTCAACTGCCACCAAAGTTGAACAGTGTGACTTCTGGCAGGAGGGATGTGTCTGTGTCCAGCTGCCACGATGTGGCAGTGAACCTCCTGACACTCGGCCCGACTCCTGTGTGGGAAACATTTTCCTGTCCATTGCATGTCCACTAAAAGTACCTAATTACCTCTCCCTTTTCAAGGTTTTACGCTTTTTAAATGAAAATGGTTTAGCATGTTTTGCAAAGTTACAAAATCTATGCGACTTGGTCCACCCCGTGTAAAACCTTTCTTGGAAGTGCTCTGATGCCACGTGAATAGAGCAGCATTCCGTGTCCTGGCTCAACGGGGGTTCTGAAATCAAAGCTATTAACCCTTAAAGTAATGCATAATTCTCCAACTTCCATTTATTAAAAATGGAAAACGGCTAAACAACCCCTTTCAACTCATAAATTACCTGAATATGAAGCGCTTCGACGCCTCGTCAAGGGTAGTAAAGCAATACTATGAAACTGTCATTATCTGGATGGCACCACTCTCTCCCCACCCTCCTTTCCACACACACACAAGGCCACCCCTCCCTGTTTCTCTTCGTAAGGGTTTAAAGGAAGCCATAAAGACTGCCATAAATTCTTCTGTTTGCTTAGTTCAACAGTTATCCATATGTTGACTTTACTGCGTTCACGCTGCTGGTTTTTATTTGTCCTTTGCACCAAAGGCCAACGACCTGGAGTGTGCAAATTGAACTTTATGGAAATATTTTTTTTTAAATCGACTGTAAAAAAGAATGCTGACACTTTGTGTAAATGTGCAGTTATGGTTAAGATACATGCTGATGAAAGGATAGTCTTTGGCCATAGTGTACAGAGAACGGACCACATGGCACACTGTTGAAAGGTAAGCTTAAGCACAGGGTAAAAGACATGCAAATGTCAGGCTACTGGCAATTCTGAGCAAAGGAGACAATTGAGCAGATTGTGCATAGCATGTACTTGCCAAGGAGACAATGGAGCAGATTGTGCATAGCATGTCCTTGCAAAGGAGACAATGGAGCAGATTGTGCATAGCATGTCCTTGCAAAGGAAACAATGGAGCAGATTGTGCATAGCATGTCCTTGCGAAGGAGACAATGGAGCAGATTGTACATTGCATGTCCTTGCGAAGGAGACAATGGAGCAGATTGTGCATAGCATGTCCTTGCGAAGGAGACAATGGAGCAGATTGTACATTGCATGTCCTTGCGAAGGAGACAATGGAGCAGAGTGTGCATAGCATGTCCTTGCAAAGGAGACAATGGAGCAGATTGTGCATAGCATGTCCTTGCAAAGGAGACAATGGAGCAGATTGTGCATAGCATGTCCTTGCGAAGGAGACAATGGAGCAGATTGTGCATAGCATGTCCTTGCGAAGGAGACAATGGAGCAGAGTGTGCATAGCATGTCCTTGCAAAGGAGACAATGGAGCAGATTGTGCTTAGCATGTCCTTGCAAAGGAGACAATGGAGCAGATTGTGTATAGCATGTCCTTGCAAAGGAAACAATGAAGCAGATTGTGCATAACATGTCCTTGCGAAGAAGACAATGGAGCAGATTGTGCATACCATGTCCTTGCATAGGAGACAATGAAGCAGATTGTGCATAGCATGTCCTTGCAAAGGAGACAATGGAGCAGATTGTGCATAGCATGTCCTTGCGAAGAAGACGATGGAGCAGATTGTGCATAGCATGTCCTTGCGAAGAAGACGATGGAGCAGATTGTGCATAGCATGTCCTTGAGAAGGAGACGATGGAGCACAGCATGTCCTTGCAAAGGAGACAATCGAGTAGATAAACAAGTAGCATACATTAATCTGTAACGACGTGATTACACAATTTTATGGGGAATGTACATTATAATCCTTAACTCCCTCCCCACTTCACCAACCGTAATGTTATAATTAAAACTTACTGTAAACATTCTGGTCAGTGCACTGAAAGAAAATGAAATACAAAATATGCAGTGCAAGGCAGGTGAGACGGGGACCCCCAAGTGCATCACTATTCTTCATGCCTGTGCAAATCAGTGGGATATACTTCGCTTGACCACGAAAGTGTATTCAACTGGAGATGATGCATATTAAAATATGTAAATTTGCATACACATAGAAATGAAAACAAGTTTGGACATATAGTCGTACTTTACAGGATCCCCAGAGACTTTGATTGTTAAGTGCTAGGAAGGAATTTTTAAGAAATTGAAGTATTAGTTGAGGAGGGTAAATACCCATTTCAAGTAATAACCACAAACCATGTCTGGGTTAACCCTTCAAGTTACTAAATTAACCTGAGCTCAACCCCCTGGAAACTGAGGCAGAGAGCAGACAGGCTTAAGTTAGAAGACGTGTGTAAATGATGTATGCAGTACCAAAACAGTAGTAAAGTCAAACCAAAACACAAGAAAAATCAGAAATCAATTTAGAAAATAGTATAACATTTCAAATGACACCAAAACGACAAAAATCCAATAAGGGAAACTGGAGTTATGAATTTTTAAAGTTTATATGTAAAAATAGAGCAAACAAGCATTTGCAATGCAATAAGTCTCGCATTTGCGAGAGTTTGAGGTATTTTTATTGTAAATGACATTGCCTTTTATTTATGTTTTGGTTTTTGAAACATAAATAAAAGCCATTGTCATTTACAATGCCAATTGGTCAAACTCTCGTAAATGCGAGACCTATTGCATTGCAAATGCTTGTTGTTACCGAAAAGCCCTTTCTACAGCTCATACTGGCTCTTTCAACGTTACTCACAAAAACAAACAAGTACAGGTAATGCACAAGATGGCTTTGTGTTACCAAAAGCACAATGCTCCAGCACTGGAATTATAAGCAATATAGTGGCAGAACTTAAATCCCAATGGCAGGAGTCAGGAGGCCTCACAAGGAACATATTAACCTGTAATAATGTGCTAGAATCTGTTGGAGGAATATGGTTAAAGACCAGTGTGCACACTGATGAGAGGCATGTGAGTCTAGGACAGTGTCTCCTATGAATGAGCGGTGCGGACCCTAAATAAAGTCTCTTAATCATACAGTTTTGCCACCTGCACTAGTCCTGTTATCATTAGCGCTATTCTTATTGTTGTCATCTGAACTAGTCTCGTTGTCATCGGCACTAGTCTTGTTGTCATCGGCACTAGTCTCGTCATCAGAACTAGTCTCATTGTTATCATCAGCGCTATTTTCGATGTTGTCATTAGTGTTATCATCAGCACTAGTCTCATTGTTGTCATCAGCGCTATTCTCACTGTTTTCGTTAGCACTAGTCCCACTGTTATCATCAGAGCTATAGTCATTGTTATCATCAGCGCTGTTTTCGATGTTGTCATTAGTGTTATCATCAGCACTAGTCTCATTGTTGTCATCAGCGCTATTCTCACTGTTTTCGTTAGCACTAGTCCCACTGTTATCATCAGAGCTATAGTCATTGTTATCATCAGCGCTGTTTTCGATGTTGTCATTAGTGTTATCATCAGCACTAGTCTCATTGTTGTCATCAGCGCTATTCTCACTGTTTTCGTTAGCACTAGTCCCACTGTTATCATCAGAGCTATAGTCATTGTTATCATCAGTGCTATTCTCATTGTTGTCATCAGGGCTATTCTCATTGCTGTCATGGGCACTAGTCCTATGGATATCCGTGCTATTCTTATTGCTGTCATGAGCAATAGTCCCATTGTTATTATCAGTTCTATTCTCTTTGTTGCCATCGGCACTAGTGTTCCATTTTTATCATCAGTGCTATTCTCCTTGTTGGCATCAGCACTAGTCCCATTGTTATCATCAGTGCTATTCTCCACTAGTCCCATTGTTATCATCAGTGCTATTCTCATTATTGGCATCGGCGCTAGTCCCATTGGTATCATTAGCGCTATTCTCATTGTTGTCATGGGCACTAGTCCCATGCTTATCAGTGCTATTCTCATTGTTGGCATCGCACTAGTCCCATTGGTATCATCAGTGCTATTTTCATTGATGTCATGGACACTAGTCCCATGGTTATCATTGCTATTCTCATTGCTGTCATGAGCAATAGTCCCATTGTTATCATCAGTGCTATTCTCATTGTTGGCATCGGCACTAGTCCCATTGCTATCATCAGTGCTATTCTCATTGTTGGTATCGCCACTAGTCCCATTGGTATCATCAGCGCTATTCTCTTTGTTGTCATGGGCACTAGTCCCATGGTTATCAGTGCTTTTCTCATTGTTGGCATTGGCACTAGTCCCATTGGTATCATCAGTACTATTCTCATTGTTGGCATCAGCACTAGTCCTATTGGTATCATCAGCGCTATTCTCATTTTTGGCATCGGCACTAGTCCCATTGTTATCATCAGCTCTATTCTCAATGTTGACATTGGCACTAGTCCCATTGGTATCATCAGCGCTATTCTCATTGTTGTCATGGGCACTAGTCCTATTGGTATCATCAGCGCTATTCTCATTGTTGGCATCAGCACTAGTCCCATTGGTATCATCAGCGCTATTCTCATTGTTGTCATGGGTACTAGCCCCATGGTTATCAGTGCTATTCTCATTGTTGGCATGAGCACTAGTCCCATTGTTATCATCAGTGCTATTCTCATTGTTGGCATGGACACTAGTCCCATTGGTATCATCAGCGCTTTTCTCATTGTTGTCATGGGCACTAGTCCCATTGGTATCATCAGTGCTATTCTCATTGTTGGCATGAGCACTAGTTCCATTGGTATCTTCAGTGCTATTCTCATTGTTGGCATGGGCTCTAGTCCCATTGGTATTATCAGCGCTATTCTCATTGTTGTCATGCGCACTAGTCCCATGGTTATCAGTGCTATTCTCATTGTTGGCATCAGCACTAGTCCCATTGTTATCATCAGTGCTATTCTCATTGCTAGCAATAGGCACTAGTCCCATTGTTATCATAGTGCTATTCTCATTGTTGGCATGGGCAGTAGTCCCATTGTTATCATCAGTGCTATTCTCATTGTTGGCATCAGCACTAGTCCCATTGTTATCATCAGCACTATTCTCATTGTTGGCATCAGCACTAGTCCTATTATTATCATCAGCTCTATTCTCATTGTTGGCATTGGCACTGGTCCCATTGGTATCGTCAGCGCTATTCTCATTGTTGGCATCGGCACTAGTCCCATTGTTGTCATCAGCGCTATTCTCATTTTTGGCATCAGCACTAGTCTCATTGGTCTCATCAGCGCTATTCTCATTGTTGGCATGGGCACTAGTCCCATTGGTATCATCAGCGCTATTCTCATTGTTGGCATTGGCACTAGTCCCATTGGTATCATCAGCGCTATTATCATTGTTGTCATGGGCACTAGTCCCATGGTTATCAGTGCTATTCTCATTGTTGGCATTGGCACTAGTCCCATTGGTATCATCAGCGCTATTCTCATTGTTGTCATGGGCACTAGCCCCATACATCATCAGTGCTATTCTCATTATTCGCATCGGCACTAGTCCCATTGTTATCATCAGTGCTATTCTCATTGTTGGCATCAGCACTAGTCCCATTGTTATCATCAGAGCTATAGTCATTGTTATCATCAGCGCTGTTTTCGATGTTGTCATTAGTGTTATCATCAGCACTAGTCTCATTGTTGTCATCAGCGCTATTCTCACTGTTTTCGTTAGCACTAGTCCCACTGTTATCATCAGAGCTATAGTCATTGTTATCATCAGCGCTGTTTTCGATGTTGTCATTAGTGTTATCATCAGCACTAGTCTCATTGTTGTCATCAGCGCTATTCTCACTGTTTTCGTTAGCACTAGTCCCACTGTTATCATCAGAGCTATAGTCATTGTTATCATCAGTGCTATTCTCATTGTTGTCATCAGGACTATTCTCATTGCTGTCATGGGCACTAGTCCTATGGATATCCGTGCTATTCTTATTGCTGTCATGAGCAATAGTCCCATTGTTATTATCAGTTCTATTCTCTTTGTTGCCATCGGCACTAGTGTTCCATTTTTATCATCAGTGCTATTCTCCTTGTTGGCATCAGCACTAGTCCCATTGTTATCATCAGTGCTATTCTCCACTAGTCCCATTGTTATCATCAGTGCTATTCTCATTATTGGCATCGGCGCTAGTCCCATTGGTATCATTAGCGCTATTCTCATTGTTGTCATGGGCACTAGTCCCATGCTTATCAGTGCTATTCTCATTGTTGGCATCGCACTAGTCCCATTGGTATCATCAGTGCTATTTTCATTGATGTCATGGACACTAGTCCCATGGTTATCATTGCTATTCTCATTGCTGTCATGAGCAATAGTCCCATTGTTATCATCAGTGCTATTCTCATTGTTGGCATCGGCACTAGTCCCATTGCTATCATCAGTGCTATTCTCATTGTTGGTATCGCCACTAGTCCCATTGGTATCATCAGCGCTATTCTCTTTGTTGTCATGGGCACTAGTCCCATTGGTATCATCAGTACTATTCTCATTGTTGGCATCAGCACTAGTCCTATTGGTATCATCAGCGCTATTCTCATTTTTGGCATCGGCACTAGTCCCATTGTTATCATCAGCTCTATTCTCAATGTTGACATTGGCACTAGTCCCATTGGTATCATCAGCGCTATTCTCATTGTTGTCATGGGCACTAGTCCTATTGGTATCATCAGCGCTATTCTCATTGTTGGCATCAGCACTAGTCCCATTGGTATCATCAGCGCTATTCTCATTGTTGTCATGGGTACTAGCCCCATGGTTATCAGTGCTATTCTCATTGTTGGCATGAGCACTAGTCCCATTGTTATCATCAGTGCTATTCTCATTGTTGGCATGGACACTAGTCCCATTGGTATCATCAGCGCTTTTCTCATTGTTGTCATGGGCACTAGTCCCATTGGTATCATCAGTGCTATTCTCATTGTTGGCATGAGCACTAGTTCCATTGGTATCTTCAGTGCTATTCTCATTGTTGGCATGGGCTCTAGTCCCATTGGTATTATCAGCGCTATTCTCATTGTTGTCATGCGCACTAGTCCCATGGTTATCAGTGCTATTCTCATTGTTGGCATCAGCACTAGTCCCATTGTTATCATCAGTGCTATTCTCATTGCTAGCAATAGGCACTAGTCCCATTGTTATCATAGTGCTATTCTCATTGTTGGCATGGGCAGTAGTCCCATTGTTATCATCAGTGCTATTCTCATTGTTGGCATCAGCACTAGTCCCATTGTTATCATCAGCACTATTCTCATTGTTGGCATCAGCACTAGTCCTATTATTATCATCAGCTCTATTCTCATTGTTGGCATTGGCACTGGTCCCATTGGTATCGTCAGCGCTATTCTCATTGTTGGCATCGGCACTAGTCCCATTGTTGTCATCAGCGCTATTCTCATTTTTGGCATCAGCACTAGTCTCATTGGTCTCATCAGCGCTATTCTCATTGTTGGCATGGGCACTAGTCCCATTGGTATCATCAGCGCTATTCTCATTGTTGGCATTGGCACTAGTCCCATTGGTATCATCAGCGCTATTATCATTGTTGTCATGGGCACTAGTCCCATGGTTATCAGTGCTATTCTCATTGTTGGCATTGGCACTAGTCCCATTGGTATCATCAGCGCTATTCTCATTGTTGTCATGGGCACTAGCCCCATACATCATCAGTGCTATTCTCATTATTCGCATTGGCACTAGTCCCATTGTTATCATCAGTGCTATTCTCATTGTTGGCATCAGCACTAGTCCCATTGTTATCATCAGTGCTATTCTCATTGTTGTCAGGCGCACTAATCCCATTGGTATCATCAGCGCTATTTTAATTGTCATCAGCACTAGTCCTATTGCTGTCATCAAGGTTACTCTCATTCACTTAGAAACGGTCTTGAAAACACTGAAATGTGGTGCTTGTTGCGGTTGCTGTTGTCTTCCTGCAGATTTTGAAAAGCCCTTGCTGTTGACTTTACTTAAAGAGCAGATCTGCCTTCAGAAGAATCGGACACAGTCTGGGTATCTGCTACAGGTGATTCTGGAAGGAAGATAGGTGCTGACCAAAGCAACCTCCATGATTGACAATGTAAATGCTACGAATGTTGTCTGCTGTGAAGCTTATCGATTTCACTGTGTGCCAACCACATAAAAATAGGTAGACTTTGTTTTATAAACATCGCTATCTTGGGAGGTGTGAAAGTGGCGCTGAACAAAACACGCTTCTTTCATTTAGTTGCTTCCCTGAGAAATGGCACAAAAAAAAGAACAAGCTTGCGAGTGGTGCGCGCGCGTGCGCCACTGCGAGCCATGTGGTTTCAATTATCGCGCCCGTGTCTGGGCACGATAACTGAAACCACATGACGGCCGGTGCGCGTAATAGACTCCAATAGGCAATGCGCCCACCTTTGGCCTATTGCGTGCTCTCTTGGTAAAAAACACGCACACAAAGCCCAATAGCGTGCCACAAAAGGAAAAGCACACGCTCATGCGTGTGCCATTCCTAGGTCAGCTTCTGAACCCCCAATTTTACCTACTAAGGGCCAGATGTAGGTCGGCAAATACCGGTCGGTAACGGCCGATTTCGGCCGTTACTGACCGGTATTTGCTAATGGAGATGTAGGGGCCTTAAAATATACAGAATCGGTATACTTACCGATTCGGTAAATTTACCGATTCTGTAAAATACCGAATCGGTAAATTTATCGAATCGGTAAATACAGATGTAGGTGGCACTGAAAACAGTGCCACAGGCCATTACCGATTCGTTATTTACCATGTAATACTATTGCATGGTAAATAACGAATTCTAGTGTACATGCACATCTGTGCATGTACACCTGTGCCATGTGGCACACAAGACAGAAACAGGGGTGCAACAGGGTGTCAAAGTGACACCCTGTCCCCCTTGTCAAATCGGTAATTTTACCGATACGGTAATTACCGAATCGGTATTTTCCATTGATTCCTTTGGGCTTCAAGGCCCATAGGAATCAATGACAAATACCGATTCGGTAATTACAGAATCGGTAAATACCGAATCCTACCGATTCGGTATTTGTTACAGAATATTTACCTACATTAGATTTACCGATTCATGAATACCGAATCGGTAAAATTCGGTATTTATGAATCGGTAAATCTAATTTACCTACATCGGGCCCTATATGTCTCGCGCTGCGCACTGCAACACTAGACGTGAGACCTAAAAAGCGGTATGCACCAAGCAAGCTCATCTGTTTGTGCTTGACCAATACGTACATGCAAATTAAGCCCAACAACGATAGTGCACAAGGTGGATACAGAAACCAGGTCCAACCCAGCCAGAAGTTTGCCCTTTGGACTTAGTCTCTGAAATAAGTAAAAAATTCTCAGTGGGGCAAGGTAGCAGCCTGTGAGGACTGATTTACATATGGCTGGGTCCAAACTGAGGTGACATGGTGTCCAAAATAATGACAGATTGGTATGCAGCCTTGATTAATTACTAGTTGCTAAGATTAATTCAGGCATTCCATCCATCACTTTTTGCATGCTTTAGTTTATCACCCTAAGTGGGGCGGGTATGCCCAGACATGGGTCCCGTGCACACTGTGTGACAGGAACTAAGATATACCTGACTGATAAAACTTAATTAGGGCGAAACCAGGCCTGGCAGTTCGGAATGGAATGTTCCCATTGGAGCAGGGTCAAAACTGATATGCACATGGCTGGGTCCATAGACAGGAATGCTCAGACCTATGTCCTGTACACACTGTGTCAATGAAGTCAAGCTATACCTGGCTGACAAGACCTAACTAGGAGGAAACCAGTCCTGGGTTGCTAGTGTTCAGGTTCAGGCAGGATCTGGCCTGGCAGTTCAGTCTGAACTGTTCCCATTGCAGCAGGGTCAGGAGATTTGCATATGGCTAGGTCCAAACTGAGGTGGTATGGTATGCAAAATAACAATGGATTAGAATGTGACCCAAGTATTTACCATTGGCTGAGATTATTTCAAGCATTCCATCCATTACTTTTTCTAAGCTTTAGTGTGTCATTCTAATTGGGATGGGTATGGCCAGACGTGGGTCCCCTGCACACTGTGTCACAGGAACCAAGCTATTTGCAAAATAATGATGAATTGGGATGCCACCTGAGTAATTATCAGTGGCTGAGATTAATTCAAACATTCCATCCATCAATTTTGTAAACTTTCTTAAAAAAGCATTTTAAAAATAGTAATGTAAAAACCACCTTCACCATTAAGTTGGATTTTACATTGCTATTTAAATGAGTCCTTAAACCATTCAGATATAAAGTAATCCAATGCTTGTCTAGGAGAAAGTCAACCTCACCACAGTGAAAAACTACTTTGGAGATTTTTTACCACAAGGGCAAGTAAAACATTAGTACAAATGCCCTGCCTTTTAGATATCATGTACCCTTCCCTATGGGTATGCTGGGCCTACTTTATGGATGACTTATACGTTTTAAAAAGAAGGTTTAGGCTTGGCAAAAGGTTTAATTTCTATTAGAATGTAGTTACTAGCACTCCTCGTGGTTCTTGCTTTGATGAAAGTCCACTTTATTTCTGTTCTTCTGTCTTGAACGTGCTACTAGATTTCAAAGGGCTGCCTGTCCCTAGGGTGTCTTGACATGAGAATGTGGGTGCGTGATGTGCTGTCAGTACCGTATCTAGTGCACAGTTCGGGTGAATGTATCACACTACTAGTTCATTAGATCAAAAACTTAACTTGAATTACATCAAAAAACGTATCTTAAGTATCATTAAATCAATAAAATTCTACAACAAACATTACTGCAATCGGAGATCTATTCACTTCCTTTGTGAGTTCCTCTTTTTCATTTTCATTTTGCAGCAATTCTTAAATTTCAATCAAATTGAAAGGAATGAGGAATTAAAGAGTCATGAATTGGAATCAGAACTACGCAGCCTTGTTATTAGGCACTATGACCTTTGGAAGCCCAGGCCATAGGCTTGTGAGCAAAACCACTCATCCTTTTACAAAAATAACACTGCATATACTAGGGACTCACAGGTAAGTCAAATATGTCAATCAGGAGTGTAGCCAATTTTGACATGTTTTAAGGGTAAGACTGCATGCACTGAGCCCTGGTTAGCAGTGCCCCAGTGCAGAGAGTCAAAAAACCAGCAGCATCAGTTCTGGAAAAATAGGGGCTCCTACAACATCGATTTCATGTGTTTCCATGTTATTGCGTTATTTGAAGTATTTCCCATATCCCATTGTGGTCTCTTCCAAACAGTTTGCTAGATACATTATCATATATCATTATGTTGCTATATCTATCATGACATAGAGTATCAGGTGGGACTGCTGAAAAATGTGACACCTCTTTCGTATATTGCGTATTCACCAACAATCTGGTCTCTTAGCGCTTTGGTGAAGAGCTTGTCTGTGGTTGTGGGTTTGCTTATGGGTCTTGGCTCCATGGGTATGCTAGTGAAAAGCAGCCGCGGTCCATGCAGTTAACAGCAGTGGGGCAGTGTAAGGGGGGATTTCGAGGGACGATGCAGAGTCCCACTGTTGTTACTAGCACGGACAGCGGCTGGTGAAAAGGGTAAGTGTTTCCAAGAATAAGTGAAGGTTTTCTGCGCGGATGGGGTCTGTTGGGAAAGTAGGCCTTGTGACCTCCTGGCCAAACCTGTTTGTAGTCGATGTATGCTTCGATTGCCTCTGTGTGAGTCTTTTGGCTCTTTACCTAACCCAAGTCAGCTGTGGAATAAAGTTAGTCACTTGGGGTCTAACCCTACCCTCAAATGTACAATATTTGCGAGACCTCACCATCATCAAATACTCTCATCACCTAAAGACCACCCTGCTTTTCTTGGAAGTTATTGATGGCGAGCAAGGCACATTTTTATTTAGCTACTAATATCGGTGTTGCAGAGAAATACTGTAAATTTATTAAACTAGTATACAATATGGATTCAACTGATTTTTCTTGGATTGGTCTGAGAATTTTATTAATTGGGAAGATTTGAGAAGAGTAGCCTTACCAAAGGGGATGCTGGACGGACTGTTTGAACAAATCAAACACTCACCCCCAGTCAACTGATCTGGGTTTAATCCATCACCATTCTTTAGCTCACTCCACCACCCCAGTTCAGACATGGCCATATGCAAATCAGTCTGACCCTGTGCCTCACGGGAACAGTCCAGCCCGAACTGCCAAGCCATGTCTTCCCTGGACCGGAAACAAGCATCCTGGGACCGGTTTCGGATTCATAATCCTCATCAGCCAGGCTATCTTGAATCCAGTGGTAGAGTGAGCAAGGGATCCATGTCTGGGCATACCCTGCCAACTTAGGGTGAACAAAGCGATACCAAAGGGGATGATGGACGGAGCGTTGGAACAAATCAAACACTCACCCCCAGCAAAATGATCTGGGTATAATCCATCACCATTCTTTAGCTCACTCCACCACCCCAGTTCAGACATGGCCATATGCAAATCAGTCTGACCCTGTGCCTCACGGGAACAGTCCAGCCCGAACTGCCAAACCATGTCTTCCCTGGACCGAAAACAAGCATCCTGGGACCGGTGTCGGATTCTTAATCCTCATCAGCCAGGCTATCTTGAATCCAGTGGTAGAGTGAGCAAGGGACCCACGTCTGGGCATACCCTGCCAACTTAGGGTGAACAAAGCAATACCAAAGGGGATGATGGACGGAGCGTTTGAACAAATCAAACACTCACCCCCAGTAAAATGATCTGGGTTTAATCCATCACCATTCTTTAGCTCACTCCACCACCCCAGTTCAGACATGGCCATATGCAAATCAGTCTGACCCTGTGCCTCACGGGAACAGTCCAGCCCGAACTGCCAAGCCATGTCTTCCCTGGACCGGAAACAAGCATCAAGGGACCGGGTTCGGATTCATAATCCTCATCAGCCAGGCTGTCTTGAATCCAGTGGTAGAGTGAGCAAGGGACCCACGTCTGGGCATACCCTGCCAACTTAGGGCGAACAAAGCGATTCCAAAGGGGATTATGGACGGAGCTTTTGAACAAATCAAACACTCACCCCCAGTCAACTGATCTATGTTTAATCCATCACCATTCTTTAGCTCACACCACCACCCCAGTCCAGACATGGCCATATGCAAATCAGTCTGACCCTGTGCCTCACGGGAACAGTCCAGCCCGAACTGCCAAGCCATGTCTTCCCTGGAACGGAAACAAGCATCCTGGGACCGGTTTTGGATTCATAATCTTCATCAGCCAGGTTATCTTGAATTCAGTGGTAGAGTGAGCAAGGGACCCACATCTGGGTATACCCTGCTAACTTAGGGCGAACAAAGCGATACCAAAAGGGAATGATGGACGGAGCGTTTGAACAAATCAAACACTCACCCCCAGTCAACTGATCTGAGTTTAATCCATCACCATTCTTTAGCTCACTCCACCACCCCAGTTCAGACATGGCCATATGCAAATCAGTCTGACCCTGTGCCTCACAGGAACAGTCCATCCCGAACCGGTAGCTTGTCTCCTTTCTGGTGAAGAATTGGCTTGGTAGTTTGGTCTGCCCTGTTCCCATGATGCACTGGGCCAGGGACAGACTGATTTGCATATAGCCAGGTTCTGAGCTGGGATGGGGCAGTGAGATAAATAACGGTGATGGATCAAGCCCTGATCTTTGGACTGGGTAAGAGTGGTCTGCTTAATTCAGACACTCTGTTCATCACCACCCCCTTTTCTGTATCGTTTTTGGCCACTATAGGTGTGGCAGGGTATACTCAGACATGAGTCCCTTTCTCACTGCTCCATCAGGATTCAAGCAAGCCGGGCCGAAGAGGCTGAAATGCCAGAAACCGGTCCCCGGTAGCTTGTCTCCTTTCTGGTGAAGAATTGGCTTGGTAGTTTGGTCTGCCCTGTTCCCATGATGCACTGGGCCAGGGACAGACTGATTTGCATATAGCCAGGTTCTGAGCTGGGATGGGGCAGTGAGATAAATAACGGTGATGGATCAAGCCCTGATCTTTGGACTGGGTAAGAGTGGTCTGCTTAATTCAGACACTCTGTTCATCACCACCCCCTTTTCTGTATCGTTTTTGGCCACTATAGGTGTGGCAGGGTATACTCAGACATGAGTCCCTTTCTCACTGCTCCATCAGGATTCAAGCAAGCCGGGCCGAAGAGGCTGAAATGCCAGAAACCGGTCCCCGGTAGCTTGTCTCCTTTCTGGTGAAGAATTGGCTTGGTAGTTTGGTCTGCCCTGTTCCCATGATGCACTGGGCCAGGGACAGACTGATTTGCATATAGCCAGGTTCTGAGCTGGGATGGGGCAGTGAGATAAATAACGGTGATGGATCAAGCCCTGATCTTTGGACTGGGTAAGAGTGGTCTGCTTAATTCAGACACTCTGTTCATCACCACCCCCTTTTCTGTATCGTTTTTGGCCACTATAGGTGTGGCAGGGTATACTCAGACATGAGTCCCTTTCTCACTGCTCCATCAGGATTCAAGCAAGCCGGGCCGAAGAGGCTGAAATGCCAGAAACCGGTCCCCGGTAGCTTGTCTCCTTTCTGGTGAAGAATTGGCTTGGTAGTTTGGTCTGCCCTGTTCCCATGATGCACTGGGCCAGGGACAGACTGATTTGCATATAGCCAGGTTCTGAGCTGGGATGGGGCAGTGAGATAAATAACGGTGATGGATCAAGCCCTGATCTTTGGACTGGGTAAGAGTGGTCTGCTTAATTCAGACACTCTGTTCATCACCACCCCCTTTTCTGTATCGTTTTTGGCCACTATAGGTGTGGCAGGGTATACTCAGACATGAGTCCCTTTCTCACTGCTCCATCAGGATTCAAGCAAGCCGGGCCGAAGAGGCTGAAATGCCAGAAACCGGTCCCCGGTAGCTTGTCTCCTTTCTGGTGAAGAATTGGCTTGGTAGTTTGGTCTGCCCTGTTCCCATGATGCACTGGGCCAGGGACAGACTGATTTGCATATAGCCAGGTTCTGAGCTGGGATGGGGCAGTGAGATAAATAACGGTGATGGATCAAGCCCTGATCTTTGGACTGGGTAAGAGTGGTCTGCTTAATTCAGACACTCTGTTCATCACCACCCCCTTTTCTGTATCGTTTTTGGCCACTATAGGTGTGGCAGGGTATACTCAGACATGAGTCCCTTTCTCACTGCTCCATCAGGATTCAAGCAAGCCGGGCCGAAGAGGCTGAAATGCCAGAAACCGGTCCCCGGTAGCTTGTCTCCTTTCTGGTGAAGAATTGGCTTGGTAGTTTGGTCTGCCCTGTTCCCATGATGCACTGGGCCAGGGACAGACTGATTTGCATATAGCCAGGTTCTGAGCTGGGATGGGGCAGTGAGATAAATAACGGTGATGGATCAAGCCCTGATCTTTGGACTGGGTAAGAGTGGTCTGCTTAATTCAGACACTCTGTTCATCACCACCCCCTTTTCTGTATCGTTTTTGGCCACTATAGGTGTGGCAGGGTATACTCAGACATGAGTCCCTTTCTCACTGCTCCATCAGGATTCAAGCAAGCCGGGCCGAAGAGGCTGAAATGCCAGAAACCGGTCCCCGGTAGCTTGTCTCCTTTCTGGTGAAGAATTGGCTTGGTAGTTTGGTCTGCCCTGTTCCCATGATGCACTGGGCCAGGGACAGACTGATTTGCATATAGCCAGGTTCTGAGCTGGGATGGGGCAGTGAGATAAATAACGGTGATGGATCAAGCCCTGATCTTTGGACTGGGTAAGAGTGGTCTGCTTAATTCAGACACTCTGTTCATCACCACCCCCTTTTCTGTATCGTTTTTGGCCACTATAGGTGTGGCAGGGTATACTCAGACATGAGTCCCTTTCTCACTGCTCCATCAGGATTCAAGCAAGCCGGGCCGAAGAGGCTGAAATGCCAGAAACCGGTCCCCGGTAGCTTGTCTCCTTTCTGGTGAAGAATTGGCTTGGTAGTTTGGTCTGCCCTGTTCCCATGATGCACTGGGCCAGGGACAGACTGATTTGCATATAGCCAGGTTCTGAGCTGGGATGGGGCAGTGAGATAAATAACGGTGATGGATCAAGCCCTGATCTTTGGACTGGGTAAGAGTGGTCTGCTTAATTCAGACACTCTGTTCATCACCACCCCCTTTTCTGTATCGTTTTTGGCCACTATAGGTGTGGCAGGGTATACTCAGACATGAGTCCCTTTCTCACTGCTCCATCAGGATTCAAGCAAGCCGGGCCGAAGAGGCTGAAATGCCAGAAACCGGTCCCCGGTAGCTTGTCTCCTTTCTGGTGAAGAATTGGCTTGGTAGTTTGGTCTGCCCTGTTCCCATGATGCACTGGGCCAGGGACAGACTGATTTGCATATAGCCAGGTTCTGAGCTGGGATGGGGCAGTGAGATAAATAACGGTGATGGATCAAGCCCTGATCTTTGGACTGGGTAAGAGTGGTCTGCTTAATTCAGACACTCTGTTCATCACCACCCCCTTTTCTGTATCATCCCGAACTGCCAAGCCATGTCTTCCCTGGACCGGAAAAAAGCATCCTGGGACCGGTTTCGTAGTCATAATCCTCATCAGCCAGGCTATCTTGAATCCAGTGGTAGAGTGAGCAAGGGACCCACGTCTGGACATACCCTGCTGTTAGACGGAGACCCAGAGGGTCGGCCGAATACTGGGGGAGAGGCCTCCGATGAGGGCCGTCTCCGGCGATCGTACAGACAGGTCACCACCCTCCCCACAGATAGACACCACACCAGGATGAGATCGACACTCTTTATATACGGTTCTTGTGGCAAGGTTATCAGCGGTACAGGATTCAGGACTCGAGGGTCCTCTCAATTCTAGTCTCTGTAGGGAAAGGGGTAGCGGGTCAGTCTTGGTACCGGGTCGGTACCGGGGGGTGGTAAGAGGGAAGCTCACAATCCTCGAGCTTAGGAGTCTGCAGGGTCGGGCCGCGGCAGCGCCAGCAGGCCAAGGCGATGGTTCAAGTACAGAGGGCCGCGGCAGCGCCAGCAGGCCAAGGCGATGGTTCAAGTACAGGGGGCCGCGGCAGCGCCAGCAGGCTAAGGCGATGGTTCAAGTACAGAGGGCCGCGGCCGCGCCAGCAGGCTAAGGCGATGGTTCAAGTACAGAGGGCCGCGGCAGCGCCAGCAGGCTAAGGCGATGGTTCAAGTACAGAGGGCCGCGGCAGCGCCAGCAGGCTAAGGCGATGGTTCAAGTACAGAGGGCGGCGGCAGCGCCAGCAGGCTAAGGTGATGGTTCAAGTTGCAGAGGGCCGCGGCAGCGCCAGCAGGCCAAGACGAAGGGTTCACAGGGCCGGGCTGCGGCAGCGCCAGCAGTCCGTCAAGGATGAGTTCTTCTCGGGGTCTCTCGACTCCAGGATACAACTGCCCTCCTGGTCTGGGGCTTCCTCAGTTATAGGGCTGGATCCCTTTGATGTCCGGACCCTCGCGCCTTGAGGTCTGGAGGTCCGGAGTGAGGGGGTCCCGACACCTAGCAGGGGGTTGGAGCCAGCGCCCAGGGAGGCCGGGGGTGATCGACACCCGGCGGAGGAGAACCGTTGACGCCTTCTTCTATCATCGACCTGCCAAGTGGTCTCTTTACCTCCTGGGTGGAGGTTGGTGCCTCGATGTCGGGGCCGGCCAGGCCCCGGGTTGGGGTCGGGTCGGGGCCATGCGGCCTCGTGCTGTAGTGTCCAAAGATGGCGGCTGGCCGGGGCCATGGTGCTGACGGGGACCAGAGCCAGCCGGTACAGGAGGGTTCAGGAGTTGGCGTCCCGTTGTGGACGGTTTGGGGGTTGCCGGGGTGGCTCTTGCTGGGGATTCAGGGAGAGCCGGGGTCCGGGCCCCGTTGTGCGTAGGGGGGACGGCCCAGCCACGAGGCCTGTCCAACATGCGTCCCCCCCAGCTGAAGGCAGGGAGAGTCAGCCATCCTCTTGGGGACTTTCCTCGCCGAGGCGGAAAAAGCGTGACAGGCCGTCTGCGTTGGCGTGGTCCTGGCCTGGACGATGCTCCACAGTGAAGTCCATCCCCTGTAAGGAGATGGACCAGCGCAACAGTTTCGGATTCTCCCCCCGCATCTGCATCAGCCATTGCAGGGGTCGGTGGTCTGTCTGCACCCGAAAGGGGGTGCCGAAGAGGTAGGGCCGGAGCTTCTTGAGGGCCCATACTACGGCGAAGGCCTCCCTCTCGATGGTGCTCCAGGCATGTTCCCGGGCCAGCAGGCGTCGGCTGATGAATGCCACTGGCTGATCGACTCCCTCGGTGTTGAGTTGGGAGAGGACGGCCCCCAAGCCATGATCGGAGGCGTCCGTCTGCACGATGAATTCCCGGCCGTAGTCGGGAGCCTGGAGTACGGGGGCCGTGCACATGGCGGCCTTCAGCTTCTCGAAGTCCAGTTGATCGTTTTGGGGCTCTTCTTGGATGTGAGCTCCGTGAGGGGCCCCACGATGCTGCCATAGTCCTTCACAAACCGCCGGTAGTACCCGGTGAGCCCCAGGAAGGCCCGGACCTCGGTTTGGGTCGTAGGGGGTTGCCAGGCCTGGATGGCAGCGATCTTGAGCTGGAGGGGGGCCACCAGACCGCTTCCCACCTGGTGTCCTAGGTAGGTCACGGACCCTTGGCCCACCTGACATTTGCTGGCCTTGAGGGTGAGTCCGGCCTGCTGGAGGGCGTGTAGAACTTCCTGCAGGTGGCGGAGGTGGTCGGTCCAGTGGTGACTGTACACAGCGATGTCGTCCAGGTAGGCGGCGCTGAATCCTTCGAGGCCCGCCAGTACCTGGTTCACGAGTCGTTGAAATGTTGCCGGAGCGTTTTTCATGCCGAATGGCATCACCCTGAAGTGGTAGTGACCGTCCGGGGTAGAGAAGGCGGATCGTTCTTGGGCCCTGGGGGTGAGGCCGATTTGCCAGTAGCCCGCTGTTAAATCGAAGATGCTCAGGTAGCGGGCGGCCCCCATACGGTCAATCAGCTCATCTGCCCGGGGGATAGGGTGATCATCGGTCCTGGTAACGGCATTCAGTCCCCGGTAGTCCACACAGAACCGGAGCTCAGGGGCAACGCCCGGGGCGGCGGCCTTGGGGACCAGGACGACGGGGCTGGCCCAGGGGCTGTCCGAGGGTTCGATCACTCCCAGTGTTAACATCTTGGACACCTCGGTCTGGATGCAGGTGCGCACCCGATCTGGTATGCGGTATGCCCTGTGGCGAATAGGGGGGCTGTCCCCGGTGTCCACATCGTGAAGGCACCAGGGGGTGACCCCAGGGGTGAGAGAGAACAAGGATGTGAATCGTGTCAGGAGAGCTAGACAGTCTTGACGTTGCTCCGGGGCCAAGGCCTCGGAGAGTCTGACCCCTTCCACGGAGCCATCCTGCTCGAGGGTCCTCAGCAGGTCCGGAAGGGGCTCGGAGTCTTCTTCCGTCCCATTATCGGTAGCCATCAGGAGACTGAGTTCTGAACGTACAAAATGGGGTTCGAGTCGGTTGGCGTGGAGGACCCGTAGGCGGTTCCGGGAAGTTTCCATATCGATTAAGTAGGTGACGGGCCCCTTGCGTTCGATCACCTTGAAGGGCCCGGACCATTTGTCCTGTAGAGCACAGGGTTCAACCGGGGACATCACCCAGACCTGCTGTCCCGGCTCGAACTCGATGGAGGAGGCGTGCTGGTCATACCATTTCTTCATGTCTTCCTGACTGGCTTCAAGGTTGGCTTTGGCGATCTCCCTGAATCGCCGGGTCTGGTTGCGAAGGGCCAAGAGGTATTTGTACACATCCGGGGGAGTTTTCTGGGGGGCCTCTCCCAACCTTCCTTGACTAGGCTGAGGGGACCCCGGACGGGGTGCCCGTACAGGAGTTCAAATGGGCTGAAGCCTAGGGATTTTTGAGGGACCTCTCGGTAGGCGAACAGGAGGCACGGGAGTAGCACGTCCCACTGGCGATGGAGGGGCTCTTCTAGGCCCATGATCATTCCTTTGAGAGTGCGGTTAAACCGCTCGACCAATCCATTTCCTTGGGGGTGGTAGGGGGTCGTGAATTTGTAGGTGACCCCACACTGTTGCCAGAGAGACTTCATATATTTCGAGATGAAGTTCGTGCCCCTGTCGCTGACGACCTCCCGGGGAAAGCCCACCCGGGAGAAGATCCCCATCAGGGCTCGGCCTACCACAGGCGCCGTCACGGTTCGGAGAGGGATAGCCTCGGGATAGCGGGTGGCGTGGTCCACCAGGACCAGGATGAACCGGTGTCCTTGGGCGGTTCGGTGGTCCAGGGGCCCCACAATGTCTATTCCCACCCGTTCGAACGGGGTGGTGACGACGGGAAAAGGCTGCAAGGGTGCTTTGGTTTTTCGGCCACTTTTTCCGCTGGCCTGGCAGGTGGGGCAGGCCCTGCAGTGGTTGGTGACATCTTTTCGCATTCGGTGCCAGAAAAAGTGGGTCACCAGGCGGTCGTACGTTTTGTCCTGTCCCAGGTGTCCGGCCAGGGGTATATCGTGGGCTAAGTTCAAGAGGAAATCTCTGAAGCGGAGGGGCACCACCAGCACCCGACTGGCCCCCAGTTCTGCAATCCTTTGCTCACTGTAGAGCAGGTCATTGTCCCAGTAGATCCAGTGGGCCCCCGAGGTGTCCCCTGCGTTCTGGGCAAGGGCTTGCTGCCGGAGTCCCTCGAGGGAGGGACAGGTTCTTTGTTCTTGTTGGAATTGTTCCTGGGTGGGGCCCCCCTCTTGACGCCACTGGGCCAGGTCGGGGAGGTCCGGGAGCCGACCGGGTCCTTCTTCGGTTTGGGCCGGGAGACTTGCTTCTGGGGTGGCCTCCTCCGGGACAATCGCGGGAGGAGGCTCCGGCCACTCGGGTTCTCCTGGACTGGGGACGGCCCGGGCGGTCATGGACCGGGTCGTAGCACAGACCCATTCGGGGAGGCCCAGCATCCCCAGGTGCTCTCTCCGTTCAACGGCTGCCCAGGGAGAACTTTCGAGATCGTTCCCCAGGAGGCAATCCACGGGGGCATCATCGCGGACAGTTACTTTCAGCATCCCTGATACTCCCCCCCATTCGAAGGGGACGTAGGCCATTTGTCATAGACTTTCTGAGTTGTCGGCCGACCGGACAGGGCAAAGAATGTTCGGCAAGATCTGGTCCGGGGCCACCAGATGACAGCGGACCGCGGTCACACTGGCCCCGGTGTTGCGGAGGGCTTCCGCCCGGCGGCCATTAATGTTGACCCACTGGCTGTACTTCTGCGTGTTGGCGGGAAGGGGGGCCCGAGGGATCAGGTCTCGTTCCCCTAAGCAAACCAGGGACATGGCGGCCGGTTCCCACTCAGGCTGGTCGTTTTCGTACTCTTCTTGGTCTTCTGGGTGCTGTTCTTCCCCCAGGGCTGCAGCAGCGACCTGGCGGGGTAAAGGGTTCGGGTTCTTTGGGCAATTGGGATCGTTTGCGTAGTGGCCGGGTCGCTGGCATCGGTGGCAAGTGATGTTGGCTCGGAAGCCGGGTCGCATCGGGGCGTTTCCCCTGCCGGCCGGGGGCGGGGTGTTGCTGGCGGGAGTCACCGGGCCGGTGTCCCTACCCCGGCCCTGGCCTCCTCCTCCACGGGGGCGATGGGGCCCTTGGGCAGTTCTGTGCGCTTCGCTGGGTCCGTTTCGGCCAACTCGGGTGCTTTCCCATCGGTCAGCTTCGGCGGCGAGCTGCCGAGGTTCTGTTAGTTTACTGTCCAGGAGGTGCTGTCTGAGTTCGATGAAGCAGTTGTTAGAAAGGTGCTCCCACACAACAAGGTCAAAGAGCTGTTCGTAGGTGGTCACGTTGCTGCCCTTGATCCACCCCTCGAAGGCCCGGCTAAAAAAGTTCACGTATTCCACCCAAGTGGTACCCGGGATCCGTTTGCAGTCGCGGAACCGCTGGCGGTACATCTCGGGTGTGAGTCCGTATCGCGTGAGGAGGGCGGCCTTCATGTGGTCGTAGGATGTCATCAGATGGTCCGGGAGTTGCAGCAGGGCGTCTCGCCCTTCGTTGACAAACCTCCCCCATAACCCGGCTCCCCAGTCGCTTCGGGGAATCCGGTGGGAGGTCATGGCTACTTCGTACGCTTTGAACCATTGCTGGATGTCATCGTTTTTGTAGTACTCTCTGACGACATCTTTGGGTATGTGGACCTTGGGGTCTGTAGGGGCAGGAGTGTTCGTGCGCTCGGGGACCCCGAGTTCCTTATTCTGCTTCCGAATCTCTAGTTCTTTGAGGTTGCACTCATGCTCGTAGGTTAGCTTCTTCTCTTCTAGCTCTCTCTGCCTTTGTTTCTCATCTCGCTCCTCTCGGAGTCGTAAGTGTTCCAACGTTATTTTTTGTTCCGCCAATTTGAGTTCTCCATCTAAGCGAAGTCGTGCCAGTTCTAATTCATGAAGCCTGCTTTTTTCCCGTTCCCGGACCTCTTCTGGGGAGAGACCCGATCTTCTTTCTTCCGTCGGCGTGGGGCTTGTTTCGGGTGTCCCGTGGCATTGTGTTTGGGGTACGGTCGTACCCGTCTCCGCCCAATGTTCCAGGGCTCGTTTGAAGTCCTCTTTCGTGCTCAGTCCTGTGGTTGAAATGCCTAATTCCATGCAGAATTGTTTCAGTTCTCTGTGGTTGTATTCTTCCAGCTTTTCCATCTGGAATTTTTCTGTTGCTCCGCTATCTTTTGTTGTCATGGTGATTGTGTGTCGTGGGGCGAGTGACCCTCTGTGCGATTATGCGTAGGTTCGGATCCCACCGCTGCCACCAATGTTAGACGGAGACTCAGAGGGTCGGCCGAATACTGGGGGAGAGGCCTCCGATGAGGGCCGTCTCCGGCGATCGTACAGACAGGTCACCACCCTCCCCACAGTTAGACACCACACCAGGATGAGATCGACACTCTTTATATACGGTTCTTGTGGCAAGGTTATCAGCGGTACAGGATTCAGGACTCGAGGGTCCTCTCAATTCTAGTCTCTGTAGGGAAAGGGGTAGCGGGTCAGTCTTGGTACCGGGTCGGTACCGGGGGGTGGTAAGAGGGAAGCTCACAATCCTCGAGCTTAGGAGTCTGCAGGGTCGGGCCGCGGCAGCGCCAGCAGGCCAAGGCGATGGTTCAAGTACAGAGGGCCGCGGCCGCGCCAGCAGGCTAAGGCGATGGTTCAAGTACAGAGGGCCGCGGCAGCGCCAGCAGGCTAAGGCGATGGTTCAAGTACAGAGGGCCGCGGCAGCGCCAGCAGGCTAAGGCGATGGTTCAAGTACAGAGGGCCGCGGCAGCGCCAGCAGGCTAAGGTGATGGTTCAAGTTGCAGAGGGCCGCGGCAGCGCCAGCAGGCCAAGACGAAGGGTTCACAGGGCCGGGCTGCGGCAGCGCCAGCAGTCCGTCAAGGATGAGTTCTTCTCGGGGTCTCTCGACTCCAGGATACAACTGCCCTCCTGGTCTGGGGCTTCCTCAGTTATAGGGCTGGATCCCTTTGATGTCCGGACCGTCGCGCCTTGAGGTCTGGAGGTCCGGAGTGAGGGGGTCCCGACACCTAGCAGGGGGTTGGAGCCAGCGCCCAGGCAGGCCGGGGGTGATCGACACCCGGCGGAGGAGAACCGTTGACGCCTTCTTCTATCATCGACCTGCCAAGTGGTCTCTTTACCTCCTAGGTGGAGGTTGGTGCCTCGATCTCGGGGCCGGCCAGGCCCCGGGTTGGGGTCGGGTCGGGGCCATGCGGCCTCGTGCTGTAGTGTCCAAAGATGGCGGCTGGCCGGGGCCATGGTGCTGACGGGGACCAGAGCCAGCCGGTACAGGAGGGTTCAGGAGTTGGCGTCCCGTTGTGGACGGTTTGGGGGTTGCCGGGGTGGCTCTTGCTGGGGATTCATGGAGAGCCGGGGTCCGGGCCCCGTTGTGCGGAGGGGGGACGGCCCAGCCACGAGGCCTGTCCAACACCTGCCAACTTAGGGCGAACAAAGCGATACCAAAGGGGATGATGGACAGAGGGTTTGAACAAATCAAACACTCACCCCCAGTCAACTGATCTGGGTTTAATCCATCACCATTCTTTAGCTCACTCCACCACCCCAGTTCAGACATGGCCACATGCAAATCAGTCTGACCCTTGCCTCACGGGAACAGTCCAGCCCGAACTGCCAAGCCATGTCTTCCCTGGACCGGAAAAAAGCATCATGGGACCGGGTCCGGATTCATAATCCTCATCAGCTGTAGTGTAGTTCCTATATTCCCAATAGGCTCTGCGCATTGGAATAACATAAACGATAGTTTAGACGTAGGACTGAGGTCGACTTGGCCTCTATTGAATAGGTTAGACTTAATTATGAATGCCAACTAGCTCAGAGGTCACTAGAAACTTTCTCGAGTAAACAGGAAGGAGTTAACTTTCCTAAATAGACAAGAAGGGATTAGCTTCCAACAACCGCATTAACATGACAATTTTGCTCCCTCCAGAATAAGGAGTATATCTCCAGAGTCGTGTGAAAACAATAGATAGCTATTTTGCTCAGTCAATCGTGCATGCTTAGTTTCACCAGAGTGCAGAAATAGAGAGACGGGCGTTTTCAATAAAGGTTGTTATTTATTGAGGAGTCCTCTTTCTCGTGCCACAATTGCAATACTTGTCATAAAGTAAAGTGCGTACAGTAAAAGGAGTATTATGAAATAATACTGTAAAAGCATTTATATGGTTTTTAAGCCATATGATACTTAAAACGGATAAAATACATACAATGATAAAAGTTGACTAAACGTGCTCAACTGGTGTTTCTAAAATACGCCTACCCCGGTGTACCTGACCTAAGCCTAATACGTGGGAAGGAGTAAGTAAGTTAAGATAGTTTTGCCAAGAATCTGCATCAAGAATTCTCTTAAGGATCTAATCAGCTCCGTACCTTGGTTATAGAATGAAGGAGGTCTTGTATTTCGTTCTCAGGACTCGATCTCCCAGAAACCCGCAAGGGTGACTGGAAACACTGGAGCTCAATTTCTCGGCAGCAGAAAAGACAGCGTCTCTCTCAGTGCGTCAAATGGGAGCGTCCGCTTCCTTCAGCATTCGCATCAGCTGGGCGTCGGCAAGTAGATAGCCGCTCTGCTCCAAACCACCGTGTGTTTGTTAGGGCAGCTGTTGGTATATTTATACCTGGAAGGTGCTGAGTTTGACGTAAGGTTGGACATAAGACGTCACTAAGAACTGACAGTTCTTTCAGGACTCTAGGAGTTCTTGCACAGAACAAAACAAAAGCAGGGGGAATTCCCGGGCTGCTGGAGGCTTGGTTTGTTTAAAGAACGCGTTGTACTTTCTAGGAGTCTATGGGAGTAGCCTTGCCGTATTTGGACTGCATTGGCTATGACTAAATATGGATGTGATTCTTATGCCTTAATAAGGATATTATTTGTTATAACCACATAAGGGCATGAATCTGGAACATTTAATTAGGGTCCTAGATACGTTTACAACACCCACTCCACGTATTATGTCAATCATTACAAAAATACTAAGCAATACTAAACATAAAGTGATGCATGTGTTTTCCAACCCACCCCGAAATACATAAAATGCATTTGAAATGGTATATGGTATATACACGAAAAATGAGTATTAATACTGTACGTTTCTCAAGCAGTGGTATCATTCAGATAATGCATATTTAAATATCGGCTGAATGAAAGTGCGAAAATTACATTTATGAAATGGCTCTTATTACAGAAGAGAAGGTCGAGACCATTTCATCACATATTTATACAATACTGTACATGTGCTCGAGGCAAAATCAAAATATTGTCTCTAGAGTTTCAAAATAGCAATCTTGTTCTCTAAGAATAGTTCTACTTTAAGCAGAGTACCATGTGCCAAAAAAAAGTATATATTTTGGGAACGGGAACATTTATTTCTTTCAGGGGAAAAAAATAGTTCCAATTGTTTTCAGTAGTGTTGTTTATCGAAACTGAAGGCCGAATTCAGAGTTCAGGGAATGCTGTGTGCTCGTTGTTTTAAAAGTTATTCTCGTTGTTAGGAGAGAACATCAAATCAGACAGGCTGGCGAAAAATTGGTCTACAACAGTAGGTGAAAGTTCGACTAAGTTCGAAAAAGCTGAAATAGTGCATATGTGAGAATCATTGCCATCATCGATGTCTGGATCAGCAATGCTCACTAAAGGTTGTACCTGTGTGTCGCTTTCATCTCGTACCTCACCGCCACCTAATCGTAATGGTGAAGTCTCAACGAATGCCGTAATCAGAACAGGTAGCCGCTGGGGACAACACGTTGCATGAGCCATTACCGAACCAAGCAAAGTATCGATATCCATAGGTACTGCTGATGGTAGATGTCGACGAGGCGACAGTGACACCATTGGGCTGGAAGCGACCTCCACCGGTCGGGGACAAGATATGGCGATTTCCAGCGTCGAGCGGACAAATAATTGACCAAAAACACCAGTGCTGTGGATCGGAAGGTGTCTGGAGCGTGGAAACAACAGAAATAGACTGAAAAACCGGATCGAAGGGTGGCAATTCGTAAACGAGACCTGGGGATGTGAAAAGCTCTGTGCGGGCTAAGATGGCGGTGTAAAAGCATCGGACCCAGCGCGATGAGGGAATAATGACAGCGACGCATACAGGTACAGATGCACAGTGCCTGGCATACATACGCGTTGACAGAATTAGCGAATTGTGGCATAGTAGCACAGGCGATATTGGAGTGAGGAGATGCGCTACAACGATGAAGTTTATCGGACCACAGCGCAAAATGGCGGGAGGCTTCGGAACGAACGGCCAGTGAAATGCAATGCAGATATGGCAGAATTGGCGAAGGCATGACTACGGGATAACTAAACAACAGAATAACTGTGGGTCAAAAAGGGGTATGTCTTTTCTAGAGTGTGTCTAGGTGAGTGAATGTGTGTTACGTGATTTGTTAGAATAGCACACAACCAAGTATCGCACTAGATGGGAAGATATCCATCAGTTTATCATCCTTTGCCGCCCTGTCATCATTTGAAGCCCTTCCCAAAGCATGGAAGTAGAGTTGTTGCCACTTCAACAAGGAAAAGGTGGTGCGAGGTAGATGAGATGTTACTTAATAACTGTGGAGCAGTGCAGAAAACGAATTAAGTGAAAATCCAAAAAGAAGGAGAAAAAGTGCTCTATGTTAAAATTGGATAATGAACGCTAAGGGACTTTATTCTGGTGCCGTACATTTCCAAGGTTAAAAGATTCAGTGCAAAACAACCAGTGAATAACCCTAATAATCACTGGCTTATATCATTGTGGTCGACATGTTTCTGCGGATTACAGATCAATAAGTATCCCCCGCTTCATCAGGACCTATAGTGTATGCTACTGCTCAACGTGCGATAAAAAATATTTGATACAGATATCACCTGATCAAACCTGGTGGTCCTCCTAAGTATGTAGGAAAAGTCCAGGAAAGACGTCACCAAGTCACAGACAACACAAATAAAAAGACATATACAAAGATAAAAACGACATTTACAATGTAAGTGTAAGTCATTTTACATTTTCGTTACATGATATGGCATTCCTGTTAGACTAATTACCAATCATTTACAATCCTCTCGCTCACCTTTAGGGTAAGAGGAACGTGACACTCCTCGCCTGGCTACAGCTCAGGAAGATAGTGCACCGCTCTAAAATATAGAGGAAATGAGACTTGTAAAGCCAAGAAACCAATGCGAGAGCCTGACAAGCGGGCGCTACAGGAAGTATATTCAAGATATATCCGTCCTAATTTTTGGTAACAAAAAAACAAAAAACAAGCCATTCTGTAGTTCTCTAGGGCTTGTCTTTTGAGTTTTGATGTTGTGTTGTTAATATGTAGTAAACCTCTAGGTGTCATCAAGAGGGACCATATATACAGCATGTGCAACAACACATATATATACATATGACCGTCTTCGGAACTAATCCCTTGTTACATTTAGTCTAAAGCTCACAGTACCGGAGTCCCGGTTGGTATGTATCTAATCTTAGAGAGTCATGGTTCTACAAACTCCTGCAAACGGCTCGCTATAATGGATATGGGCCGGTATACTGGTGCTACTGTCTCACGCACAACAATTGATGGACAGTCCCAAGGACGCGATCTCACAGATAATAGAAGCCCGTTTGTAAAGCTGTGCCCTAGTTCCATTTAGCCCTAATGGCGAGGTACTGGGGTATCAGCTTGCTCACAAATCGTGCTCAGCGATCGTAATTGACGGGCGTCTATCGCGCAACCCACTAATAACAAAAATAAACCAGTTAAAAACCCATGGGCTTACCTGCCCGTCGGTACACTCGGCAGCCGTCTGTGCTGCTTGGGGAGGTATCGAAACCGGGATAGGCGCCATTATTTGTTTGTTAGAAACTCCGACGGCCACGTCATAAGCATGCGACTCAGCATGCCGGTATCTGTAGTTCCTGTCAGACACTACTAATGCCCAGCGCCGGAGAATGACTTAGTATGTATGCCGGGATTTGTAGTTTGTTGTGAGTTATAGAGTTCTGAACCCGGAATAGCGCCGATGATTACTGTGGCAAATCCTAAGGGATTTACACACAAATATGGATTTATATAGACCTTAATCGGAAAATCCCAGATGATTTATGCTGTAAACAAGCACCCGGACCTAAATACCCCTAATGATTTATGGGAAATCAGAGCTAACAGCCTCACAAAAGTGGAAGTGTCCAGTTATGTTAACATCCGAGAGCAAGTTAATTCTTAAACCACCGAATGTATATGGATAAAAACAAGACTCAGTTGGAACAGGATCACCTGTATGAGTAATTACAATCTAGGTGTGCTTTCATCAGGGATCGCTAAATGTAGGTGCATAGGCAGAGACAAGTGCTGAATATGAATTGGAAATCCCGCGTTAAAATTAGAGGGACATCCAAGGGATGTCCTCGTTCAGGCCAGCCTTATCCGTGTTAAGTTTATACACCCATTTTTGTTCAATTTTAAAGAGGTGTTTGGAAACATCTGCAATGTGAGTAGGAATGTGTGGTTGCTCCAAAACTGTCCATTGGAAGTCTGTAGGTTTGTGGTTGACTTCCAGGAAATGGTTTGTAAGCCGAGTTGCCTGCTTTTTACTGCGAATGGTACTCTTATGCTCGGAGATCCTCGTTCTTATTTTTCTCGTTGTCATTCCTACGTATCGTAGGGAACAGGGGCAGGTAATTAGGTATATAAGATTACTGCTATTGCAGTTCGTGAACCGCCTTTGTTCCCAAGCTCTGCTTGTTCCAATGTCAATACTGGTAGATTTTCTTGTTTGCGGACATGCGGCACAGTTGCCACACGGGTGATGTCCTGTCACTGCGGGCATGTCCCAGAGTGTCCCAATTTGGCGAATATTGTCCGTAATGGGCCGTGTATGGACCAGCTGATCTCTAATGCTGGTGCCTCTCTTAAAAGCAAACAAAGGTTGTTCCAACTTGTCATGGCCTGTATTCAGGATCTTCCAATGTTTCCGGATGACCTGTTGAATGGCATTAGATTTTGTGCTGAATGTATTCACGCATGTTATTCTGTTACTCTGTGCTTTGGGGGGGGCCGGTTCTAATAAGGCTTCCCGGTTGTTATTGGCAGCCCTCTTTTTTGAGGTACGAACCAGTTTTTTCGGGTATTTCCTTTCAAGCAACTTTTCTTCAAGATCTTGGGCATGCTTATTGAAGGTCTCCTTAGTTGAGCAGTTACGTTGAACACGTAAAAATTGTCCGAATGGGAGATTGTCCCGGAGGGATTTAGGGTGGCAACTCCCATAGTCTAAGAGAGAGTTCCGAGCCATGGGTTTCTTATATAGCTCAGATCTCAATCCTCCTGGACATACAGTTATTAACAAGTCAAGGAAGGCCAGCGATTGATGGTTGTACTCTATGGTGAATTTCAAGAAGTTGTTGCAATTATTCAACCAGCTGTGGAAATCCATCAAGTCCTGCATACTGCCACGCGATACCATTAGGATGTCATCGATGTATCTTTTCCAAACCCGTACAGATGGTAGATACGGGTTTGTGTTGTTGAGTGCGTGGTCCTGTTCAAAATTGTGCATGTAGAGGTTCGCCAGGCTTGGCGCAAAAACGCTGCCCATGCTGGTGCCCGACGTTTGCAGATAGTAATTGTCCTCATATTGAAAGAAATTTTCTTTCATCGCTATGGAAGCGAGATCCATGACAAAAGAGATTGGCGTGATGGAATCATGATCACTCGCATTTAGAAGCTGTTCAATAACCTCAAGGGTCTCGTCCTGTGGAATCGAGGTGTAAAGCGATTCCACATCGAAGGACACCAGAATATCTAATCCGGAGTCGAATTGGATCTCTGGCAGAAGCCTCAGCACGTCTTTTGTATCTTGCAGATAAGACGGCATAGACCGTACTAGTGGCCTCAGGAAGACATCCACAAAGGATGAGAGGGGTTCCATTAACGAACCGATGCCCGATATTATCGGCCGGCCTGGTGGGGGTCTCTGCTTCTTGTGTATCTTCGGTAAGATGTAAAAGTAAGGCATCATTGGATGTGCTTTACGTAGATAGCTTCCTTCATTCGGGGTTATCCATCCTTCCGAGAGGGCTTCCTCTACCAAATGACCGATCATAGTAGTCAGTCTGGGTGTTGGATCTTCTGCTAAACGACGGTAAGATCGGCTGTCACTCAAATGTTTAGAACACTCTGCTCTGTAAGTTGTAGTGTCAAGGAGGACTGTCGCCCCACCCTTATCAGCTCGTTTTATGGTGATAAGGGGGTCTTTTGACAGATCTTGTAGCGCCTGCTGTTCAACTTTGGTGATGTTAACAAATGGTTTCTGTCTTTCCTTGAACAGGTTTTTTACATCGTGTGTGACTGCTTCTTCAAAAGAATGAATGAATGAATGAATGAAAATATTTGTAAAGCGCGCGATGGCCAAACGGCTTCCTGGCGCTGGGAGCTCTAAAGAACCGGACAGACAGGGCCAGGAGGATTAGCGGGGGTAGGCCTGGACAAAAAGGAAAGTTTTGAGCGCTTTACGAAAATGAGAAAAGATAGGAATCGAACGCATAGAGAGAGGAAGGGAGTTCCAGAACCGGGGAGCAAGAACAGAAAAGCGGGTTCCACCAGTGCGGGATTTGCGGAAGCGGGGAACAGTGAGGAGGGCAGAAGATGATGAACGGAGAGTGCGGGCAGGGGTGTGAAGGGAAATCAGAGAATTGATGAAAGCCGGTCCAGAGTGATCAAGGGCCCGATAAACAAGGCACCCCAATTTGAACAGGGATCTCTGCAAGATGGGCAACCAGTGAAGGGATTTGAGGACGGGAGTGATGTGATGGGATTTGGGCAAGTGAAAGATAAGACGGGCAGCCTGATTCTGGATAGCTTGTAGGCGGCGGGTTTCATAGGCAGGAATGCCAGCGAACAAGCTATTGCCATAATCGAGGCGGGAAGTGATGAGAGCAGAAATAATAATTTTAAGGGAGTCAAGAGAAAAGAAACGAGAGATTTTCCGGATCATCCGGAGGGAAAGAAAACAGGAGGACACCACGGCACTGACCTGTCCATGCATGGACAGGTCCTGTCTGACCTTGATGCCCAGAGTTTTAACGGAAGGAACGGGGGTGGGGGAAGGGCCAAGAATGGGAGGCCAGAAGGCAGAGGACCAGGGGCTGGATGAGCCGCCAATCAGTACCAGCTCAGTCTTATCTGGATTGAGCTTGAGGTGGTTGGCGCTCATCCACCCAGAGATAAAGACCATGGTGGAGTGAAAGAAGGATAAAGCGTGAGAAGAGGAGGAAAGGTCAAAGACGAGCTGGAGGTCGTCGGCGTAGTTATACACAGAGACCCCCAGCTCAAGAAGGGAAGAGATAAGAGGGTGAATGTAGAGATTGAAAAGAAGGGGAGAAAGGGAGGAACCTTGGGGGACCCCACAGGGCACCGGGAGGGAGGAAGCAGAAAAGCCGGGAAGGTGAACAGCTTGAGAACGCCCTGTCAGAAAGGAGGTGATCCAGGAGAGGGCAGTGTCTCGTATGCCCGCTGCGCTGACACGGTCCAAAAGGATGTTATGGTCGACCGTGTCAAACGCAGCGGACAAGTCGAGGAGGATCAAGGCTTGGGGAGAGTTGACATCAGCCTTGGCTTTAAGCTCGTCAAGGACGGCTAACACTACGGTTTCGGTCGAGTGACCTGAGCGGAAACCAGCTTGGTGGGATGCCAGTAGCTGGTTCCGTTCAACATAAGCAGAAAAACAAGAAGTAACATAAGATTCAAGAATTTTAGCAAGATAGGGAAGAAGAGAGATAGGTCTGAAATTAGAGGGCTAGAGAAGAATCGAGGCCAGGTTTTTTAAGGATAGGAGAAACAATAGCTGATTTAAATGTAGAAGGGACCAATCCGGTGGAAAGAGAAGCATTAAGAAGAGAGAGAGGGGTGTCAGGGCAAGACGAAAAAAGGGTTTTGAGAATGCAGGCAGGGGCACAGTCAGTGGGGGAGCCAGACTTGATTTTAGTGAGCAGAGCTAGAAAAACGTCCAAGGAGAGGGGAGGGAAAGAAGAAAAAGAAGATTTAGGCGCAGAGGGGGCAGAGTGAAGAGGAGTAAAAGGGGTGACCAAGATGTTAGATTTAATATTAACAATCTTCTCAATAAAGAAGTTGTTAAGGGAAGAGCAAAGAGCCTGGGAGGGAGTGAAGTGAGGGCAAACACGATCAGAGGTGGCCAAGTTCTTAACCAAAGAGAAGATTTCTTTGGATTTGTTAGCCGAGAGTGCCACTTGTTCGGAAAAGTATTTGGTCTTAGTGGTCAGGATGGCCTTCTTATACTCCCTAAGAAGTAGTTTGTATTTGGCCTTGTGATCAGGGCAGTAGTCACGGCGCCAAAGGCGCTCTGAGCGTCTAAGCTCCAATTTGAGAGTCTTAAGCTCCTGGCTAAACCAACGGTGAGCCTCATGAGGGCGAATGGACTTGACTAACTTAAGGGAGGCTACTAGATCGCATGCGGAGGAGAGCCAATTACCAACTGCAACAGCCTGAGAGTCAAGGGAGATGTCAGTGAGGTCTGGGGAAGAAGAAGCAAGGGAGTGAGAGAGAGAGACCAGGTCAACATGATTCCAACTACGGGTGTAGACATTCTTGGGACGAAAGGGCTTGTGAGGGGGGCCAGTAGTAATAGAAAAGGAAATGAGAGAGTGATCAGACCATGTGCATGGGAGGATGCTGGGAGAGGAAACTATGTCCTGAGATGACCAAACTTGGTCCAAGATGTGTCCAAGATTGTGGGTAGGGACCAAGACATGGGACTTCAGGTTGAGGCAGAGGAGAGTGGCCGTGAAGTCCTTGGATGCTGGGTCCTCCCTGGGGTCGCCAGGCCAGTAGTTAAAATCCCCCATCAGGAGAACAGAGGAGTTATTCACCACCAGCGTGGCGAGGAGTTCCTGCAGGGAGGCCACAAATAGTGGCATGTTCAGGGGAGGACGATAGACAAGGACAACAGTGAGAGGTGCAGGCAGATTGGAGGAGCGGGCGACTAAGAAGTCCACTCCAGCGATGGGTGCTTGGGGGAGAAGCTGAAATTGAATAGTGGAGCGGACAATCATGGCAACACCCCCCCCGATCTTGTCTGCAGGGCGATCGGCCCGGAGGACATAATAAGAATGGGGAAGGATGGCAAGGATGTCGGGAAGGGAGGCCTCCGAAAACCATGTTTCCGTAAGAAACAGAAAATCTGGAGAGGCTGTAGTAAGAAGGTTAAACAGGTCAAGTTGGTGTTTGCCTGCCGAGCGAGTATTGAGGAGATAGGCAGAGGCAGTATGAGGGGGAGATGAAGGACCAATAGGGAGGGAGTCGATGTCCGACGTAGGCAAGGGAGTAATTGAATGTGGCAGCACAACACGGTCTGAGTAGGGGACATAAATATCTAATGCAACAAGATGCTGCATGAGAGTGTGAGGAAGAGGCACCTCAGTGAAACAGGCAAGGAGTTGTGCAGGCGTATATGACAACAGAGGGGCAAGAGGTGTGGCCCCTGGTCCCGGCCCGTCGCGGACGGGCGCAGACGGGCTTAACTTAGGCGCAACTTCGGCGCGCCTTCGTCGCGCCCGCTGCGCTCGTCCGCTGCGCGGCCGGGATATTAGTGCCATAAGTAGGGGAACAATAGGGCGTGGCAGGGGGTGGAGGGACAGAGGAGCTGCCCCGCCAACCAGAGAGCAGCCCAAGATGTGAGACACGCCCGTCCCCGCCCTCGTGACCTGCCCGTCAGAGGGGGAGGGAACGCTGAGCGTGGGGCGCTCTGGTGGCGGCAAACAAGGAAGTCCCAGGAGGACAAGGGGTGCGCGATGTCCTCAGCGCAACCCCTGAGCGAGGAGCAGGTAAGTAAAAAGTGTCCAATGCACAGATAAAATGAACGTTGCGCCGCGCCTCGGCAGCGTTGTTGCTCCCGGCGAAGCCTCGGGAGGTCTGACGATTCAAGATAGCTGGGGCGGGACTCGCCCGGCAGATAGAAATTGCCAGGGGGGGAGGGACAGAGGAGCTGCCCCGCCAACCAGAGAGCAGCCCAAGATGTGAGACACGCCCGTCCCCGCCCTCGTGACCTGCCCGTCAGAGGGGGAGGGAACGCTGAGCGTGGGGCGCTCTGGTGGCGGCAAACAAGGAAGTCCCAGGAGGACAAGGGGTGCGCGATGTCCTCAGCGCAACCCCTGAGCGAGGAGCAGGTAAGTAAAAAGTGTCCAATGCACAGATAAAATGAACGTTGCGCCGCGCCTCGGCAGCGTTGTTGCTCCCGGCGAAGCCTCGGGAGGTCTGACGATTCAAAAGTAATGACCTTAGCTGGGACCGTGGAACTTAGAGGTGTAAACGTTGATGCATTCCTCAAACCAGTGTTCTGCACCTCCGCGGTGTTCTCTATGTTATCTTCCATCGTGTTCTTTTCAAAAAAGAAATGAAGTCGTATTTTGCGGAAGAATTTGGAAATCTCTACCTGAGTTTGAAAAGCATCTCCGGGAGTGGTTGCTACAAAGCCAAGCCCACGATTGAGCAGTTTCTCCTCTATGGGGGTCAGTGTTCGTGAACTGAGATTAACTACGAGCCCTTCTCCAAGCTTGTACTCGTGCTCGCCTGGTCCTGTGGAACTTTCTTCCCACTCCGCAGATCCATTGACTGTGGGGGCAGATTCCACTGTACTTGGTTCTGTGCAGCTCTTCTCCTGCCGCGGGATCTCCCTTGGCCAAACCCTAAAAAAGGAGTCATATTTTGACCTTGTGGAAATTGAGCTGGGCCATACGGGCCACCTTGATGCATAAACGGGAATTGGCCTGGTGCCCATGGATTTGGGGTCCACCAGGGGTTGAATTGTCCTTGGTTGAAGTTATTGCCCCTTCTCTGTCTTCTATTACCTCTTCCCCGGTTCGTGTTCATGTAAGGGCCCTGGTTAGAAGAGTCAGAGTCACTGGAGAGGTCTTCCGATGTGGAGGTTCCATAAGTCGAGCCGCCTCTCCTCCCATTTTTATTATAAGGTGCTGGTGTATATGTTGCACTAGTGTAGGGATAGATTTTTTCTTTAGAGAACTTAGCTAAATCTTTTTTACACTTCTCTAGTTTAGAAAACAGGACAGAGTCCTTAAATTCTTTATTGGCCTTATTGTTTTCATCCTGTTGTTTAGTAAAGACTTTGGATGAAAGCGTTGTTTTTATCTGGCCTTCTAAAATCTGGATCTCAACCATAATCTTATCCGCGGCTTTTTTGGCAGTTTTAATAATTAAGACTAGCCAGTCTCGCGTACACTTCCAAGCGATCAGATACCAATCTCTGATGAAATCTTTGTCATCTAGAAATAATCTTGGGGCATTGTTGACTATTAGGCCCGATGGAGCACCATTACCTCTCAGGTATTCAGCCATCGTGATACCATGAATACAGGTGCGAGAGTGACTCTTTTTTAAGATAAGAATCTTGGACCATCCTTCATCCCCAGTGTCTTGTGGTTTGGGCATAAGGTCCAACATACTTGGATTATCATCTAGGATTGACTGTATTTCTGCCTCATCATAGGCCAAGCCTAGGTTTGTTGCCATTTGTGAAACTGTTCAAAATAATACCCAATCACTAAATTAGTGATACAAGTCAGACGGAATATATCTCTGGTAGCGCCAGCAATGAAAGGCCCTCAAGCAAGGACCAGATGACTCAGCATAGATCTCATTTATTCACAAAAATAACTACGGGATGCCTCAATGGTACACAGCATCTGGCTCTGTAGAATATACACCCAACAGACTATCTGTTAACACGACGACTGTGTAACTAGCAGTTATGAACACCATACCTGACCCTAAGATGGCGGCATTTTAATGAACCTTTCGACTAACATAAGTAGGAATTAACTGTAGATTCTGAAATCAGAAAGGACGAGGAAGGCGAAGAACCGGGTAGTGACCCGTCACTGCGCTAAGAACATCGAGAATCCACTTTCAACCGTCGGTGGCGAGGCGATCCGCGGGTCCAAGATGGCGCCCACCCACTAACCACTCCTGAGACAGCCGACACAGCCAAAACCAACGTGGGGTGCACTGCGAACCCGCCGAGCCCGGTGATTGCATTGCGAACACGGGGGGGGGGTCAGTCCTGGAACAAAAGAGAAACCCCCGATACTACACCCGACTGCAAAGCCAAGAGCGCTGTGAGTGCGGCAGTTTCAAGGTCAGTGAGGCGACTCTTACGCCCCACCACCACCACCTCCCTCTGCCCTGATGAAACCCCCGGTGGGTTCAGTAAGGGGGTAGTAGCGGGGAAATCCAGAACCTAGACACCCCCGAAAAAAAAAAAACTGAAACCTAACACCGGGCAGCCGCCATTTTTGTGTGGGAAATTTTCGCAACAATGAAGCGAGCTAAGACGGAAGTGAGCGATGTATAAAGCGGAAGCCACAAGCACAAGCTCCTCCCCCAAGGGTCAACTCCACGAGTGCGAGTGAGCGTCACAAAAATTAATAATTGTGAAGCTTATAAAGCGCATGTTTACACTTACCAGTGTGTCCCCGCGCTGAATAAACCACTGAGGAACCCGTCCTGGCCTGTTCCTGTGAGGCGCCCAACTCCTGGGCATCCCCCTGGTAAAGCCAGGCATCCTCAGCGATTAGGGCTGGTGTGGAGACTAAGCAAGCTATTGCTCAGAGTTGCAGCGTGGGACCCCATGATTAGAGTAGGCACCGTGCCGAGAATTATCGGGTCCGCGGACATTTGAGCTCAAGACCCTGCCGCGACGGGAATTGAACCCTGGTCCCGGACCAGACCTCTGCATCAGGGTCTGCCGCTCTAATTAGTGAGCCACACTCCTCCACACAAGATGTTTGCAGCCATCGCTGAGTAGCCAAGGCTTTGTGAGAACACACAATACATCCGGGGCAGAATAGTGAGCAGCGGACTACCAGCGCAGACAAAGAAGTCATGCAACCCCTCCCCCACGAGAGTTAAGAACGCGACGTAGTACCAGGTAATCCCTGGCGAACACCACATGAGCGAGTGGGCTGCACAAGTGGAGAGTTGTGAGCTGTTGGCAGACGCCGCCGATTAGCCAAGGTTCGGCGAAGCAACACCGTACTACGAGGGCAGATTAGCATACTGATGATTTCCTGAGACCCTCCTGAGCATTTCAGCTTTGATGTGCCCCTGCGCGTACACCACCCCTGCTGGGAGATCCAATGCTGCAAACTCATCTAGGCTGAAACATCCCATGATGGCGACTTTGACAGCCCCGGGGAGAAAAGCTGAGACCTAGCTACTTCTGTATGATGCCCGGTGGAGCTACCTCGCTAGCTATGGGGGAGATTGACTTTGGGCTCCCTCCTTTGACTATTCACCTACACAGCCGGATTTCAGGCTAACGCTCCCGCGTCTCTCCTGACCTTACCTTCCCCCTCTTCCTTCCCCCAACACTGCCCCCTCTCCGCTCCTACTCTTTCCAGCTTTTGTCCTCTGCCCTCACATGCCCTTGCCCTTTATCCCCACCCTGTTTTTCTGTGAACCTCTTCCCTCGCCACCTGAGACTGAACTAATTTGTCTGATGCCCGATGGAGCTAGCTACTTGGTTTAGCTATAGGGGAGATGTGCCGTGGATTCCCTCCTTGGTCGTCACCTACCCAGTCGGTCTTTAGACAGACTTGCTTTCGTCTCTATGGTTGTCGCTTCCCTTATCCTCACTTTCCCTCCTCCCCCAACCCCCCTACTTTTTCGCTCCTCTCTCTCCTCCCCGAATGTATTGCTGATTGTTTGATATGTTTACTTGTTTGATCTTTTCCTGATATATTGTTGAACCACATTGTTGCACTTCCTTTCGTCTCTCCTGCAGTCTCCTACCGCATCCGCCCTCTATTTATGTCTATCCTTCCCTCCTCTCTCAATGTATTGAGACTGATCTATTTTGTCTGATGCCCGATGGAGCTACTTGGTATAGCTATAGGGGAGATGGGCCGTGGATTCCCTCCTTGGTCGTCACCTACCCAGTCGGTCTTTAGACTGACTTCTTTTCGTCTCTCCTTATTGTCTCGTCCCTAGCTCCTGTCCCCTTTCCCCCAAATCTCTCCCCTTGCCTGCTACTCTGCCTACCCCCCTGTCCTTTGTGCCCTTTGACTAAGCACTCCTTCTCCCCTTGTTGGGGAAAGATCCAATATTTACACTCTGGAGTCTCAGCAAACCCGCTGAGTGAGTTCACTGCGCCAAGGGAGCCACTCACACTTGAGGTTTGGTATGGCACCCCTTGCCAAAGCACTCCCTCTCCCCTTTCTGGGGAAGGATCCAGTATGTAGGCCTTGGAGTCTCAGAGACCTCTCTGAGAGAGTCCACTGCGCAAAGGGAGCCTCTCGCAACAGAGTTAGGGAAGTGATACCACTTCCCCTGGGATCACAGCTTACTGGACTTTGGACGTTTGCCTTGACTCATCTACCGGTTTGTGTTCCCGTCACCCTTCCCCTCCTCTTCCCATGCTGTGTCTCTCACCCTACCCTCCTCTTTCCTGCCTTCATTATCTGTATACTTCCCCTGCTCCAACCCCCCTCCCCTGAATCTCTCACCTTGCCTGCTTTTCCCCTTTCGTATTTGTGCTTATTGTTTATCTCGAGTTACTATGTGGCCATGCTGTACAAACTATGTAACCTTTGTAACGATGTAACCTGTAACTATGATCTGATGCTTATGTAAAGAGCTCTGATACCTCCGGGTCTAGCCAGCGCTATATAAAACTTTTGAAATAAATAAATAAATAAATAAATAATGGTAGTGTAAGACAGACGTCCAACACGCATTCTTCTCCGCATAGCAGGCATCGAAGCACAGGTAAGATGCAATCTTGCCAGATTGGTCTGAATGAAAGAAACCAGGTAGTATTCAGATCTCTTAGCTTCGCCAAGCCGAGGACATTAGTAATCCTTTCTCGGTATCTCATCGCTAGGATCGTTTCTTCCATTGTAGCCTGAGTTTTGTCTGTGACTTGACTTGCCATATCGGAGCAGAAGGAACAAAAATAAAATTCCTGCTACGAGTCCCAAAAGAAGAGGCAGGCCGCCGAACACATGAAATTCGGGAAGATGTTCAGGACTGCTTCAAAGGGTGCTAATAGTCCCGAAAAAATTGTCTTAAATACATGTGCGATGCCACTGGTATCAGACATGTTCAAGATTTGACCTAACATTTCTACGAAATGCACGGGGCAATTTGTCGATAATAGTGTATGTATCTCTGCCGCTGTACTTGCAACTTGCAGATCATATGTCTCTTTGGACGAGGTTAAAGGCACAGTTGTCTGTAAAAGAATAGACTTCATTCTGCTTAAAGTATCAATTCGAATAGAAGAAATATTCAGAGAAGGCCATATTGCTGCCTCCATGTCTGGTTTGCTGTTTGGATACAATACTTGCATACAGCAAATGACCCTGGAAGTAACGCTCATGAGATAGGCAATTCCTGGCACCATGCCACAACAGCTGTGGTGACTTATTATAACATAGCTGCCGTTGGAAAGCTGTCTGAAAAAAGGCTCTATCTGTGTTGCAGGGGTGCAGTCCAGATGACATGAAAGGTTGTTTGATGAACCTTCGCAGGCTCCATGCAAGTTAATACCTTGACACAGAAGTGTACCGCTTAGTGAATTTTTACAATTGTTGCCACTAAGAAATACTTCTTTTTTCCCTTCACTATAACATTTATGTGTATAAGGTAAATTCCAGGTTGACTTGATGTATCCTTTACCCAACCTTTCATACAGGCCTGCTGGTATATACTTTTGGCAATATTGAAACTGAAAAGTTGTTATCGGAATTGTGATTGTACCATGTATTATCCATTCAATGACAGGTCTCTCTGACATTGTCAATGGTAATCTCTCCAGTTTTTCAATGCTCAGAATCGTATAGTCTGCTCCTTTTTGTGCCAAACTGATTTGTTTATCTGTAAGGTTAAAGATAGAAAACATTGACGTTGTGTTGATTAGACGCCATGGCACGTAGTCTGAACGCAGGTTTTGTAACGTCCAGCCTAGCTGTACAATAGAACGTAATTGGGACTGGCCATGTTGTAACATTAGCATATCCTGTTCTATTATATCAATAGCAGATGATACAATGCTGTCCAGTGAATAAATTCTGGAGGACAGAGTCGTTAACCCATTGTCCACTACAGACAGTGATTTTTCCAAATTAATACGATCAATTTCTCGTATTTTTTCAGCAGTTTCAATTTGCATTACTTTCCAAGCTTCGTTGTAAGCAGCGTATATACCGGCGTATATGAAACGTTTTTGACGCTGTTTGCGAGGTCCCAATATGAAATCTTGCAAGTCAGCACCTTCTTTAAGTAAAGTCAAGTGTCGCTTAATTTCAGGCAGTGTGGATTTCTGTAGCCATTCGAGGCATTGTTTCCCTACACTGTATGTTGCAACTATCTCTGGATGTTGTCTCTGGGAATATCTTGGGTCTGGCCTGGTTTGTTTGAACCCCTGTGTTTTGTTCAGGAATCTATCTTGACAGTTATTAGTGTCTGTAGGCCAGATCAACCATTTTTTCCAATCAGGATTTGTTCTGTTTTGGTGTAAAATATGGGATAAGTCTATCTCCACATCTGTAGTGCTATTACTATCAGGTATGGGCTTTGGAATAGACGGTTTGTTCAATCTTTTATCTTGGCTAGGCCAAGACAGGTTGTTTGTTGAATGGTGTCATTCAGGAACATTATTTGTTCTGGGATCATGCAGGCTCTGAATAATGATTCTAGACCTTGTACCTGCCAATCTTTTGTACCCCAAATGGTTTTTGTTTCTATGTTGTTTTTCCAAAATTCAAAACCAAATGTAGACATTTTTTCATAAAATGTTTCAGAATAAAACAATTTAGTATTTGTCAACATGTTTTTCATTCCTGTCTTATTTAACATTTTAAAATAAAACGTTTCTGGATCTATGTTGTTAAACCCTGAGAAGTATGGGAATTTCTCATAAAATGTTTTTGAGCTGCCTTTTGGCGGTGTTGGGCAATGTTCCCATTGATTATAAGTAAAAACATTTCTAGGATTAGCAGATTTATGCAAATAGTGATGACCATAGTGGTTAAAACAGTACATTTCTTCATAATTTGATGAGCCTTTAAATAATCATGCTCTGTGAATTTTGCTGACATTTCTAAATCTGACATCATATTATTAATATTTTCAAAGTCCCACTCATCAGAGAAAGTACTTGGTGTCACAAAGTCACTTAATGAAACCTTGAACTGATGTGGATATTTCAAGAGTTCAACCGGGCCATAGATTTCGTAATCAGTAGCGTCCCATGCTACACCACCAGGTATAGGAATGGCTGTGATGTTCACTGATGATAGTTCTCTTTTTTCAATGTGAGAAGATCTGTGAGGCTTTAGGACCAAGTTGATGTTCTGACTTGCTGTGTCCATTGTACTATATTTTCCATCAATGAATTTTCCCAAAATCAAAATTAAAATGAGCCAGAGTAGGAGGAAAAGTACACCTAACACAATCCATAATTTAATCCATGGTGAAATCAGGTATGTTTCTTTGAGTTGATGAAAGAGTTCAGTCATTTTTTTCTATGAAAGTTTTAGTTGCTGGCGTTTCTTCATGTTCACTTGGATCATCAGAAAAGTCATTGAAATTGATGAAGTAGCCAGATGCAGTTCTGTCAATTGTTGGAATTGCTTCCGGATTGTTATTAATCTTTGATTCTGTATGTTCAGAGACTACATCATTGTAGAATGGTGTTTCTTGACGAACTGTTACAATTTGGGTTTCGAGAGGCACAAGTTCCATGGCTTTGTTGCATAGTCCTTTTTTATTCACTGCAGGTTTATCAAATGTGATTAGTCTCTCAGTTTGAACCTCTTGGATTGTAGCAAGGTTTGGTCTTCTGCTACTTCTTGGGAGTCCACTGGGCCTACTACTTATTATTGGCCAAATGATTGTGGTTTTACCAGGTCGATTGACACAACTCTGTTCTCCTTTTTACCAGCAAGGGGCGGTAGTACTACTGATCTTGTTCCGCTGACAGCTAAGACAGGTACTGCTTTTCTGTAAGAAGGCCCAAATTCCTTCTTCACCGCTATCTTTACTCTGACCAGATCCCCAATCTTTGGAATCCAGACAGGTCTTGCTGGGACAGGTGGTTTTTCTTCAGTGGCTGTTGGCTTTAGCTTTGTGTTACTTAGACTTCTTCTTGTTTCATTTAAGTCCCGTAAAACAGCCAAACGATCTTTGATATCAAATGTTTTTTGTTCCACCACTGAAGTGTGACGATCAAGGTCATGAATGATCATTCTGTTACCAAACTAAAGTTCGTACGGAGTGATACCTCCTAGAGAATTTCTTGGCAGATTATTAAGACTACGTTGGACACTTGTTAGATGTTTGACCCACCCGTTACCCGAACCTAATACCCTCGCTGTTATAGATTGCTTTATGTCCCAGTTTTTTCTCTCCACTACCGCATTTCCCTCAGGATGGAATGGACTAGAGTACCGCAATGCAATACCCATGCTGGTCATGGCCTCCTTGTAAGCTCGAGAGCTAAACGCAGGACCCTGGTCAGAATGTAGCATGCCAATTGCGTATGTGCCGATAAAGACTCGCAAATCTTTTATAACAGTTCTGGCGTCAGCCGAGCGCTGGGGCCACATCCAAATGAATCTCGTGCAGGAATCCACTGTGACCATGATATATTTATAGTTGTCATCCCTTTGTAAGGGACCACAGTGGTCCAGGTAAACACATGCTAATGGTTTATCTGAAATCAGAAGGGGCGTCTGTGCTGGTCGTTTTACTGTTCATACCTTCATTTTTTGGCATATTTCACATTCTAAAACATAGTTTCTAGTTTGTTTTCTCATGCGTGGCCACCAGTATCTCTGTTATACTAACAATACTGTGGCGGAAACACCAGCATGTGCAGAAGCGAGCCTTTCATGTGCCGCTAAAATTAGTCCTAACCTGTGTTGCATGTTTGAAATTGCTCTATCCCCCACTTCAGGGATTCGAGCAAAAGGAACATTATTCGCATCAGTTTTGTATGAGTACTTTACTGGAAAGCATTTCGGGAGTGTTTTACCACTGTTTTTTACTGAAGCACTGACAGCTAGCATTATCTCGCTGTCGATTTTTGTTTTTGACCGGGTGATGGCAGCTACGGAAGCCGTTTACACAGCTGCTTTCGCGGCCTCATGAGTCAATGAATTCCTTACAACGTGAACGCCATCACGTTGATGACTCAGTGTATGTATCACGTGAGTCTTTTGTAGTTCTTTCTGTAAAAGAACTACTTGTTCCCAGAGCATTTTATGCTTGATTGTGCCACCTTTTGCTTCTTTGAAGCCGTTTTGAACCCAGTTCTGCAAGTATTCATTGTAAGACTGAACGCAGTAATATGAATCAAACACTATTAGTTTGGGGGATTCGCGATCGGTATTTTCAAGCGCCATCTTAAAAGCCTGTAGTTCAGCTCGCTGTGCTGTACAGTCTCCAAGTGTTTGTGTTTTTGTGACCAATGGTCTACATTTTCCTTCGTGCCAACGACCTTTAACAATCGCGCACGCAGCACTATAGGCTTGTTTACCTCCAACTGCGGGTTGTGCTGAACCGTCTGTATATATTATACAGCCGTAATGTTCGAAAGGCAGGATTTCGGTCGGCAGAGGACATTCATATTCATATTGGAGAAATTCCTGTGTTTTTAAGGTAGGATCGAATTCGTATACTACGTCTGATGCTGCAAGAGAATTAACCCATTGTATCCATCTCAGATGTAGAGCTTTAGCATTCGGAATGCTGGCTCTTGTTACTGCTTCTAGGGCAGGTACCGGTGTAACGATTATTATAGGTTTACCTTGTGCTAGGGCTCTTTCTTTTGCTACAGCAGTTTGAACCTCAGTCAGAATTTTTTCAGTAGAACTGAATTTCATTTCAGCTTGTGTGTACAAGTGTGATTTATAAGCTATTGGTACAGTTTCTCCCTCATTAGAGGTCAGGTACGTGAATCCGCATCTTCCTGGGATGACTCGGATTACAAGGTTGCGTTCGTTTGCGCGTGTTTGCAGTTTTGTTTTAGTTAACATGTCTGTTTGTAATGTTCGTAAAATTTCTGTATGTTTCTGAGTCCAATTGATTGGTTTGAAATCAGGTTTTATTAATTCGTAGAGAGGTTTAACCCTCTCTGCATAGTTTAGAATGTATGTTCTTCCGAAATTCAGGAAACCTAGAATTGATTGTAAGTTTTTCAGGGTTTTTAGAGCTTGGAGTACTGCACACTTCTCTAAGAAGTTGTCTGCTAGGCTTTTGCCTTCACTTGATAATTCGTATCCCAAAAATAGAACAGTTGGGTGGGCAATTCGTGACTTTTTAAAGTTGAATTTGTACCCTTCAGCTGCGAACCCAAGTATAATGGTGTTCACTCTTTTCAAGTGTGTCTCCAGGTCATCGTCTGTAAGATAGATGTCATCGACATAAGATAATGCCTTATCATCATACATTTGTAGTAACTCTGTTACCCTTGCTGAGAATAATCCTGGGCTATTCTTGAATCCCTGTGGGAGACGACAAAATTGTTTTGTGCCCCCATACAGGAGAAAGCGGTCAAATACCTGCTTTCTGGTGCTATGTTTTGACAGAAGAAACCATTTGATGTATCTAAAGTCGTTTTATATTTTTTGCGCACGATGTTATTCATTAGTACTGCAAATGTTTTGCAACAAGAGGTTAGGTGTCTGTAGTCCAAAACTAGACGATATGAATCGTCTGGCTTGGAGACAGGAAACAAAGGATTGTTCATTTGTGAGGTGCATGTTTCAATCACCCCCTGATATCCAAGTTGATCTAAGATTCCCTGACTTGTTTTTTAGCTTCTTGCTTAACAGGATACTGCCTCTGTGCAGTAGGTTGATTTTTTAACTGAATTTTATGGTGAGGAGAATCCTCATCCCATCCTACATGATTCTTATATAATGCAGGGGCTTGGGCTACTGCCCATTTTCTTGCAAATGTGTATTTTTTATGAATTGGAATTTGATTTGAGAAGGCAGGCATAATTATTTCTTCGCTATGTGGGCACTCCCTGACAAACTCTGGTGGCCATTCTTTTTCTGCTAGAAGGATATCAGAGCCTTTGGATAGTTTGTCCCAAAAGAGACCTCTTATTTTCCTAGTTTTGTCCCCCTCTATACGTAATGTTATTTCATATAATTTATGGGGTATGCTAACTCTGGTGTCTGCAGTTTCCACTTGAATGTATTAATTTGTGTCCAATGTCTCCAGAAGATTCATCAGGATCTTGCGAGCTATGGTCACTTCTGCTGCGCTGTCTAGCATTGTCTGGGCCCATTCTCCGTTTTTCAGTTGTGTCCTCAGAATCCTCGGCATGTTTTATTTTAATACTAGCTACCTTCTGCTTTGGAAATTGTATTTGTTTACTTTAATGAGCAGGTTCCTTGTCTTTGGACTTGACGTGCTCTACCTTGTGTTCTGACCGTCCTCTTCTTTCCGATTTCTGTGAGGAAGTCTGAAAAGATCGAGAGGGACGTGTATCAATATCTTGATATCTGTCAGGTTTTCTTAATTTATCCCTATCTCTAAGGTTGTATCTTTTCTCAGAGGGCTCCCTGTGGGGAGACGTACCTCCTCGTTCTGGAGATCTATCTCTCCGTTGAGGAGACCTTCCTCTGGACTGAAACTGTTTTTCTCTGGGAGTGGTTTGTTTGTTACCCTCCCACTTCTTTTTTGAAGTATTGAGATTATTTTGAATAAATGTTTTTTCAGGATTTTCAGTTAGTTGGGGTTTTAGTGGTTTCCCACCCAAACTATCTCGACCTAATTCTTCACAGGATTTTTCAATTATTCTGGCAAGTTCAAAAGGTTGTTCTGCTATATCTGTTTCTTTCAATTTCTGGTGGATCGCCACAGATGCTGCTTCTCCTTTTATGTTGGCTAGTAATATAGCTGAGACCTGCTTAAAGTCTTTCAGTAATTTCATACCTAGAGTTACAGCATGTTCTGGACCGTATTCATTTTGAATCTGTCTTAGTACGTCTGGTATAACCGCCATAGACGGAACACCGTGTGTTTTTGTGTATATCGAAGCAAATACTGTGCCCCAAGAGTCACAGTCCTCCACATGTGGTGTGATCCCCATTGGAAGGCAGATAGTCAGAATTCTGTGTTTCTCATTAGGTGTAGTATCAGGAAATAGTGCCTCTATTTGAGTAATTTTTTGAGCTAACCAAAACGGAATTTGTTCCCGTTTTGCGGGTATTTTGCCAATGGCTGATTGTATATTCTGTGGTGTGATTTTATTTGTGTTCCCCTGTTGAGGGGTGTGTTGTGGAATTCTTATTGCTGGTGGGACTGTTGAAGTCTGCATGACATATTGGACCAATTGTCTATGTATTTTAATGAGTTGTTTTAGCTGAGCTAAAAGTTCTCGGTCTGGCATTTTTTCAATGTCAGGGTGTGGTGTATAGCTGGCTAGAACCGGCCATGTGGCTCCTGGTCTACCTAGTGGACCGAGCCTGGTAATGTGATTTTGATGTTTTAGAGCGCCATTAAACCAGAGCAGGTGCTCTTGGTATGTTAGTGGAATTTCAACGTCCTCGAAAGGAGCGTATTCCTCTGGAGATTCCTCTATTTTGTAATAGTGGAAATCGTGTGTTACTGGATTTGCTTCAGGAAAATGTATTCATGAATAGAATACCTCTGTCTGCCGATATTCATGGGCCTCTACCACAAATATGACGGTACCACCTCTTGATGTTAGTCCATTTTCTGTAAGTTTAATAGTTATAGTTTTTCTTACATTGACTGGGATGATTATAGCAAACGGGTCATCATTTTGGAGACTTGTGTCATCCGCTAGAAGTTGAGCTGCTATTCTAGCTTTCTCCCTTTCATCGTCACTTTCCACCATTTTTACTGACAGAAAGTTTTTGTTGCAGAGCAAGTTTCAAGGAAACAAAGATTAGGTGCACAATATTTTAGAACACTGTATCCTTCAACATTGACTAAACCAAAAACTAATACATAGGAATCTCTTCCTACTAAGTTCTGGCCGATATTAACCTTTTACCCAGACGTCTATTGGAGATCTGGGTTTAATCCATCACCGTTCTTTAGCCCACTCTGCCACCCCAGTTCAGACATGGCCATATGCAAATCAGTCTGACCCTGTGCCTCATGGGAACAGTCCAGCCGGAACTACCAAGCCATGCCTTCCCTGGACCGGAAACAAGCTTTCGAGGACCGGTTTCTGGCATTACAGCCGTCTTCAGCCCAGCTTGCTTGAATCCAGTGGCAAAGTGAGCAAGGGACTTACGTCTGAGCATACCCTGCCACACTTATGGAGGCCAAAGCGGTAAAAAATGGGGTGGTGATTGACGGAGCATCTGAACCAATCAAACACTCACACCCAGTCAAAAGATCTGGGTTTAATCCATCACCGTTCTTTAGCCCACTCTGCCACCCCAGTTCAGACATGGCCATATGCAAATCAGTCTGACCCTGTGCCCCATGGGAACAGTCCAGCCCGAACTGCCAAGCCATGTCTTCGCTGGACCGGAAACAAGCTTCCGAGGACCGGTTTCTGGCATTACAGCCGTCTTCAGCCCGGCTGGCTTGAATCCAGTGGCAAAGTGAGCAAGGGACTCACGTCTGAGCATACCCTGCCACACTTATGGTGGCCAAAGCGGTACAAAAGGGGGTGGTGATGGACGGAGCATCTGAACCAATCAAACACTCACACCCAGTCAAAAGATCTGGGTTTAATCCATCACCGTTCTTTAGCCCACTCTGCCACCCCAGTTCAGACTTAGTCATATGCAAATCAGTCTGACCCTGTGCCCCATGGGAACAGTCCAGCCCGAACTGCCAAGCCATGCCTTCCCTGGACCGGAAACAAGCTTCCGAGGACCGGTTTCTGGCATTACACCCGTCTTCAGCCCGGCTTGCTTGAATCCTTGGCAAAGTGAGCAAGGGACTCACGTCTGAGCATACCCTGCCACACTTATGGCGGCCAAAGCGTTACAAAAGGGGGTGGTGGTGATGGATGGAGCATCTGAACCAATCAAACACTCACACCCAGTCAAAAGATCTGGGTTTAATCCATCACCGTTCTTTAGCCCACTCTGCCACTCCAGTTCAGACATGGCCACATGCAAATCAGTCTGGCCCTGTGCCCCATGGGAACAGTCCAGCCCGAACTGCCAAACCATGCCTTCCCTGGACCGGAAACAAGCTTCCGAGGACTAGTTTCTGGCATTACAGCCGTCTTCAGCCCGGCTTGCTTGAATCCAGTGGCAAAGTGAGCAAGGGACTCACGTCTGAGCATACCCTGCCACACTTATGGCGGCCAAAGCGGTACAAAAGGGGGTGGTGATGGACGGAGCATCTGAACCAATCAAACACTCACACCCAGTCAAAAGATCTGGGTTTAATCCATCACCGTTCTTTAGCCCACTCTGCCACCCCAGTTCAGACATGGCCATATGCAAATCAGTCTGACCCTGTGCCCCATGGGAACAGTCCAGCCCGAACTGCCAAGCTATGCCTTCCCTGGACCGGAAAAAAGCTTCAGAGGACCGGTTTCTGGCAGTACACCCGTCTTCAGCCCGGCTTGCTTGAATCCAGTGGCAAAGTGAGCAAGGGACTCACGTCTGAGCATAACCTTCCACACTTATGGCGGCCAAAGCGGTACAAAAGGGGGTGGTGATGGACGGAGCATCTGAACCAATCAAACACTCACACCCACTCAAAAGATCTGGGTTTAATCCATCACTGTTCTTTAGCCCACTCTGCCACCCCAGTTCAGACATGGCCATATGCAAATCAGTCTGACCCTGTGCCCCATGGGAACAGTCCAGCCCGAACTGCCAAGCCATGCCTTCCCTGGACCGGAAACAAGCTTCCGAGGACCGGTTTCTGGCATTACAGCCGTCTTCAGCCCGGCTTGCTTGAATCCAGTGGCAAAGTGAGCAAGGGACTCACGTCTGAGCATACCCTGCCACACTTATGGCGGCCAAAGCGGTACAAAAGGGGGTGGTGATGGATGGAGCATCTGAACCAATCAAACACTCACACCCAGTCAAAAGATCTGGGTTTAATCCATCACCGTTCTTTAGCCCACTCTGCCACCCCAGTTCAGACATGGCCATATGCAAATCAGTCTGACCCTGTGCCCCATGGGAACAGTCCAGCCCGAACTGCCAAGCTATGCCTTCCCTGGACCGGAAAAAAGCTTCAGAGGACCGGTTTCTGGCAGTACACCCGTCTTCAGCCCGGCTTGCTTGAATCCAGTGGCAAAGTGAGCAAGGGACTCACGTCTGAGCATACCCTTGCACACTTATGGCGGCCAAAGCGGTACAAAAGGGGGTGGTGATTGACGGAGCATCTGAACCAATCAAACACTCACACCCACTCAAAAGATCTGGGTTTAATCCATCACTGTTCTTTAGCCCACTCTGCCACCCCAGTTCAGACATGGCCATATGCAAATCAGTCTGACCCTGTGCCCCATGGGAACAGTCCAGCCCGAACTGCCAAGCCATGCCTTCCCTGGACCGGAAACAAGCTTCCGAGGACCGGTTTCTGGCATTACAGCCGTCTTCAGCCCGGCTTGCTTGAATCCAGTGGCAAAGTGAGCAAGGGACTCACGTCTGAGCATACCCTGCCACACTTATGGCGGCCAAAGCGGTACAAAAGGGGGTGGTGATGGACGGAGCATCTGAACCAATCAAACACTCACACCCACTCAAAAGATCTGGGTCTAATCCATCACCGTTCTTTAGCCCAATCTGCCACCCCAGTTCAGACATGGCCATATGCAAATCAATCTGACCCTGTGCCCCATGGGAACAGTCCAGCCCGAACTGCAAAGCCATGCCTTCCCTGAACCGGAAACAAGCTTCGGAGGACCGGTTTCTGGCATTACAGCCGTCTTCAGCCCGGCTTGCTTGAATCCAGTGGCAAAGTGAGCAAGGGACTCACGTCTGAGCATACCCTGCCACACTTATGGCGGCCAAAGCGTTACAAAAGGGGGTGGTGATGGACGGAGCATCTGAACCAATCAAACACTCACACCCAGTCAAAAGATCTGGGTTTAATCCATCACCGTTCTTTAGCCCACTCTGCCACCCCAGTTCAGACATGGACATATGCAAATCAGTATGACCCTGTGCCTCATGGGAACAGTCCAGCCCGAACTGCCAAGCCATGCCTTCCCTGGACCGGAAACAAGCTTCCGAGGACCGGTTTCTGGCATTACACCCGTCTTCAGCCCGGCTTGCTTGAATCCTTGGCAAAGTGAGCAAGGGACTCACGTCTGAGCATACCCTGCCACACTTATGGCGGCCAAAGCGTTACAAAAGGGGGTGGTGGTGATGGATGGAGCATCTGAACCAATCAAACACTCACACCCAGTCAAAAGATCTGGGTTTAATCCATCACCGTTCTTTAGCCCACTCTGCCACTCCAGTTCAGACATGGCCACATGCAAATCAGTCTGGCCCTGTGCCCCATGGGAACAGTCCAGCCCGAACTGCCAAACCATGCCTTCCCTGGACCGGAAACAAGCTTCCGAGGACCAGTTTCTGGCATTACAGCCGTCTTCAGCCCGGCTTGCTTGAATCCAGTGGCAAAGTGAGCAAGGGACTCACGTCTGAGCATACCCTGCCACACTTATGGCGGCCAAAGCGGTACAAAAGGGGGTGGTGATGGACGGAGCATCTGAACCAATCAAACACTCACACCCAGTCAAAAGATCTGGGTTTAATCCATCACCGTTCTTTAGCCCACTCTGCCACCCCAGTTCAGACATGGCCATATGCAAATCAGTCTGACCCTGTGCCCCATGGGAACAGTCCAGCCCGAACTGCCAAGCTATGCCTTCCCTGGACCGGAAAAAAGCTTCAGAGGACCGGTTTCTGGCAGTACACCCGTCTTCAGCCCGGCTTGCTTGAATCCAGTGGCAAAGTGAGCAAGGGACTCACGTCTGAGCATAACCTTCCACACTTATGGCGGCCAAAGCGGTACAAAAGGGGGTGGTGATGGACGGAGCATCTGAACCAATCAAACACTCACACCCACTCAAAAGATCTGGGTTTAATCCATCACTGTTCTTTAGCCCACTCTGCCACCCCAGTTCAGACATGGCCATATGCAAATCAGTCTGACCCTGTGCCCCATGGGAACAGTCCAGCCCGAACTGCCAAGCCATGCCTTCCCTGGACCGGAAACAAGCTTCCGAGGACCGGTTTCTGGCATTACAGCCGTCTTCAGCCCGGCTTGCTTGAATCCAGTGGCAAAGTGAGCAAGGGACTCACGTCTGAGCATACCCTGCCACACTTATGGCGGCCAAAGCGGTACAAAAGGGGGTGGTGATGGATGGAGCATCTGAACCAATCAAACACTCACACCCAGTCAAAAGATCTGGGTTTAATCCATCACCGTTCTTTAGCCCACTCTGCCACCCCAGTTCAGACATGGCCATATGCAAATCAGTCTGACCCTGTGCCCCATGGGAACAGTCCAGCCCGAACTGCCAAGCTATGCCTTCCCTGGACCGGAAAAAAGCTTCAGAGGACCGGTTTCTGGCAGTACACCCGTCTTCAGCCCGGCTTGCTTGAATCCAGTGGCAAAGTGAGCAAGGGACTCACGTCTGAGCATACCCTTGCACACTTATGGCGGCCAAAGCGGTACAAAAGGGGGTGGTGATTGACGGAGCATCTGAACCAATCAAACACTCACACCCACTCAAAAGATCTGGGTTTAATCCATCACTGTTCTTTAGCCCACTCTGCCACCCCAGTTCAGACATGGCCATATGCAAATCAGTCTGACCCTGTGCCCCATGGGAACAGTCCAGCCCGAACTGCCAAGCCATGCCTTCCCTGGACCGGAAACAAGCTTCCGAGGACCGGTTTCTGGCATTACAGCCGTCTTCAGCCCGGCTTGCTTGAATCCAGTGGCAAAGTGAGCAAGGGACTCACGTCTGAGCATACCCTGCCACACTTATGGCGGCCAAAGCGGTACAAAAGGGGGTGGTGATGGACGGAGCATCTGAACCAATCAAACACTCACACCCACTCAAAAGATCTGGGTCTAATCCATCACCGTTCTTTAGCCCAATCTGCCACCCCAGTTCAGACATGGCCATATGCAAATCAATCTGACCCTGTGCCCCATGGGAACAGTCCAGCCCGAACTGCAAAGCCATGCCTTCCCTGAACCGGAAACAAGCTTCGGAGGACCGGTTTCTGGCATTACAGCCGTCTTCAGCCCGGCTTGCTTGAATCCAGTGGCAAAGTGAGCAAGGGACTCACGTCTGAGCATACCCTGCCACACTTATGGCGGCCAAAGCGTTACAAAAGGGGGTGGTGATGGACGGAGCATCTGAACCAATCAAACACTCACACCCAGTCAAAAGATCTGGGTTTAATCCATCACCGTTCTTTAGCCCACTCTGCCACCCCAGTTCAGACATGGACATATGCAAATCAGTATGACCCTGTGCCTCATGGGAACAGTCCAGCCCGAACTGCCAAGCCATGCCTTCCCTGGACCGGAAACAAGCTTCCGAGGACCGGTTTCTGGCATTACACCCGTCTTCAGCCCGGCTTGCTTGAATCCTTGGCAAAGTGAGCAAGGGACTCACGTCTGAGCATACCCTGCCACACTTATGGCGGCCAAAGCGTTACAAAAGGGGGTGGTGGTGATGGATGGAGCATCTGAACCAATCAAACACTCACACCCAGTCAAAAGATCTGGGTTTAATCCATCACCGTTCTTTAGCCCACTCTGCCACTCCAGTTCAGACATGGCCACATGCAAATCAGTCTGGCCCTGTGCCCCATGGGAACAGTCCAGCCCGAACTGCCAAACCATGCCTTCCCTGGACCGGAAACAAGCTTCCGAGGACCAGTTTCTGGCATTACAGCCGTCTTCAGCCCGGCTTGCTTGAATCCAGTGGCAAAGTGAGCAAGGGACTCACGTCTGAGCATACCCTGCCACACTTATGGCGGCCAAAGCGGTACAAAAGGGGGTGGTGATGGACGGAGCATCTGAACCAATCAAACACTCACACCCAGTCAAAAGATCTGGGTTTAATCCATCACCGTTCTTTAGCCCACTCTGCCACCCCAGTTCAGACATGGCCATATGCAAATCAGTCTGACCCTGTGCCCCATGGGAACAGTCCAGCCCGAACTGCCAAGCTATGCCTTCCCTGGACCGGAAAAAAGCTTCAGAGGACCGGTTTCTGGCAGTACACCCGTCTTCAGCCCGGCTTGCTTGAATCCAGTGGCAAAGTGAGCAAGGGACTCACGTCTGAGCATAACCTTCCACACTTATGGCGGCCAAAGCGGTACAAAAGGGGGTGGTGATGGACGGAGCATCTGAACCAATCAAACACTCACACCCACTCAAAAGATCTGGGTTTAATCCATCACTGTTCTTTAGCCCACTCTGCCACCCCAGTTCAGACATGGCCATATGCAAATCAGTCTGACCCTGTGCCCCATGGGAACAGTCCAGCCCGAACTGCCAAGCCATGCGTTCCCTGGACCGGAAACAAGCTTCCGAGGACCGGTTTCTGGCATTACAGCCGTCTTCAGCCCGGCTTGCTTGAATCCAGTGGCAAAGTGAGCAAGGGACTCACGTCTGAGCATACCCTGCCACACTTATGGCGGCCAAAGCGGTACAAAAGGGGGTGGTGATGGATGGAGCATCTGAACCAATCAAACACTCACACCCAGTCAAAAGATCTGGGTTTAATCCATCACCGTTCTTTAGCCCACTCTGCCACCCCAGTTCAGACATGGCCATATGCAAATCAGTCTGACCCTGTGCCCCATGGGAACAGTCCAGCCCGAACTGCCAAGCTATGCCTTCCCTGGACCGGAAAAAAGCTTCAGAGGACCGGTTTCTGGCAGTACACCCGTCTTCAGCCCGGCTTGCTTGAATCCAGTGGCAAAGTGAGCAAGGGACTCACGTCTGAGCATACCCTTGCACACTTATGGCGGCCAAAGCGGTACAAAAGGGGGTGGTGATTGACGGAGCATCTGAACCAATCAAACACTCACACCCACTCAAAAGATCTGGGTTTAATCCATCACTGTTCTTTAGCCCACTCTGCCACCCCAGTTCAGACATGGCCATATGCAAATCAGTCTGACCCTGTGCCCCATGGGAACAGTCCAGCCCGAACTGCCAAGCCATGCCTTCCCTGGACCGGAAACAAGCTTCCGAGGACCGGTTTCTGGCATTACAGCCGTCTTCAGCCCGGCTTGCTTGAATCCAGTGGCAAAGTGAGCAAGGGACTCACGTCTGAGCATACCCTGCCACACTTATGGCGGCCAAAGCGGTACAAAAGGGGGTGGTGATGGACGGAGCATCTGAACCAATCAAACACTCACACCCACTCAAAAGATCTGGGTCTAATCCATCACCGTTCTTTAGCCCAATCTGCCACCCCAGTTCAGACATGGCCATATGCAAATCAATCTGACCCTGTGCCCCATGGGAACAGTCCAGCCCGAACTGCAAAGCCATGCCTTCCCTGAACCGGAAACAAGCTTCGGAGGACCGGTTTCTGGCATTACAGCCGTCTTCAGCCCGGCTTGCTTGAATCCAGTGGCAAAGTGAGCAAGGGACTCACGTCTGAGCATACCCTGCCACACTTATGGCGGCCAAAGCGTTACAAAAGGGGGTGGTGATGGACGGAGCATCTGAACCAATCAAACACTCACACCCAGTCAAAAGATCTGGGTTTAATCCATCACCGTTCTTTAGCCCACTCTGCCACCCCAGTTCAGACATGGACATATGCAAATCAGTATGACCCTGTGCCTCATGGGAACAGTCCAGCCCGAACTGCCAAGCCATGCCTTCCCTGGACCGGAAACAAGCTTCCGAGGACCGGTTTCTGGCATTACAGCCGTCTTCAGCCCGGCTTGCTTGAATCCAGTGGCAAAGTGAGCAAGGGACTCACGTCTGAGCATACCCTGCCACACTTATGGTGGCCAAAGCGGTACAAAAGGGGGTGGTGATGGACGGAGCATCTGAACCAATCAAACACTCACACCCAGTCAAAAGATCTGGGTTTAATCCATCACCGTTCTTTAGCCCACTCTGCCACTCCAGTTCAGACATGGCCACATGCAAATCAGTCTGACCCTGTGCCCCATGGGAACAGTCCAGCCCGAACTGCCAAACCATGCCTTCCCTGGACCGGAAACAAGCTTCCGAGGACCGGTTTCTGGCATTACAGCCATCTTCAGCCCGGCTTGCTTGAATCCAGTGGCAAAGTGAGCAAGGGACTCACGTCTGAGCATACCCTGCCACACTTATGGCGGCCAAAGCGGTACAAAACGGAGTGGTGATGGACGGAGCATCTGAACCAATCAAGCACTCACACCCAGTCAAAAGATCTGGGTTTAATCCATCACCGTTCTTTAGCCCACTCTGCCACCCCAGTTCAGACATGGCCATATGCAAATCAGTCTGACCCTGTGCCCCATGGGAACAGTCCAGCCCGAACTGCCAAGCTATGCCTTCCCTGGACCGGAAAAAAGCTTCAGAGGACCGGTTTCTGGCATTACACCCGTCTTCAGTCCGGCTTGCTTGAATCCAGTGGCAAAGTGAGCAAGGGACTCACGTCTGAGCATACCCTTCCACACTTATGGCGGCCAAAGCGGTACAAAAGGGGGTGGTGATGGAGGGAGCATCTGAACCAATCAAGCACTCACACCCACTCAAAAGATCTGGGTTTAATCCATCACCGTTCTTTAGCCCACTCTGCCACCCCAGTTCAGACATGGCCATATGCAAATCAGTCTGACCCTGTGCCCCATGGGAACAGTCCAGCCCGAACTGCCAAGCCATGCCTTCCCTGGACCGGAAACGAGCTTCCGAGGACCGGTTTCTGGCATTACAGCCGTCTTCAGCCCGGCTTGCTTGAATCCAGTGGCAAAGTGAGCAAGGGACTCACGTCTGAGCATACCCTGCCACACTTATGGCGGCCAAAGCGGTACAAAAGGGGGTGGTGATGGACGGAGCATCTGAACCAATCAAACACTCACACCCAGTCAAAAGATCTGGGTTTAATCCATCACCCTTCTTTAGCCCAATCTGCCACCCCAGTTCAGACATGGCCATATGCAAATCAGTCTGACCCTGTGCCCCATGGGAACAGTCCAGCCCAAACTGCAAAGCCATGCCTTCCCTGGACCGGAAACAAGCTTCGGAGGACCGGTTTCTGGCATTACAGCCGTCTTCAGCCCGGCTTGCTTGAATCCAGTGGCAAAGTGAGCAAGGGACTCACGTCTGAGCATACCCTGCCACACTTATGGTGGCCAAAGCGTTACAAAAGGGGGTGGTGATGGACGGAGCATCTGAACCAATCAAACACTCACACCCAGTCTAAAGATCTGGGTTTAATCCATCCCCGTTCTTTAGCCCACTCTGCCACCCCAGTTCAGACATGGACATATGCAAATCAGTCTGACCCTGTGCCCCATGGGAGCAGTCCAGCCCGAACTGCCAAGCCATGCCTTCCCTGGACCGGAAACAAGCTTCCGAGGACCGGTTTCTGGCATTACAGCCGTCTTCAGCCCGGCTTGCTTGAATCCAGTGGCAAAGTGAGCAAGGGACTCACGTCTGAGCATACCCTGCCACACTTATGGCGGCCAAAGCATTACAAAAGGGGGTGGTGATGGACGGAGCATCTGAACCAATCAAACACTCACACCCAGTCAAAAGATCTGGGTTTAATCCATCACCGTTCTTTAGCCCAATCTGCCACCCCAGTTCAGACATGGCCATATGCAAATCAGTCTGACCCTGTGCCCCATGGGAACAGTCCAGCCCAAACTGCAAAGCCATGCCTTCCCTGGACCGGAAACAAGCTTCGGAGGACCGGTTTCTGGCATTACAGCCGTCTTCAGCCCGGCTTGCTTGAATCCAGTGGCAAAGTGAGCAAGGGACTCACGTCTGAGCATACCCTGCCACACTTATGGTGGCCAAAGCGTTACAAAAGGGGGTGGTGATGGACGGAGCATCTGAACCAATCAAACACTCACACCCAGTCTAAAGATCTGGGTTTAATCCATCACCGTTCTTTAGCCCACTCTGCCACCCCAGTTCAGACATGGACATATGCAAATCAGTCTGACCCTGTGCCCCATGGGAGCAGTCCAGCCCGAACTGCCAAGCCATGCCTTCCCTGGACCGGAAACAAGCTTCCGAGGACCGGTTTCTGGCATTACAGCCGTCTTCAGCCCGGCTTGCTTGAATCCAGTGGCAAAGTGAGCAAGGGACTCACGTCTGAGCATACCCTGCCACACTTATGGCGGCCAAAGCATTACAAAAGGGGGTGGTGATGGACGGAGCATCTGAACCAATCAAACACTCACACCCATTCAAAAGATCTGGGTTTAATCCTTCACCGTTCTTTAGCCCACTCTGCCACCCCAGTTCAGACATGGCCATATGCAAATCAGTCTGACCCTGTGCCCCATGGGAACAGTCCAGCCCGAACTGCCAAGCCATGCCTTCCCTGGACCGGAAACAAGCTTCCGAGGACCGGTTTCTGGCATTACAGCTGTCTTCAGCCCGGCTTGCTTGAATCCAGTGGCAAAGTGAGCAAGGGACTCACGTCTGAGCATAACCTGCCACACTTATGGCGGCCAAAGCTATACAAAAGGGGGTGGTGATGGACGGAGCATCTGAACCAATTAATCCATCACCGTTCTTTAGCCCACTCTGACACCCCAGTTCAGACATGGCCATATGCGAACTGTCACTCTACCACTGGATTCAAGATAGCGTGGCTGATGAGGATTATGAATACGAAACCGGTCCCAGGATGCTTGTTTCAGGTCCAGGGAAGACATGGCTTGGCAGTTCGGGCTGGACTGTTCCCATGAGGCACAGGGTCAGACTGATTTGCATATGGCCATGTCTGAACTGGGGTGGCAGAGTGGGCTAAAGAACGGTGATCGATTAAACCCAGATCTGTTGACTGGGTGTGAGTGTTTGATTGGTTCAGATGCTCCGTCCATCACCACCCCCTTTTGTACCACAGTATACTGATTGTGGCGTTGTGTTAGATGTTGGATACTCCTTGTGATTGTATTCCTAATGGTACTGGGGTGTCCTTTCTACATGCTACAAAACCATTGTGAGGGAGGGGTTCTTTAGAGGGTGTATCTCTTCAGGTATATCACAGTTGGTTTGGGGGTCACTTGACCATCTGCATAACAAATGTCAGAGGTGTCAGTGATTCTACCTATTTGGGGTCCTGGTAGTCACTGTAGACTACATTGCAGTACTGTCTTTTCTTAGGTGCTTGTGCAGTGCTGGAGTGAGTGGGTTTGTGTGTGGGCTGCAGGTAGTTGAATGAATTGGTCAAAGAGTTCAAGTTGATTCTAATGCCTGGTTGCTTTTTTGAATATCTGTGTAATCCTAAAGTATTGTAGCATTTAAATAGCACTTTATATCGCTGATATGGCCACAAAGGCTCCCATGAAATGATAAATGACCAGGTGAGATATATGTCTTTGTAAAGAACTACGAAACTCTCTGGCAGCCGAATCATGGATCCTCTTAAGCTTCCACAGTGAAAACTGGTGTGTACAAAGGTATAGATAACTGGCATTGTTAAGATGGATGAGTATTAAAGCAATGGTAGCTGGAACTTTTTGTGGCAAGCTGGGACATGGGAAAATTCATCAAAGTCATCTCATCACATAGAAGCATAATTTGCCACTTGAGTTACTTGTGGTTTAAGGGTTAGAATCAGGTTCATAATCACCCAGGTGCCGAAGCTGAGTGTTGATAGAGCACTTACAGCACTCTTGATTGTATGGGTGCACTATACTCATGGTTTAAATGCGCACATGTATTTTTGTTGTTTGCAGAGTTTCATAATTATTAAGATGCATTTATTCAAAGTTATATTAGCATTGAAATATAGTGTACACATTTAAGTAGGTATTTAAGAAACCTATAATTCCTGTATGTATAATGTGCAAGATGAAATACTACTCGCGCAATGTAATTTGTGTTTAGTTTAAGTTGCCTGAATTGTAGGCCCAAATTGCAGGATTGTTTTGAGTTTCGTTTCTCCTTGGTTGCTAAAGAATTATAACTAAATGAATCCTTTTGTGCTTAAAGACAGTGTGTTCTCATCCTATTGCAGGTGCAGGAATTCAACCTCGTTATTCTTAGATTTAAGGAGATACCCGGAATGTAATTAAAGCTTCTGTGGAAACTTGGTGAAAGATGTTGCAAATGGAAAAGTTTATCTTGTGACGCATTGTGGGTTCGACATTGCCTTTTTGTATGATGCGCAGGGACAGATTCAAGAGACTTCTGCTTATTTTTGGAGGAGAAGGAGCATCTTAGAACGAGCTCCATAGCTTTAAGCTATCAGACCCATTTGGCGTGAGTACTCCTTAGGAAGTCAACACGTACTGACACCTTTGGGTAGGATATCGGGGAAATAGGTAGGATTTTCATAAAGAGCAGAGTAGGGAAATGTTGGAACTGGCCCTTCTTGCAGGGTCATCCTCAAACTTTTTGCTTCTTCCTTCCTTATTTTTCCTGACCCGTGGCTGTTGGCAATAGGACTCTGTGCACTTTACCACTGCTGATCAGTGCTAAAGTGCATATGCTCTCTGTGTACATTGTATTGTAATTGGACATACATGATTGGCATATTTGTATCACCATGAAGTCCCTAGGAAAGTGCACTGGGTGTGCCAGGGCTGGTGATGACAAATGCTACTAGTGGGCCTGCAGCACTGATTGTGCCACCCACATGAGTAGCCCTAAAATGGTGTCTCAGGCCTGCCACCGCAGTGCCTGAGTGCAGTCTGTGAACTGCCATGTCCTCCTGGTCAGTGTCCCCACTGACCAGGCCTAACCCTTCCCTTTTATTGCACATTGGTCACCCCTATGGAAGGCCCAAGGTACCACCCCCTTGGGCAGGGTGCAGTGTATGTGAAAGGTAGAGCATGTACTGGTGCAGGTGACATGCTCTGGTAGTGAATTACAGCCATTTTTTTTCGTTTTTCACTGCTGCAAGGCTATCTTGCTCCATAAGCTATCATGGGGGATGTTGGCTACAGTGGCTACCAGCATTTCTTCCCATAGGAACAAGATAGGACATAAAAGTTTGGTATCCCTGAACTCAGAATTTAATAACACATCTTTTAGGAAAGGTGGTTTTTAACTCCTGTGTTTGAGAATAGCACTTTAGAAAGTTGCTGTTCTCTTGTCTGACCTTTCTGTGTGCCTTGGCATGCTTGTGGCTTGACTGTCTGGTTTGAGAGTGACAGGGGCTGGGGATTCCCCAGGAGGCCCGCTGAGTCAGCCCTAGGCTAAATGACTACTTCTGTGGGCAGTTTAAAACGGAATACGAGAAACACTCCAAAGATTGCTTGACTGATGCGTCACCCTTTCAGCACACTCCAGGACGTTGATTTCCAGTTCTTCATCAGTAAAATTGCATAATTTCTCTGAGTTAATGTATGAAATGCAGACAAGTAGTAAACAGTAAGCAGATTTCCTCTCTGTTTTAGACTTGTTTTGTCTAAAGTTAATCGGAAAAAATGACTTAAGTTGTTTATTCAGTGGTCAAAGTGGGAGGGATCGGCAGGGCACAGCGTGCCCCTACTTCTTTAATTTATTGAAATCCATTCCCCCACTTTTTATTTTAAAAATGCATCCTGGAGACTGGCGGCGGACAGAGATCTGTCTTTTCCTTCTTGCCCAAAGACAAGGACAGCACTTCTGCTCTGTCGCTGTCAGCTGCCCCCCTCTTTCTTCCTCTTATCCCCCCTCTTTCTGTCTAGCTCCTCGTACCTTGCTGAAAACCGTGACTTCAAGAAACAGTTCTTACCCTTTCTTTCCTTCTTTCGTTCATTTGTTCCTCTGTGAAATGGATCCAAAAAAGAAAAACACTTTTTCTGGAAATGTCTCTTTTCTGACTTTTTTCTATTCCAAAGTGCAGCCTCGGGACAGAGAGAAAAAAAAAGTAAAAAAAAAACTGAATAAAGCAAGACAGAGTGGTTGTAAATTGGCGAGATTGGTTTTATTCACACCTGCACAGATTAGCGCCACTTTACAGAGTTTGCCAGTGAAGCAATAATTTTATTTTCTTGTCTTTCTTTGAACAGTCTTGTTCCCCAGTGGGGAAGTGCACCATTTCAGGAGGTACTGCAATAGCTGGTTGATGCGTGAAGTGGAAAATATTTAATGTGATCCTTAGCAGCTGTTTCCTTATTTTAGTTTAATAAATGTGTACTGGGCCTCTGTGTTCAGGGATGTGGTCTCTTTAAACCATACTGCTCACTTTTTGTAAGGATATAAGCAATGGACATTGAAACGCACCCCTTCCTGGACCATAGTCCTGTCCTTAACTTTTTAGGCAAAAACACTTGTTGTTTTCTCAATTATGAGTGTTAAAGCGTTAAGGTAACCAAGTTGTTCCTGTTTACATTTCACATGCTTTACTTAATCTTGCATTCCCTATGAATGTTTGCTTTTTCCAGGATGTTTTTACTTTTTTTTCCAACCAGAATAATACTCTTTGTCTAGGGCATAATTTGAATCGAGTTGCATCCAGGTGTCTATAGCAAGGCACAATTTGGTTGTAGCTGAAGGCTGTGCGAGTTTCTCTCAGTGGGGCAGTATGCTGTTCATTGGGGGAGAGGACGTGGCACTATGGCCAGAGCTGCTGAATTCGGAACAGGGGAACTAGGTTCAGCCTTCATTACCAGTCCACCAGACTACTCTCCCGAAAGATCACATTCCCATGCTAGAACCTCACAAGACCTTAGAAGCCCTGGTGTCACAGCACCAGCAGGTGGAAACTAGTGGTGGAAAGTGTGAATAAACATTAAAGGCCTGTCCACCACAATCCATACTGAAGTTCACCTCCAGTCGTGCCGGCAGGCCTATCAACCAGCACACCCTAGAGCAACATTGACTGTCACGGAGGTCACAGGACCCTTGAGGCCAGTCCGCCTCTTCCTTTGGTAGTTCCACTGGCCTTGTTACAGCAGTAGTTGCAATTTACCAGGGATCAGCAATGCAGGATATGCGCGCACGCCAACCAAAGTTCCCAAACTTCACACTCTCTCTGCTTCATGCACAAGCACTTTTAATATATGCTGCCTATTTTGAGGCCACTGGAATTATGCAGCAATGGAGGACAAAAGTATGCCGCAGTGTTAACCCCATTATGCAGCAAAAAATAAAAAAGGATGCAGCATAATGCGGTATATTTTCTGATACTTTAATATTTTGACAGTTTTAAACATACTAACAGTCTGTGCAAAAACTTTGCCTCATTAGTTCCAGAGTAACATTTAAATGCAGTAGTGAGAAAGGCAGTAGCGGTGGCTACCCGACAGGGATGGTGAGGCAGTGTGTCTCAATAAATTAATGATAATGAGACTCCAGGTAAGTACTAAACTGCAGGAAAATGTATTCCAGTTGCAGAGACCCACGACAGCTCCAGAAGGCAGAGAGGCAAAGAATGAAATACACATCCAGGATTCTAGATCTCAGAGTACAGTGACCTAATGCATTCTTATTACCTCACATTAGAATGACATACAACTTTATAGAAAAACAAGTAAATACAAGAGAACTTAAGAATAACAAATATACAACTCTCTACACCCCCCTTCTATAATGATGAAAACAAAAACAAAATAAAAGCAAAACAAAACAATTAATAATACACAAAATCATCAGAACGAAATGGAGATCTGATACGAGAACTTCTCCTCAATTGTCTGCTATCACCAGATCCACTTGTGACATTTCGATTTGCATTTTCATCAATATTACTAGAATGAGAAGTTACCTAGCCATCACCTCTGTCCCTTAAAGGATGAGAAGGACAAGCCATGTTCTCATCTAAGTTGCGCACACAGGTATGATCACCCAGATCAAACCAATTGGTATCGGATTGAGTATTTAACTCAGTTATAGATTATCTTGGCTTGTTCATCACTTAGTTTTATTAAAGCATTACGGTTCCACCATCCACGATCTTGAAATAAAACAGCCATTTTTGAAACTTTAAGAATTTTGACTGGCTCAGTAAATTTAGATTGTCCATTACCAACCTTAATTGCTTTTTTAATAAGAACCCAGTCACCTTGAGAAAAATAGGTTACTTTAACATGTTTTCTTTTGTCATAGTTCTCCTTGTTCAATGCTTGTTTTTGTTTCACATGTTCCCTTACTTTGTGCAAATCTAAAGTATGTGCATGATCAGCTTTATCAGTCAACCAAGAGGGACTGAGAAGAGAAATGGGTTTCCTACCTCTCAACAATACATAAGGAGAAACGTCAGTGGTAGAATGAGGTGTCGTATTGTAACACCAGACTTTTTGACTCACATACTTGAACACATCCAACGTATTAGCCATAGCTGTTTGTACACCTTCTTTCAACAACTTGTTTGCTCTCTCAACAAGACCATTAAAGGCCGGACTATATAAAGGTACCAATATAAGTCTAACAGAGACCTCTCCCAGAAAATGTTCAAATTCATTTGAAACAAAATGAGTGCCGTTGTCAGTTACAATCTCTTTAAGAAGACTTTCAATTAAAAATACACATTGTAATATAGAAATGACTGAAGTCGAATGTGAACTTCTCACAAAAGAAAAGTACAGCCACTGAGAAAAGTAATTGATGATTACAATAAGAAACCTACTATCACTGCCTAGCAGGTTAAACAGACCTGAAAAGTCCAGTCCTAACTTCTGCCAGGGACGTTTAGGCCATTCAATTGGGCATAATGAAGTAGTGGATGCGCACCAATGTTTATCCGAACATAAACATTCAGGACATTTCTCCACAAATGATTTGACTTGACCATCGATACCGGGCCACCAGTAAGTTTCTTTGATCTTGCGAACAGTGCTTGAGATTCCTAAATGTCCGTCATGAGCAAGGGATATAATTTTGCTTCTCAAACCCTCAGGTGGAACAAATTTGTCTTCTCTAACCAAAATATTATTGACAATGGATAATTCTGAAGCGACTTGCGAAAAATAACTATCTTGAATTGACATACTTCTGTCACATGGCTAGCCATTGACTAAATATCTCTTCAGTCTTTTAAGGCAAAGATCCTTTTCACAGCTTTCAATCCATTCATTTTCAGACAGTTGGACATCTTGCATTAAGTCACTCACAGTGAAGCCAACATTACTATCATTATCCTTAATAGGATCATCCACGTCACTACATTCCAGCGGCATATGTGACAGTCTGCCCTGACGTTCTTACGCCCAGGGATATATTTGATATCAAAGTTAAATTCCTGTAACCCCGCCAGCAGTCTGATAAGTCTGGACGAAGCTTTGTTTGAACGACTGTAACCAAGCATGTACATTAGCGGTTTATGGTCAGTAAATAGTTGGAACCTAGAGCCCCAAATATACATCTTACATTTCTCAACCGCCCATAAACACGCTAAAGCCTCCCTCTCGATAATGCTATAGTTAACTTCAGCGCCACTCAGGGTTCTAGAGGTGAAAGCTATGGAATACTCCTGATCGTCAATAATTTGACTCAAAACAGCACCTAAGCCCTTGGAACTTGAGTCCACCGTTACAAAGCTCATCTGACCATGCGTAAAAGCTCTGATGCTGGTGCCTCCAGAATTCATTTTTTAGAGAATCATATGACTGTTGTGTTTCTTCAGTCCAGCTGTACTTTGCTTTTTTTTTAAAATAAATCTCTGACTGGTTGCACTATAATGGCATAACTCTGTACAAAGCGAGCATAATATTCACTAAGACCTAAGAATGCCCTCAACGAATCTTTGTCTAACGGTTTGGGTGCATCCTTAATAGCATTTAGAAACGACAACTTAGGTTTTATACCTTTGACAGAAATGTTGTGGCCTATATAGTCAACATCTTGAGTAATGAACTAGCACTTATTCTTATTCATTGTCATGCCAACAGCTTCCAGTTCCTGTAAAACTTTTTCAAGGAGTTTACAGAGTGACTCTAGTGTATCCGTGTGGATTAAAATGTCGTCCTGGAATGCTTAGATCCCTTTGACATGTGTAAACAGTTGGTCCATTATCCTTTGGAAAACACTTGCAGCGGATGCTAAACCGAAAGGCATCCGCTTATACATGTAGTCTCCAAAGGAAGTAACAAATGTGGTAAGAGACTGATATTCCTTGAAAAGGGGAATTTGATTATATGCTGATCGTAGATCAATAGTGGTAATATACTTGCTACCCTTAAGATTGGCAAGCATTTCTTGAATTCTGGGTAGGGGATGGCAGTCTACCACTATATTACTATTAAGCATTCTCAAATCTGCACACAGATGAATATCACCTGACCTCTTACGTGCGACAACAGCAGCAGAAACCCATTCAGAAGATTCTACAGGTGTAATAATGTCTTGTCTTCACATACGATCCAACAATTTTTTAAATCATCCCTGGCAGACAAAGGAACAGGTATGCATTTCTGAATCACTGGATTGGCATTCTTTTTTAGTCTAATGGTGTGTTGGATCCCTTTAACCAAGCCTACCTTGTTACTGAATACACCTGAATATTTGGAGAATAAATTACCCAAAGTAGAATCGGTACAGGGTTGGAGAATACTCGCAGGTTCTTGTTCAACAGATAGAATGGGTAGATCTGCCAACAGAACAGGCTCAAGATGACCAGGTCTCAAAAGGATACCTAAGTTCACCTGGTCTTGCCACCCCAGAATATCACGACCATTAAGAACTACATACATTTTGGCATAAATCTCTCTACCTTTAAATTTGATGGAATCACAAAAATAACCAGACATGATAATATTCCCCAAACGCTTTGGGATTAACATCCGTAGGTTTGAGCAGTACTTTCGACCAACATTTTTTAAAGGTCTTTTCATCTAGTATAGTGATCGGAGAGCCAGAGTCAGCCATAACATTGATATGGATTGATCCCAATGATACATTACACAGCTTAGTCCTGCTCCTCGTACCTCTGGTTCCAGCTTCGGGCTCTGCACCTTCTTTACCTTTCACCTTTCCGATCTCCTTGGCCTGCAGCCTGCCTCCGTGAAAGCTCCAGGCGTTTTCCCTGTTACTTGCCTCTCTACACCATTCACTCTTCAGCCGCCTGCCACCTGCATCTTCTGTTGCTACGATGCTGGTCCGGGGAAAGAAGCTGACAGCTGTGGCAAAATTCAGACGCTGCGCTTTCACCCTCTTCCGCCTGCAGCCTGCACCTCTACAGCCTTTTTCGGCCTGCTGTCTACAGCTACAGCTTGCAGCTTTTCCACCATTAAATTTCCGTCAGCAGCATCTCTTGCCGCCCGACTGCCAGTTCGGGAAGGAAACCAAAAATTATACTGCAGCAAAATCCTAAGCGCTGCGTTTCAACCGCAGGGGGCTGCCAACATAAGCTCCAGACTTTCCGTGCTTTTTCGCAGGGGCCGCAGGGTAGGACCGCCGTACTTACACCGCCGTGGCTCCAGAACACCGAGACTTCATTGCAGGTGGCGGGTCGTAGAGTCCAAGCATTACTCATGGGCCCTTTACACCTTTTGGTATCATTACGTAAAGTATTAATTTCAATAGTGGACAACGTATTACTCATAGCCTCACAAAGAGCATCCCCTTCAACACTAAGAAAATTAACCTTGTCCTTTTGTTTAGCTGATCTACACACCGTGTACAAATGTCAGATTTTTTTACAAGTGTTAAATCTCTTACCTTTTGCAGGACAATTCACATTGTTGTCCGTGTGATACTTGGATCCACATCTGTAACAAGAACCCTTTCTTTCAACACTTATGTGTGCTTTAGGTTTGGTACTGACAACATTTAAATCAACATCATCAGCATTACTAGTACAAGTGATATGCATAACCTTGGAACTCTTAGAAAATTTACAAGCAGTATCTGAGTTAAAAAGTTTGAAGGTACCACAGAACGTTCAATGCTGCGTGCAATATCCATCACTTCCTCAAGGGAAGGATTCTTACAGCTTAAAATACTCTCCTAGATCTTTTTATTAAAGCAATTAAAAACTAGTTGGTCACGCAAAGAAACATCAAAATTAGTGCCAAATTGACATTTAGAGGCCAAAACACGCAAGACTGCTAAATAATCCTCTATAGATTCATCTTGTGTCTGTTTGCGTCTAAAGAACATATGTCGTTCAACCATTACAGAAGAATCATAAACATAATGTTTGCCCAATCGTGCCAACGCTTCTGAAAATACATTCCAGGTTTCTTCACTAGATGGGGCTTGACAACAGGCAAATTGTCAAATACATCTTTACCTGCACTACCTAAATGATTGAACAAAAGCGCTTTTTTCCTGGAAGAAGAATATTTGGTAGCATTAATGGCCTCCATATAATTATTGAAGATTCTATACCACTTGTGCTCACGAGTGAGAGGTTTACCAGGATTTTGCAAAAAGGGAGGTGGTTGCATAACTAATTGGAAGAAGAAGACATCTTGCCATAAAATGATAGTACTATAGAAGGCAGAAAGACTCTGAAGAAACCGGTAGTGGTAAGGTAAAATTAAGAAATGACAACGACAAATAAAATTAATCCCCAAACTGTAAAACGAAATAAATAACCTGAAAACCAAATAAATGTCACCACGGTAAATTTTGGGTCTTGAATGATGAGTAGCAGCAACGTGAGGAACTCACAGCAACGGATACATTTTGTGTGCTTATCACGGAAAACAAGCAGAGGTAAAATGCTTGTTGTAAACTTGTACCTGTCACAGAAGAAATAAAAAATGTAAGATGGCCACCAAGGACTTGACTGATGCGATGAGCAAGCAACGTGCTGTGCGTGAAGACCAAGCAGCGTGTGGAACGTCTTCAAAAGAACACAGCTGATGTGAAGATCAACACCAAGAGAAAGTCAAAACAATAGAGGAGTTGGGAGCAGGCGCCGTGGAATGCCAGGCAGGTTCAAAGGAAAACAAGGCAGCAACAGTACGACAAGACCGTTGAAAGTAAAGACACAAACTCTTTGTACCTGCAATAAAATAAGTTTAGCTTCGGACGCCAAACGCAAATATTCCAAACCAAGCACGAAACCCTTTTAAACAAACAGTACCTTTAAGTTGTAGCGTGAAGTCAGCGTCAGAACTAGATCTCTAGTAGAAAGGATCGGAGAGGTATCGGTGTAATTTCTCGTAGAAACAATCTGAAATATATCTGTGTAGAGCAGCAAATCTGTAGACGGTAGTAGGAAGTGATCAGGCCAAATACACTTAAAACATGCAGTCGAATAATCCAACGTAAATAAGTGGAAGAAGGAGACAGTTGGTTGGTGGGTCCTCTGATTAACTCCAAATCGTCCTAATATATGTAGAGTGGGTCTCAATAAATTAATGAGAATGAGACTCCAGGTAAGTATCAAAGTACAGGAAACTTTATTTCAGTTGCAGAGACCCACGACAGCTCCAGAAGGCAGAGAGGCAAAGAATGAAATACAAATCCAGGATTCTGGATCTCAGAGTACAGTGACCTAATGCATTCTTATTACCTCCCATTACAATGACATACAACTTTATAGATAAACAAGTAAATACAAGAAAACTTACGAATAACAAATATACAACTCTCTACAGGCGGGGATGTGGTTAATTAATTAAAAAAAAACACTTACCTTGCCGCCTCTCCTGCGTTCTCTTCCTTCTTCCTTTCTGCAGTCCGGCCAGCAGCAGGAAGCACCTGGCACACAGGCTCCCCTGAGCCAATCACAATGCTGCAATGCAGCGCTGTGATTGATCTAAGCGCCGTGGATCGGGGCTTAGACTAGACCAGGGAGCCTGTGCATTTTCCTCACCAGGCTGTAATGCAGCCTGGTGGTGAACAATCAAAGTGCACATGAACGTTTGGTTGGCCCAATAGTTCATGCGCACTTTGGGAGGGCAAACCACTCCTCCCCTGCTCTGGCCAGCCCCGCTCCACACCGCACACAGGCTAATGACTGCATGCAATAGGAAAAATAAAGTGATAATAACAATACGTTATTATCATTTTATTTTTCCTTTTTGTGCAGTGGAGGCAATGCTCCTCCGTCTTACTGAAGGAGCCGTCACTGGAGAAAGGTGACAAGTCAACCTCTGCGAAGGGCCCTCTACTTCGCAGCAACACAAGTCACTTTTATTTAGTAGCGTTTGATCCCTTTGAGCTATGAACAATTTATTAGTTAAAATTGTCAGATTATGCAGCAGAAGATGCACTCGAGAGTGGACTGAGACCAAGGATTCCTCCATCGACCTCGTGGAGTGTGTGGAGGTCCCTGCCCTTTGTGGACCCTGCTGCTGCTGATAGTTTGCCAGAAATAGCATGACTACAGAGGCGAGTGGCGCGGAGACCGGGACTGCGAAGACCAGCATTCTGAGAAACACCTACAGCTGGTTCCTCTTCCCGGCAGAGCCGCGCCCCCTCCTAGTGCCACGCCCCCTGCCCATTGCTTCATTACCTCTCGCGGCCCCCGTTTCGCGGGCGCCGCTCGAGAGTGGACTGAGACCAAGGATTCCTCCATCGACCTCGTGGAGTGTGTGGAGGTCCCTGCCCTTTGTGGACCCTGCTGCTGCTGATAGTTTGCCAGAAATAGCGTGACTACAGAGGCGAGTGGCGCGGAGACCGGGACTGCGAGGACCAGCATTCTGAGAAACACCTACAGCTGGTTCCTCTTCCCGGCAGAGCCGCGCCCCCTCCTAGTGCCACGCCCCTTTAAACCTTCTAAGCGCGATCCCTTACTGCGCATCGCGGGACGCGCGCGGGACGTAGCCCGGGGCGAAGCCCGGGCAAAGGGTGGGCCGTCTACGGCCGTCAAAGGACGCTAAAGGACGGGACGGGCTACCCCCCTAATGTTTGATTCCCGGTAAGAGACTATCTTCCCTATCACCATCTGCTGGAAATCCGTTATAGAGCAACGATTGATAAGATACTGTGCATTGGTCACTGTTAACTGTGTATGCAGCTTGAAACCGTCATCCCTGTGTAACCATGTCCTCGGACACTGGTAAATCAAAGAACATAACTGTTAATACATCAAAGGGGGCAGTAATTGGTACTATAGTCCAATTCTTTAAATGGGTGACTATTGTCCTAGAAAAGGAAATTGCCGATACCGAAAAACGTTTATCTATTGACCTCTTAACCGGCAAACGCTCCTCTCTAGGATTGATTGGGAAAGCATGTTCACCTGATGTAATAGCCCTAGATTCCCTGAGTTGCAACGTTCCCTCTACTAGCATCACTTCTATCACTCCTCCAGGGACTGTAGGGGATGAGGGGATAAATAGGATCAACTTTAACGATCTTACGTCCCCCTCTAACCTCCTAGTTAGCCCCAACCTATCAAGACTATCCAGCTCACCCAAACTACCCGTTCCTTCCCCGGTAACTTTACTACAAGTTGAAAACCAGCAAAGAAAAAGAAAGAGACAACCCTCTCCCTCGTCCCCAAGTACAACCACCACACTGGATACAACACCCCAACCCATACGGTCTCCCAAGTCTATTGTCCCACCCACAACGAACAACATAACCGGGCCACTTCCTGACCTAAACTTGGAGAACGAACTCCTGTCAAAAATTGAGGTTATTGTGAAGTCACTCCTACTCCCTCTTTTGGAGAGAACGAGACTAATAACTACACATTTAGACAAGTTGGGCAAACAAATAGAAGGGAACACCATGGCCTTAACGAAACTGTCAATATCACAGCACAAAAATCCCATCCCAAAAACTACTGCCTCCACTGCCCCACAAATAGAACAACCATCTACCAGTGGTGTACCCCCAAAACCTATCACTACGCAGGGGAAAAAAGCATTAGTAAAATCCTCAAAAGAAATAACCAACAAAGGAAAACCCAATCCATCCATAAATACCCCTGTAAAAAATGGAACTACTGAAATTGATAGGGGAAATAATGCTGCAGAGAAGAACCAAGTAGAAACAAATCTCCACTTAGCGAAGACTAATCCACCTATGACAAATAAACCAGCTAGGGAAAAGGGAGAACAGTTAATTCAACGCCCAAAAAGATATACACCTAGGATAGTGGATTTACCCCCGGATTCTGCCCCATATACCATCATTATGACCGGGGTTCCGGAGCTAGCAGAGGGGGTCAGAGAGAACTACCACGCCCTAAAAAATAAAACCATCTATTGGCTGAGGCAAAATAGACCCCTTCCGGCACATGTAAATGGGGAAATCTTAACAGTAAGGCGTGCTGTGTGGGTGGGATCAAGACCAAAAGATAAGAGGGGGGATGTGATAATCATAAATTTCAAGGACCATAGAGCGGTAAGGTGCATTGGTGACTGGTATGAGGCCATAGGGGGAGATAGCATTTCTACACATTACGTTAGCTACTTTTACCCACGAGAACTGATAACTAACTTAAAGCATAATCAATCGAAAAGATATCGCTCAGACTGGAGAGAAGTAGGATACCAACCCTTTCAGAAACATCTTTTTAACCAACCTCCTCAACCATCATATTCCCAGTCACAGTGGGGAAATCAGGATAACAACTACCAATCATTTCCAGAATTTAATATACCCACATTCAACCATTTCTCAACACTGTTTGGCCTGGAAGAAGTAGACTGACTCTAAAGAGAACTACCCTCCCCACTAATACACACTGCGGCACAATCCATCAGCCTTCAGGGTGACACCATTCTTATAGGTCCGGTAGAAAGATACAAACCAGAAGGGGAAATCAAGTTGGCCCGACCGAATGTGATATCCGTGAGAATGGGGGAAAATTCTATCCTTGGGAATACAACTAGCAGTACACTCGATCCAACATATGTGGAACCAAACTTAGTGTTAGGGACACCTGCTTCAATTAAGGAGAGTAGTACAAATGAAATATTAAACCTTGGCAGGAAAGCAGTAAAAACACAAATCATGTTTTGGAATATAGCGGGCCTCCGTGTAAAAATTATGGATGGCAGCGTTTTGGAGTTTGCTAAAGATTATCAAGTGTTAGCCCTCCAGGAGACCTGGCTCACCACAGAAATGCATCTGACGGGATATAAAACGTACTTTTCACCAGGTATTGCAGGCACCCATGGTAGGGCAAAGGGTGGGCTGATAACTTATATAGCGAACACTATACCAGGGCTAGAAATTACCGCTCTCAGTCTAGAACCCAACTACCAGATACTGAGACTGGTCTTCCAGACAAAGCGGGTCTTTCTTTTCGTAAATATGTACGATAACTTAGAGGAAAGTGAGAGAGTGAAAACACTTGGGGCTCTCCACAAGAAACTCCTCACTTGGACAAAACAAACACGAGGTTTAGAACCCCCAAGCATTGTTTGGGGTGGCGACTTTAATCACCACCCCTGTGAAAAGAAAAATAGCAACATCTGCGGTATGGGGGTACGAAACAGATGAGCAAACAATCCACTTTAGCCACTCCGTGGTGGGAGACTTCTTAAATGAAACTCTATCTAGTTTAGACCTAGTAATATTAAATGAAACAAATCCCCTCTGTGGGAAATTGGACCCTACTTATCTCGGAAGGGGTAGCGAATCAACAATCGATTATATTTTGATCACAGCGACCCTTGTAAATAAGACTGAGAACTTTAGAGTGATAATAAATACATTAAGTGATCATGCTGCTTTAGCCTTTGATCTAACTATAGAGCAGGGCGATCTATCACCACAAATCCTAATGACCACCCTTGCCCAGAATAACATTTACCTAAAAAAAACAAATGGTTATACTCTTGGCTGGGGGAAGATAGACCCTGATGAGCTAACAAACAAGGTAGTAACAGCGGCGTATCCGGCAATAATGAAGTGTCTAGACACTGACGCAAGAGATGAGGAAGTCATATCCCATTTTAAGATGATTCTAGAAAAGGTAAATGCATGCCTGACAATGAAGCTTAAAGGGAACATGGCAGCGAAGAAAGGATGGTTTAACCATGACTGCTCAGTGGCCCATAAAAGTCTAAAAAGAGCGCTAACAAAAACTATCAGAGACCAAGAGGAGGTTAGGACCCTGAGAAAAGCATATAGGTTGGCATGTAAAGTGAGAAAAGAGGAATTAAAGAAAGCCTTATGGAATCAACTCCATGAGAGCTCACTAAATAGAAATAGCGATTTATTCTGGAAGGTGGTGAAAGCTCCCTTTCTGATGGATACAAAGGACCACCCAAAAGTAGAAGTTGCGATTGAGGGACCAATCTGGGTAAACCACTTTTCGAAAATCTTTGGTAAACCTCCAGAAGTAGTGTTAACAGAGGGAAATAATAGGGAAAAACAGGGTAAACCATTCCCAATCCCATTGGAAGTAGAACTATATGAGGTAATAAACGCAGTCAAAGCAAGTAAAGGTGGAAAAGCCCCTGGCCCGGATGGGGTACCAGTTTACTTTTTTAAATTTAAATTGGATCTGTGGGCCCCAATTATAAAAAGGGTGTTTGATGCTACCATGAAGTGTGGACTGCTTACATCTTGGACCCAATCAATTTTGGTACCAATATTTAGGAAGGGAAATAGAGAGGAGGTGTCCTGCTATCGCCCGATCTCACTCCTGGACTCGCTGGGGAAAGTACTGGGCAGAGTGGTCCTCCAGCGCTTACAGGAGTGGACGGATGATACCGGGACCCTCTCGGATATCCAGTATGGTTTCCGAGAGGGCTTCGGGACAACGGAACAAGCCCTGAACCTGGCCCTGATGATGGGAAAGTATGTGTCGGCTAAGCGGGAAAAGCTGTATATGGTTTATGTCGACCTATCTGCGGCGTTTGACTGCGTCTGCCACGCAAAACTATGGTCAGTTCTGACTGATATGGGAATGGATTTGGTTCTTGTAACCTTTCTCAGAGAACTATACTCTAACGCATCCTCCAGGGTACGTTTTGGAGTACGGGGAGAACTGTCAGAGCCCTTTGCAGTAGAGCGCGGCGTCAGGCAGGGATGTGTCCTGGCCCCCTTTCTCTTCTCCCTCTATACCAATGGCCTTGAGGTTGAGATGCTGAAGGGGGGCTTGGATCTGCCTCGTGTGAAAAACCGCCTGGTGCCCGCGCTCCTATACGCAGATGATGCGGTGATTTTAGCACGCACCCCACGAGAGCTACAAAAAGCCCTGAACAGATATGCAAAATTTATGAGTAACCTAGATCTCCACATAAACATAAAAAAAACCTATGTTATGGTGGCAGGCCAAACAAAGAAACATGGAAAGAGTATATTTCTTGACAACAATAAATTAGAACTAACTACCCAATACCCTTATCTGGGGATTATGATGGATGAGAAGCTCAACTGGAAAGTGGCCATAGAAGCCCGCAAGCATCAATTTTTGCGATCTATTGCGGCCCTTATAAAATTCGCCCAGAAATTAGGGAAAAGGCCACCAGTTGAACTACTCCACATTTACAGAGCAAAATGCCATTCCATCGCGCTATATGGGGCGGGCTTGTGGGGACATAAAAACACAAAAGCCCTGCAGGTAGCGGAGAATACCTTCATGAGATTTTTATTAGCGGTCCCAAAACGAGTGTCTACTTTTACCTGTCATGCAGAGCTGGGAATGCCTCATATTGAGGATTTGGCAAAGATTGAACCTATACTACTCTGGCGCCGTATTTGGTCATCAACAAAGAATACTTTCACCAAAGAGATTGTAGCAGACTGTATGACATTGAACCACGTGGAAAAAATAGAATGGCTAAGTTACGTAAAAAATCTTCTTACTGATTTAGGGATGGCCGAGTATTATTCCAACCCGGCAACAATTGCTGAAATCCCGAAGAAAGACTTAAAAACAAGGGCATTGAGTCACTTAGAAGAGTTACGCATCAGCCTAGAGAGTAAGAAACCATCAGTAAAACACTCCTTGGCGGTAATGACCACATTAGAAATGGAACCGTATCTAACTTACGTCGAATCGCATTTTGAGCGCTTCTTAGGCTGAACATTTTCCACAGGGTTGTAGCCTTTCCTAATAGAAACAGCTGGGAAGAAAGCTTACCGGTATGCCCGTGTGACGAAACATCTGAACAGTCAACGATTCATACCGTACTGTTCTGCAAGTACTATTCTGCACATCGTAAGCTATGGTTAATTCCCCTGCTGAGAATCCTAGGCCTTAGAAAATGTCACCCTGCCATGCTGTGGCTCCAATTCTTAAGTTCTGAATTAATATGTAAAACTGTGAGTACTTTTTTAAAATGTATTTTTAAACACAGAGTGAATGTTTAATATATTAATATTTGATAATTTGGACCAATGAAAAAGGGTACCAATTTTAAATGAATTCATATTAAATTTGTACTAGTTTTTGTTAAAATGAATTTTAAATGATGTAATCAATTGTGCAAATGCTTTTATGGTTCTACATGTAAGTTGAAACCGAATAAAGATTTACTACTACTATGTGGCAAATATGGCAGAGCCATAATTATGTGGAATACATTTGCAAACTAGGGTATTTTGCCATTCATGTTTGAACTGCTCTTGTGGAAAAGGGGAGAAGTGCTAATGACAGACACTGCATGGCTCAGAGACAAATAGCTTGTGATTCCGCTTTTAAGCGTATTTGGGACATTCTGTGATTGGAAACGTATCCCACTTTGTCAATAACTCGTATTAAACCTTTAATAAACATGTCCATCCATTGGTTGAATTAAATAATGTAATTAGCTGTAACTGGTCAATGAAATGTCAAAGGAATACTAAAAATGTAGATGTTTTGCTCTTTCTGGCCAAACCTCTGAGTCCTCCAACTGACCCAATCCTCTAGCTATTCCCCCCCTCTGATTCTCCGTCCATAGTTCCCCTACTTTTTTTCCCCCCACTTTGATCACTATGTTTATTTAATTCCTCCCAAAGAGTGAAGCCATTGTCGGTGCTGCCTCATCAGAGTTACAGCTTAAATTAATTTACAGAATCTTTTCTCCCTTCCCTCTAAAACAGGTCAACATTGGGGCAGTACTCACGTTAGCAGAGACAGCATACATCATTTGTGACAAGGTCGTGTCGCGTCGGGGTGAGGTGAGGTGATGCACTGTGCAAGATTGACATGTAGCTGCTCCCTGCTTTAGACTGGTTTGTGTTTACAGTGTGCAGCTGGGCTGACCAGGCTCATTGAGGGTTGCTGCTGTAAAAGGGACAAGCACTCGAAGCGGTAATCTCTGCAGACGTGTACTCCTTTGAGGTTACAAAACAACCTAAGGGCTCTTTAGAGGTAGATAAGTTATCCGACACAGAGTAAGAGTGCGTGATGTGCCCCAGATTCCACAGTTCAGTAAAACTGAGACATCGAGACTCCAAAGTATGCTTCCCGTTGCTTGGAGACAGACGTTACCGCTTCTCAATCTTTTAAAGATAGTGGCTATCAATAGCGCAGCAAAGCAGTGCAACCAAGGCACAAGGGGGTGAGTGGCTCACTGCAACCAGTTATGGTTAACTTTTAATACCCAACCTGGAGCTGATAAGGTTCCACTAAATTCCTCCCCCTGAGAAGAAACCACACGCGTTATAGGATTAAGACGAGGTATGATGATAATTCTTTGAACTTCAATTTTTGACTAAAAAGTTGACAGATATGAGAGCAGCACAGTGGTATGGAAAACACACTGGGGCAAATTTACTGAGAGTTTGTGTTGGCAATGCGCAGTCCCAATGCAAACTCAGTTTTGGTATTTACTAAGCCCTGCAAAGGCACTTTGCGTGGTTTAGTAAATACAAAGTAAAGTGCAGCGCTGCCTTGCTTTACCTTGTGTTGGGAAGGCGTTCCATGGCTGGAACATAGGCTTCCCAACGCATCCACCCAGGGATTTGGTGCATACCCAGATTTTAAAAAGTTTGTAAATCTGGGAAGGGTCAAAATGTTACGCCTTCCCAAGTGAGGCGTACCAAGGAGAAATATCTTTATTTCTCCTCCTTATTTCCTCTTTCCAGGTGTGCTGCAAGGTATCCCTTCCTGCACAAAAACAACTCTGTCAGTAACGCAGGCCCACTTGCACCATGGTGGAAGGGAGCCTGCGTTGGCGCGAGAATGTCTAAAATACACCAGGGCAGGAAGAGTGCTGAAGAAGGCCGTATCTTAGATATGGGACTCTCTCTCAATCACGCAACAGCCCAGCAACTTGCCTTGCTGCACTCTGTTGCGTGAATTCCAGGCAAGTCTTAAACATTGTTTCTCTGGGTTCAGTGCCAAAGCCAGCACTGTCCAAGCCTGATGCTCACAAGGGTTAGTTGTCGTGTCTGCAGGGTTTGTTTAAAGGATGACATCATGGAAGCAACAGATGGTTCGAGTAGCAATGACGTTTAGAAGCAAAACGTTTTATATCCCTCATAGACTGGTTTCCCAAGCATTTTCCATCAATGTTTCTTCTCCAAATGCAGTCCTCTTTTCGTAAGAAGCTTTCTGAGGAGATTACTTTGTAATTTAGTGTTGGATATCTAAGTAAGTGCTTGGCCACCTCAAAACCTGACCCTTTGTGGTGCACAAAGAACCACCAATGTGTGTTCTATGGCTTTCTGAAAATAAAAATGGATGAACTTCAGTCTTTAATGTCTGCAATAAGTCTATACTTAAAACCTGGAGGCCCACTCACGTCGCTCCAACGTACGTATCCTTGGTCTGCCGGAGACTGCACAGACGGGCCGGATAGAGACATTCATTGAACGCATGCTGGTCTCCTTACTTGGAGCGGAAGTCTTCTCCAACATGTTCATTATTGAACGGGCGTACAGGGCGCTGGCCCCCCGCCTGAAACCGGGAGCACCACTGAGGCCGATAATAGCTAAGTTCCTCAACTACAGGGACAGGGACGCGGCCTTACGGGCGGCCAGGGAAAAATGGACACTGACGTTTGAGGGATAGGACATTGCATTATACCCCGATTTCACCGCGAAGGTCCATGAGGCGAGGAAACACTTCGTACCGATGAAGCGCCAACTGCGCGAGCAGGGGCTGGACTACGCTATGCTGTACCTGGCTAAATTGAAAGTCACCAGGAACGGCCAGACATACTTTTTTACAGAACCCAAGACATTGCAGAGGGCGCTCAAAGACTGGGCGAAGGAGCAGAGGAAAACACCGGAACGAGATCTACTGGATGAGGCAGCGGGAGGCGGCCTGGAGGAACAGAAAGGAGGGTCGTTCCATAATGTGCTTTCCCACAATGGCTGCAAGGTCTGGGGGACACATAACTGCCGGCTGGCGGCTGGGAGGGGCTGTGGACATTGTGATATCATTTGACTTTTTTGAATGGTTCGTAGCCACCTCCGCCCACACGTGGTAACACTTAGCTGGTTATTTCTTTCCTTTTGCGTTTGGGGAGGGGGGAGGGATGGGGAGGCTCAAGAGTAGACTGTTTCGCGACCAAGTTGGGGGAGGTCCGCTGTGAGAGGGTAAGCTGGGGGACAGGGGGTTGGGCAGTTTCAGGTTTATGGCCAAGAGGTGCGTGTCAAGATATTTGGTACAATAAATACAAAGCAACTGTTCACTGTGTGTAGGATAATGCATGACTTAGCTAGCTATGAGTGATATTCCCGAAGTAGTCTCTGAGAACACTGTGACGGGGAGCCTGAATGCTTTGACGTGGAATATACAGGGCCTTAACGACCATCGGAAACTTAGGAAGGTTCTGAATTACTTGGCTAGACACTAGGTAGTCCTAGCTTTGCTACAGGAGACACACCTCTCTGAGAACAGCTCTAGGTTACAGGCTAGGGGGCTTAGAGGGCATATCAACGCCGCTGGCTTTACGACCCATGCCCGTGGGGTTCTCACATGGGTCAACCCTAGATCGGACTATTCCCTCAGTAAGGTGGCGGCTGACCCTGAAGGCAGATTTGTTATATCTAAACTGGCTGGGAAGGGCCTGGAGGTGTTGGTAGTTAATGTTTATGGACCTAACTATGACAGCCCTGAGTTCTATGTACAATTAGCTAGAGTTGCCCGGGAGACTCCCAGTCGCACTGTGCTGTGGGGCGGGGACTTTAACATGGTCAGAAGCCCTGACTTGGACCGTTCTAGTGGCCCGGATAGACGCCCTGCAAAAGCTGCTAGGGAATTAGATAGGATACTAATCAGTGAGGACTTGGCGGATGTCTGGGGAAGTCTGCACCCAGCGCAAGGAGGGTACACTAATTATTCTGCCTTTAATAACATACACATGCGCATTGATTATTGGCTAGCGTTGCCGGGGATGCTCTCTCTAGTCCGCAGGTGTCAGGTACTGCCCCGTACTCTCTCCGATCACTCACCTATACTACTTTGCTTTTCGTTGCCACGGAGGGCCCCTCCCCCATTTACATGGAGATTTCCGCCGTTCTCGCTGCTAGACCCGGTCTTCCGGGAAGAGTTACATGAAGCAATTGAGATATACTTTGAAACTAATATAGGGGGGGTGGACAGTTTTCAAACAGTCTGGGAGGCGTTTAAAGTCTATATAAGAGGCATAGCCATGAGTAAACATTCCGGAATTCTGCACTCGATACGCCGGAGGCTTTCGGACCTGGAGTGGCAGCTGGCGGATTGTGAGGGCCGCCTCTTGACAGGAGATGCCGCAGGCACACGGGAGGAAAGGACGGGGCTGCTAGCAGACTATCAGGAAGAGGCGAGCGCGGAGGTCAGACATTTGGGGAAGTACGCTATAGCGCGCACCTATGGGGAACAGGATAGGCCGGGGACGGTCCTGGCAAATATGGTAAAGCAACAGAAGATGAGAGTGACGATTGCGGTGGTTAAATCAAAACAAGGGTCACTAATCATGGAGGAAGAGGGGATAGCGAAGCGGTTCCTAGAATACTATTCCGACCTATATGCGTCGCGTTCGACGGGTAGCGAGGAGGAGGTTATGGACTATTTGGAACATATTCAACTCCCGTTTCTCACGAACACGCAACAGGAGTTCCTGATGCTTCCCATAGAATTTGATGAGATACGTGAGGCACTGGGTGGGATGAAGACGGGCAGTGTGCCTGGCACTGATGGCTTACCAGTCGAGTTTTACAAAACATATTTAGAACTCCTGCATTGTTTACGGATATGATTGAGTCTGGGCAGATGCCTACGTCGATGAGGGAAGCGCTTATTGTTGTCATTCCCAAGCCCGGTAAGCCTACTGATGAGTGCAGCGCCTACCGGCCATTGTCCCTCCTCAACGTGGACACAAAAATATATGCTAAGGTGCTGGCGACCCGCCTAGCCCTACTGACACCAGAATTGGTTGCTCCGGAACAAGCGGGGTTTGTTGCGGGCAGAAATCTCATCTACAATTTACAGACGGTATTTGGGGCTATCCAACATACGAGGCCGGATTCGAAGGCGATGGCGGTCTTCTTGGATATGGAGAAAGCCTTCGACTCCGCGGAGTAGTCTTTCATGAGGTAAGTACTCGCAAGACTTGGGCTTGGCCCAATCTTCTTGCAGATGATCTCGGTGCCATATAATGACCTGTCTGCCTGCATCAGAATCGGTAGCAGCGTCACCGAATCGGTCAGGATTCGAAGGGGTACCCGGCAAGGATGCCCTCTGTCTCCCACACTGTACACTTTGGTCGCGGAGCCGTTGGCGTGCGCCATGCGCAAATATCACTCACACCGGGGACTCAACTTCCCCACATACAAACTAGTAATAACAACGTATGCAGACGACACACTGCTTTACGTCCGGGAGCCTGAGACGAATTTAGCTCCACTGTTGCGCGAGGTGGTGCGGTTTGGTGCTCTTTCGGTATTGAAGGTGAATTGGGACAAGTCAATTGCGTTCCCTCTCACGGAAACCACAGAGCAATTTGAGATGGAATACCCATTACGGTGGGCCACAGAGCCTGTGCGGTACCTGGGGATACGCCTGCACACTGATGCTGAAATGGTGTTCCGTGAGAACTACGGCAGGGCTATAGATAGATTGGAAGACAACGTAGAAAAATGGATCGGGTTGCCCCTCTCCCTCCTTGGAAGGATCTCGATAATGAAAATGATTCTACTGCCCAGGTTGCTGTTTTTGTTCACAAATATCCCGATGGTGCTACCTAGGTGCTTTTTTCCGTGGCTTACGTCACTGATGATTAAACTGGCATGGGCCGGTAAACCGGCAAGAGTTCAGTGGAAGGTACTGGTCCTACCATACCAGTTAGGCAGCCTGGGCGCTCCTGACTTTGAATTATACTACCGTGTCGCGCAGGGGGCACACCTGCAGCAGTGGGTACACGATAGGTAGAATGCACCATATATTAAGCTGGCAAGACTCTTTGCCGCCCCATTACCGCTGCCGGCAGCCGCCTTTGACACAGCGGACAGACGCACAGGTCTGCTCGACTCGCTAAATTCACCCAGACATGCCTGGCATGCAATTTTGCAGTATCATGCTGGGGTGCTTTTATATGCACCGCTGATGCCTATCGAATGGATGGTGTGGCTGGCCCCGTGCAGAGACAAAGGCGTTATAGCGGCAATGAAGGCCCTTGGTATATGTACAGCTGGAGATATGTTCATAGATGGGACCCTAAAAACAATGGGTGACGTTGACGCACAGGGGTTGCGACCTACTGTGCTGCAACGCTTTCAATTCCATAGAATCAGAGAGGTGTGGCGCGAACAGCTTGGGGACGATCTGCAGGAACCCCCGGAACTGATAGAACTCACTTATGTCATTAAAACAAAAGAGCTGAAAAAATGGTATCCACTCTCTATAAGATTACTATGTCGGAACGGGCAGCTGGATATAACAAGGGGCGACTACATTGGCAACGTGACTAAGATACACAAATCTCTGATGCAACATGGCATTACTGTTGCTCCAACACGAGGCCCGTTTCCCTTAACGGCAGACATGGACTTGTGCATTTCAAGTTCATCAACAGAGTTTACCACACACCGGAAAGGCTACACAGGTTTGGGCTTCCTGACAGTGCGACTTGTGATAGATGCAATGCACCAGACGCGGGGTTTATGCACTTTGCTTGGGAATGCCCAGGTGTACAGCTTTATTGGGGGACGGTGTTCCAAGAGCTGAGTAGGGTCATACAGGGTGAGATGGTCCCATCCCCGCTTCTCGCACAGCTAGGCTATTCCAGGCCATTACCTAAGGCACAGCGCAGGATTGTAGACCTGGGGTTGCTCTTGGCGAAGAGACGGGTAGCGATGAGTTGGATGAGGGGCCCCCTTCCCAGGACTGAGCAGTGGCTTAGCGATTTAACATACTGTTGCACGCAATCAGAAAACTACAGTGAACTCCTTCCCCCCAGAAGCAGGCCCAAGAACTTCTGGGGTTTAATCTTTGACTACAGATGTCGACATGAAGCGGAGTCCACAAGAGGAGCGGAAGAGAATGCCACGGGGGGGAGGAAGGGGACACAGTGGTTGGCTGAGCAGGTTTCCCATCATAGACACTGAGCGCTCACACGCGACACGAATCACTGTATTGGGCTCGACTCTAGCTGGCTGGGAATTAGTATAGATTTCCTAAGGGCTTGTATCACAGGGATACAAATTACAGCGGTAAGAGGGCACCTCTGGTCTGTTAAAGTTCTTTTCATAAAAGGTGGTGTTTTTATTTTTGTTAGTGTATGATGCAAGCTTATACTCTAATTGTATGTTGAAATACCTCATTTATATGCCGCCCGACCTTTGGGTTGTGGGCTAAACGGCTGTGTATGGCACTTCGTTACAGGCTCACTTCTTCTGATGATGCTTGCTTGTATACTGATACAATTGAAAGTATATTTGTGTTCACCGCAATAAAATAAAAAAAAATAAAAAGTCTATACTTAAAACCTGGAATAAGTAAAATAGAAGCTCCTGACCTATGGTATGGTTGTGTGCCAACCAATGCTGTGACAATGGTGAGCTAAGAGACTTAGGGCCATATGTATCAATGTTAGGTTTTGCGCTTCTCAAATAGCGAATTTTTGAGAATCGCTATTTGAGAATCGCAAAAGCACTATGTATGAAGGATTTGCAATACATTTTGTGAATCCTACATATTCCTTAATTGCGAATCACATATCGCGATTCGCAATTAAGGAATACCTCCTCATTCATTCCTATGGGCCACAGGCCCATGGGAATGAATAGGAAAACATTCTCAATTTGTGATTCCCAATTAGAGAATCGCAAATTGAGAATGCCATTTCAAGAGTGCCAGGGTGTCAAAAGGACACTCTGTTGCACCCCTGAAATGAGCATGGGTGCACATACATGTCCTAAGGGCATGTGTGTGCGCACACATGAATGAAATGAAATGAATAAAAACTTATATAGCGCAACTTAGCCCGTAGGCATCAAGGCGCCTATCAAAAAGAATCATAAAGGCAAAACTAAAGACTAAGGGTAAGCTCTGGCAAAAAGCCATGTCTTCAGGGCCTTTCTAAACGCTTGCATCGATGGCAGGGTCCTAATTTCACAAGGTAAGATGTTCCACCATCTAGGAGCAAGGCTAGAGAAGGCCCTGCCTCCCCACTTGGCTCTTCGGACTCGGGGGACTGATAGAAGAAGCTTCTTGGAGGAACGGAGGTTTCTGGAGGGGACATAAGGAACCAACATATCTTTAATTCCTCCCCTCTTTTTTCTGGTCAGGGCCCCGTAGACCAGACAAAGGACCTTAAAGGAAATCCTGGCTTCAATCGGAAGCCAGTGTAAGGATTTCCTAGCGACCGTAGCTGAAGACCTCCTAGGCAGGTCCAGCACAAATTTAGCCGCAGCATTCTGCACTGTTTGATGTCGCAGTAGTAAGCCCTTATTTATTCCTGCATATAGGGCGTTGCAGTAATCAAGCCTAGAGGCTATTAGTGCAACCACAATTTGCTTCCGAGCTTGCAGGGACAGATAGTGCTTAATCTTCCGAAGAATCATAATGATACCCCAGCAAGTGGAGATTGTCCTGTTCACTTGTTGACCCATCGCAAGGGCCGGGTCAATCATGACCCCCAGGTTACGGGCCAGGAGCGTGGGTACAGGGCAAGTCCCCAGAGATGGGGGCCACCATTCCGCAGACCAGATGTCATCCTTCCCGCCGAACACCAAGATCTCTGTCTTCTCGCCATTCAGCCTCAATGAATTGCAAATCATCCATTGAGCAACTGCCTCCATACAGTGTCTAAAATTGGAGGCAGAGGCGCTGACCGACTGGGCGAGAGACAACAAGATCTGGGTGTCATCTGCGTAGGAGACTACCTCCATCCCAAAAGATCTAATAAGTCTGGCCAGTGGGGTCACATAGATGTTAAACAGGGTCGGGCTTAACGCCGACCCCTGTGGGACCCCCCACTGCACCAGCCTGGATGGAGATAGGAACTCCCCCAGCTTCACTCTCTGGTCCCTCTGGTCGAGGAAAGAGGCCAGCAAACTAAGGGCTGGCCCCTCCACCCCTGTCTCCCTTAGCCGAGATATTAACACCACAGGAGACAGGGTATCAGACGCAGCCGTAAGGTCTATCAGGATAAGGAGGGAACTCGTGCCCTTATCTACGGTGGTGCGGATGTTATCAAGCACAATGGTAAGGGCGGATTCCGTACTATGGCCTCTCCGAAATCCATGCTGCGAATGATGTAAAAGACCAGAGGTTTCCAGAAAGGATGCAAGATGCTGATTAAGATGGGTTTCCAGCATCTTTGCAGGAGCAGGGAGCAGCGAAATGGGGCGAAAATTTTTGAGAACCTCCGGATCAAGGGTAGGCTTTTTCAGCAGGGGTTTGACCACTGCTCTCTTCCACTGCGAGGGAAAGATACCATCTCGCATTGCCCGGTTCATAATCTCCAATAGAGGGGGCAGGAGAGTCTCCTTACATTGTTTGAGGAGCTTAAGAGGGCAAGGATCAAGAGGGGACCCCGATGTAGTCTTAGTAATAAGGACGTCCAGTTCGTGTAGGGAAAGAGGGGGAAAACTAGAAAGACAGACTGAAGATGAAGGTCCGTCAAATACTGGGGGGGAATAGATTGAGAGGGGGAGGGAGCTATTGAAGCCCTTTGTAGCTCTAGGGCCGAAACAATGTCGACAATTTTTGTGTGAAAATAGAGGGCAATATCATCACAGAGCTGCTGGGTACCGGTGATGAGGTCCGGGGTCTGCAGGGTAGTTAACGAGTCGACTATCTTAAACAGCTCTTTCGGCGATGTAAGAGTGGTAGTAAGATTCGAGAAGTATTCCTGCTTTACTCTCATGATCTCTGCCTTATATTCCCTCAGAAGAATGTTATGGGTTTCCCTATCCTGTGCGTCCCAGCTAACCCTCCAACGACGTTCCTGCTTCCTACAACCCTGTCTTAAGCTTCTCAATGACTGCGAGAACCAAGGGGCAGACGGCCTTTTTCTGGCAGAATAACGAAGGGAGGCAGGTGCCAGGTCATCGATAGCCACTGCGATGGCGCTTTCTAGCATACACACCGCTGAAACCACATCCTCGTCCATAGAGATGGCCGTAAGAGGAATTAGGGGAGCCAGTGAGTCATTAGTTATATTTTTAAGGTTTCGCCTAAATTCCATTTTACTGGGGCCCTTCGGGATCGTGTTTGTAGACGTAACTTCCAAAAATAAGGGGACTGCAAAGTGATCAGACCAGGTGAGCGGGATGGGGACATCGGTGGTCAACCGGCCATCATTCGAAAAAAACCCATCCAGCGTATGGCCCACCTGGTGGGTAGAGCCCTTAACTAACTGCTGCAGGCCACAAGCAGATAGAGTATCAAGGAGAGAGAGAGTTTCACTCGCCTCAAGGTTTTCTAAATGGAAATTCATGTCTCCCAAAACTGTTACATGCTCACAACCGAAATAAGGTTCTAAAATACTGAGCAGGTGCTGTCCAAAATCAGCTCTGGGCCCAGGGGGTCTATATATAAGAATGCCCGTGAAAGGGACAGCATATGATGCACTAATAGAGAAATGGAGAGCCTGAAAAACATCTTGGGGGGTTGATAAAGGGGTAATACGACAGAAATGAGAATCCCTATACAAAATACCCAATCCTCCACCTATACGGCCCACTCTATCCTGCCTAAGTAGAGTATAGCCCTCCGGTATTCCCTCAACCAAATCAGGACCCGAAGAATATTTTGCCCAGGTTTCTGTAATGAAGACCCAGGAGGGTCTTCTATCCAAAACGAAATCCTTAAAAGACACGTTGTTCTTTATCAAGGATCTCGCATTGATCAGAAAGCCATAGTCCTTACTTGTACTAGGCACAGATTTGCCAGTAGTGCCTGCATTAAGGGGTCTGGGAGGCGGTACAGCTCCCGTGCAACATGTCCTAAAGCACCTACAAGCTGGCGAATTTAGGGAAGCCTCGGGGGCAGCAAATAGTGGCACGACATCCGAGCGGGTTTAAAATTCTGCAAGACAAGATTAGTGTACCTGAAACAGCCGTGTATGTTCATAGTTGAGTCGATCGCCCCTTCGTCCAGCACGTCCTTAGCGAGGACGGGTGCAGACGGGCTGGACTCTGGCGTGACTCCGGCGTTACTACGGCACACACGCCGTGCGCATGCGCCGTGCGCCTGCATATTCACGTTTGAGTAGGGCTTCAGCCAGTCAACCTGACTGCTAGAGCGCTAACCTACAATGGTGTCCGGCCGGCGTCCCCTTCAAACCCCCAGGTGGGGAGGAGACTCCCAGGGAGCGCGAAGGAGAGCAGCTGAAACCGCGGTGTGGGGCACAATAAAGGTGCAAGAATGTGGAGATAATTAAAAACAGGGCGAACGATAAAAGTAAACGTAACTAAAATACAAAAACGGGGCTTTTAAAAATACAGCACAGCGCTTAAATGTCAGAGCGTTACGAGCAGCTGAAGATTGTCTTGCTGTCACATGCCACTTTGAGAAATGCAAAAATGTGAATTTTTAAAAGAAATCGCAAATTACCACTAATCTGTAGTTGGTGGTAATTTGCGATTCCTTATGCCATATTCGCACAACTTGGGTGCTTCATACATTCCATTTAAGGAATCACAACTTGCGATTCCCTAAATGCATTCGCAAAATAAGGAATCGCAAATTTTGCAATTCCTTAATTTGCGAGACAGTTCTGCTGTCATACATAGCACTAGGCCAAATTGTGATCGCAAACGCTGAAATTCTGCAAATTTCTGCGTTTGCAATCGCCACTTGCCTTGATACATATGGCCCTAAGTCCTTATTCTGCTCTAATGCTCAGTCCACCATTCGCTAAGGCATCAGTATGTCACTAGCCCATTACTTCTTTGCACGAAGACTCTCGGTTTTCATATGTTGATTACGTAATTTATATTACAGTTGAGAGTGCTTTGAAATGGTGTTGGTCGTTTTGAGGTTATCGCTAAAGGTATGCTGACTTTTTCTTTTAGTTTTTTCACACTTTCGCTTATTTTTGAGTTGGGCATGGTGCACTTTGGCAGCACTTTTGTTGTTAGCATGTCATGGCACGCCGGTTTCTTTCATTCACAGCCTTGTCACAACATCTATTTTAGCCTCTTTCATTGTGCATTCATACTTTCCTGTTCAGCACTTTTGGTCACTTCAGGTCATGTTTTCACGTCCAGAGCTTATTTATATTCAGTACATTTGGCCTGCCCGACAATGAGTTCTTCTCCTTTACTTAATTTTGAGACTGTATGATTCATTAGTAGTTATTGATTCAGATGTTAATGTTTTTAGATTCCCCTGACGAAGGGCTAGTGAAAAAGCCCAAAATACATTGGGAGAATTCATCTTGTTGATTATTTTTGCTGTTTGTGAAGCAACTTTTGAGTTTCCCTCATGGATTTGATTTCATCTGTGACTCATCAAATAAAAAGCAGTTTGAACAACTCTTCACGGCTTATCAATTTCTGAAAGTTTGACGCATAGCATACCCATACGGAATTTGGAAGGGCCATCTAAAAAAACGCACTAACCAGATACCTTTCACATTTTCTGACTTTTAAAATAGGATTACTACATTTGAAAATTATTTTTTGCTGTCACAAATGGAAATAGTGTTTGCAACCATAAAAATGCTTATTATTGAAGGGCATAGCTACTGGACAATATTAGAGAAAGACATGAGATTTCTCAAAAGAGTTAGTGCATATTTCTTGGTGATAGTGGATTGGTGGTGTCTAGTTGCTTTGGACACAAAACTGGTTCAGTACACTTGCCCCAAATCTTAAGTGTTTATCCATTCTTTTCCTGCTTTGTTACAAAATACTGATGATTTCTATAGTGCTTCTTGTCACTAAAAGCTCAGGAGTGTATCACACAGATATCTTCTAGCCAGCACTAACGTTTTTAGAAGATAAATAAAACATGATATTCATAAAGGAAAGTAGGCACTTTATTTTTCTTAAAAAAAAATATTCTCTACATTTAGGTTTCCATATAATAAATATTGCATATGATATGTATATAATACGTATTTTAACCGCTTTCCAAGATATTCTTTCAAATGGCTGCAAAAACTCCATGGAAGCCACAGGGTATCTGCACTGGCACTTCTGCTCGGCCTATTTCCGAGAAGGTCTTGGCATCCAGCAGGAGAAGAAAGGTGCGATTAGTCTGAAATTTAAAAATAAAACAAAAAAAACATAAATAGTATCTGAGTAATTATAAGCTACTTGCAGGTGGAGTTTAAGTTCATCTCTGAAACAATGTTAAATTGTGCCTTTGTACAGGGAAGGGCACTCCAATATTTAAGCACCCAGGATAGAAAAGGGCCACTTGCCCCAACGAGCTTTCTGAAAGCAAGGAACTCCAAATGAAGGCAATACTGTAAGTGAAGATAGCACAAAGAAGCATAGAGTTTACGGCGACTAGTGAAAATATGGCAGTGACGCAGAAGGCTTTATGGATCAGGCAAATTGTATTTAAGATATCTCTATGTCAGGGCCCAAGAAATGCCCCTACATCCATCAATGAAGGTATACATTGTTGGAATGCTCATAAGTTATGAAGCCTTGAGAACAGGATGCCGTTTTTCTGCAGACTGCAAGCCTCTTTTACAATGAGACTGCGCCATGGAAGCGTCACTTTTTGCGATGCTCTGGAGGCGTAGGGGCCTGCTTCATATTTACCCGGGAAGGACTAAGCCACTTTGCATGGCTTAATGCAGCCTTGTAAATATCGTTCCCTTTAACGCAGTTTTCTGTGTTAAAGTGGCGTACAATGGGTGTTGCTGAGGGCGTTCCCAACAACACCCATGTCTTCTTAACACTCCCCCAGATTTACGAGGAAGCGTAACTCTGAGGCAGCGAAATAACTTTATTTCTCCTCTTTTTTCCTTTTTCTATGTGTGCTGCAGAGCACACACAGAAGGAGGAAAAAGCCTCTTGTGATTGTTTTGGTACTGGAAGGTTCCCCTTCCTGCACAAAAACAATCATCCCTGCAACGCAGGCACCCTTGCACCATGGGACAAAGGTACCTGCGTTGGTGCCTGGCAACCCATTGTGCGCCAGCGCAGGGGAAAAGGACTGGAATGCGTCGTATCTGATAGATAAGCACATTCCTGTCCTTTTCTTTTGCAGTAGGGCAGTGCAGCAGGAAGGCCTGAGGTGCTGCCCTACGGCAAAATATTGTAAATAAGACCCCGCACATGCCCTGACTATCATTGGCTGCTGCCAGAGCATTCACTAGGCCATAAGCATGTGCAGGAATTAGAAGAACTAATAACGAGGTAACTCCTTATTCTCACTTCACTACTGGGATCATCAAAATCCTAGAAATCTATTGCTGTTCCTCCATGGAGCTCCTTAACTTCTGAAAATACTGTTTCTTGTTGTCTCGGCTCCTGATTCCTACCTGGTCTTGCCTTTAATTGATCTTCCTGGGAGTCTACATTTTCTGTTCCTGGCTACTTTCTGTATTCTTTGTATATTGGAATGCCCGTCCCACTGCCAGCAGACGGTAAATAAAACGATAATAACATGTTGTTATTATCGTTTAATTTATTTCTGTCAGAGTTACGTACGTCCGACAGGAAGGGCAGGGCGGGGCCAGGGCATGGAGGAGTACTTTGCACTTATAAGTGCGCATATGTGTTTGGCCGTCCGTTTCAGGTTGTCCAAATACATATGCCTAGGTTTCTCCAACCTGGCTGTATTGAACAGCCAAGTTGGAGAAACCCCACAGGCTCCCAGGCACCACCTGAGCGGCAAACAAGGCCGCTCAGACCAATCCTGGCGCTGCTCTCGTGCGAGAGAGCAGCGTCTGGATTGGGTACGGAGCCTGTGCTCTTAGGCCCATCCACTTCCGGGTTGCGAGGAGTAGGAGGAACAAGGCGGCCGACAGCGGGAGCAGAGTGGAGTGGCAGGTATGTGGTTTTTATTCTATTTTTTTAATTTTCCAACCTCTCCTCTCCCCCGCCCCTGGTGCCCTAACGGTTTTAATTGGTGGCAGCCGCCACTGCTTGCCATAAAACCCTATACCTTCTGCTAGCCGGCCAGTCTTCCTTACCACTGAGCTTCACCATCAGCAAGGCTTCAAGACCTCTAAGCTAAACCTATCTTTATTATATCTCATCTCTGCCAACAACACAGCAATGTGTTGCATCATGATTCTTCTGTACACTGGCTGTACTTGCCCGTGTTCTCAGAAATCTTATCAGTTTACCTTTGCACAGACATTATCATATAGCAATTTTTATGGACACTACCGCCGCCTAAAGAGTAATGAAAGCTGCAAGTAGCTAATCCCTGACAAAGAAAGAAAATAAATAATATCATTGTAATTTTGTGTGGATTATTTCATAGACAAATAACTTTAATTTTGGACGATGTGCAGAAAAAATTCTAATTCTGACAACAACAAAAAATTCAGTCATGAGGTATTAAAATATATACATGCGAAGCACATTTATAATATTTTTTTATTTAATAAAAAAGTGGTTTCCAATTTTATTGTATAATATACAGTACTAGGTGAAAGTGAAAAAAAAATTGTAATCACCTGGTTCGGTGTAATGACAACAGACAGAATAACTCCTTCATCTTCTTCTGTAGCATCTGGTAGTGGCACGAAAACAGGCTCTGATGGGTAGAATCCAGTCTGTCGCCAGACCTAACAACGAAAAATATTCTTCAAAGCATCACCAAAAGCACAGAAACTCTAATTATAAAGTATTCTGAAGAAGTTATTCAAATCTCAAAGTATCCAATGCACAACGTGTTCTGTAACTAAGTTCCAATTAGGTCCATTAAAAAGTAAAATGTGGAAACAGACATGGCAGTCCCTGATTCACAAAATGAGGCTATGTGAACATTTAGCATTCCACGTTATCTGACCTGCAGATAGTCCCGTTTCACATGTGCAATAATTATTAATAACAACATATGTGTCAGCATACACTGTTACAGCATACACTGTTGGAACTATGATATATTTATTTGGAGAATTGAAACGTTGGAGAGATAAACACCTCTAAAGGTCATCTCATATGTTATCACATGCCAATTCAAGGAGAGCTACATAGAATGCTTTACTGACTAATTCTATTCAAAGGGACTCTTGCGACTTGTTAAAGTGCAATACCTAGTCAAGCAAGATTGGCTTTGGACTCTGCACTTCTGCAGAGTTGAAGCGAATCGTATTTGCAGTGAGTGTGTTCCATATACTTAGGGCCAAATGTACGATCGTTTTTTGGGGTTGCAAACGGGAAATAGGGCTGTTTGTGACAGCAAAATAGGTCTGTGCCATGTACAAATCCTATTTTCCGAGTCAGTAGCCTAATACCGACACTCAAAATAGGTTTTGCGACTCGTTATTAGGAAGGGGCGATCCAAGGGCATCCCTTCCTAATAGTGAGTCGCACTTCTATGTATATTTGTTTTGCAACCGCAATTCCAGGTCACAAAACACTCTCAGTTTACCACCTATTTCAAAATGGTGGTAAGCCACTTGCAAACTGGAAGGGTTCCCCAGGGGACCACTTCCCCTTAGTGACTGGCCGCGAAAATTATTTTTAAGAGCAGGCAGTGGTCCCACTGCCTACTCTTTAAAAATGGAACTGAAACGTTTCATTTTTCTTTTTTAAATACATCCCGTTTTCCTTTAACCTCTTCCATGCGTCGGCTGGCCCCGGCGGTCTGACGTCACACTGGCCGTGTGCGGAGGACGGCCTGGGGCCGTCCGAACCGCCCACGTGTGGAATTCCTCAGCACTGCGGGGGAATTCCGGCCGCAGCGAAGCACTTAAGGAACAAGGGGTGCAATAAAAAACTGCTTTATTTAAAAAGCGGTACAAAAGGGGGTGGTAATGGACGGAGCATCTGAACCAATCAAACACTCACACCCAGTCAAGAGATCTGGGTTTAATCCATCACCGTTCTTTAGCTCACTCTGCCACCCCAGTTCAGACATGGCCATATGCAAATCAGTCTGACCCTGTGCCTCATGGGAACAGTCCAGCCCGAACTGCCAAGCCATGCCTTCCCTGGACCGGAAACAAGCTTCCGAGGACCGGTTTCTGGCAATTCAGCCGCCTTCAGCCCGGCTAGCATGAATCCAGTGGCAAAGTGAGCAAGGGACTCACGTCTGAGCATACCCTGCCAACTTATGGCAAACAAAATGGAACAAAAGGGGGTGGTGATGGACGGAGCACCTGAACCAATCAAACACTCACACCCAGTCAAGAGATCTGGGTTTACTCCATCACCGTTCTTTAGCCCACTCTGCCACCCCAGTTCAGACATGGTCATATGCAAATCAGTCTGACCCTGTGCCTCATGGGAACAGTCCAGCCCGAACTGCCAAGCCATGCCTTCCCTGGACCGGAAACAAGCTTCCGAGGACCGGTTTCTGGCATTTCAGCCGTCTTCAGCCCGGCTTGCTTGAATCCAGTGGCAAAGTGAGCAAGGGACTCACGTCTGAGCATACCCTGCCAACTTATGGCGAACAAAATGATACAAAAGGGGGTGGTGATGGACGGAGCATCTGAACCAATCAAACACTCACACCCAGTCAAGAGATCTGGGTTTAATCCATCACTGTTCTTTAGCCCACTCTGCCACCCCAGTTCAGACATGGCCATATGCAAATCAGTCTGACCCTGTGCCACATGGGAACAGTCCAGCCCGAACTGCCAAGCCATGCCTTCCCTGGATGGGAAACAAGCTTCCGAGGAGCGGTTTCTGGCATTTCAGCCGTTTTCAGCCTGGCTTGCTTGAATCCAGTGGCAAAGTGAGCAAGGGTATCACGTCTGAGCATACCCTGCCAACTTATGGCAAACAAAATGGTACAAAAGGGGGTGGTGATGGACGGAGCATCTGAACCAATCAAACACTCACACCCAGTCAAGAGATCTGGGTTTAATCCATCACCGTTCTTTAGCCCACTCTGCCACCCCAGTTCAGACATAGCCAAATGCAAATCAATCTGACCCTGTGCCTCATGGGAACAGTCCAGCCCGAACTGCCAAGCCATGCCTTCCCTGGACCGGAAAGAAGCTTCCGAGGACCGGTTTCTGGCATTTCAGCCGTCTTCAGCCCGGCTTGCTTGAATCCAGTGGCAAAGTGAGCAAGGGACTCATGTCTGAGCATACCCTGCCAACTTATGGCGAACAAAATGGTACAAAAGGGGGTGGTGATGGACGGAGCATCTGAACCAATCAAACACTCACACACAGTCAAGAGATCTGGGTTTAATCCATCACCGTTCTTTAGCCCACTCTGCCACCCCAGTTCAGACATGGCCATATGCAAATCAGTCTGACCCTGTGCCTCATGGGAACAGTCCAGCCCGAACTGCCAAGCCATGCCTTCCCTGGACCGGAAACAAGCTTCCGAGGACCGGTTTCTGGCATTTCAGCCGTCTTCAGCCCGGCTTGCTTGAATCCAGTGGCAAAGTGAGCAAGGGACTCACGTCTGAGCATACCCTGCCAACTTATGGCGAACAAAATGATACAAAAGGGGGTGGTGATGGACGGAGCATATGAACCAATCAAACACTCACACCCAGTCAAGAGATCTGGGTTTAATCCATCACCGTTCTTTAGCCCACTCTGCCACCCCAGTTCAGACATGGCCATATGCAAATCAGTCTGACCCTGTGCCACATGGGAACAGTCCAGCCCGAACTGCCAAGCCATGCCTTCCCTGGACCGGAAACAAGCTTCTGAGGAGCGGTTTCTGGCATTTCAGCCGTCTTCAGCCTGGCTTGCTTGAATTCAGTGGCAAAGTGAGCAAGGGTATCACGTCTGAGCATACCCTGCCAACTTATGGCAAACAAAATGGTACAAAAGGGGGTGGTGATGGACGGAGCATCTGAACCAATCAAACACTCACACCCAGTCAAGAGATCTGGGTTTAATCCATCACCGTTCTTTAGCCCACTCTGCCACCCCAGTTCAGACATAGCCAAATGCAAATCAATCTGACCCTGTGCCTCATGGGAACAGTCCAGCCCGAACTGCCAAGCCATGCCTTCCCTGGACCGGAAAGAAGCTTCCGAGGACCGGTTTCTGGCATTTCAGCCGTCTTCAGCCCGGCTTGCTTGAATCCAGTAGCAAAGTGAGCAAGGGACTCATGTCTGAGCATACCCTGCCAACTTATGGCGAACAAAATGGTACAAAAGGGGGTGGTGATGGACGGAGCATCTGAACCAATCAAACACTCACACCCAGTCAAGAGATCTGGGTTTAATCCATCACCGTTCTTTAGCCCACTCTGCCACCCCAGTTCAGACATGGCCATATGCAAATCAGTCTGACCCTGTGCCTCATGGGAACAGTCCAGCCCGAACTGCCAAGCCATGCCTTCCCTGGACCAGAAACAAGCTTCTGAGGACCGGTTTCTGGCATTTCAGCCGTCTTCAGCCCGGCTTGCTTGAATCCAGTGGCAAAGTGAGCAAGGGACTCACGTCTGAGCATACCCTGCCAATTTATGGCGAACAAAATGATACAAAAGGGGGTGGTGATGGACGGAGCATCTGAACCAATCAAACACTCACACCCAGTCAAGAGATCTGGGTTTAATCCATCACCGTTCTTTAGCCCACTCTGCCACCCCAGTTCAGACATGGCCATATGCAAATCAGTCTGACCCTGTGCCACATGGGAACAGTCCAGCCCGAACTGCCAAGCCATGCCTTCCCTGGACCAGAAACAAGCTTCTGAGGACCGGTTTCTGGCATTTCTGCCGTCTTCAGCCCGGCTTGCTTGAATCCAGTGGCAAAGTGAGCAAGGGACTCACGTCTGAGCATACCCTGCCAACTTATGGCGAACAAAATGATACAAAAGGGGGTGGTGATGGACGGAGCATCTGAACCAATCAAACACTCACACCCAGTCAAGAGATCTGGGTTTAATCCATCACCGTTCTTTAGCCCACTCTGCCACCCCAGTTCAGACATGGCCATATGCAAATCAGTCTGACCCTGTGCCACATGGGAACAGTCCAGCCCGAACTGCCAAGCCATGCCTTCCCTGGACCGGAAACAAGCTTCCGAGGAGCGGTTTCTGGCATTTCAGCCGTCTTCAGCCTGGCTTGCTTGAATCCAGTGGCAAAGTGAGCAAGGGTATCACGTCTGAGCATACCCTGCCAACTTATGGCAAACAAAATGGTACAAAAGGGGGTGGTGATGGACGGAGCATCTGAACCAATCAAACACTCACACCCAGTCAAGAGATCTGGGTTTAATCCATCACCGTTCTTTAGCCCACTCTGCCACCCCAGTTCAGACATAGCCAAATGCAAATCAATCTGACCCTGTGCCTCATGGGAACAGTCCAGCCCGAACTGCCAAGCCATGCCTTCCCTGGACCGGAAAGAAGCTTCCGAGGACCGGTTTCTGGCATTTCAGCCGTCTTCAGCCCGGCTTGCTTGAATCCAGTGGCAAAGTGAGCAAGGGACTCATGTCTGAGCATACCCTGCCAACTTATGGCGAACAAAATGGTACAAAAGGGGGGTGGTGATGGACGGAGCATCTGAACCAATCAAACACTCACACCCAGTCAAGAGATCTGGGTTTAATCCATCACCGTTCTTTAGCCCACTCTGCCACCCCAGTTCAGACATGGCCATATGCAAATCAGTCTGACCCTGTGCCTCATGGGAACAGTCCAGCCCGAACTGCCAAGCCATGCCTTACCTGGACCAGAAACAAGCTTCTGAGGACCGGTTTCTGGCATTTCTGCCGTCTTCAGCCCGGCTTGCTTGAATCCAGTGGCAAAGTGAGCAAGGGACTCACGTCTGAGCATACCCTGCCAACTTATGGCGAACAAAATGGTACAAAAGGGGGTGGTGATGGGCGGAGCATCTGAACCAATCAAACACTCACACCCAGTCAAGAGATCTGGGTTTAATCCATCAGCGTTCTTTAGCCCACTCTGCCACCCCAGTTCAGACATGGCCATATGCAAATCAGTCTGACCCTGTGCCTCATGGGAACAGTCCAGCCCGAACTGCCAAGCCATGCCTTCCCTGGACCGGAAACAAGCTTCTGAGGACCGGTTTCTGGCATTTCAGCCGTCTTCAGCCCGGCTTGCTTGAATCCAGTGGCAAAGTGAGCAAGGGACTCACGTCTGAGCATACCCTGCCAACTTATGGCGAACAAAATGGTACAAAAGGGGGTGGTGATGGACGGAGCATCTGAACCAATCAAACACTCACACCCAGTCAAGAGATCTGGGTTTAATCCATCACCGTTCTTTAGCCCACTCTGCCACCCCAGTTCAGACATGGCCATATGCAAATCAGTCTGACCCTGTGCCTCATGGGAACAGTCCAGCCCGAACTGCCAAGCCATGCCTTCCCTGGAGCGGAAACAAGCTTCCGAGGACCGGTTTCTGGCATTTCAGCCGTCTTCAGCCCGGCTTGCTTGAATCCAGTGGCAAAGTGAGCAAGGGACTCACGTCTGTGCATACCCTGCCAACTTATGTCGAACAAAATGGTACAAAAGGGGGTGGTGATGGATGGAGCATCTGAACAAATCAAACACTCACACCCAGTCAAGAGATCTGGGTTTAATCCATCCCCGTTCTTTAGCCCACTCTGCCACCCCAGTTCAGATATGCAAATCAGTCTGACCCTGTGCCTCATGGGAACAGTCCAGCCCGAACTGCCAAGCCATGCCTTCCCTGGACCAGAAACAAGTTTCCGAGGACCGGTTTTTGGCATTTCAGCCGTCTTCAGCCCGGCTTGCTTGAATCCAGTGGCAAAGTGAGCAAGGGACTCACGTCTGAGCATACCCTGCCAACTTATGGCGAACAAAATGGTACAAAAGGGGGTGGTGATGGACGGAGCATCTGAACCAATCAAACACTCACACCCAGTCAAGAGATCTGGGTTTAATCCATCAGCGTTCTTTAGCCCACTCTGCCACCCCAGTTCAGACATGGCCATATGCAAATCAGTCTGACCCTGTGCCTCATGGGAACAGTCCAGCCCGAACTGCCAAGCCATGCCTTCCCTGGACCGGAATCAAGCTTCCGAGGACAAGTTTCTGGCATTTCAGCCGTCTTCAGCCCGGCTTGCTTGAATCCAGTGGCAAAGTGAGCAAGGGACTCACGTCTGAGCATACCCTGCCAACTTATGGCGAACAAAATGGTACAAAAGGGGGTGGTGATGGACGGAGCATCTGAACCAATCAAACACTCACACCCAGTCAAGAGATCTGGGTTTAATCCATCACCGTTCTTTAGCCCACTCTGCCACCCCAGTTCAGACATGGCCATATGCAAATCAGTCTGACCCTGTGCCACATGGTAACAGTCCAGCCCGAACTGCCAAGCCATGCCTTCCCTGGACCGGAAACAAGCTTCCGAGGAGCGGTTTCTGGCATTTCAGCCGTCTTCAGCCTGGCTTGCTTGAATCCAGTGGCAAAGTGAGCAAGGGACTCACGTCTGAGCATACCCTGCCAACTTATGGCAAACAAAATGGTACAAAAGGGGGTGGTGATGGACGGAGCATCTGAACCAATCACACACTCACACCCAGTCAAGAGATCTGGGTTTAATCCATCACCGTTCTTTAGCCCACTCTGCCACCCCAGTTCAGACATGGCCATATGCAAATCAGTCTGACCCTGTGCCTCATGGGAACAGTCCAGCCCGAACTGCCAAGCCATGCCTTCCCTGGACCGGAAACAAGCTTCCGAGGACTGGTTTCTGGTATTTCAGCCGTCTTCAGCCCGGCTTGCTTGAATCCAGTGGCAAAGTGAGCAAGGGACTCATGTCTGAGCATACCCTGCCAACTTATGGCGAACAAAATGGTACAAAAGGGGGTGGTGATGGACGGAGCATCTGAACCAATCAAACACTCACACCCAGTCAAGATATCTGGGTTTAATCCATCACCGTTCTTTAGCCCACTCTGCCACCCCAGTTCAGACATGGCCATATGCAAATCAGTCTGACCCTGTGCCTCATGGGAACAGTCCAGCCCGAACTGCCAAGCCATGCCTTCCCTGGACCAGAAACAAGCTTCTGAGGACCGGTTTCTGGCATTTCAGCCGTCTTCAGCCCGGCTTGCTTGAATCCAGTGGCAAAGTGAGCAAGGGACTCACGTCCGAGCATACCCTGCCAACTTATGGCGAACAAAATGGTACAAAAGGGGGTGGTGATGGGCGGAGCATCTGAACCAATCAAACACTCACACCCAGTCAAGAGATCTGGGTTTAATCCATCAGCGTTCTTTAGCCCACTCTGCCACCCCAGTTCAGACATGGCCATATGCAAATCAGTCTGACCCTGTGCCTCATGGGAACAGTCCAGCCCGAACTGCCAAGCCATGCCTTCCCTGGACCGGAAACAAGCTTCTGAGGACCGGTTTCTGGCATTTCAGCCGTCTTCAGCCCGGCTTGCTTGAATCCAGCGGCAAAGTGAGCAAGGGACTCACGTCTGAGCATATCCTGCCAACTTATGGCGAACAAAATGGTACAAAAGGGGGTGGTGATGGACGGAGCATCTGAACCAATCAAACACTCACACCCAGTCAAGAGATCTGGGTTTAATCCATCACCGTTCTTTAGCCCACTCTGCCACCCCAGTTCAGACATGGCCATATGCAAATCAGTCTGACCCTGTGCCTCATGGGAACAGTCCAGCCCGAACTGCCAAGCCATGCCTTCCCTGGAGCGGAAACAAGCTTCCGAGGACCGGTTTCTGGCATTTCAGCCGTCTTCAGCCCGGCTTGCTTGAATCCAGTGGCAAAGTGAGCAAGGGACTCACGTCTGTGCATACCCTGCCAACTTATGGCGAACAAAATGGTACAAAAGGGGGTGGTGATGGATGGAGCATCTGAACAAATCAAACACTCACACCCAGTCAAGAGATCTGGGTTTAATCCATCCCCGTTCTTTAGCCCACTCTGCCACCCCAGTTCAGATATGCAAATCAGTCTGACCCTGTGCCTCATGGGAACAGTCCAGCCCGAACTGCCAAGCCATGCCTTCCCTGGACCAGAAACAAGTTTCCGAGGACCGGTTTCTGGCATTTCAGCCGTCTTCAGCCCGGCTTGCTTGAATCCAGTGGCAAAGTGAGCAAGGGACTCACGTCTGAGCATACCCTGCCAACTTATGGCGAACAAAATGGTACAAAAGGGGGTGGTGATGGACGGAGCATCTGAACCAATCAAACACTCACACCCAGTCAAGAGATCTGGGTTTAATCCATCACCGTTCTTTAGCCCACTCTGCCACCCCAGTTCAGACATGGCCATATGCAAATCAGTCTGACCCTGTGCCTCATGGGAACAGTCCAGCCCGAACTGCCAAGCCATGCCTTCCCTGGAGCGGAAACAAGCTTCCGAGGACCGGTTTCTGGCATTTCAGCCGTCTTCAGCCCGGCTTGCTTGAATCCAGTGGCAAAGTGAGCAAGGGACTCACGTCTGTGCATACCCTGCCAACTTATGGCGAACAAAATGGTACAAAAGGGGGTGGTGATGGATGGAGCATCTGAACAAATCAAACACTCACACCCAGTCAAGAGATCTGGGTTTAATCCATCCCCGTTCTTTAGCCCACTCTGCCACCCCAGTTCAGATATGCAAATCAGTCTGACCCTGTGCCTCATAGGAACAGTCCAGCCCGAACTGCCAAGCCATGCCTTCCCTGGACCAGAAACAAGTTTCCGAGGACCGGTTTCTGGCATTTCAGCCGTCTTCAGCCCGGCTTGCTTGAATCCAGTGGCAAAGTGAGCAAGGGACTCACGTCTGAGCATACCCTGCCAACTTATGGCGAACAAAATGGTACAAAAGGGGGTGGTGATGGACGGAGCATCTGAACCAATCAAACACTCACACCCAGTCAAGAGATCTGGGTTTAATCCATCAGCGTTCTTTAGCCCACTCTGCCACCCCAGTTCAGACATGGCCATATGCAAATCAGTCTGACCCTGTGCCTCATGGGAACAGTCCAGCCCGAACTGCCAAACCATGCCTTCCCTGGACCGGAATCAAGCTTCCGAGGACAAGTTTCTGGCATTTCAGCCGTCTTCAGCCCGGCTTGCTTGAATCCAGTGGCAAAGTGAGCAAGGGACTCACGTCTGAGCATACCCTGCCAACTTATGGCGAACAAAATGGTACAAAAGGGGGTGGTGATGGACGGAGCATCTGAACCAATCAAACACTCACACCCAGTCAAGAGATCTGGGTTTAATCCATCACCGTTCTTTAGCCCACTCTGCCACCCCAGTTCAGACATGGCCATATGCAAATCAGTCTGACCCTGTGCCACATGGTAACAGTCCAGCCCGAACTGCCAAGCCATGCCTTCCCTGGACCGGAAACAAGCTTCCGAGGAGCGGTTTCTGGCATTTCAGCCGTCTTCAGAATGGCTTGCTTGAATCCAGTGGCAAAGTGAGCAAGGGACTCACGTCTGAGCATACCCTGCCAACTTATGGCAAACAAAATGGTACAAAAGGGGGTGGTGATGGACGGAGCATCTGAACCAATCACACACTCACACCCAGTCAAGAGATCTGGGTTTAATCCATCACCGTTCTTTAGCCCACTCTGCCACCCCAGTTCAGACATGGCCATATGCAAATCAGTCTGACCCTGTGCCTCATGGGAACAGTCCAGCCCGAACTGCCAAGCCATGCCTTCCCTGGACCGGAAACAAGCTTCCGAGGACTGGTTTCTGGTATTTCAGCCGTCTTCAGCCCGGCTTGCTTGAATCCAGTGGCAAAGTGAGCAAGGGACTCATGTCTGAGCATACCCTGCCAACTTATGGCGAACAAAATGGTACAAAAGGGGGTGGTGATGGACGGAGCATCTGAACCAATCAAACACTCACACCCAGTCAAGATATCTGGGTTTAATCCATCAGCGTTCTTTAGCCCACTCTGCCACCCCAGTTCAGACATGGCCATATGCAAATCAGTCTGACCCTGTGCCTCATGGAAACAGTCCAGCCCGAACTGCCAAGCCATGCCTTCCCTGGACCGGAAACAAGCTTCCGAGGACCGGTTTCTGGCATTTCAGCCGTCTTCAGCCCGGCTTGCTTGAATCTAGTTGCAAAGTGAGCAAGGGACTCACGTCTGAGCATACCCTGCCAACTTATGGTGAACAAAATGGTACAAAAGGGGGTGGTGATGGCCGGAGCATCTGAACAAATCAAACACTCACACCCAGTCAAGAGATCTGGGTTTAATCCATCCCCGTTCTTTAGCCCACTCTGCCACCCCAGTTCAGACATGGCCATATGCAAATCAGTCTGACCCTGTGCCTCATGGGAACAGTCCAGCCCGAACTGCCAAGCCATGCCTTCCCTGGACCAGAAACAAGCTTCCGAGGACCGGTTTCTGGCATTTCAGCCGTCTTCAGCCCGGCTTGCTTGAATCCAGTGGCAAAGTGAGCAAGGGACTCACGTCTGAGCATACCCTGCCAACTTATGGCGAACAAAATGGTACAAAAGGGGGTGGTGATGGACGGAGCATCTGAACCAATCAAACACTCACACCCAGTCAAGAGATCTGGGTTTAATCCATCAGCGTTCTTTAGCCCACTCTGCCACCCCAGTTCAGACATGGCCATATGCAAATCAGTCTCACCCTGTGCCTCATGGGAACAGTCCAGCCCGAACTGCCAAGCCATGCCTTCCCTGGACCGGAAACAAGCTTCCGAGGACCGGTTTCTGGCATTTCAGCCATCTTCAGCCTGGCTTGCTTGAATCCAGTGGCAAAGTGAGCAAGGGACTCACGTCTGAGCATACCCTGCCAACTTATGGCGAACAAAATGGTACAAAAGGGGGTGGTGATGGACGGAGCATCTGAACCAATCAAACACTCACACCCAGTCAAGAGATCTGGGTTTAATCCATCACCGTTCTTTAGCCCACTCTGCCACCCCAGTTCAGACATGGCCATATGCAAATCAGTCTGACCCTGTGCCTAATGGGAACAGTCCAGCCCGAACTGCCAAGCCATGCCTTCCCTGGACCGGAAACAAGCTTCCGAGGACTAGTTTCTGGCATTTCAGCCGTCTTCAGCCCGGCTTGCTTGAATCCAGTGGCAAAGTGAGCATGGGACTCACGTCTGAGCATACCCTGCCAACTTATGGCGAACAAAATGGTACAAAAGGGGGTGGTGATGGACGGAGCATCTGAACCAATCAAACACTCACACCCAGTCAAGAGATCTGGGTTTAATCCATCAGCGTTCTTTAGCCCACTCTGCCACCCCAGTTCAGACATGGCCATATGCAAATCAGTCTGACCCTGTGCCTCATGGGAACAGTCCAGCCCGAACTGCCAAGCCATGCCTTTCCTGGACCGGAAACAAGCTTCCGAGGACCGGTTTCTGGCATTTCAGCCGTCTTCAGCCCGGCTTGCTTGAATCCAGTGGCAAAGTGAGCAAGGGACTCACGTCTGAGCATACCCTACAAACTTATGGCGAACAAAATGGTACAAAAGGGGGTGGTGCTGGACGGAGCATCTGAACCAATCAAACACTCACACCCAGTCAAGAGATCTGGGTTTAATCCATCACCGTTCTTTAGCCCACTCTGCCAGCCTAGTTCAGACATGGCCATATGCAAATCAGTCTGACCCTGTGCCTCATGGGAACAGTCCAGCCCAAACTGCCAAGCCATGCCTTCCCTGGACCGGAAACAAGCTTCCGAGGACCGGTTTCTGGCATTTCAGCCGTCTTCAGCCCGGCTTGCTTGAATCCAGTGGCAAAGTGAGCAAGGGACTCACGTCTGAGCATACCCTGCCAACTTATGGCGAACAAAATGGTACAAAAGGGGGTGGTGATGGACGGAGCATCTGAACCAATCAAACACTCACACCCAGTCAAGCGATCTGGGTTTAATCCATCAGCGTTCTTTAGCCCACTCTGCCACCCCAGTTCAGACATGGCCATATGCAAATCAGTCTGACCCTGTGCCTCATGGGAACAGTCCAGCCCAAACTGCCAAGCCATGCCTTCCCTGGACCGGAAACAAGCTTCCGAGAACCGGTTTCTGGCATTTCAGCCGTCTTCAGCCCGGCTTGCTTGAATCCAGTGGCAAAGTGAGCAAGGGACTCACGTCTGAGCATACCCTGCCAACTTATGGCGAACAAAATGGTACAAAAGGGGGTGGTGATGGACGGAGCATCTGAACCAATCAAACACTCACACCCAGTCAAGAGAACTGGGTTTAATCCATCAGCGTTCTTTAGCCCACTCTGCCACCCCAGTTCAGACATGGCCATATGCAAATCAGTCTGACCCTGTGCCTCATGGGAACAGTCCAGCCTGAACTGCCAAGCCATGCCTTCCCTGGACCGGAAACAAGCTTCCGAGGACCGGTTTCTGGCATTTCAGCCGTCTGCAGCCCGGCTTGCTTGAATCTAGTGGCAAAGTGAGCAAGGGACTCACGTCTGAGCATACCCTGCCAACTTACGGCGAACAAAATGGTACAAAAGGGGGTGGTGATGGACGGTGCATCTGAACAAATCAAACACTCACACCCAGTCAAGAGATCTGGGTTTAATCCATCCCCGTTCTTTAGCCCACTCTGCCACCCCAGTTCAGACATGGCCATATGCAAATCAGTCTGACCCTGTGCCTCATGGGAACAGTCCAGCCCGAACTGCCAAGCCATGCCTTCCCTGGACCAGAAACAAGCTTCAGAGGACCGGTTTCTGGCATTTCAGCCGTCTTCAGCCCGGCTTGCTTGAATCCAGTGGCAAAGTGAGCAAGGGACTCACGTCTGAGCATACCCTGCCAACTTATGGCGAACAAAATGGTATAAAAGGGGGTGGTGATGGACGGAGCATCTGAACCAATCAAACACTCACACCCAGTCAAGAGATCTGGGTTTAATCCATCAGCGTTCTTTAGCCCACTCTGCCACCCCAGTTCAGACATAGCCATATGCAAATCAGTCTGACACTGTGCCTCATGGGAACAGTCCAGCCCGAACTGCCAAGCCATGCCTTCCCTGGACCGGAAACAAGCTTCCGAAGGACCGGTTTCTGGCATTTCAGCCGTCTTCAGCCCGGCTTGCTTGAATCCAGTGGCAAAGTGAGCAAGGGACTCACGTCTGAGCATACCCTGCCAACTTATGGCGAACAAAATGGTACAAAAGGGGGTGGTGATGGACGGAGCATCTGAACCAATCAAACACTCACACCCAGTCAAGAGATCTGGGTTTAATCCATCACCGTTCTTTAGCCCACTCGGCCACCCCAGTTCAGACATGGGCTAAAGAACGTCATGGATTAAACCCAGATCTGTTGACTGGGTGTGAGTGTTTGATTGGTTCAGATGCTCCGTCCATCACAGGCCCCTTTTGTACCACTTTGTCCGCCATAAGTTGGCAGGGTATGCTCAGACGGGAGTCCCTCACGTAAGGGGGGAAACACCACGTTAGGGACTATGGACAATTTCATAACCCGTGCGGTATCAGTGGTAGAAAAGGAGATCATACTAGCGGAACGCAGACTGTCACGGGAATATCTGGCTCATAGACGATCCTCTATGGGGTCCCTCGCACAGGCTAAATCACCCTCAAATAGCCTCATACCAGCCGACTCTAACACTGCTGCCATTCCTAGTGATACACAACCATGTGTCCTTGACACACGACGGGCTAGTGACTTTTATGAAATTACATCTGACCAGGCTCCCCTACAAAAATCTCCTACGAACGTTCAAACAAACAACACTCAAACCTCAGTACCATTGTCCTTACCCTTAGTAATGATACATGACGCTCCCTCAGTCCACCTCCTCAAATCACCCCCTAAGATGACAGGGCGAACAGCTGCTAAAAGGAAAAGATTGGTCACCCCTCGTAAAGCGTATAGATTAAAAACCCTAAAAAGAATACGTAAGAACTTCATGAATGTAGGTGACCAGAGCCAAAAAGTAGCAAACCATCTAATGAACAACAGGAATGAGCATGGAGAATCCATGGAGCATAATAAAACAAGAGAGCATGCCGACACAGTTGTTACTATAGAATCAGCCAACAACTCTGTAGAAAAACCGGCACCAGGGAAGCTGACGGAAGAAATTCTTTCACTCATGACATCACTACTACAGCCAGTAACAGTAAAACTGGAAAGGCTAATGGACCGTTTGGACAAATTCGAACAAACATCTTTGGATAATTTTTTCGCCCTGAAAACGCTGGTAAAACTTCACTCAAAGATTGATCAAGAATCTGTAAGATCGGAAAAAAGTCCAATGTCACCCAGACCAGCACATCAACCTGGTCCAGCTATGAAAGACAGGGCTATGAACTCAAAAAAGCAGGTGGCCTCGAGTAGGTCAAATACTGTGCAGGAAGAACCAGGTATGGAGTCCCCGAAAAACTCAATAACCAGTGATAGACCGAAACCGGCTGATCCACCAAAACCGGCTCCACGTAAAATTAAACAAACATCAAAGTCTACCACCCTGGAAACTAAGGCACCTGTTAATCCAACAAAGGGAACGCAAGCTGCAGCCACTTGCAATAACATCAATGCCCAAACATCTGACTGTAGCACTGTTCCGCATAAGCCCAAAAGGGCTTACAATGCTCATCTTCCACCAGGATGCCAACCGTATGTGGTAGTTCTCACCGGGGTTCCACAATTAAAACCAAATAAAAGGGAGTCATACGACGAGCTAAAAAACAAGACCTTGTATTGGCTAAAAGAAAATAGACCTCTGCCCTACACAGTAAACTGCCAGGTTATCCACGTCCGAAGAGTCAGTTGGGTGGGAACAAGATTAAAAGACATTGAAGGAGATTGTATCCTGGTGAACTTTAAAGACCCCTCTGTTGCCCAACTTGTCTATAGCCAACAGCCATGCAGTAATAATAGAGGAATTGGGACCTGCGACCTTAGTTATTTTTACCCGATGCAAGGGGAACAGATTAGCAGAGTTCCACTTCAACATGGGATGACGACTAACAAATATTCCTTTTTTGACCCTCCGACACCACTTGAAAGAATACCACCGTTAACCGTAGGGTCAGATAAGAACTGGTCATGGTGGGGTTACTGACAAACAAACAAAGAGGTTGCACCCAAAGGTCCGCCTGCCCACCCATTCTATAAGGATCTGCAGGTAGGGAAAGCCGCAATCGTTGAAGGTAGCATTGGGGGCCACGGTTCCTTTCCACGTCCCTTGCACAACCAAGTTCATTGGTCTCAGGCAGTCGCACTGACAATCCCGGAGGTCCCCAAGGAGAGCCATCTCTCGGCTACAAGCCACTTAATTGATCGAGAACCCATTGGCCTTGAACCCTGTAAGCCAAAGCGTGACTTAAAGATCTTGTCATGGAACATTGCTGGGTTGTCCAGGAACCTGTGCGACAGAAACTGGAGCTCCTTTATTGAGGAGCATGACATCATACTTATGCAGGAAACATGGGCCACCAATATTATACACAGACTTGGCTTCAAAACGTTCTTCAAGGGGGCAATTCCATCATTAAGAGGTAGACCCTCTGGGGGTCTAATAATATGGACAAGTATCTCCCTGGACGTTGTTGTATCACCACTGTATTTTCCCTCTAAAGACTTACTAGGTGTTAAGATAACCACGAAAAACATGGGAGATGTATATATGATAAATGTTTATAATAGACCCTCCCCACGAAATAAGGCATCATTGGTTATTGAACAACTCAGTTCTTACTTAGTTAACATAGAGCCGGATTCCAAAATATACATAGGAGGGGACTTCAACTGCCAGTTCGAACCCATAGTTGGGCTCGAAAAATTACTAGAAACAGAAGATAGAGCGCTTGACATCCCCCCCTTAGATAATACAAAACATGTAAAATGTTCAGTGGCTGCTATGCAAATTTATGAACTGACTGTATCGCATGGATTGCGGGCATGTAATGGTCGATTAAACCCAGATAAACCGGCCAATTCCACTTTTAGTAAAGGTTTGTCTAAATCCCTGATCGATTTTATGTTAATTTCAATAAACCTCTGGTACCTATTGTTGGCCTTCAAGGTTGTGAACAGACCCGAAAGTGACCACTTCCCCTTACAGTTAGGATTATTATCTGACCCTTTTTTGATGCAAGACTGCGGGATGGAAAATGAGAGCGGGGTAGCTGAGGTTGCTATTTCTAACAATAGGAAGGCAATTAAATGGCCCCACATTCTAGCAAAAGAAGAGACACTCATGGGAATTTATAACATCTTCTCAGATATCGTCCCCCAATATGCAAACACAAGGCTGGGATCCCACGAGGTTTTGGAAATGCATTATCACCTAGTGGAATCTCTAACTCCCCTCCTGAGTAAATGTTGTACTACTAAAAAAGTTAATGTAAATAGGCAACTGGAACTAGAAACGCCCTGGTACAACGAACAATGCAGTATAGCAAAATCGAACCTAATAACTGCAGTGAAATCTAAAGACCAGATGAGGGTTAGAGAGTGTAGGAAAGCTTATAAAACCCTTATGTTTAATGCAAAAAGGGAATGGGACGATCAAAACTGGGAAGACCTTTTGAGTGCAGCTAGGAGACATGATCAATGCACTTTCTGGAATTTAATAGCCAAAAATAACAAAAAAGGCTGTTCCAATAGGGATTTCTTCCTGGATGAAAAGGTTTGGTTTGACCATTTTGTGGGTTTGTATGATCAAGTAGGGTCCTCTGGTGTATATAATGACCCCGGGTTTCTTACTCAGTGCACAACTCCGGTGCAATTTAGTATTAATGAAACGCTCTGTGCTATAAAAGCAGTTAAGGCAGGGAAAGCTCCAGGTCCGGACAAGTTACCTGGCGACTTGTTCACCCATAATTTGGAGGTATGGAGCCCGTATATAAACTTCTTGTGCAATTCAATTTTATTGGGCACCCCGATCCCTGAAACATGGAAAGGGGCGGAAATTATAACTATTTATAAAAAAGGGGATCGTTACAATCCAGGGAACTATAGACCGATTAGTTTAATCGATATTTTACAGAAAATTTTTGCTAGACACATTTTAAATCGGCTTTTAATATGGATTGATGACTCTGAAATCCTATCTAATTATCAAGCAGGGTTCAGATCCAAGACTAGCACTGTGGACCAAGTGTATAGATTTATGTGTATATGCTGGAAGTATGTTAACCACTTCAGCGCTAATGACAAGGGTAACTCGTCATGGACTTTCCATTGATTTCAATGGAAAGTCAATGGAGCTCGTCGAGGACCCTTAGCAGCCAAGTGGTTAATATTAAGAAGAGTAGCATATATGTTGCATTTATGGACCTACGCTCTGCGTTCGATCTTGTCCCCCGCCACTTATTATGGGAGTGCCTAAAAAAGATGGGCGTCCCGGACGATTTGTTAGGTAATCTTATAAAATTGCATACAGACAACTTTGCTAAAGTAAGGTGGGGTAGAAATGGAGAACTTACTCGATCCATTCCAGTGAAAAGAGGTGTGAGACAAGGGTGCGTTCTAGCACCAACCCTCTTTTCATTGTTCGTAAATGATATCCCCCACTACTTAGCTCAATGCAATCATGATTCGCCGAAATTGTGCAGCGAGGCAGTCACTGCATTACTATTCGCGGATGACACCATCCTCATATCTCAAACTCCGAAAGGCTTGCAAAATCTAATAAATAAATTTAATAGTTATTGTGTAATGAAGGGGTTAGAAATAAATTCATCCAAAACGAAATATATGGCAATTAATCCCTCCAAATCCTTTAAGAAGAACTTGGTCCTAAATAATAACAAACTTGAATATGTGGAGTCTTTTGACTATCTGGGCATTAGGCTGGATAGCAGAATGTCTTGGGCGAACCAACTCGACAAAAGCAGGTTAACACTTACACAGAATTCATTGCCCATCTTAAAGATTCATGGTGGGAGTATATCTAAAGCTATTACACCTGCGATTGACGTGTTCCAAGCAAAAGCCCAATCCGCCGCCCTGTATGGGGCCGAAATTTGGGGGCCTTATTCTAAAAAAACATTTGACGTTGTAGAAAACAAGTTTTTCAGACGCCTACTTAGACTACCCCTAAGAACACCTTTGGCGTCACTCTACTTAGACATTGATGTAAAGCGTACTGATTTCTTGTGTTTTTTGCGACCACTGCTTTTTTGGGTGCGATTATGGTCTACCCCAGAACTAAGTAACTACAGAGCAGGCTTATTGGAAATTATGGAATTAGATTCATTCAACACAATTAAGTGGCTGAGACATGTATCTTACTGGTTTACAGTAATAGGTCTATCACATTACTGGGAAACACCAGCTGTATCTATCACCTTGCCTAATAGTTGTAAGATCCAGGTAAAATCTGCCTACTGGAACTATGTGAATAATCATATATATGAACGTGCCACTGGACAACTAACGTCCACATTCTTGCAATTTAAGGATCTTCCATCATTTGAACTTTTTATGGACGAAATTGAGCCACCCCTGGCTAAATCTGTCTTTCTCAAATTCAGATATGGAGTGTTACAGATTAAATCAAATTCCTGCCGGTGGGGAGGAGTAAGTAAAGATCCTCATTGTATTTCATGTGTACTAAACCAGAAAGAAGATGAGGCTCATATCCTCTTCTTTTGTCCATTATATGTTAAATCTCGGAAAAAATGGATCATGCCTCTATGTAAAAATATGGGGACACGTTCATTCAAAGAGGCAGAAAGAATATTTAGAACCTCTAACAGTAGGCTATTAGTGTTTGGTCTGAGTAGGTTTCTCCATGGTGTTTGTATAATCAGAAAGAAGCTTGGATTACCATTTTAGGATTAATTGATTTTAATATTAGTCTTTTAATATTTTTACTATTGTATATAACTGTTTTAAAGAGACATAAAAAAAAAAAAAGTTGATTGAACTGGTCGAGTATGATACCCTGGTATGTATATCCCCCTTAAAACCCATGATTAATGAATATGCCCTGAATTGCACTTTGTCCAAACAGCGCTTTTGTACAATATGAATGTTTTTAAAGTTTTTATTCATTGTAACAAATTTCTATTTTATGAAAAAGTATGTGTATTATATGTATGTTGGCTTAATGACAAAAATGTCGAATAAAAGCTTTTACTACTACTACTATAGGAAGAGGCAATTATACCATGAAAAAGAGGCCCCTCCATAAATGAAGCAACTCCTGCATTCACAAACCAAGGCCAACTAGATATTATTGTCATTTCTAGTAACAGCACATTTTTAAAGGGAGTTAGTAAGGTGAAATGTACTGATGTTTGGACCCAGTTTCAGACTTTAATTGGATTCATAAATCTCAATTGTACGTACCAAAATGTACAAGAGCTATATATTTCCGAGTACTATCAAGCAACATATACTCGGATCCTAAATGTTTACCTGGTGAAAAATTATGCTTCCTTTGCAGAAACCCCCTACCCCAGATCACAATTTGATATGGGGGCATTCTCTCTCCATTCCCACCTTGTAGACACTTTTCCTACCTTTAAATGGAATACATTTCAGAGTGTTTTTAGGGTGTGCACCTACGCACTAGAGGTACACGAATAACCAGAAAGGTACATGTATGTGGGCCTTCATCTATCTTGGGTGGTGGGCACACCCAGAAAGGCGTACAAAGCAGGTACATGTATGTGGGCCTTCACCTACCTTGGGTGGTGGGCGTACAAAGCCTATTTGCAACCTTGGAAATTTCGCCGCAATGGTAAAATTTCTGCATTGAGGAATGGATTTTGGGCATGTAAAATGCCAGCAATCTTGGGGGCATATTACCAAGGGCAAGTATCGCCGCTTTTTCGGCGAATTGTGCCGAGAAAGCGGCGATACTGCTAGAGCCCTATTAACAAGGGCATTTTAACGCCTGGCGCAAGCCCACTTTGCAGGTCGGCGATAAACATCGCTAATGACATGCAAAGTGGGCGTTCCCACGTCCAACCACATGTAAAATGTGGTTGACGTGGGAACACCCTAGTACCTAGGCAGGCGTTTGGAAAGGGAGACCTGCGATAAACTCGTTTATCGCAGGTCTCCCAACGCCTGCTCTGACCAGGTGTTAGGGCATTGATAACATGGGGGAGTGGATCATAAAGCTGAATCCACCCCCCCATATTATCAAGGAATACATTAGCGCGTGAAAAAAACGTTTGTTTTCATGCGCTAATGTGCCATATCGCCGACTATCGCTGGATTTCAATTCGCCTACGTGATGCGCATTGATAATTGCGCGCTAAAAAGGCGATGAAATCCGGAATAGCCGGCGATATGGGGATGTGCGTTGTGCGTTTACTAACGCACTTCTTGGTAACTTGCCCCTTGATTCTGTGACTCAAGATTGGGAATCAAAAAGTGGTCGTTATAAATATTTAAGGTCAACTTTGGGGCACAAAACATTCTGTCAATCAGGCAGGTAGTAGATAAGAACACTCTCTGGAAAATACTTCAAGTGGAAGAAAGCAATGACATACAACAGAATTTAGACAGAATTCACTAACCAACACCACCACAAAGATCAAAATCCAACCATCGCAAAGAATGCGGTCCCTTAAGTGACAGGGTAAAGAAGTCTCATTTGTCAAAGATCTGCTACTTTGAAGACGAAGGAGAGCTTTTGTACCTTGGTCAACTTTGTCTCGACGTCCATCTTTATAAGTGAATCTCCAACAAGGTGTCCAATCCCAAAGCCGTAGAAGAAACGGTATTTCTTTGTGTTGTATCTGGCATAGTTAATGCATGGGAAGTCAAAGCCGCCCAATTCTTCCAGCGACTCGTCATGAAGATTTTCATGAGTACACCACACCTAGCAGAATGGTAACAAGAAAGATATTAGAGAAAAATGACACCAGTAACTCACTTTTTACTGCAATAGTTAGCCAGAATGGAGAGCCCACATATGCTATTGCTGCGAAGTGCTTCAAAGGAAGGGAACAACGACTGTTGACATATAAGTTACAAAAATATTGAGGGTCTCATTTATGAAACCCCTTCTGCCACCGGTGCGTCACTTTTTGTGACGTTCCGTTGCGCAGGAGCCTGCTCCATATTTACGAGGTAGCACTAAGCCACTTTTGTTTGGCTTAATGCTGCCTCATAAATATTGTTCCCTTTAACGCAGTTTTCTGCATTAAAGGGGCGTGCAATGGGTGTTGCTGGGGGCGTTCCCAGCAACATCCATGGCTTTTTGACACTGCCCCAGATTTACGAGAAATCGTAAATCTGAGACAGCGCCAAAAACTAACGCCTCCCCAGGGGAGGCGTTAGAGGCGTAAGGGAGGCACTACGAGGAGAAATATATTTATTTCTTCTCGTTTTCTATTTTCTATGTGTACTGCATTATGCAGCAAACATAGAAAGGGGTAAAAGCCTTTTGTGATTGTTTTGTGCAGGAAGGTTTTCTTTCCTGCATAAAAATAACCATCACCACAACGCAGGCACCCTTGCACCATGGTGCAAAGGTGCCTGCGATGGCGCACGGCAGCCATTGTGTGCCGGCGCAGGGGGAAAGGAATGCGCCATATCTAATAGATACCGCACATTCCTGGCCTTTTCTTTTGCCTTAGGGCAGAGCTGCAGGAAGGCCTGCGGCGCTGCCCTACTGCAAAACCTCATAAATGCGTCCCTGAACATTTGATTCCATTTACCAAAATTTGCGTCACTGGCCCATGTCAGCCTGGAGTTTGTGCTTATTAAGGAAACCAAAGCAAGGCAAGCAGCATTCTTAAAATGTTGTTTTGAACTTAGAGACACACGAGATCAGTGTCTAAATACACTTCTTTGGGCTGAATTAATTAGAGGCGACTTAGATTTTCCAGCACAACAGTATATGGATGAAGCCCTGAAAAATCTTCAAGTAAAAGAACTTGGAAAGCAACAGTCACTTTTCAGGTTTTTAAAAAACTCTTCAATAAAAGCATGCGGAAATTGTACAGTTGCCAAAATCGGCAGGTACTGTCAAAACGATCGCACGCCTGGATGGTTTTAAACAGTTACATTTCTTTGCACTGTCAATGTTAATTTTTCGAGGGCTACCCAAGCTTCTTACAGTACAAATATTATGTTTTATCGCTTTGGATTCGGGAAACATCATTTACTACGAAGGAATTACCCCGCATAACGTTTACCACGCGTCACTCACCACGAAAAGGTCTTTTCCACGCGTATGCTTTCAACGTCCGTCTTTACCACGCGAGTGGTATTCCTTCGTGTCGTTCTGCCTGTACGATCTGCGTGGGCTTGGGTGGGGGGGGGGGGGCTGGGTGGGGCTAGGGGGAGTTGGGGGGGGGGGCTAGGGGGGGTTGGGGGGGTCTCCCCCCCAAAAAAAAAACAAGCGGATAACAATAAATAAATAAGAAAACTTAAAAAACGAACAAGGAAATAGCCTCACCAACAAGGAGACGTGTACGTCATAATTGAAGTCCTTTCACAGTTTTGATAGACGTGTTTTGACGCTTGTTTCCGTGGTCGGTGGAAGAAAGGGCTGATGGGGAAAGACGTACAGGGGTCAGATAAGAATCTAAACTTTATTAATTAAGGTATTATTTAAGCGCATTATGAAAAAAATAAAAATAAAATGTAAGGGAATCTGTTGTTTTTAATTGTTTAAAACATCGATCTTTTCCTTCATACTGCATGTAGCCTATCAGCATCGTTATGTAAATTTAAATGAGACGTGAGATGTTTCGTAACGTTAATTTTGCGGAGTAAAAACATGCGTTGTCAAATGCTGCGTGGTGAAGACACATGCGAACTAAAGTTCGCGTGGTAATGCCATGCGTGGAACTTGTCTTCGTGGAAAAATCATATATTCCCATTTCTTGCCATCTCACGATCGTGCACAGACACGGGACCGGGCAAGGGGAAGTGTAACATGTGCAGACACTGTAATCAAGTGAAAGCAACCTTATACACGTGGTCTGCACATGTCCAGCCCTAGTGGTAGAAAGAACGAAATATCTTAAAAATGTGTTCGATTTAAGACATATTAGAGTTTATGGCCAAGCTGTCATTAGCTGCTTAAATCCTAACGATCCAATTTTAAATGTAAACGTAGTCAATTTTTTCTCCTAATCAGAATGGAAGTCAACTTAATTTAATTAGTGGCATATTTACACTGGTATTGCGACACCAGAACAACACTTTTCCCGACATTCCGGTGACGCAATGCCCTGCACTATATTTACAAAGTGTCGTCAAGACACTTTTTGTGGCTTACCGCCACTTTGTACATATGGTACCCGTTCACATTTTTCTGTGTGAAAGAGGCTTGTTATGGGTGTTGCTGTGGGTGTTCCACCGCAACACCCATTGATTTTTGACGCTGTTCCAGATTTACAAGGATCTGTAAATCTGAGGCAGCTACAAAAACTAAACGCAAGCAAAAGCTGGCATTAGATTGGCGCAACAAGGATTTTTTCCCCCCACTTTTTTCTTTTTCTATGTGTGCTACATTCTGCAGCTAACATAGAAAGAGAAAAATGCCATTAATTATTCCTTTTGTGCAGGATGGTAGCCTTTCCTGCACAAAAAAATCATTAGATGAAGGCGATTTGCTGCTTCTATGTGTGCTGCAGAATGCAGCACACCTAGAAGTAGCAGATCACCCTTATTTATTGTTTATGTGCAGGAAGGCACACCTTCCTGCACATAAACAATCACCCCTGTAACGCAGGCACCCTTGCATTATGGCGCCATGGTTTCAGTGTTGGCGCTAGGCACCTATTTTTAGCGTCAGCGCAAAGGAAAAACAGGGGTGCGTCGTATTCTTGTAAATACGGTGCATCCCTGTTTTTTTTAAATTACGCGATGCTGCAAAATTTGTCACAGCGCCACACCATTTCCTCATAAATATGCCGCTTAGTGACAAGCCAGTTGAAAGGGAGCAATCCCCTTTTTTAAAAACGTATTTTATGCTTATTTCTCACTTTTATTTGAATTCACCAGTATGCAGTTCCTCACAAGGGAACTGGTGAGGGTCTGATGGGTTGCTGGACCCTGGTTTGTCCACACCTTTTTGCCCCCCCCCCCCCCCCCCCCTCCAGTTTTGGCGACAGTTTTTCACAGCACCACATTTTGACACACCCCGCTCACATGGGGTATCTGCAAAGGACATCACCATCCTAGGCGACTTTAATTTCCATATCGAGGCTTCTTCAGATACAGACACAGGAGCCCTTCTCCAAACACTGAGCACTCTAGGACTGAAACAAATAATAAATAAAGCCACATATTTGGCCAGGCTTACGCTAGATGGCATTTTTTGCAAATAATTCCTTTGTTAGTATAGAGGATGCATTGCCGATTATCTGGTCGGACCATCACGCAATCATGTTTGGAATTAATAGTCCATACAATTCTCACCCAGCAGCTGGAACAGACACAGCCTATCCTTTCACGACACTGAACAAGCCTTGCTAGACTATACTGATTGGCTAAATTCCGCTTTCAGTAGACCTATTCTGTTTATAAAACCATCTACCAATAGGAATAAACTCTCTACGCCCTGGTTTACTGAGGTGGCCATATTAGAGAAGGGGCATGCAAGCCTCCTTGTTTTAACCCATTTGCGGTAGGGATAGCTTGTGATAAACCTCTGTCCTCACTCAATAAAACTCTACACCATGTATCACTATGGAGGACTTGAAGTAGCTCTAAAAGGGTACCCGGCATACCCAAGTTTAAAAGCTTACTCCACAGCAAAGGAAGATCTACTTTATTAAATCCTGTGGGGAAGTCAATAAAAGCTGGGTATACCTTTCCTCCTCTAACTTTAACATCATTTATTACATGAAGGGCGGTCATATATCAATCGCTCCATGCTGGCCCTGAACCCAGTTTGCTCAATAGGTATGATTTTATGAGCTTCTGCCCATTCACTATTCTGGGTCAGTAAGCATTTACCAAAGACTTTACCCACCGCGTCAAGAAGTGTGATTTGACTATAGTTTTCTGGTAGGTAACGGTCTCCTTTCTTAAAGAGTGGAACTATGATACTTCCCTTCCAACAGGAGGGAAGCATTTTTCTTTCATGGAAACATTTAAAAAACAAGTGGAGAATTTTACTCCAAAGAGAGCCATTTTGTTTTAAAAGAGTAATTGGTATTTTATCGGGGCCCATCGCCGAAGTACGCATTCCCCTAATTACAAGTTCTATTTCTTTTTCAGGTGGTGGTCCATACAGAGCACAATCTTCCTTTATTACAAAATAATTGGTAGCACCCTCATTTGCTACTTAGAAGCCCATTTGAGTTCTTCAATAGTGACAGGAATGGATCTAATTCTAGCTCTACAACCCTCTGCAACAAGAGCCTAAAAAATCCTTGTCTGGCCTTTAAGTACTGCTTTCTTAAGTTTTATCCAGAATCTATCTGCCTCCTCCTTTCTAAACCTGACCTTCAGTCAGGGTCCTAATCCTTTTTAATAACAACACTTTGATATATCTTTCAGGGGTCCCCTCCTGGTGGTCAGAGGAATAAGATCCTCTTTCTGTTCCTGGACCAAGGCCAAGAACCTAGTAGTTCAAATCGATAACAAGCTTAACTTTGGAAGCCAAGTTAATGCTATTGTCTCCTCCTCCTTTTTCACACTTAGGATAATCGAACAAAAATTCTCCCTTTTATTCCAGCTAATGCCAAAAAGACTGTCATCACTTGCTTAGTTCTATTAAAAATCGGCTACTGTAATGAACTATATGTTAATATGCAGAAACAACATCTAAATACCCAGCATACTATGCTGCTTTTATTGATTCCCAAATTCCAATCTGTCTCTCACGCAATCTATAAGCTACACTGGCTTCCAGTTAAAAGTCATATCAAATTCAAAAGCCCTATGTACCGCCCACAAGGCCTTGCACAACACTGGGTAAGAGTTTCTCTTGCATGTATTCGATTGGTGCGAACCCAGCAGACTCCTGCGTTCCTCTGGGGCCAAGAAAATGGTGGTCCCCAAATTTAGAAAGACAAACTGGGAGAGGTAGTAGTTTCAATACAGGGACTTCCAAGCTTTGGAATAGTCTTCCGCCTCATATCGGAGCCTTGCCCTCTCTGACTTCCTCTAGGAAGGAGCTCAAAACGTGGCTATTTAATAATTAAGGGTCTCTTTCTAGTTGTGTTCGAGTGAGTTCGGTACCAAGACTCCTTAGGGTATACAATCGCTCTACAAATCTTTTTAAGATAATATATTTTATGGTATAATTAATAGTATGTTAAGCTCTGTATTATATTGTTTATGTTTGATCATGTAATGATTTTAAGTAACCGATCATGAATAAAATTTGATTTGATTTGAGTCCACATAAATTCACCAATGTGAAATCTAATCTATACAGTACCGCTTTAAGAGAGAACCTGCTGGAGTATGAATACAATATTATGGATTTCAGGACCTATGTATTAAGAAAACATGTTCTCAAACCCGTCTGTACAAACTGTACGCTGTCCGGTTTACAAAGAGATTTGCCATTTGTGACTCAATTTATGTACTCCCAGTGGACTAATTCAATCTTTCTTTCTTCTGAGGTTGATGAGATGAATATCATCAATTCATCATCATCATTAATAGTTTCCCTGCTTCTAAATGGAATGAGTGACATTTTCCTTTGTGTGTAGTGTATTTAGCAGCTATAACCAGCCATATCTTAAGACGATGCTCTCTTAGGCACCTCCACATGGGCCCCTGACACAGGCCTCTTATTCAATTACCTGCTCTCACATTATCGGCCCAACAGGCCTCGCCTTGCTTTTCTGGGCAAAACAATCTTCCCTTCCCTTGGCGAGCCCAGTGCAGGGGAATCTGAACTGAGGGGCGCACTTCCTATTGTGGATGGCTGTTGCAGGGAGGTGCTTCTCATACCACCCTGTAATAACCCCTCAGATGTTCCTACTTAACAGTGTTACTGGTTTACCAGTCCCTAAGGTCTGGTAAACCAAAGTCCTGGCCTGTGATATTACATCGTTGTTGAAATGCGTGCCCTTGCAATCTTGCCACTAACTACACTACCTAACATTGTGGTTCCATAACTCCCCGAGTTCCCTTCCTAGCACCACATAGCCACTGAAGGGGATCGCAGAACATACCTTTCACCCTTTGTCGCTGTAGGACAACTTTGTACCAACCAGCTCAATAATCCTGTGCAAACGGACCCTGTTTACAGCTTGCAACCCCGAATTAACGCTGAGCCCTTTTTCTTCAAGGCAGCCTGATCCCCATTGTGGGGAATCCTTAGTAACAGAATGGCGGGAAAAGGTTCCAAGTCATCATGAAAGAGACCAAACCAGAACCTACTGCCTCAGAATCCCCCATTAAAGGCAAAACCGAACTGAAAGAAAACAAGCATTTGCAATGCAATAGGTCTCGCATTTACGCAAGTTTAAGCTATTGCCATTGTAAATGACACTGCCTTTTATTAATGTTTTAAAAACAAAAATAAAAGGCATTCTAATTTATAATGTCAATAGCTCAAACTCGTGTAAATGCGAGACCTATTGCATTGCAAATGATTGTTGTATATAGCAGGCAGTAGAAGGGTCAACCCATCTAGTCTTTGTCCTGACGCCATGGTGACAGTCACAAGAGAACTCGACGGGACCACATAGCTTTGTTGCTTAGTAACAGGGGACATGAGAAGTGTTCTCCTGTTGCCAGCAGTGTTCGCTTTGCCCAAGAAGCGCAGCAAGTCTTCTTTTAAGGAACTCGTGGTAACTGGTTTCTGTGTACTGGGTTCATTTCCATTCCTGTGATGTAATGAGTGTTATCATTCCGTTGCAATCCCTGCATGAACATATTACATTGGAATGTGATGGTTTTCACAACTGGAGCTTGGAGGTGACCGGTGATGGGGTGTTTTTCCTGATGTTGGTATCCAATATATTAGTTGGGTCTTTGCTACAACCTGCTTTGTCACATTCATTACTAAGAAAGTGCTTCATTACACTTAAGAAACTCCCCCAAGAATCCTTGCCTGTTGAGCCTGAAGCTGAGCCTTCCCAAGCCTTTGGTGCTACCTCAGACTTTTTGCAGAACAGGAGCTCCGAGGCTGGGATACATCAATGCTGTTAAAAGGAGCTTTTAAATCAAGAGAGGGCCCCTCCTCAGGAACCGTGCAATGGACTGGAATGTTCTGTTTCACAAGATGTGTAAGTCCGGGGGGACATGGAACAGATAGGTTGCTATGTCCAGCGATCTGACCAATCTGAGGCTCTGAGCACAATCACGTGGGGCCTGATTCACAAAGGGCCTTCACACTTGTGGCGGAGGCCCAGCAGTCATGGTGGGGTCCTGCACTCATGGTGAGACCTCAAACTGTAGTTTTTCATAGAAGAGGACCTGCAACGAGTAAGGGCACCCAACCAAGACTGCTGGCCTCAACCACATGGGCGGAGTCCCTTTGTGAATTGGGCCCTTGGACTTTCCAGATTCCTCATTGGCTTTGGAGCACTGGCATTATTTTACCCCGTATGAGCGTAAACAACATGAGTCTCTTCCTGCATAATTTAGTCCATAAAGTGCTCAATAGAGAATGGAAGGAGGTATCACAGACTGTTTTTCCAAGCTTCCTTTCATGCAATCCATTGGCCTGTGGTCATGGTGGGATTTTTAAATGGCTGGGCTGTCATCACAGGACACAATATCTTCTGACGATGCCACTCCTGATACTGTTGTTGATTTTATATTTATAAAGTGCAAACTAATACCCAGAGATGTCTAGGCGCTGGAAAACCTCAAGTAAAACAAGATATGAGGCAGCTGCATTGATTCAGACTTTCTGGTATAACTGCCGCTTTAAATATGTATTTATGTATCATCTGGTAAGTAATACAAAAGGAGAAAACCTCCCACTTTAGAATGCAGCAGAAAATATAAATTTCCCACTCACCTATACAGTTTTATGAATATCTAGTATGTTTTCTTTAAACTATCCTGCCTTTATAGCCAGACGGAATCCGCGTCCCAGTTTGAGCTCCCTGAACATGGCAGGCTTTGCGACCCCGCAGAATCGCTGCAGTCAGCGGCAGAGCCCCGTGCCCCCACCTCTCCCTCCGACAGCCAAGGATGAGGAAAATCATGAGGATAATAAACCCAAAAGGCAGCGGAGATTAAAAAGGGAGATAACGGGGCAAGGGGGCTGCATGGACCGGGAGGTTTAGGGCAAGCAGCTAGCTGGCTACCTACGAGGCCATCACTCAAAACTGGCCCACCGGGTCCCCAGAAGAGACTGCAGTCCCTGCCTCCGTACATTGTTCATGGCACATATCAATAGGTCTGAATATACGCTCAGGAGCAATGTATGCACTCCCGTGAATAGCCAAATGTAGCCACGGATTGGTGGCAGCCACGCTCAGGACACCTGCGCTTGCTGCGCCCACGTCGACTGTGGGGGGGCGTCACTCACCACGCAACTGCCCTAGCCGACCAGACCCGAGGAACCCCTACTCACTGTAGCGCTTCCAAAACCTACGCACACCTGCCGCCCAGGAGAACACATCCCACCCCCTGGAGGAACTCAGGCTCAGTGTGCAACTGCAAGAGCTAGGAACCGCCAGCCTCCAATCACACCTGTATCGGGCGCCCAGGCGCACACATCCTCACTGCACGGAGTGCGCTGTGCTACCTCACTGCCCACGGGGATGCTAATATACACTGGCTGCCCTGGAGGGCAAGGGCTCATCTGCCATAGTGGATGATACACCGCACGTATCTTCATCGGATTCCTGTTAGCTGCAACACATACTCCACGTGCACAAGCACAGGCCCGCATCGGAGGAAGGGATCCTACTCCAGCTCACCGCACAGGGACGACGGGACTCAGCTGCTTTAACTGACCTACTGCATTCTCACCTGCACTGGCTGCCCGGGGAAATGGGCCCAGGTGGATTGTAACGAACTGCACTCGCACGCACGTGCTTAGGAGGACGGCTGTGGGTCACACTCCAAGCGCACCTGCATCAGCCGCCCATGGGGGCTACACACCCGCCCCCACAGGCTCTAGTGAATCATACGCTTTAACATTACTTCATGCGCACCTGCATTATTGGCCTACGAGGACGGGCCCTTGTCACCCGCAGAGCCTCCTACTCCACGCCCACCTGCATTGGACGCCCCTCGTTAGGCAGTAGTCAATCGTATAATCTTCACAACTGCACCCGCTACTCGCCAAGGGCTCACAGGCTATCAGGGATGCCCCTCCATCGCCGACACGGAAGACAGCGAAACCGAAAGCAGCCTGGGCTGAGAGTGAGAGGGCGGGGCTGCCCGCGCATGCGCGCTCTGAGCCCCGGCGCCAAAGCGGAGTGCGTCACCTGAAGTCCCGGGTCCCAGGAGGGGGCCCGGGTGAAGACCAGCGCTGCGGAGGGAGCTCGACACTGACCCACTGGCTGACGAGAGAGACAGGGACACGGAACACGGAACACGCTGAAAGAGCCCGGTGAGTGGGGGAGGGGGGGATGTGTGCGCATGAGTGTGCGCGTGTGTGTGTGCGTCGGTGTGTGTGCGTGCGTCTGTCTGTGTGTGTGTGTGCGTGCGTGCGTCTGTCTGTGTGTGTGTTGTGTGTGCCTGCCTGCGCATGTGTTGTGAACAGCCTGCCGGAATCGGAGCGCGTGTTCACGTGCGCGACCTGATCCGATTCCGGCAGGCTGCGTGCGCGTGCCAGTCTCTTGTCTCCTCTTGGTAGTCCTTGAAGCTGAAACGACTGAAATGATCACAATAGACTCGCTTTGCGACAGCAGGGCTTTGCCCTGCAATCGCAGGAGCGAGACCTAAAAAGGATACCATTCTAAAAAAAAAACGTTAGATGTTCTACACCTGGCTTAGACGATGAAAATTAGCATGGACATTATGCAACAGGATGTGTCTGGAATGAGATCTGATGTAAAACAAATCACTGAAAAACTATCTGTAGTGGGCAAGGCATCAGCAACCTTGTGAATAAATCTCTTTCCACAAAAAAAAGACCTCCGAACATTCCTTTTTCTTTTTCAGGCCCTGCCAGGTTCCACATCACTAACAAAGGCTCACCACACCTCTTCCACGACTACTGGGACCCGTCTTCTTTCCTGGACAATATACAAGAGGCCAAGATGGCAACATTCTCCTTCAATCTAGGAGCGTCGTAATGTATTGCCATCTTAATGTTTTGCTGCATGCCTTGTCTACTTGATATCTACTTAGATATGCTTGTTTGCTCGGTCTTGCATGTGAAGGAACTGACATAGATTTGGATTGTTTTAGCTCCCCTTTCTACAATGACTTTGCTTCTTTTCGATCATGACTGTATCTACGATATGTCTACATCACTGAGATACTGAACAGTTCCCTCGTATGATTTTTGTTGGGACGCTCAGCCTCAAGTCGCCAATCAACATCTATTTAATTCATGTATTGGTCTATATACTAGCCTTAATAAAATTACCTATACCCCACTTACCTACATCACGTCGCACTTGATCACAAATAAGTTTCCATATAAGGCTAGGGGGAAGTGGCCACCTTGCTAAACTTCTATTTAACTTTATATACACAAAATGTTAGGTCTGTTCACTCACTCATGTTATTCTAGCTCTGCCCCAGATGTGTTGCACACTTATGTATGGTCAACCGTACTGGGGCTTGTGTGTTTGTGTGTTATGTGGCACCCAGGAGATATGTGGCCTCCTCCTTCGGGTTCCACATTTTACCTGTCTCTGGTTGGGTGAGGGAGGGTTTAAGAGATGGTGGGCTCTAATGTTATGTGCTCTCTTGTTTCTTTACTCCCCCCCTTTTTCTGGTTGCCCTCTCTTTTATGTAGCACTTGGGTCGTGTTTGATAACCAGTGTTCGCAATGTAAGACTCGATTTGTCTCTGCCGCATGACACACATCCAAGAGGGGGCTTCTCTATACAATGTAGTGTGATGGGTCTGGCTGACTTTTATCCACTCGATACAACTTATATTCCCAGCGTTGATGACAGACTCGCAGACTCCCTACAATTGGTCTCACTAAACATAACAGCGATGAAGCATCCGTCAAGAGGAGGAAAATTCTTGAATACACATACAAATTTAAATGTGACATACTCTTACTACAAGAGTCTAAATTATCTGCCAATGAAATCTCCTCCTTCGAGGCCCCCTGAATCTCAGAGGTCATAGGCTCACCTGCACAAAAGAAAAAATGAGGTGCTTACAATAATTACCATACAAGCAAAGATTATCAGCTAGATTCATCAAGCTCAATTGCGCTCGCAAAGGGACAGATTCTGAGAATCTGGCCCTTTGCGAGTGCAATTTTTTGCATTTGGGATTAATCATCCCAAATGCAAAATTCGCTAATAAAGAATTCGCACATTTGCGAGGAATTGCATTTAAGGAATCTCTATTTGAGATTCCTTAAATGCAATTCATGAACCATTTTTACATTGCGAATTCGCAATTTTTGGTCGCTATTTACCACGAAGTCTGACTTCGTGGTAAATAGCGAAAAAATATAAAAAAGCACTTTTGTGCATTTTTCTCAATTGCATGTTACACACACACACATGTCCTTTGGACATGTGTGTGCGCAACACCTGTGTAAATTTGCATATCAGGGGTGCTAAAGGGTGTCCTTTGGACACCCTGGCACCCTTGAAATCGCAAATAAGGAATCAGTGGGAATCGCAATAAATATTGCGATTCCTACATGAATCCCGTTTTGCGAGTCTGTAATAGCGATTCCTTATGAATCGCTATTATAGACTCGCAAAACGGGTCTTTCATGAATCTAGCTGTATGGTTCTAGACACTCTTGCAGATCAAAGTGGGAAGTGGGTACTCAACAAACCATCTAAAGCTGGCAAAGAGTTTACATGTTGAACATTTATGCTCCCAATGTAAATGAGCTGAGTTTCTGAAAATTACATCGATTACCTGATCGCAGGGCTCCCTAATGACACTCGACTTATCCTAGGGGGTGACTGTAACCTCCCACTGGATACCACTGTTGATTGTAGCTTGAGAACCAAATTTAGACCATCTGCATCCCACAAATTACTCCACAAAATGTACTCTAAATATTCCCTGTCTGACTCCTGGAGCTTTCAACACAAGGCACCAGGGATTACACTTTTTACTCCTCCCCCCACCAATCATTCTCCAGAATTGACTACATTTTGATTTACAGCAACCTGGCCAGAACAATCTTTGACTCTACCATTGAACCCAGACGGATCTCAGCTCACTCTGCCATATCGGTTTCACTGGACTGGTCCACCTCTCCCCCCACTGACAAATCCTGGAGACTCATACCTGGCATATTACAAGATCCTACCCATATAGAGACAATCCATTTAGCCTAAAAAAATTATTTCAAGACAAATGCCCAGGCGACTGTCCACCAAGTATTTTAGGATGCTTTTAAAGCCACTATTAGGGATGTGATGATTGAAATTAACTCCTATATCAATAAATCTGCAAACACACAGATGAAAAACCTCGACACTGAAATCAAACAATTAGAAATTAGGCATCACTCTGTGAAGGGTACTCTCTTATTGGACACACTAAATCGTAAAAATATTAACATAACAAAATTCTGAGTACCAGGGCTATTAAATTAGTAACTAAATTCAACTGAATAAAATGAAGTGCTGGTATCATAGCCCGGAAAGTCTTAGCTCGCTACCTAAAATATAAACAAAATCGCCTTGAAATGACCCTGTCAGAGATAAGGATGAGCAACGCCACATAGACGCTCACAAAACCTCCCGAGTTTGTTTAGACTTCTATAAAAATGTATGACGAAAGTGTCAATGTTAACTCCACTGACTAGCATTTTTAAATAAACTCAACCTGCTTAAACTAAATGCCCAATGCCAACTTCGCCTAAGCAGCCATCAAATCCCTCAAAGTGTGGAAAGCTCACAGTCCGGATGGACTTATTGCCCGCTTTTACATTCACAGTGGAATTATGCTTACCCCTTCTTGATCTATTTTACAGCAATGCAGAGTCTGGGGGTATCCGGGGTACTACAGCTGAAGCAATAATAGCACTCATCCCCATGGAAGGGAAGGTCCATATTTACCCTAAAAACTACAGGATGATATTGTTCATCAACTTAAACAGCAAATGATACGCCAAAATCCTAGCTAAATGCCCTCTCTAATCAGCCCTTATCAAGTTGACTCTCTCAAAGCAAGACTTTCCTATGACATTAATATACTACTGGGTCACATCCCTCAATTAGCCAAGACCAAAACCTCCCCTGTGGCAGAGATAGACCTCGATGCTGAAATAGCATTCAATAAAGTTGCATGGCCATTTCTGAAAACTGCCATGTCATGCTTCAATCTGGGTGAGCCCTTTATATAGACGACTATGGCCCTCTATTCAAACCCCTGTGCTAAAATAAGAACCAATGGGGGTACTATCCGACTCGTTTCTACTTAAACAAGGCACCAGATAGAGATGTCCAGTGTCCCCATCCTTATTCCTCCAAGCAATAGAACCACTTTTATTGTCCCTCAACAAGAGCAGTAATTTGATTGTCTAAGCGCAGATAGCTAATATTTCAAAATGGCAGCCTATGCAGATGACATTTTGATAGTGACCAATCACGACGATATAGTCATACCTGAAATTATTACCAAAACTGAAGACTATAAATTAATATTGGGTTAACTGGGCTAATTGGGTTATTGGACTCAACAAATTCGTCTGGAACTTTAAAAAAAAAACACATCTCCCTGAAAAAACTCAGTTTGGCTAAAATTCTAGGAGGTGCCAATTTAGCTGACCTTAACAGCCCATGCTGCAAAATGATTTGATAATGCTCTAGAATTTATACCCCTATGGCTATCCCTTGAAAGGTTACTCATCTACCCCTGCCGTCTCTTTAAACTAAATTCAAGGATCACTATATCCTTACTAACCATATTTTGAATCGTACTAGGATGTCTTCTTACATCTGGATTCCCGCTTCTCTGAGGTGAAATGTAGGCACTCCCTAGGGGCTTTAATTTGGCATAATAAGGACATACAAATCAAATCTAATCTTTCCATAGGAGACACCTTGGCGAGCAGAGGGCATCTCTGCTGTCGGTGACCTTGGCTCTAAACAACACCCCCTGTCATTCTCCGATATCAAACAAAAATACGACATCAGCCCCATTGACTTTTACGATTTTCTTAAACTAAAAGCTGCCAATGCCAAGCACAAATCTATCTATTCCATTTAAAGGTGCCTCACTGCCTAAGCTCCTCACAGTGATTAAGAAAGGTGGTTATGTTGCTTCCAATATATATGCTAAACCTAGACCCCTAACCACCGCACTGTACATCCCTGCCCATCAGAGGTGAAGTTCAGATTGGACTGAAGAAGGACACCGACCCGCTGTCTTCAACTGGGGAAGATTGTGGACAGCCCCATTTCATAAGAAGATAACACCCAACCTTGCCCAAACTAAATTGCATATCCTGCACAGAACATTCTGGATCCCACACCATTTGGCCTCCCTGGGTCTTATGGAAAACAGCAACTGATCAAATTGTAACTCTGAAAATGCTGACCTACGCCATATGCTATATGAATGCCCCTCACTTTGTACATTCTGGGCTAACATTCATGACGTTATTGACATCTTTCACACTAAACCTGCTAGAAACTTCTCGTTCTTCATTTTCGCCCATTTAGTCCCCACAAAAGGCATTCAGAGAAGATGAATGTCTGCGCCGGAACTAGTGCCATATTTATTAAGACATTGCGCCGCCAGTGCGTCACTTTTAAAATGGGAAAAAAGTGACGCGCCGGCGTCGCAAGGCCTTCATAAATAAGGCCCCTAATGTTTACTCTGGCCCATAAAACTATCTTATCATCCTGGAAATAACTAGGCAATGGCTCGAGTAATGCCTGGTGGGAATGGCTGGATATATCAAGGATGCTCACTCAATTTTGCCTGCCCAATATCCCCGGATCTCGGCCAAAAAGTTCTGTGGAATAACCTGGACCGCTACTTAGAGTTAGTCAACCCCCATAGTGCCCTCGCACCTGTGGTGTCTTCCAATAAAATCCTAGATAATTTGGACTGTGTAGCATCTACCAAGACCATAACTGATACCCCATCTGTCAATTGATACTTGCTATTCTACTTTGTTCTGGCTTACATATGCCTTTATTGTTCACTGCCACAACCCCTCTCTCTCTCCCCTATCTCTTTTCTTTTGTTGCCCACCTTAGCAGTTTGGTAAACACAAGACGTATTTGCCTCATTGGGCACTTTGTTGCCTGTCTACTTTCGCCTTTATAATCTCATTGAAACACTTGTTTAAGAGTTACCATTGATAACGCTCTTACCTCATGTATATTTGCCAACTGCTTGTTTTGGTATTCAAATTACAAGAAATATTTTCAAAATAAAAAAACAGCTTTTAGCATGAGTGCACATGTTTTACAGGCTAATGAAATAATTAAAGAAGTCGACCTAAACATCAGCGCTGTCATACATTTTTGAGCTAGAGGTCCGTTCACCACTGGACCAGCAGGTGACAGTGGCAGTTGTGCTGTCCTATTTAGGTCAAGGTGACCATCAGTGATGGACCAGCCATGTGCACAGAAAACAAACTAGTTTCCCAAACCAAGGCGAACACCGACGCATTACAAGGTCGTTTTTTTTAACTGGATAAACGCCCAGCTTGGTAGTTGCAACCAAACAAGCTTTACCAAACAAGCATTGGCAAAACCAATATGTCTAGTTTTGCTAATGTCATTTAGCCATGTTGTACAGCAGCATGGCTGTTGTGTAGCAAGGCTAAAAGCAGGCACAGGTAAAAGCGGTAGGGCGGGGTGGGGGCAGGGGGGAAGTTGATATACTACGGGATAGGGAAAATAAAATAAGTAAATAAAACCACTTACCTTGCGCTTGCCGCATCCAAGGGCGAGAGCAAGGTTAAAGGTTTTATTTATTCATTTTTTCCCTATCCTGTCGTATGTTGACCCCCCCTGCACCACCGCTCTTACCTGTACCGTCCACACCTGGCTAAAAGGTAGTGGTGGGCACAGAGTAGAGTGGCATCGAGGAGAGTGGCATAAAGGAGAGTGGCATAGAGGAGAGTGGGGTAGACCAGTGTGGACTGGAGTAGTGTAGAGTAGCGTGGAGTAGAGTAGGGTAGAGTGGAGTGGATTAGGGTAGAGTGGTGTAGAATAAGTGGAGTGGTGTACAGTAGAGTGCACAGAGTGGAGTAGAGTACAGTGTCTTAGAGGAGAGTGTCTTAGAGTAGAGTGGCGTAGAGTGGAGCGGCGTAGATTAGCGTGGTGTAAGGTAGAGTGGGATTGATTAGAATGGAGTACAGTGTCGCAGATTAGTGGTGTAGAATAGAGTGGCATAAAGTAGAGTGGAATGGAGTAGAGTGGAATAGAGTGGAGTGGTATAGAGTGGAATTGTGTGGAGTGGCGTACAGTAGAGTTGCGTGTAGTGGATTGGCATAGAGTTTAGTTGTGTGGCACACAGTTGCATGGCATAGACTGGCATAGGTTTTAGTGGCATGGAGTAGATTGTATAGAGTGGAATGAAAGAGTGAAGTGGTGTAAAGTAGAGTGGCATACAGTGGTGTTGAGTGGCATGGACTAGAGGGGTATGCAGTGGTGTAGAGTGGAATAGAGTGAAGTGGAGTGGCACAGAGTGTGGTGGTGTAGACTGGAGTGGTGTAGAGTGGGGTGGCATACAGTGTCACAGAATGGGATGGAGCAGAGTGGTGTGCAGCAGAGTGGTGTATAGTGGCATAGAGCAGAGTGGAGTGTAGTGGCATAGAGTTGAGTGGCGTGGAGTAGAGTGGTGTAGAGTGACATTGTGTGGAGAGGAGTAGCATAAAGTAGAGTTGAGTGGTGTAGAGTACAGTGAATTACAGTAAAGTGGCGTAGAGTGAAGTGGCGCAGAGAGTAGTGGCATAGAGTGGAGTGGCATTGAGTGGAGTGGCGTAGAGTAGGGTGGTGTAGAGTGCAGTGATGTAGAGTGGCATAGTATGGAGTTTAATGGCATAGAGTGGAGTGCTAAGGACTAGAGTGATGTCAAGCAGAGTGGCGTAAAGTAGAGAAGCGTACAGTGGGGTGGAGTTGAGTGGCATGGAGTGGTGAAGAATAGAGCGGTGTGAAGTGGCACAGAGTAGATGTTAGTGTGTTAAAGTAGAGTATAATGGCACAGAGTAGAGTGGTGTAGCGTACAGGGGATTGGCACAGGGTGCTGTAGAGTGTCTTTGCGTTGCTTGTCTTTGCGTTGAGTGGCTTTGTGTTGCATGGTGTGGAGTGGCGTAGAGTGAACGGCGTGGAGTGAAGTGGCGTAGAGTAGAATGGAGTGAAGTGGCATAGATTATAGTGGAGCAGGGTGGAGTAAACAAAACATATTGCAGCACAGCGCATGCGCTGTGTAGTCGAAACATAAAACTTATGTTGTGTGAGCAAAAACAAAAATAGAACCGTCTTGGCATTCAGCTCTGGTTTCAGTGCATCTGCTGAATCAGGCAGACAGGGATTTCTAATGTAGCCTGAGGCCCAACTCCCGAAAGAGCTGGCACGCCTCTAGCCACATGTTAAATGCGCTCCTAATGTACTTACACATAACTACTGATCTCCGGTGATGATATCTTTCAAATAAAAAAACACCGTTAAATCATATGTGATGCCTACATTATGCGTACATTAAATCATCTTTTGAGTCACAAAAACGCACATACCACTGCAAATGTATGTATTCTTTTTTTTCCTTCATATGCAAAATATTCTCGTATATAAAAACCAAATACATGAAAACTGGTATTGTTTAGAGCACTTCAGCACACTCCTTACTTCTCTATAGACTGAAAAGTGCAAAACGTTTAGGTAAAAGCTTTGCAAATGTTTGTGAATACCCAAAAAGTCACAATTTTGTGGGTGGTCACCACAGTGGAAATCCTAGCACCCATAGGGAACGGCAACTTCTCTCTCTTCCCGCCCTCAATAATGCTTTCAGAAATCTGGCAGACTTTTTCGTGTGTACATTTCTATGTAAACAGAAAATCTGCAATTACTGGGTATGTATATCAGGGTTTGTGAGTTGTTTAAGTTCGGCTTGTCTAATGTAGGCCCTAGCTGAATGGAAAGTTTCACAGCCTTTGTTTTTTTTCATTTATCCCAGGAAATGTACTGTGATGGTGACTAGCATTTTTGGCTGTCACATATTGGCTTTCCCGATGAATCTACCAACTTAAGTAAACAATTGTAGGTAAGTCACGTGTCACTGTTCCGGAAGTGCTGTCAATACAGAATGCATTAGAAATATATAATTGAACATTTTCAGTAAAATACATATGCAGGAAGGTACGCTCTTACCGTGCCATCCTCTTTCTTCACAGCCTTCGCTGTAGAGTAGGACAAGGGGTTGAGATCAGTTCCTGCTGGAGCGGTCACATCCACGGCCAGGGGCAGGACAAACCTTCGAGGAAAGCTTTTCGCCACCATGTTATAAGTCTGAAAACACATAAAGATTGAAAGACATGGTGTATCATCCTACTTCATGTCCATTCTTAAGTCCTAAACGCCACAGACAAGCTAAAAGAAGCATTAGCAATGCAATAGCTCTCGCACTTGGAAGAATTTAAGCTATTGGCATTGGAAATGATAATGCCTTTCATTTATGTGTTTTTCAAAGCAACTCATATGTACAAGGCATTTTGTCATTTCTAATGCCAAGAGCTCAAACTCTCGCAAATGCAAGACCACTTCAATGGTGGCTGTGCCCCTTTCTTTAAACTCTGCTCGCCGTGGTCAGGTTACAGCGAGCAACGTCTAAAAAAAGGGGCGCGGCCAACATAAAGCGAAAGGGTGGTATGGGGCGCTTTCACCCAAAAAGAAATAAATTAACAAAGGTTCTGTACCGCGGCCGCTAAAGTAAAAGCGGACCACGCTGTAAATTAAATAAATAAATAAGTGTGGCAGCTAAAGTGAAGTGAACCGCGCTGTAAATTAAATAAATATGCGCGGCCGCTAAAGTGAAAGCGGGCCTCGCCATAAATTAAATAAATAAATACTCGTGGCCGCTTTGGTTAAAGTGGAACGCGTGTAAATTAAATAACTACATCACTGATAACAATATAAAGTGGGCAGCGTGCTGCAACGTCGTGGGTGGAATGGGGAAGAGATCATTAAAGAAAATAGTATTCACCGACTACATAAAACAGACCGTGTAACAACACAAGTAAAAAGTACAGTCCTTATGGAAGGTTACAAATGAAGACAAGGCAGTACCAAGGAGGGACTATTAAGCCTATTCTCAAATGAAAAGCAATGATTTTGAAAGGACAGTAACAGGAGCCAATTGAAAAGATGGGCGGGAAATGGGCGGGGCTTCTATTTCATACCCAATAACGCATACCTCGCAGAGCAGCGCATGCGCTGCCCAGGCTTGATCTAAAAACACATCTGTGGATTAGAATGTGGCCTGGATAATTCCTGGTGGTTGAAATTAATAAAAACCTTCAATCCTTCACTTTTTGTGCTCGTTGAAGACACTTTAACTAATAGGGCTGGCCCGAGGTGTTGGTACTGACCTTGCTGCACCCTTGAAATCAAGTACGCAAGGGAAGTATTGCATGATCAAGGGCGGCAGAGACATATGCGGGGCAGATTGGACCCGTCCAGACCTGCAGCTAACTGTGGACACATTGTTTGAAATTTCGTGGGATTCCCACAGGATGCAATCATTGGTTAGCCTGGGGGCCAGAGGGATCACCTGGGTGGTCGCCAGGAGCAGTAGGAAAGGTTAATACAACAAGTTGCATACTTTTGGTAGTGCTCTTTCCTGTAGAGACTCTATCTATCTGCAGATTCCTCACCTTTTGAATATTCTTCAGGCATCAGACTGGATTCTGAAACTTTTCAGCATACCTCTGTGTGCCGGTAATTGGGGCAGTGCGACTCCACACTAACTTTGTTAAAGTACATATAAGACATGTGGAGTATATACAGGCGCCTCTCTTGCGCGCTAAGGTCACTTGCTTTCCACAGTGTCCAAGGCCCTAGATGCAGAGCCCTAAAAGCAAACTGGCACAGACCAATGTGCAGCTCTAGAGTGTAGACCTGGGATCGTATTAATGGATAGAGTCCAACCACAGAACGTGGATAATCAATTAGGAATCTGCGGCTAGATAGAGTCTCAACCAGAAAGAGCATTTCCAAAGGTAAGTAACTTCTTCTTCTAATAGAGACTTCTAGTCACAGATTCCTCAGGTTCTGAATAGATACCAAAGCAATACCTATTTGTTGGTGTGTCAGTGGATGGACTCAAACCAGAAAGTCCTACAGGACAGACTGGGCAAAATGGCCCTCTCGGCAAATCTGACTGTCCAGGCAATAATGGTTTGTGAACTTCTGGCGCAACACCCATGTAGCCATCAGGCGAATGTCAAGGACAGGGACTAAGTGTGCCAACGCTGTGGTAGCAGCTTTTGCTCTAGTAGAATGAGCACGCAGTCCTATTGGATGCTGCTGTTTAGCCAATGTGTAGCAGAATTAGATTTAAAGCACAATCTAGCTCGAGATGGTTGTCTTCTGCACAACTTTTCCTTTTTTCACTCCACAGAACCCCACAAAGAACTGATCGTCCACAGTGTGTTCAGTGGTACAATATATGTAAAGGCTCAGCACTCTTGGGGTCCAAGTGGTGGAGTCTCACCTCCTCCTTAGAATGGTGAGGCGGAGCACAGAACGCCAGGAGGGTGATGTTCTGACCAACGTGGGATGGAGTCACAAGTTCAAGCATAAAGGATGTATATGTCTGCAAAACCAACTTGTCAGGGAAGTGGGTGGTATACTGTGGCTTGACATTGAGGGCTGATCCGGCAATCACAAAAAAGCTGAAAGAGCTGACAGGTAGCCTTTAACTCTGCACAGAGCAAAACCTTGCTGGGCAAGGGACAAAATAAATAACAAAATGTCAGATAACTTTTCCTGGACGGGGTCTATCTGCTGTGTACTGCACCAAGTCAAACTCTGTCCCAATGACATGTATATACAGATTTTGTCGAGGGATGCCTGGTTGCCAAGATGACATCAATAACCTCTGTAGGAAGGTCGAAGGTTTGAGCTGCTGCCGGTCAATGTCCTCTCCCCAAATGTGTCTTAACTGCGGTGTACCCCAGGGTTCATCCCTCAGCCCCACCTTATTTAATATCTATATGAGGCCTTTGGCTGAGGTGGTGCTTCCCTGGGGAGTACTACTCGTTACATACGCAGATGACACGCAATTGATCATCTCACTATCTACCCAGGAGGCCCCTTTTGAAAGACTCTCCAGCTGCCTTAATAAAGTTCGGGAATGGATGGATGAATCCTTCCTTAAACTGAACGGGTCTAAAACTAAGGTGATGATGCTGGGATATAAGGCACCTACCACAGTGGAGGGTTGGTGGCCGGACAAGCTGGGCCAACCACCCAAGCCGAAGGCCCAAATTAAGAGCCTTGGGGTATGGATGGACCCAGCTCTTAATTTCTCAGTGCAAGTCCGGAAGGTAGCTGCCACATGCTACGCACTTATCAGGCTTCTGAGGAAGATTACCAGTCTTCTTCCCTTTGAAGCCAGAAGGATTTTAGTACAGGCGCTGATCTTATCACGCCTAGATTACTCCAATGCGGTATATCTAGGCTCCCCCCAAGGGACAATCAAGATACTGCAGATTGTTCAGAATTGTGCAGCACGCATGCTGCTGAACATCCCGCGAAGGACATATGCCAAACCTGCACTCCGCCAATTGCATTGGCTTCCAGTGCAGCAGAGGATCGAATTTAAAACCCTGGTTACGGTCCATAAAGTAATCCACAAAAAAGCACCCTTACTGATACAATCATTATTTTGCCCCTACCTTCCTAAGCGGGAACTAAGATCCTCTAATAAAAATCTCCTCTCAATCCCAAAAACGAGGAAAGTGCGCATGGGTGGCAGACGCTTCTCCCTACAGGCGTCAAGACTCTGGAACAATCTTCCACTCTATCTCAGAATGGAAAGTAATCATCTCAGTTTCAGGAAGTCACTGAAAACCCTCTTGTTTGTCTGATCTAGGTGAATGAACGTTGTCTAAAAGCGCTGGTATGCCTCCGGGTAGCCATGAGCGATACAAATACGTAATCATTCATTCATTCAAGGCCCAGAGGCAGAACGCTGCACCCTTTGCTGCAACAGCAGATCGTCCTAGATGGAGAGCCTGATGGGAGGGCAGATGCTCATGCCCAGGAGTTCTGATACTATACTCTCTCTGCTCAATCCGGAGGCACTAGGATGACTTGGACCCGGTCGGTCTTGATCTTCGTGAGAACCTGGAGCAGGAGTGGTATCAACAGAAAGGCATGAGTCCTGAGGTCCAGTCGAGGCAGAAGGCATCTCTATGCGAGAGACACCTTGAAGACTACAAAGTGCAGAAGTGCTCACATTGTGCATTTTCAGCAGTGGTGAACAGATCGAGCCAAGGTTCACCACAGTCATGGAAGAGAAATTGTGTCATCTTGTGTAACTGACAGCTGATCTTGTCTGCCCTGGCATTCAACTATCCTACCAGGGAAAATTACTTGGTAGTTCAGCCATTTCCATAAGCGCATTTCTACGCACAGGGTATGTGACCCACCCATCCTATTTGCTGCATTACCACATGGCAGTGGTGTTATCTGTGAGCACCTGTGCCAGCCTCCCCTTGATGGATCGATGGAAGGCTTTCAACGCCAAGAGGATGGCCCTCAGCTCCAGGAGTTTGATATGGAGCTAGGATTCCGCTGGAGCTCAGAGGCCTCTGATCTCCACCTTCCCAGATGCCCCCCCAACCCAAAAGTGATGTATCAGTCACCACTGTCAGCTCTCAGATCTGGATGGGGAAAGGAGAGGAGTGTGCCACGAATCCAATTGCAGTCCAGTAATGACCAGTGCTGATCCTTTACAGTCTCCCTTGAAATCTGAACAGGGTCGGAAAGGAACCTTGGGAGTTGGGGCCACTGAGACTTCAGATCCCATTGCAGAGCCTGCATATGCCTCCCTGCGTGCTTGACCAGCAGGAAGCAATCAGTTCCAACAGCCTCAGAGTCGACCTCACTGAAATTCAGGACTTAGGCTAAAAGATAAGGATCATAGCCAGAATGTCCTGGACTATTTCTCCCAATGAAAGGCACAAAACTGAATAGCTCCAATTAAAGGGAGCGTCTGAGAGTCAGGTGTTACTTTGGCCTGCTGATAGGGAATCCCAAAGATGACAGGATGTCCTCCGTAGTTTGGCAAAGGTTGGGGCAAGCCTATTTTTAATAGCCATTCATTGAGATAGGAGAAGTTTGGCCCCCGACCTCTGACGGTGAGCTGCCACCACTGCCATCACACCCAGGGGGCACTGGTGAGACCAAAGAGAAGCAAACTGAGAGTACTTTTGCCCCACCACGAAGTACAGATAGTGCCATGGGCCTGCAGGAACAATATATGGAAATAGGAATCCTGCAGGTCCAGCACCACAATCCAGTTTCCAGAGTCGAGGGCAGACAAGACCTGGAATTTTTCCATATGGAGGAAGGCATTGAGAGGGCACAGGTCTAAAATAGGATGAAGGCAACGGTCCTTCTTGGGAACAAGAAAGTAGCAGGGATTACGACCATGTCCTACCTCTGGCATGGGCACCCTCACAATAGCTCCTTTGGCCAAAAAGGCTTGTACTTCCTCCTTCAAAATGGAAAGAAAGTCTTCCGATAGCCACTGGGTGGACAGTGGAAGGTGTGGCGGTGTTAGAATGAAAGACAGGGCATACCCTAGCTGAACAATTTGCAGTACTCCCCCATCTGCTGTTATGACATGCCAATTCGACAAGAATCATTGGATCCTTCCTCCCCCAAGGTGGCTGTGCTCAAATAAGGCCATTCTAAAGGAATTAACAGGTAGGGCTGTGGAGGAGGGTGGTGTCCTGGGTGGCCTGTTGACCTTGACAGTGGGGGTGGTGGGCACCATTGCCTCAACCTTGAACCAGCTGGGTGCCTTGTGGAGAATATATTGGCTGGTGGCATGGGGTACCTCTGCTGCAGCCACAAACGCCAGGGAAGACAAGCCCTGGGAGCATACTGTGGCCCTGGTCTCATTGCACCGCTCAAGAGGACAATCTGCCTTGCCCTCAAACAGGTGAGTCTCGTCAAATGGCATGTCTATGAGGGACGACTGAACGGGGGCATGGCTATGACTGCAATGGGGGCAGAAGAGCCTGGGTAGAGCTCCGCTAGAGGCTCCCCAAAAAGGCTAATTTCTCCAACAGTAATTACCTGATGGAACATCCGACCGGCGAAACACTGTCCTGCTAGAAGCCCTGACCTCCGATGCCAATCTCGCCCTGCGTGAATCCAGATTTGAGGCCTCTGACCGTGTGAGCCGATCGTTGAGCTGCTGCTGTGCGGAAAGCTCAGACTACGTGAGTCCGCGGCTTGGCTACTCCTACAAGGTCGGGAATGATGGCGCAGATTATGTGGGCCGCCTGAGCAACATCGCAGTAGCCCTTCCTGCCGCCGCCTGTCCCAGCGGACACTGGAATGCCACAGAACATTGCCGGGGCCGTCGCAGAGCATCTACCTGACGCCGCTGCTGAAACTTACTCGAGCGGGACGCTCGGGGTGGGAGCAGCCCGGACTGGGGCTGCCCTCTCGGCGCGACGGGCCGATGAGCCGGCGCTGCCCTGCTGTGCCTCTGAACTGTGAGTAATACAGAGTGAGGACCGATACCATGCTTTGCTGCCCCCCCCCCCCGGAGTGACGGTCGCTCTCACCACACGCTACATACTACAGCTGACGCGGAAACACCCTTGCCCCCTCGCTCTACCCGAGAGACTGCTGGCATCGATGTGAGAGTTGTAGGGCGGCGAGGAGGGCTTGTTGTGGGCGCCTGTCTCCACCAGTGATTGCTGTGCACCAGCTGAGATGTTCCTGAATTAGTGACATTTGAGAGACCTGGTGCCATTTTGGGGAAAGCTGCTTCACTGCCCATAGCGGATAAGGGACATCCGGTGCAGATCTGATTGCTGGCGCTCCCACGGGGGCGGCGCGGCTCGGCCTAGGTGCGCTGCACTTTCAGCACTGGGCGTATCGCCCCGCGAGTAAACCTGGCTGATACTTGGGGGGCCAATGTGAACTGTATCACCGAACACCGATTGCTCCTGGCCGGGTCGGCATCACAGGACAGATTGTGTGGCGCGGATACAGTGCCCTCCCCAGAGCACACATCCGGATTTGGTGAGAGCTGCCCATGGTTCTTGATCGCTACTTGTGCGGATGCCTCTCTATGAAGTGCTGGGCGGACGCATTGCGGTTCAGCGCCAGGAAGCCGTTTGGCCATCGTGCGCTCTACAAATAATTTCATTCATTCATTCATTCATTCATTCATTCACCTGCGGGAGGCCGTGGTGACCTGCTGACGACGCCCTACGCTGCGGAACATCTGCTGTCAGTACCTCATTGGCTTTGATATGCTGCAAGTCGCGAGATTTCGCACCAGGACCATATTGAGTAAGAGGCGGTGTCTGGGAGCGTACTCTGCGCCACATGTCGGGTGGCACCCGCGCACAGGCTGGAACGTGAGGAGTGCAGGCCCCTCCGCCCGCTACCAAGACCAAGCTAGACAAGATGGCGAAACAGGGACACACGGACCCAACTGTGAGCTAACTAGATGCGGTGCCGCTGTGGTTGAGAGGCTGAAGGACACTATCAACCAAACCCGCACCTCCTTAGAGTCCAAAATCGACAAGGTTGCCATCGATCTTACCCACCTACATGCGGATCACTGGAAGCTGGTGGATCGCTCCACTATATTAGAAACCACTCTCGCCGATGTTAAACCGCAAGTGCCTCAAACGGATAAGCATATGCAGAACTTATTGAACCGAGTGGAAGTTCTGGAGGAGAAGGCCGAGGATGCTGAAGGACGGGCATGGCGAAACAATGTGCGCATAGTGGGTGTGCCGGAGAACTGGGAAGGAAAGGAGCCTGCTTCTCACGTGGAGAATTAGCTCAGAGACCTGCTACCTGAGGGAACCATCTCCCCCCACGTTGTCATAGAACGTGTACACAGAGTCCCGGCGAGAACCCCTTCCACAGGTTCAAATCCACGGCCTCTACTCATACGACTTCTCAACTACAGCGATAAGGACTCCATTCTGCACGAAACCAGGAAGCTGCAAGATGTCCAAATTGACAACCGTTTTTTCCGGACTATACCATACAGGTGCAGATGCAGAGGTTTTCCTTCATGGCGGTGAAGAGGCGTCTTAGGCAAAGCAACCTGAAATACTCACTACTCTTTCCAGTGCGCCTGCGATTGGTCGCAAATGACAAAACGCATTTCTTTGCCACATCGGAAGAAGCAGAGGACTGGATGGACCCCTTTGCTGCCGCGGGGCCTCGTGATTCTGCCGCAACAGCGACACTGCCGAAACCGAGGGTTCCCTTTCGTCAACGTCGGAGAGAGAGGAGGGCCGCGAGGGAAAGGATGCCATCTTCACCTAATGTGGGGCCACACATGGACCTGATCCTCAGTGGACAGAGAGAGGCTCTCCAGGCGGTAGCAGAAATCAGCGGCTCCTTGATGGCCGAGGATGCTTCCAACTCCAGCCAGCATGAACAGACCAGTGATGATGATCCCGAATATGGCCTGCAGCTCTCACAAGACTCAAATGGGCAACCGGATGTCACCCACAAACGGCTGATAATATAGTATGAGTGCTGTGGGACTTCATTGCTGCGTCCACTCTACTTAGAGGTACCGTGGGATGTTTGGCAGAGAGCGCAGTTGTCTGTCGACCTGATACAAGTAGGAGTCCTTGACTGAACTTTTCATGCCAGCATGGGACAGGCGGTGTCAATTTGATCTGGGCTGGGAGGGAGGCTTCAATTGCATATTCTGCCTCTGACATTTATATCTTCGCCCACACCTCCAAACTGGGGAGTGACATTGTGTTACTGCGAACAAGTTATTATCTTCCATGGAACTTAGCCTGAAGATGGGGAGCCTCTGTGAAATAGTTCACACACTTGTCAAACTATTGCACCGCAGAGCATAGCATACCCCCCTGATTGTATTGACTGTTGTCTCTATTGAAAGTTTGGTCGATTGCTAGTTGCATTTCAGCCCTCATGGAATTATTTAAGATATGGTTGTTGTTGGGTTTCTTTCAGAGATATCATTTATTGAATGCCAGATTATGAAACACACTATGCCACGATCTAGAAAGCTGGGTGACTCATACATTATCAAGATTTTTGTGCCACATATGTTTGTCGGGCAGCCAAGAACACATTACTTGTCAGTAGATTGCAAACGCCATAGTTTCACTTAAAATAGGCACATAGAATGTGAGAGGCTTGCATTCACCATCACGCAGGTATCAGATATACTCATATCTTAAGCGACATCACATACAAGTAGCTATTCTCCAGGAGACACATTTAGCCAAAGCGGAAATTCAGCGCTTGCACCGTCGCTGGCGTGGTTAGCTGTATGCTACGGGGTACTCGGCTTTCACCCGAGGCTCGCTTCTGTGGGTGCGTCCGGGGGTACCTTTTAAAATTACAGAATCATTGGTAGACAAGGAGGGCAGATATGTTGTAGTTAAAGGCACACTAGATGGCCGGCAGGTTGTCTTAGCTTCACTATATGCCCCTAACACGGAGCAAGCTGCATTTTTTGATAATCTCTGACGAGTCCTGGAGCAGTAACATGATATTCCCATGTTTTTGTGGGAGATTATAACAGCGTATTGGACGTCTCTCTGGATCGCTCCTTCCCACCCCTCCCAGGCACTAACACATACAACGCCATGAAGGCGCTAACTAGCTGGGCGACACAGTGGCGCCTGCAAGACATCTGGAGACACCGCAATCCAAATGATAGAGTGTACTCTTATTATTCAGGGGCACACGGATTACATGTGCGACTGGACCGTTACATGCTTTCGGAGGAATTGCTGCCACATGTATCAGCGGCCTATTATCTAGGTAGGACGCACTCAGATCACAATCCACATGTACTGGAGGTGGCCTGGGAATGCCCTTGGGCACCGATTCCCACCTGGCGGCTGCAACCAGATATTCTGCTGGACGCACCCTTTCAAAACCTGATGGCCATCAATATTACCCAATACTTTGAAAATAATACCGATATGGCCACAACGCCGCAGGTGGAATGGGATGCATTTGAGGTGGTGATCAGAGGCGATTGTCTTGGTGCACAAGCGGATATTCGGAGACAACTAGAGGGTGAGCTCACAAGACTTGTAAGCAAATTACTTCGGAGAGAGGGTGAGGAGCTCAGAGGCCACGCAGCATCTCTGGTGCAGGATAGGGAAGAACATTCCAACCTGATTGAACGGCTCCGCCTTTTAAACTATGTGGGGCATTCGGCACGAACCCATCACATGGGGGACAAACCGGGCAAACTACTGTCCTGGCTGATATGAAAAGACGCAGTTACTGCACCTATGACGTCTAACAAGACCGCACGTGGTGTCACTGTGCTTACGCAACAGGGCATACATAATGCCTTTGTGGAACACTGTTCCGAAATGTACCAGACCCATTTGTGAGCGACAGGCGCAGACATTTCTTTCCACCCTCATATTACCGTGATTAGCGGCGAACCAGCAAGAGGAGCTAGAGGCTCCCATACTGCCGGAGGAAATCAAAGATAGCATTTTCTCCCTCTCTAACGGTAAATCTCCAGGTCCAGACGGACTGCCGGTTGAATTTGATAAAGCTTACCCAGATATATTAATACCAGAATTGCAGTGGGTGTACGCGACGGCGCTGGATGACTCAACGCTTACGACTACGCAACACGAGGCACTGCTGATCTCCCTTCCAAAACCAGGCAGAGACCCTGAACTCCTGGGCTCCTACCTTCCGCTGGCTCTGTTGAATACAGATTACAAGATATTCGCTTCCATCCTAGCTAAGAGACTAGCTCCATTTGTACAGACTCTAATCCACCATGATCAAAATGGATTTGTCCCAACCAGCAGTACCTCTCTCAATATACGTAGACTATTTAAAATACCTAAGTATGCATCGGAGCGTTGGCCACATTCGGGTTGTCTGGTGCTGAATCTGGAATAGGCCTTCGACTCATTGGAGTGGCCCTATCTTGCAGCGGTTCTGTGCAAGTATGAGCTTGGAGATGGATATCTGCAAATGGTGCAACTACTTTACCAGCGCCCTACGGTGCGGGTACGCATGGGTAGGCTCATTTTTTATGCTGTGCGAGGTCGAAGAGACACCAGACAGGGGTGCCCGCTATTCTCGCTGCTTTTCTCCCTCGCCATGGAGCAGCTGGCGGCTCTGCTCCGAGAGAGCGGTATGGAATGGGGCATTCCTCTAGGCGATGGACTCCAGGCAGTGACTCTATACGCAGACGATCTGCTGTCATATATCAAAGATCAACACGCTATACCTCCAGCTATATCTACACTGTTTTGCAAGTTTGAAGCAGTATCGGGGCTTAGAGTGAACTGGGCTAAATCGGGTGTCTACTCGTTTCCAATCATCGTGACGGAAGCTGACGTAAATATTAACGGAACTGCACTTGCTTGGTATCCAACCACATTTAGATACCAAGGAGTTTACGTATATAGGTCCCCAGCAGACATATTGGACGGTAACCTGGTGCGTGCCATCTCATCTGTTAAGGCACAGATACAGTTCTGGAAAACTCTCCCATTGAATGTCACGAGTCGTATTACATTAGTCAAAATGATAGTATTACCAAGACTATTGTATTATTTTGCGTACCTACCTGTGTATGTTCCGGTACGTATATTTTGGGAACTGGAAGGCTTAATTCGCGGACTAATTTGGAATATGGGAAGGCCCAAAATAGCGCTGCAGAAACTATATGCGCCACCTGAGCAGGGAGGACTAGCGGTTCCTCATTTGGAGCTTTATTACCTAGCTGCCCAGCTACAATGGGCCACAAAGTGGCTGAGTGGAAGGAACCTGTCAGATAGGGCGACCGAGTTGCTTCCGTGGACACAGTCCCAAATATACAGTTTGTTTTATCCACTGGCAAAATCTCCCCGCTCAAAACAGATCCACATTGAGCTGGCTTATAGGTGTTTCCGGAGGAGCCTACAGCGCACCAAAGACGCGATCACTTATGCCCCGATACTACCACTCGTTGAGAAGCCCAGAGGCGGCGGCGCGGTGACAGACGTGGAGTTGTCGGCCTGGCATGAGGCTGAAGTTGAAACAATGGAGGACCTGTATGTGGATGGTACTCTTATGCCCTTTGCAACCCTGGCAACAGACAGTGGCATACCCTTGGGCCAGTTTCTCCTCCACGCGGCTATTATGAGGACGCTGTCGCAGAAATGGGGAGATCTGACAGCGAGCCACCAACGCATCAACTGATGCAGTATATGCATGTCATGGCAGAGGGGTCACGTGGTCCATTGGCTAGTGCAGGCATTACTTACCCACGTATTAAAACCACCGCAAAGTCTCCAAACGCGCTGGGCTGAGGATAGGGGTAGACCGTGGACTTATAAGGAGTGGGAACGTGTCTTGGCTAGCGCCACGCATATACCACGCAACTCACGGTTTAAACTTATACAGACATATATATTACACAAATATTTCAACATCACCACTTCTGACTGCCCGAGATGTCGGCTTACAGATGCCGACTTCCTTCATATGCTGTGGTCCTGTCCCCTGCTATTGCCCTACTGGCGCACTGTCATTGAGACGCTCACAAACTGCACTAGTACCCAAATACCTAACACGTGGGAGGTCTGTATACTGGGATTTTATATACGCAATAAAGCCAACAGAGTGAGCTCTAGATTTTGTGATCTGGGCCTAATAACTGTGAAGCAACTAATTACTAAAAGATGGAAACATAAGGATCCCTCCGAGACACTCAGCTGGAAAAAGTCCCTAGAAGTATGGGCGCAAGCGGAAAGCACCGTCCTCCATAGGGAGGAAACAGCGGGACTGCGCAAATAACCCATAGCACAATCCTGGGATGATATCCTCAAGGCCCTCACGCACCCTTGTGCTGCACCGCACACACCACCAGTGCAACAGGCAGATGACATTACTTGAGAGGCAATCATGCTATATGCAGCACTGATATCTACCGCAACTGTCGGACTAACATACGATCACGCAGGCCTTAGTGACATTCCATAGATACCTACTTAGCCATACGTAGTTCTGTCATCTACATGTCCACAATCGCACTAGAAAATGCAACCCGCACACATTACACACAACCCGGCTTAGCCACAGCTTAATTCGGAAGGCTCCTCACCTGAGGACCTTCAACTATGTCTGGTGCATGATATATCTCTTCCCCCCTCTTTTTCTTTTTTTCTTTCCTGTTCCTTTTCCCCGTTTTCCTCTTCCCCCCTCGTTTCCTTTAGTTGGAGTTCAATTGTTTTTGAATCACGAATAACAATAAAAGTTGATATCTAGCATTATTTATTCTTATGCACACACATTGCACATGAAGAAATGCAACTTGAGTCACAGGAGGAGCCGGGAATGCACCTGACATCTCTCAGTCACCTGCTGTGACCACACAAAGGCAGTTACCGATTTTGTGATGCACACATGGGCTACATATGTTTATAAGTGAATGGAGAGGACAGAGTACGTCTGCAATTTGAACCTATGATACTTTGTGCATGTATAACGCTATGTGAGCTGAAGATGCAAACCTGGCTATGACACTTAGTGGAACAAGCTGACTTTATGTACACAGGCCCATGGCAACATTTCACGTATTGTAAGTTGAATGTGAATAATAACGTGTTGCAGCTGTATAAGAAAAGACAAAATGCAATAAAGATGTTTTAAAAAAAATGAGGGACAACTGAACATAACCCCAAAAAAACAGTGGACTGCAGCAAAACATGGTGTTGAATTGCGACACTGGGGCCAATGGCACATCCAAAGGAATCAGTGGTGTCTGAGCCACAATGAACTGTGAATTTAGCAGAGTCATGACTGTCCTGTATGGCCTGGGCACAGACAGGTTGGAGATCTTCAGGGGCCTAGAGGAGGACTAGATCCACCAAATCCCAAAGGACGTGGAAATAGTACTCCAGTAGGCAACTGGCATTCACAGATTGAGGCACCATGCTGGTGGACCAGAAAACGTGTTTCCCAAACGTTTCCACCCTTTTTGACTCCAGATCAGAGAGAGTAGTCGAAGATGTGTAAGGGTTAGTTCTACTTTGAGATGCCTGCACCACTAAGCGTTCAAGGGAGGGGTGATGAGATAAAATCGCAGGGTGGGCCAGGCAGTGGAGTTGTGCAATCTGGTGGTTGACCGAGGATGGGTGGAGGGCAGAGCAAGGTTTGGCCCATGCCCCCATTAAAGTATCTGCCAGGGCCTTACTAAAAGGCAAAAACGTCCAGAGGATGTTTACTTCGACTGAAGGACTTCTGTGAGAACAATTTTCTTGACCTTAAAGTGGGGCGCTGGAGGCAGAGTTGAGACTGGAGTCAGAGGCGACCCTGTAGGGGGCTCAGCGGATCCAGCTGGTGCTGAGGGTGAACCCGCCATCAGTAATCCAGGTGGAGAAATACTCAGCTATGTATGGCCCACTGGCATGCCAGAAGGAGTAAGCAAAGATCATACGAATCTGAACTTAGTCTTACAGAACTTTTTGCTCTTTTTCAGAGTATAGGACAGATCCCGGGGAGCCGGGGTAGTAGCAGAACAAGTTACAGGATCGGCTCCAAAGTCAAAGAACTTAGAGAGCAAGATGTATGTGCCTTCTCAGGGGAGTGTGAGTGGATTTATAGGCCTAACTGGATTCCTTGTGTTTTTACTTTGACTTATTCGAAGACGTAGATTAAGACGAAGACCAACCCCTGGAATGATTCCTACGACTTCTGGATCTCAAACAGGATTATGACCGTACTTTCGGCTTGGACCAGTCTCGCCACAGTATTCCAGTACTTGGCGATGTAGAATTTCACCTCGAGTTCTCAGACGGCCTTCGGCTTTATCAGCACAGAGTCACTGTGTAGGCCCTAGAGTCATGGATCGACCTAAGGCACAACAGGCAAATCTGATGAAGATCTATCACAGACATTTGTTTACAACAGTCCTTATAGGACTTAAAACCTGTTGTTTTGGTAAGTGACTTGTCCCTTGCAAACTGTAAAACAACTTTTTGCTCGAGCTAAGGTCTCAAAGAAATCAGAGGTAGCAATGGATCCGCATCTGGTGACACCTAAAGAAAGGAGCTGATGTCAGTGTGCTGGAAAGGTGCCTATATAGGCCCCACACATCATTTCCGAAGCAGAAGAGTGTCAGTGTGGAGTCCTACTGGTGTCCGGTTGCACTGCTGAAAAGTTTCTGGATCCAGTCTGACACCTGAAAATGTTCAAAAAGTGAGGATTTTGCGACTAAAAATCTCAATCAGAAAAGGGCAACCTTACTATATCAGCCACCTTGCCACCTGGTTGCCCCTAATGATCACCGATGAGCCCTGTTTTTGATTCTAGTCAAGGGTTTCTTTTCCTAGAGGGCTTTGTTGCTTTGTCCGCCACCTGCTCTGCCCTGGGATCACTCTTGCCCTCTGGATAGTCCTTCCATCAACTCGCAGGACGACTACCTCACCTGGGGCTCCAGTGGCAGTAGAAGCCACCATAGTTTCTGAGTCGAGCCTAGGCAGTGCGCATGCGCTGTCTTCGAGGCATGCTGTATTCAATCTTTAGGCGTATGGGCTTTCAACATGCCCAGCACTTTTGGTTGGTTGTTTGCTCTGCCTATTGAAATTTCTTTGCTTTGGCCGGTGAATAGTGTGCATATGTCCTGCCTTTTGGCTGTTTTGTTCCCGCCCTGGAGACTGCCCATGCTACCTGGATCCTTTTACTATCGGCCATATGTTAAGTTTCAGCGCACTACTTTTTCTTTCGGCTCTCTCTCCTCACCCCTCGCATAATGCATATTTGCACTTGTAGGTTTCTCTTAATTTGTGCGCATGGCGCACTTTATCCCTTAATCAGCGCGGCCCAGAGAGTACTGGGAGCGAAATTCCAGAGTATGAAAAGCCGATTGCTAAGCAATCTAGCCGTGTACATATCCCAGACATCAAATTCCAGTCTCAGCTGGACCCAAGTCTCTGTAGTCACGGGTCATTGATGGCCATACTCGAAGGTTCGACAACAGCAAACCTCCACTCCCGTACTCTTCAGACATCACTGACTGCCACCGGACCAAGCGCTGTTTACTAAAAACTGTGTCACTCCACCTTTGAGACACCATGTGATCTGGGTGTGACAACATTCCTTATAGGCTTCACAATGATAAGAGAGACAAGAAGGCTGCCATTAAGCTTCCGCTGTACTCTCGTTTTTTTTTTACAGTCCAGTCCCCTTCTCCCAGCTGCTTTCTGATTTCCCACTCCCACCTGTGACTGACGTTGTTCTTGACACCAGGTTATTGGTGCCACTGCACAGGATCACATAGGAGGCGACTGGGGCCCAGGAGCAGCAGCAGGCCCCAGAGTAACACGGGCTCGGCTGACCTTTGCACACCACGCAGAGCAGTACTGAAGCTACATTGAGTTATGCAGGGAGAGAACCTCCCTAACTGCACTCATCCAACCCCGATTTTTTTAGATCGCATCTTTCAGGTGAACCGGCAGCAAAGGTTAAAAGCATTCCATTTAACTTTCCAAGGGTGTAAATGTAACAAGCAGCAAACACCAAGGCAATGATTCCCATCTCTCCCTGCTTCACCTCTTTGTCACTGTGTCTCCTTTAAGTACATCTTTGCCCTAAACATTACCAAAGCTTCTCTACACCATCCCCTGATGTCGGAACTCTTGTCTTCCTCCTTTCAGAGAGCCAACAATCTAGCTCCCACTGCCCTTCACACTCTCTGTTTCCGTCCTGACCCTGTCTGCCCGCTGCCACCTCCCTTCCTGCTCTGTTTCTGCTCACTGCCTGTTCCCATCTTACACTTGTTTAATAGGTATATGCATATAGGCGCACCGGTAATTTCTTCTGTGCACAATTGCTTCAGGATATGTGAGTCCTTGCTTTGCGTTCATTTGGTGTTTGTGATCATCACACGTGTAACTTGAGTGTTACTGGGCGAGCTTGTGTTTGTATGTGCATGCATGTGATTTGAGGCAGTATATCTGTGGTGCTTGTGTCTGTAGGTGCACGTGTGATACTGTGTGTATATCTGGGGTGTTTGTATATGCACAAGTATGATTTGTGAGTGTGTATATCTGTGGTACTTGTGTTTGTATATGCACAAGTATGATGTGTGAGTGTGTATATCTGTGGTACTTGTGTTTGTATGTGCACAAGTGTGATTTGTGAGTGTGTATATCTGTGGAGCGTATCTTCTTTCCCCCCATGTCTTGTCATCTCGGTCAGGGCCCCTTCTTCATAAACCATCTCTGCCCCCCAAATCCTGGCCCCTCCCTTTCTGTGGCTGCTCCTGCTTGAACTCAAAGACCTACTGAGCATTTGTTGTGCACTCGCAGAAAATATCTTCTGATAGCCCAAACCCCCCTTTGAAAATACCCATCAGCCTTAAGGGGCCAGGCCTGGTGCAAGGAAGGAGGTCCTTTCCTCTGTTCTTCGACTCCAGATGCCTCGACTTCCCCTCCAAGCGAACAGAAGTGGTCCGCAGCACCTGCAGCCAGCTCAGCTCAGAGGCAGAGGCACTTGGCGCTTCCTCGGGAGGAGCAACAGAGTGCTTCACATGAAGCAGACTTCAGGCATGGAGCAGGAAGCCGGGCTTGTCCTGCTGCTGGACTGGGCTGATGAGGCCGCCATGCACTGGCCTTCTTGCGTGGTGCTACCTGCTGCCTTTATAACACACGACTGCCATGCGATAGCAGCCTATCATAGCGCTTAAAATGTTCATAGTCCTATTTGAGCTACTGAGGGGGGTAGAGAAGGGGTGAAACTACACTGCATGTTATGTTATTTTTTTTGTGCATAGACGACTTCTGCCTCTGGGGTGGCCTCACATTTTATCCTGACTTTATATCATTGTCATGTTGTTTGTGTAGCACTTAGAATGCTAATGGTACTAAGGGAGTAGAGCAGTGGTGAAAGTGCACTGCTTGCTATGTTACTCAGTTTTTGATTAACGCACTTCTGTGACTGTTATGGCCTCGTAGAGCTAGTAACTCCTGCCTCTTGTTTAATACTGATGTTATCTCATATTGCACAATAGTGCTTAGATAACTCATGACCCTTTTAAAAACATGTGTTCTACACTTCAGCCATTTCAATAGCTCCACAGTACCCTATAAATCTGGCATTTGTTAATTATTCCCTAATATTTGTCTGCTGCTATTCGTATTACAAGTCACATTCTATTTCCCAACCTCTAACCTCCTATTGATTATATCTACCACCCACCCAAAACAACAACAAAAAAACTAACAATCTTCCAATAGAACAAGAAAAAGCTGCCAACATTAAAAGAACTAAACATGTTTTATATTCTATTTTTAATAAGTTTGTTCAGTTATACATAATATCATGTTAATTATAGATAAGGTAACAAAAATGCTTATAATACTTTTTTATTATAACTCTGCAACATTCTGCACACAAGCCAAACTTGGCTTCACGGCTAGGGTGGTCGACTTCGAATTTGGGGAACCGTGTTCGAGTCTCGGTAAGTACGCTGAACATCCTGTGATTCTGGGCAAATCACTTAATCTCCCTGTACCTAACAAAAACAAGCATTGGAAATGCAATAGGTCCCACCTTTTATTACGTTAAAGTCATTTGCTTTGCTAATGGTATTATATAGCAAAGCAAATGGCTTTAACTTAATTAAAGGCGAGACCTATTGCATTTTTAATGCTTGTTTCACAGTCCAACTTGGAAAATAGGGGACCATTTTCCATGCTTATTCCAGGGCTCGTGGCACCCTTTCTATGCGACTAACTATTTTCCAAGTTTGATGTTATCTTGATCAGGTGCCAGAAATGAAAGGATGCTGTGAATGATGTGCATGATAGTTTATTTTTTTTAATGGAGTTTTATATTAACCCGAATCGGGTATCAGAGCGCTTTACATAGCATCAGTTGCGTTACATGAGGACACATTCATTTTTTTGCTAGGCATTGGGAGATTAAGTGATTTGCCCAGAATCACACTATGTTCAGTGTAGTTGCCGAGACTCAAACCCAGTTCCCCAGATTCGAGGATGAGCGCCCTAGCGGTTAGGCCAACTCCTCTCCCCTTATGCTTGTATAGTAGGATTGTAGTTGACATATATAGAGTAGTGAAGACAGCTGGAAGTTGAATATGCGCTTTCAAAATGACAATTTCAGTGTGGCTGTACTACAACTGGTAAGAAAATATCCTGTATTTTTAGAGGATAGGCCTCATTTCCTTCCACGTGCAAGTTCCAATTCAGGCACAAACATGAATTTGCAGCTAAAGCAGGATTCTAACTCAGGTGTTAATTGCGCACTTTGTGGGTGTTTGCTTGCATAATTTTCGCCAGGTAAAAGTTAGCAAAAATTGTGCTGGCCTCGTGTGCAACATGCGACTATGCGCACATCAGAACCAGAGAAAATACGTGTAATTAGGGTGTTATCACCATTCCAAGGTCTGATACTAAGAAGGATGCACAAATAGCACACCCAGTAATTACCACACTGCGGAATTGCTATTTATTAGTTGCGTAATCAGCCACCGGAATTGTTGTGAACTAGGAATGAGCCCCCAGGCGTGCCGAGTAATTGCTTCAGTAAAAGTAAAAGTAAGTAAAAGTATATTGGACAAAAAATAACAATTTGAGTCCAGTCTGGGTGAACAATCATATGCTAGTGAAACATAATTTTAAGGTCGAGCCTGTGACTATGCATGCACTGCTTCCGCTATCGTTTGAAAGACTATTGTTTACAATAAAGGACTTGGAACCCACCCATTGTTTACCCTTTGTCTGCTTCAGTGCCACTCTTCCTTGTTGCCTTCTAATTGACCAGTGCAGGCCAAGCATCACTTTCGTTCCTTTCTGTGAAGCAGGACCAAGCACAGATTGAGTCAACCTAATTAGTGTCCGTCAGCTGCTCGTGCTATGACAGAGGTACTGTTTCTTCTCTCACCTCCCACCCATCCCTTACCCATGTAGCTGCCCCAGTCTGGTGCTCCCCCCCTTCCCCTGCATCTCCCTAATGTTGCTTTTCCCCTCCGCATGCCTCCATCGTATTCTCCCACCACTTTTTTATTACATATTGCACAGAGTAGCTCGTGCTGCTGTGTAACACGTATAAGAAACGCTGACGAAGCCAATAGATCAATCTCTTATAAGCGACACCTATTGGTTTGCCAATGCTTGATGTGGCATCTGTTGTACAAAATGGGTGTATATATAATTACTCAGTAAGATACATCAGTAAGACAATTGAATACATTAAACAGAACAGCAGCTGGCATTGCATGTGTTTTTGAGATAACTACAACCTAGAGTGCAATCCCAAACTAGAAAGAGTCATGGACAAATAGGAAGTAATCAGTGTGCAGCTCTACATGCAGATACAGATGTCCATTGAACAAGTCAAAGGGAACAAGTGAGTTTCCATATAGTTTCAGGGAGGGAACTGAGATCACACTCAGTATTCATCACACTTTTCAAAATGTCCCTGATGCCTCCCCTTGATGTCCTTTGTCTCCGCTTCGTCTTTGCTTAGAGCTGCGGTATCCACCAGGACAAGAGGAACATTGTTTCTAGTAGGTAGCCAATTCATACAACAGTGCCTTGGAATCTACACAGGAAGCGGCCAGATTTTACCAGAAAGGCTGAGGCACATAAGGGGAATTCATGGAGACAGGCAAGTGACATGTTTACCAAATGGGCTGAGAGGCAAACACAAGTGCAGGACAAGTGGATTCACCCATTCGTCCAGCAAGGACCTGGCCACTGTCTGGGTGGCTATATTATTAAGGGCTATTCTAAATCTAGTGAACCACAATCTTACAATGCCGCCTATCAAGGAGACAGGTGACATTATAGAGCTTGGAACCAACAAGTACTTTTGCAAATCTTTTTTTTCAGCCAGATTTAAAACAAAGTTTGCTTCAAGGCGGTGAACCTTTATTGAACCATTAAGCAAAATAAAGTAATTGACTCGTTGGGTGTCTGTGGTAGAAAGGATACAGCTAATATAGCAAGACTTTATTCAGTAGAATATTTTTACTGAGTGATTCGTTTTTAGGTTTGACTTAATCGTACTTAAGGCATACATTTGATTTTGAAGTTGCTATTTCGATGTGTGTTTTGCATGCTGCAATGAAGGTTCTGACAGCTGTGAAGAATGCGGGGCTAACAAAGGAGGCTCGCTTAATGGGAGTTTTTTAGGATTTTGGGGCAAAAGATCAACCATTAGCTGCTGGAGGTTAAAGGGAAAACACGTCTCCCACCCACTGAGGCCCTTTGGGTCTGAGCACCAATAGACAGCACAAACCAGAGTTATAAATAAAAACTAAAGGGAAACAGTAGGAGTAAGTGCTAAAGGTACTCTGGGGGCTGAAGCATCTGAGAGCCTGGTGAATGGAGAATCACGGCAGGGTACTGGTTTGAGGAGTCCGGGCTCATCCCTTGATGCCAAGTCTCTCGCTGCTCTAATCACATTACATTATCATAAGCGGGTCTCAACTTGGGTACCAAATGCGTGTGCCTAAGCACTGCAACGCTGTGTGCTGCGTACAATCTAGAGAACGTTATATAAATCATGTATTGTTCATAACAATCCTCACCTCATAGAACGAGCTTGGCCACTGAGAAGGGCCAACCGGCCCATTCATTACTTCGCTTTTTCTACACATTCTTATGCGAATGACCCTATATGGTCTTCAGCGCCTGTCTCATTGACCTTGCCTGGCCGAGTGCTCATGGGAAATATCCTGAATAGCAGTTCTGAGGTGAGGATGGACTTTTTAGTGTGCGTCTTGTGCCTTATACAAAACTCTACTAGAGCTTGTTTACGGACTTGCTTGATATTGAGACAAACTGGGCTTTAACGATAGGCGGCTTTTCCCACGGGAATGTGACTCTTACAAACAGCACTCCATAGAAGGTTCCTATATTCCACTTCAAAGTTCTTTCTTAATTGCAAATCTATTTTTGAAACTCTGGCATGCTATAAGGTACGCCCTCTGTCCAAGGGTGTCGAACATTATCTAAAGAACAACCTACCCAATTAACTGACAAATAGTCCCTTGAATACACCACTCTATGCGCTGGAGTCAGCTTTATGAATGAATGGCCGAAATCACCAGATGTAATCCAAGAAATTAAGTTCAATTATCCTTTTTATTTTGGATCCATGATGTTCATTTTTTCCTAATTACATGTTATTCCACGAAGTTACGTTATGTACTGAACGGACTATGCCCATTAAACAAATCATGCCCGAAGCATTTCGGACAAGCTGTCCTTCGTTGGGGACACAGATTGTACCCCATCAAAAAACTGAGTTAATAGTCTCTCTCTTCTCTCTCATACTTTTACTCAAGATACCTCGTCTCCAATCTGTGAAGCATTGAACCCAAATTCTGATCACGCCACATAGAGCACCTAGGACCATGAACCTTCCTCTGCCGCTGCTCCTGTGTGCTCTATGCAGCTAGATTAGAGAAAGTTATTGTGAGCAAATTGCGACTCGTTGAGGACATAAAGTCCCATAACAGATTTCTATTTTGGTTGAATGTAGGCGCGCAGACTCTGAATAAAGATGATGCCTTGGGTGCAGCAGAGGGCATTTCAAAGGAGAATTCTGAGCCCTAATCTGTTTCTTTCATTGGAGCTATTGCTGTCTTCAAAGGACCCCGGTAATGTGCAGCACCATAAAAACCTGGTTATCAGTTCACAACCCCAGGCTCTGGACTATATTTATTCTTCATCTTGGCCCCAGGACATCAACCATCATCCATCCCTTTCTCTCCTCTCTGTCTTCATTGGGAGGTCTGTGAAGCAGTCTGCAGTTTCATGTTGTTTTCAGAGAGGCCCCAAGTAAGTGTGAGTGTTGTGTATAAATGTGGGATCCTACTTTTAAGAAAATAAGAAATCAGTCACTATTTTCACATGATTCCTTTTTAGGTCTCGCCTGAGCCAGCGCATGCGCTGCACTGCAAGACATTTAGTAACTGGGCTTTTAAAAGTCCGACCAAACGCTTTTTCTGGCATCAAGCTTGCGGTTCCGCGCGGGTGCACGCGCGCAGCCACCATCTGGCATTTCTCTTGCTCTCGCGTGCCTCACCGCACGCCCCTCCTCCTCCCCAACACAGAGCGCATCTCGCGCACGTTTGTTTTTCACCCCTCTCACTCGCCTCCTCTTTTCTTACCCCCACCACAGAGCGCATTACACGCACGCTTGTTTTTCACCCCTCACTCTCGTCCTCTTTTCTTATTAAAACTGCCTCCATTTCTCTAAACCCTTTTTACTACCTCTCTGCCCCTTAACGTTCTACTCTTTCCTTCTCTCCTTTTAAGCTCCCCTGTCTGCCTCCCTCTTTCGTTACCCTCTTCACCCCTATTTTTTTATGTGGTATTCTCCTATCCCAAGTCTCGCGCCCCATGTTTGCCGCTCTGCCCTTCTGCTCGTGTCAACCAAGGCTGGTTATTAGAAGAGGCTTTCGATTCTCTTGGGCTCAGGGATGCCAGTTTCTCTGTATTGTGCAAAATAAATAAATAAGTGAACGCTCCTCAATTGAAAAAGGTGCTGATTGCTTAAAAATGTACGTTAGGAAGGCAAGATGTCGTAAAACAATATATTAGTTGAGCTGAAATTACAAATCCCCAATTGATCGTAATTTAGAAGACCACTGTGTGAGAAGACACGTTGTGTTTGCAATGAGTGAGGGGCGTGTGAGCATGCCAGATGTAATACGAACATTATATATTTAACACGTACATGATTTCGTCCAGTGGAGCTACACATATTGTACTGCAGATAATGCGTGCATGTCAGTTTCATAGTGTAGTGGGTATCACGTCTGCTTTACACGCAGAAGGTCCTGGGTCTGAGCCCCAATGAAACCAGCTCTTTATTGTTTTCTATTTTTTCTTTTTTTTGCGGTTTCGGTTGTAATTTATATATTTAACTCAATTGATGGCCGGTGGATGTGTTATACGTCGATGGGTTAAAAAAGACTAGAGAGGAGAGGTTTAGTTGCCTGTGCCTTAAAGCCAGGTGCAGCTTAATTGTAAAAGACCAATGCAGCATTTTAAACTTAGTTCATACGTGCCAACATTTTGTGCGATATAGTATAGAGATTTAGATCAAAACTGGGCATAGTCACTTGCAACTTTGAATCGAAGAGCAGGCAATATTAAATACTCCGTGCACAAGAGACAGTTGTTACGGACTTATGTTATACGGCAAGTAATTTACATCTCTTAAAATAACAGGCATTGGCATAGCCAATAGGTCTCGCCTTTGGGACCTTATAAGTGTTTAGCCATGCAACACTTGATGTTGTTGCACTAAGGATATTGTGCTGGATAACTAAACACTTATAAGGTCCCAAAGGCAAGACATATTGGCTATGCCAATGCTTGTTGCATAAGGTGTCTGAACATGTTAATCGATTGTGAGAAGTTGTTCGGCCATTGAATTGCATGTTGGCATTGCTACCCCCCAAAAACAGAAACATTGACATATTTGCGCTTCTAAAACGAGAATGTGACAACAATAAATGATGCTCGTGGCTTTTGAGAGACTCTGTTCAACCTACAGAGTATAGGTTCAGATCCCAGCAGGGCCCACTCAGCCTTTCAACCTTATAGCCGCTAAATTAAAAAAGAACGTGATTATTATTCCAGTCGGTCTGTGATAGGAGGAAGATAAAAGTGGTCATGAAAAGCCTTGTATTCCTGGGGAGCCTCTGTTTCCCTAGATGATGTAGCGCCTTGCTACGGATACCAGAAATTGTTACTGAAAGAGTTATTGATTCAAACACAAACCCACGAAGAAAGAATAACTGCGTCGTTGTCGGAGTACATGGTGTGGAACAAGACATAGTCCTCGAGTCTTGAAAAGAGAATGCCTGATGCCCCGTTAAAAGACACTGCGATTGTTCCACTCGGAAAATGAAGAAAGACGTGACATTCCTGTGCGGCGATGTCATAGGACGGCCCCATTACCTCGTTCCAAATTAGCCCGGGCCCCTGCAGGTGCTGCGTGCCCTCCTGGCTGTGGCTGCCGCTGACAGAGCTGTGAGTGACACATACATTTCCCATCGTCCACATAATGCGCCCTTCCTACGTCTGCTCCCAGGGGTAACCCGAGTTAAACTTGTAAGGGCAAACACTGCATAAAATCTCGACCGCACAATTCGTGCGGCAAAATACTTAACATCAAACTTCCACGAGAAAACATTACACATGTGTGCCGGTACCTAGTGGCCGATGGGGGGGGGAGGGAGGAAAAGCGAAAGCACGGGTACAGACAAAAAAATGCACGCGCGTGTCAAAGGTGGCCTCGGGCTATCCACATACGCGTGCATTTTTTTGTCTCTACGCATGCGTGTTTAGCTTTGCGGATAGCAAGAGCAGCCATCTTTGTCCATCTGGACGTGTGTGCATTCAGCTTTGGCTGAATCGATTCCAAAAGGTCCTCTCCATGGCAAGAGCAGTGCATGCACAGCTTTCACCAAACGAGACCTAATGATGAATGTGTCCTCATGTAACGCATGTAAAGCGCATGCTACTGGGTCAAGTTTGTGTTATATAAAACTCGGCCTAAAAATAAATAAATAAATAAATAAAAGGTAAAAAAGCTTAAACACATTAGGAAAGCCAAAAGCTTTGGCTAAACATTTATATGGTCCCAAAGGCAAGACCTATTAGCTATGCCAATGCTTGTTTATTGGGCCCTATGCACTGCCATTCCCGTTGTTGGATTCCTCTAGGAGTAGCCCATGCGGGGAGACCAGGTAAGGGAAGCGCTGTCTGGATGCGCGGGATCGTTGCTCATTCCGGTAACAGAACTCTCCGGTTTAGGGGGAGAAGGGTGGCAGTTTCCTCAAGAGGTTAGCATGTTAAAGGTGCAGTTCCATTGATTTGTGTCCGGTAGGCGAGGCCGAGCTCAGAATAATCGCCAGGATAACTGTTGTTACAGTTGGCTGTAGTTCGTGCATTAGGGCAGCAGGTGGCACCGCACTTCTATCATACTGAGTAAATTGTGTATTTTTTTATTTTTAGGGATCGGGCCTGCCGTACACTGCGCAGCAGGTGGCACCGCACTTCTATCATACTAGCGAGTCCTCTTCCCGGGGATTTAAAAATGGACCTGGAAATTCCACGCAGTTTGTGCGTGTTATTTCCAAGGTCCATTTTCATTGACCATCGTGTGCGTGCTGTTTTGTAACAGAGCACGCAATAGGCCATGGGCGGTCACGTAGCTCCGCCCATGGCCTATTGGTGTCTGTTACGCGCACCAGAGGCCATGTTTTGAATTATCGCGGCTGTCAAGCCGCGATAATTCAAAACATATGCTCGCAGTGGCGCGCGCACGCGCACCACTCGCGGGCTTTTTTATTTAATTTTACATTGTTTTGGGACCTATGTTCGCCTACCTGCCCTCTCAAGTCAGCGACAGACTAACGGGGTGCCCCCTGTGGTGGGCAGTTCCACCCGACTAAAGCGCCTCACAGAGGGACAAAACCGCTACAAAAACTTGAAAACGGATTTCCGAATGGAGAAGTGTCGGGGGTCGCTTTCCAACGGGACCTGTCACGGTTCGCTGGAGGAGAAGAAAGGGCAACTTATTCCCAACGGAGGCGGGCACGATGCCGACGTGTGTGCCAAGGGGTCTGCCAAGCTTCCCGGGGGGTACCCCCCGCCGGGGCTGCGGGAGCCCGCGGCCGAGTGTGCCACCTGACCCGGCAGATGGACTTGACCATGTCCTGCGTGGGCTTCGCCGTGGGCCTGGGCAACATTTGGCGCTTCCCGTACCTGTGCTACAAGAACGGCGGAGGTAGGTGTCCACCCCCGGGCGCCTTGAGGTCTTTCTGTCATACTTGTGCCATTTGCAGCGCTTTCTGTCATACTTGTGCCATTTGCAGTGCTTTCTTGTCTGTCGTAGGCGCGTAGTGTCACATCGCTGCAAATAAAACCCTGTGTACGTGTTATCAACGCGACAAAATGAAACCCTTCTGGAGTCACAGAGATCTCAGCAGCAGGTAGTGAGCCCACAGAGCTGTCCAACTCTCTTCAGTGCCCTTATTAAATGTTTCCCCTTTACTACACGCCTGTGCCATACGTACTGCGCATCCTGCCTTCTGATTGGATGCTTGGTTCACCTAGGTGCACAGAGCCCTGCTAACAATGGGGGGCCTGCCCCCTCCCCAGCAGCCGGGGACAGAGGGGCAGTATTTCATGGAGTCGCCTCTCTCTCTCTGGTCTGTCTCGCGCCTCTGCTCTTCTTCACATCCCTGCTTTAAACCGTGCCCACCCCGCTGCCACCTGTGCTTGGGGCACCCTGTACCACTCTCTCACCCAGAGTCCAGGCGATGGCGTCACGTCCAAGCCCTACTCTCAGTATTCTAGGGACGTGGGAGGGTCTCACGCCCTGCTTACACGCACGCCTTGGGTGGCTGAAGACCCCTGAGCCCCTCCACACGTGCCCCCCTCCTTTTGCATTGTGCCACTGGAGGCAAAAGTTAATCATTGTATAGTACTGGCACACTTGCATAGCGCCTCGTACTCTGGGAGCGCAACGAAGCACTATCCTCTTTACCGGTTCCTGGGCGTCCTTTTGGAAGTGTGTGCCTAGGACAGAGCTGGGGGCGGTAAGCGCTAGATGGAAAACGGGGTCTTCTGTCCATGCGGTTCGAAGTCCTGCTCCAAACATTGTGGCACGTGCTGGCAGCCAGAAAGAGACCTGGTTTGGGACCAATCAGATCAGTAAATGAGGGAGGTGTAGCTCTAATGCATGCTGCTAGCTTTATCTACTTCAGAAGGATGAAAGGCAGAGCCCACTTACAGTTCTGTAGCAGACTCTCTTGAAAAGCGTTTGTAAAGTTGTTTTTCTCACTGTAGTTCCCTTACTTCTTGGTTGGTTTACTCTGTAGATTAGTCTGTTTCACGGTAGCGATGTGGCACCTGGGGGTTTTAGTGTGCTTTATAAAACAATATCATATCCAGGGGCGGATTGGCAATGCGGGCATTCGGGCATGGGCCGAAGGGCCGTGTCTCTGTGCCCTCTGTGGGCCGTTTTCTTTTCTCCCCTTTCCCAGCCGCACAGTGAAGCTGCATTCATTTCTCTGTCTCTGTGCTCTCTGTGGACTAGGGAAGGGGAGGAAATAAAACGGCCCACAGAGGGCATGGAGACAGAGACAGAGAAATGAATGCAGCTTCACTGTGCAGCCACAGCGATTATCCGCTGTGGCCTCTCCTTCACCCCCTGCCCTGCAAAGCAATCACGCTGCGGGTGGCTGGGGAGGGGGTGATTGTTTGGAAAAATCGGCCTCCCTGGGGGCCAGGTGTTGCTCAGGCCTTTGAGCCATTTTCACCTCGGCCCCCCTGGGGCCCACGCAGCACAAATACAGTGTTAGTTTTAACACCTCGCCCACAGCCCTTCACATTCAGGGCACAGTGGGCGAGGAAGAATGGGTCTCGCTGTGGGGGCCAGGTGATCTTTGCAAGTTGCACCACCTTCACCTCAGCCTCCCCCTGGTGTTTTGTGCTCCCCTGCCAGGACATTGCCCTGAGGCCTGGAGGGCTGGGGAGCGCTGATTAATTTACTAATAGTAGGGGCTTCGCTGCTTATTAGGTGCTCCTTCCCTGGAGGGCTCGAATAATTTTGTGACAGAAAGGGGCCTTGCTGTTTTTTTTTGTTGCTCAGCATGTAGGCCATTGTCACCTTGGCCCTATGTCCTGTGCAAGAACAGTATCCTCTCACTTTCATTCCTTGTCTGTGCCAAACATCTTAAGGATTTTGGGGTCCCTGGGCCAAACATATTTTTGGGGCCCCTGTTCGGAACAGATTTGAATTTATAATCCAATTTCTGCTCTTTGATGCCCTCTTTCAGCTGGTCACTGGACAGAGCACTACCATACTTGTCCAAATTCTTAATGTATTTACATCTAATATTCAAGGACATTGACGTGTGTTTTCAATATTACAACACAGTAGCAGCTCACTAAAATTACTGAAAATAATCTCAGTGACATCCTCCCATTTCTCATATGTGATGGCCTGTTTGATCTCAAAGACTTTTTTTATGGATGTTGCAGGAAACATAAACACATTTTTCTGCAAAATCTCTGTGATAGGTTCTTACTCATCGCCCATATTAAAAATAAATTTGAAAAAATGGTATTTAAAACAATCTGTTTAAGGAGTATGCATGGTCATTAGGGCAAGATTCTCTGCAGAACAGAGCTGGCTCTATCAGGGGGCTCCCTGAAAGGCCAGGGCCCTGGGCCAGAGTCCACATTGCCCTTGCCTTAAAACGTCTCTGGTCTGTGCATAGGCCTTACGCCAGAGTTGCAGAGATCGGGATTCAAGTTTGAGTCCCAGCGTCTGCTCAACAACCTGTGCTTCTGGGCAGATCACTTCATCGCCTAGGCCTTTAAATAAAAAATCGGATCATGTGTACTGTAATTGGTACTCATGAATAGATACTGATTTATGTGATGATTAGAGTCTAGGACATAGCTGGTTGGAAAAGAGTATCTAACGACATTGTGCAGAGCGTTAAGACTGCAAGTAAGTATTTAGTTTTCAGAACTGCAGTGCACCTAGTCTTTACCAATGTTACTTGCTCTGTAAGCTTTAAAAGGCTTAATTTACTAAATATTTCTCTACAAATTAGACCTCAAAGAGTAACCAAATAATGTTTCATGAAAGGGCACGCCCCTTTAATTTGGGCCACGCCGCTTAATTGCGGGCCACGCTGTAGTACTGAAAATCCAAACTCGTGTAACCATTCAGACGCAAGAATAAAACTTCATCGTACCACGACAAATTTAGTATCAAAAGACCGAGAATGGCGAGTACATTATGCACAAGCATTTTCGCCGCATTCGAAGGTTGCTTTCACCTTGAAATCGTCACTTATACCCTGAACCCTTGGCTTCCATCTTATATACGGCAGCCATTTTGTATGTTGCCCTTCACATAGGCTTAATCCAATATCATAAGGACAAGCACTCCTTGATTGACTTTTTCGTGACCTGGGCAGGTTTAAACCATCGCCCCAGGCCAACCCATTTGGTCAGTTCCTCTCCCAGCGGCCGGTCAAGATAGCATCTAGGCGCACCCGGCCATAAAGCCCTTTCATCACATTCTCACCCTGCCGAATCTTGCCCACACCTGACCCCGCTCCTTCTTTCCTACTTGTTTTATGATGAGAACGTGCTCATTTTATTGGGGAACACCGATATCTGATTGAAATACCGGACCTTGCAGAGTAATTTATTATGTACCAGACAAACGAAATGTGAGCTTGTCATCATAACTCTGTTACTTATTTGTGGTCGAAATATGTGAATAGTATCCTGAAAATCTAGGAATGTTTGCCTGAAGCTTATTATTTTGTATAAAAAGAGAAGCCTGACTTTGTGATTTTGAAGCAGTCTCCTGAGAACATACTTCCGTGTGTTGTACTTCTAGGACACTTGTTACCTTGGTTGCAGCCAATAAACCGATCTTTGACTTCACCTAGAAGACTCTGAGTTTCTGTGGTCTGAATCAGGAAAAGGACTCGAGGTCTTTGGGTGTGTATTCCCTGACACCGCTGGGTTACCGGTTAAGCACCGGTTCTGAAAAACCCAGTACCTCAGTTGGCGCCCAACGTTTGGGGCGATTCCAGCGGTACCGGTCCAGCCAGAGGTTCGTGAGGAGCTTCGTGTGAAAATTCCGGAGGAAGGCCGCCACTTCAACGACCCCTGCATGTCGATGTGGTCCGAAGGTCTTTGCTGCGAGGTTCCCCGCTTCCCGACGGCTACAAAAGACTGCTGCCCTGGCTATCGCCCTGATTTGGACCCTTGAAGTTTGGTAGAGCGAAACACTAAGACGAGTCTTCTAGTGACGTCATCGACATTTCAGTTAAGTATAAGTGGAGCGTCTCCCAGTCCTTAGTTGGTTCTTAGTTTTGGGTATCCTTTGGGAAAGTTTTGTGTTGGTACTTGCAAGCACCAAAACCGAAGGACTCGTGTTTTCACGAGAAAATATCGTAATCGATAATCCTTTGACGTTTGGAACTAGACTAGAGAGCAGAGATGCCTAGTCTTAGACTTGGAAATTTGTTTTGTCTCGGTGGTAATAATAGGGACTCCCGATTGGAGGACTCATGTCCGGTTCCTCCGGTTGGAACTCCAATGTACGAGTTATATGTGAAGCATGGAGTAGGCCCCATCACATATAACGAAGTGTGGATTAAATACACCAGAAAAGATGTTTTTTTTAAATGGCCCCAACATGGTAGCTTTGATACCGAAATCTTAGATAACCTCGAAGTTAAACTGTTCAAAAAGAAAGCCCGGCCGGCGATGTTTGACTCTTTCCGCCTATGGCGTAAAGAGGCCAAACAGAAGGAAATTAAATTAGAGAAGAAAAATAAGAGAGAAGGGAATATTTCAGTAATACAAGCTGCTATGCGGTTTAAAGACAAAGAAGAGGTACAGATGAGTGAGCAGTTGCACAGGCAACGTAAAATGGCAACAGATAAATGCTATCCAGTTTTGCCGTCTTTTCAGCAAGAGACAGCCAAAGAACGTGAAAAAGACCCATTAATGTCGCATTTATTAAGTTCACCACCCCCCTATGCACAAACAGCCACGGCGCCTCCTCAACCCTTAGTTGCGCCGCCCATGGTTGTTATGCCTGCCCTTCTTCAGCACCCACCAGCTGTTCTTCAGCTGGCTTCCGCTCCTCCGGCGCAGCCTCCTCAAGGCACACCGGCTACATCTACTTCGCTTATACCTTCTATGACTTTGCCTAATGCATCTTCGATCTCTCATAATGCTCCCTCTGCTATTGCCTCTACTTCAGCCTTATCTCACACTGTTTTTCCATCCGTTTGGCATAAAATGGCCAGCATCGTCACTAACATTCCTTCACCACTTTTTCGGTCGCCTAAAACGACCCCTAACACGGAACGAAGACAGTTGCGAAGTCAACTGCCTGACTACCAAGAGAGAGATGTATTGAATAGTTTAGCTCGTAAATGGATCATAGATACTGCAAAGTATGACGTTGAATCTGTCATGAGAGTCTTCCTTCAGTGGGAAGCACCGACACAAAGATATGTTTTTGAACAAATGTGTGTTTTTCTCGGTGAGAATTTGGAAGATAATGATTTAGAAAGTAACCCGCAGGAGTTGTGTCATGTACGGTTCAAGTTTGGAGAAGGAATGATCGTAGGTCCCGATGTCCAAAAAGCGGTTGTGGTATTGTTGTCTTATCGGAGTAAAGGGAACACTTCTGGCTCACAATCTGAGCGCGATACACCTAGGAAAAAGGCACGACAGTATTCCATGAGAGAAGTTCCCCCTCAATGGAGGGAGGGTGACACATCTGTTGAACCTCCTATTCCGCCACACTTTCAGCGTGTATGGGTACATGTCCCATGGAAGAGAGCTGAAGTTTTAGCACTTAAACAGACATTACCAGATCCGCGTAAGAATCCTGCAGGGTATTACAAGGAATTGTCGCAGACTGCTGGGTCATGTATAATGAACTTAGCCGATATCGATATGTTATTTGGGAACGTTGTTCCACAGCCTTTATGGAGTAAGATTCGTCATTCAGATCATGATCAGGAGTTAGGTGATTCATGGGCTAATATTGCCGCTGTAGATGCCGACAAGTTGGTGGTGCTAAACCTGAGCCATTAATAGCAGAACTTCCTGGTAAAATAGTTGATTACATGAAAACAATAATGCCTGCAATACGTGTGAATTGGGATAAGTTATCTGCATGTAAACAGAAGAAAGACGAGACGGTCTCAGATTTCTTCACCAGGTTCGAAGAAACGTTTGTCGATCACAGTGGCCAAGACATGACCACAGAAGGTGGTCAGCGATTATTTGTCGATAAGTTCGTGCACAATCTGCTTCCAGAATTGTGTAAAAAGTTAAAAGATTCGGAGAGTTCTTGGGCTGTTTCCTCCTCAGCACAGATATTAGCCACTGCGCAATATTACGAGAATAGAGACAAAGACGAGAAAGATAGAGTAGAAAAGAAAACGAAAGAATTAAAGACTAAAGTTTTACTGCAGCAAGCCTATCCGCCACGTGGTAGTGGTAATGGCCAGAATAACGGTGGTCAGAACACCTATCAGAATAACTATCAGCAGCCACAACAGTATCAAGGGAACTCACAAAGAGTCGAGTATAATCAGCCACGTGTCAATATAGGTCCCAACCAGTGTTCATATTGCAAGGAGGAAGGTCATTTTAAGTATAGTTGCCCTATCTTGTTACAACGTGCGAATGGTGCTTCGAACGTAAGAGGTAGAGGCGTTCAGCAAGCACCTAGAGGTAAAGGACGTGGAAACATCCCCCAGAATGCGCAGTCTCTTCCACCACAGAATTCTATGAATAAATTCGATCAGCAGAACAACGCATCTGGTAGGACAGCTCAGTACTATACAGATGATTACTATACAGAAGGCGAGCAATGGAGCAGTAATGATTGCTAGGACAGCCATAGACAAAGAGAGGGAGTTGTTTCAGTTCCAGTAGATCAGAGTGGACCATACGTTGAGGTGATCACATCAGGTGTGTCAGAGCCTTTTCTCTTGGATACTGGTGCTACAAAGAGTTCTATTATGCACTCCAAACTCCCTGGCGCACCTTTGTCTGGCGAAACGAACGTTTCTGTAGGTTTTTCTGGCGCCCTGGTTAGGAACCCGATTTCTGACCCGTTGTCTCTTTCTGTTGGTCCTTGCGAATTCGAAGCACCCCTTATTCTGACAACAGGTTGTGGCAAAAATTTGCTAGGATTAGATTTGCTAAAAAGATTGTATGCAACTTTGTACTGTTCTCCATCAGGAGTACAACTTACCCTGGGTGAGAAAGTGGTTTCTCCAATGTACTTATCGAGAGATAAACTTCCAACAGAATTGTCGTTTCTTCCAGACATACTTTGGGCAGCTGGTCCCAATGATGTGGGACTCTTAGAAATACCATCATATGTTGTAACATTGAAAGCCAATGTTAAAATGCGACGAATTCCGCAATACCGAATCTCTAGTGAGGGTGAAAAAGCTTTGCTAGCGATCGTTCACGAGTTAATTGAAAAAGATGTGATTGAAGAGACAAGAGGTAATGTTTGCAATAGTCCCGTTCTACCTGTTTTAAAACAAACTGACGCATCTCAGCCACCGGTGTACAGATTTGTGATCGATCTCAGAGAGGTGAATAAAATAGTTGTGCCACAATTTCCAGTTGTCCCCGACATCACTACATTATTGACTATGATTCCAGCTTCTGCCACTTGGTTTTCGGTGATTGACCTGAAGAATGCTTTCTTCAGCATCCCGATCGCCGAGGAGAGCAGGGATATTTTTTCCTTCAGTTTAGGAGGACGAAGCTTCCGCTTTAAACGCGCTCCTCAGGGCTACTGTGAAAGTCCGTCAATATACAGTCAAGCTCTAAAAACGCAGCTTGATACGATTGTTTTCCCAAAAGGTGCTACTCTTGTACAGTACGTCGACGATTTGCTTATAGCTGCGGATACTGAGGGAATTTGCAAGAAAGCAACAATATCACTGTTACACCATCTGTGCGATTTGCATCATAAAGTGTCACTTTCCAAGCTTCAATATTGCCGACAAGAAGTGACCTAGTTAGGTCATCTCTTATCGAAGGAGGGAAGGAAACTGACCCCAGAAAGAATTCAGGCAATAGCGAAATTTTGTGTGCCAAGAACACAGAAAGAAGTGCGTGCTTTCTTGGGCATTACATCATATTGTAGACAATAGATCCCTAATTTTTCGTTATTGGCCAAACCTTTGGTGGCGTTAACGTGTAAAGATACACCCATTCCCGTCCCTTGGTCTGAAGAGTGTCAAACGAGTTTTTCCGAATTACGCAAAGCCTTATGTTCGGCTCCTGTGTTGGGTACCCCCAACTACAGTAAGCCTTTTACATTGTATGTCCATGAGAAGGATGGTTGTGCATTGTCAGTCCTGACTCAGTTATTTGGGAACAAACAGCGCCCATGCGCTTACTTTTCCTCGACTTTGGATCCAGTGGCTAGAGCATTGCCTAGTTGTTTAAGAGCCACAGCGGCAGCAGCTGTTTCTATTCGACAGTCTGCTGGCCTGGTCATGAATAATACACTAGTCGTGATGGTCCCACATGCAGTAGACACATTGTTAAATAGAACCAAGACACAACATTTAATCAGTGCTCGATTGTCAGGGTACGAACTGACTTTGCTAGCAAGTCATGTGCACATTCAAAAGTGCAACACCCTTAACCCAGCCACGTTATTACCATTCATAGAAGAATCAGATACTTCAGAACAGCATGATTGTCTTTATAGAACAGAAGAAGAGACGAAAGGAAGAGTAGACCTCTTCGACACTCCTCTTGCTGAATGTGATGGTACATTGTGGGTGGATGGTTCATGTTTCAAGCTTCCGAATGGCGATACGACTGCAGCATATGCTGTCACGACTTTGCACACGATTATTGAAGCTACACGCATCCCACACAATTCAGCTCAGGCAGCGGAGCTAATTGCACTCACGAGAGCATGTGTGTTGTCGAAAGGAATGAAAGTAACTGTCTACACCGACAGCCAGTACGCGTTCGGCGTGGCCCATAGTTTTGGACGATTGTGGAAAGAACGTGGATTTCTGACTTCGCATGGAACTAAAATTAAGCATGGTCAGTTGGTAAATGAGCTTCTAGAATCACTGACTTTGCCCTTACAAGTAGCGATTGTGAAATGTAGCCCTCACAAGAAAGTGACTGATGATGTTGGTCATGGAAATGCGTTCGCTGATGAAACGGCTAAAGAAACTGCGAAGAATGTGATGAGCCGAATGTATGTTGCAGGACCTGCAAGATGGGTTGGTGACATAGGAATGTGTGAAGACACGATAGAAAGTGTGAAGTCCATTCAAGCCGAAGCCACAGAGAAAGAGTTGAGTACGTGGAGAGAAAGTTCGGGTAGAATGGATGCGAGTGGTTGCTGGATTGAATTGTCAGAGCATCAGAGGTGGTTGTTACCCGATGCGTACGTGCTTGCAGTAGTCACAATGGCTCATGGTATGGCTCATATCAGCGTGAAAGGGATTTGCAAGTTGCTGGCTCCAGTATGGGAGAATTCAGGGATTCCCAAGTGTGCAGAGAATGTGGTCAAGAATTGCAACACAATCCTGGTAGGGGAACCCCAACTCCAGCTGGTCATTTTGCACCTCCTACGTATCCGTTCGAGGTTTTGCAGCTAGATTTCATCCATATGGAAAGGTGCAACAGTTTAAAATATGTGCTCGTTGTTGTTTGTGCCTTCTCGAGATGGATAGAAGCATACCCCCTGAAGGACAATACTGCCCTGTCCACAGCGAAAGCCCTTGTGAAAGAGTACTTCCCTAGATTCGGAATGCCTAGAATGGTCTGGTCTGATAATGGGAGTGAATTTGTGGGTCGTGTGATGAAGAGAGTGTGTGAAGGATTAGGTATCCGGCAGAAGTTCCACGCTGCAAATCACCCCCAATCAGCTGGATTAGTAGAATGCTACAACGGCACTCTTAAGTTAAAATTGGCCAAAATTCAAGCGAGCACAGGTCTTAAATGGCCTGACGCTCTACCCTTAGCACTCCTATCCACCAGAATGACTGTGCATTCGCGAGTGAAACTCAGCCCCTACGAAATTATTTTCGGCCGCCCGGCCAACATATGGGGAGTGCCTAGGCCCAAAAAGTTTAGCGAGCTTGAGCACCCCGTTCTACTTGACTATCTGCATGAATTGACGGCTAAATTGCGTGTTTTACATCAACAGGTCAACGACACCCTGCCTCCGGTCTCTGAGACTCCGGGACACAGCATTGACCCTGGATCCTGGGAACTGGTGCGAAACTTCCAGAGGACCAGAAATGACCAGCCCAGGTGGACAGGGCCACACCTTGTCCTTCTCTCTACAAGATCGGCAGTGCGAGTGGAAGGAAAAAAGGCCTGGATCCACGGGGTCCACTGCAAGAAGGTACCTCTTCCTCTGCCATATGACCAGTGGGTCCAGGAAGGTGTCGGCGACTCAGAAACAGACACGGTACCTCGGTTCATACCTTTCAATGATGCACAAGTAAAAGGAACTAACTCTGAGCGCGAAAACGAGAACATTCTTCAAGAAGGTGTGCCACCGTCAAAACGATTGAACACTTCAGAGCCTGAACTGTTGTTCCAGGACAACACAGTACCGGGAAGACAAAGATACGATTTGAGACCAAGAAATACGAACTAATAAATTAAACTTTTTTCCACTTTAAGGCAAAAACCTATGGACTAATAAAAAATTATTTTTTCCCCTCCAAGTACTATTTTTGAAAAGGCAGCTCCTCCATCAGAAGAAAACTTGCTCATTTTTGTTTTTCGAACCGCCATCCGGGTCCCGCTGCTAGGGCCGCGGTTGCCTAAAAAGTCTTTTGGGTGCAGCTAACGACGTTAGGTCGGGAGTTCTGGTTGGTCTAAGGGAGTTGCCCTGGACTGACAGAAGCATCTTTTAGCAGAATCAACCTACCACCGCGGGCAGCACTCTAGAAAGGATGGAGTTTTCTGAAATGGAAAGGCCTGCCAAACAAACGAACTCTAGACGGCAGTTGTGTACAGTGGCGACAAGAAAAAGTTTTTTAATAATGTGCATTTTTATGATATCCAGTGTGATGATATTTCTGATAGGATTCTCTTTTCATGTAACACTCGCACCACCTGCATCCCCTACACCTCCTCCTACTACTGTTTCCCCTCATTCTTTCCACTCCCTTCCTGGCCATGAATCCCATAGGAGATTAGAATTCATTAATAACTCCTTCATTCAGCTCCTGCACCAGCACCAGTTAGTAATGAACACAACTAACTGTTGGGTATGTGGACTTATGCCTCACACGACGGATAAAGGTATCCCTTATCTAGTTCTACCTTTCAGTCATAATGGTTCTGTGTGGGCATACAGAACGATGTTCATATATGCACGAGAAATCCAACCCCTACGTTCTGTAAAAGACAACCTCAAGACTAGCGCCCTAGTAAAAGGCATAGTTGACATGATTAAGGAAGTAACTTCTTATGAAAATACCCCTAATGACGAGATACTTGCATATGTAGGTTGGAACGTGACCGGATATGGAGTTACTTTAAGTGAGAAACAGCAAGCGAAGAGATCTTCCCCGATCTGGATTGTACCCCATCAAGGTAACTTGTGCCTGCAAGGCATTGGCAGGAATCCCAGAGCTCAGTTAGGGAGAAGTATCTGTACAGAAACATATGTTTTTGGGTCTCAGACTTCCCCTGCGTTTTTAGCAGCTAAGGGTACTTATTTCATCTGTCATGATAGAGCCTATACATGGTTGCCCCCTGACTTCTCGGGCTCATGTTTTGTTTCGTTCCTGTTACCTCCCACCTACACAGCAGCGGCGGATTACCACAGGACAAGGGTAGTTAGAGGTGTCTTGAGTAAAGAAGACACTGCAGGTCAAGAATTTGGGGACTTTGCAAGAGGTTTTCTGCCGTTCTGGGGACCCATGGTAAACAGCAAGGACATAAGGCAATTGACAAGGGTAGTTGAGGCTACCGTGATTGAAACTACTGGTGCCCTTAGTAACCTGACTGCTGAGCTCCAGTCGGATCGTCTTATGACCCTTCAGAACAGGGTTGCTTTAGACGTCATACTTGCAGACCGAGGTGGGGTATGCAGATTGATCCAATCTAGTTGCTGCATTTTTATCCCAGATAACGCTCCAACAGTGTACCAAGCCATCTCCAAACTGCATAAGATTTTCGAATCTATTCATGGGGATAAAGGAGATTGGTCATTAATGGGGTGGTTCTGGGAACTAATATCCAGCTGGGGATGGAAAATCCTGATGGTCATTGGGATGGTCTTAGCCGTCCTTTTCCTGTTCTGTCTGTGTGTACAGTGTGCTCCTGCAATATGTGGCCTCTGTGTCACATCATGTATAAGGAAACCTGTATCAAGAGACGAGCTAAGTACTAGGATGATGTTACAGCAACATCTCAATGACTTTAGGAATATCGACCTAAACTCAGATTAGCATGAGAGTAGGTTAAATTGCCTATGTAAGGGCAAAAGGAGGGTTTGTAGTACTGAAAATCCAAACTCGTGTAACCATTCAGACGCAAGAATAAAACTTCATCGTACCACGACAAATTTAGTATCAAAAGACCGAGAATGGCGAGTACATTATGCACAAGCATTTTCGCCGCATTCGAAGGTTGCTTTCACCTCGAAATCGTCACTTATACCCTGAACCCTTGGCTTCCATCTTATATACGGCAGCCATTTTGTATGTTGCCCTTCACATAGGCTTAATCCAATATCATAAGGACAAGCACTCCTTGATTGACTTTTTCGTGACCTGGGCAGGTTTAAACCATCGCCCCAGGCCAACCCATTTGGTCAGTTCCTCTCCCAGCGGCCGGTCAAGATAGCATCTAGGTGCACCCGGCCATAAAGCCCTTTCATCACATTCTCACCCTGCCGAATCTTGCCCACACCTGACCCCGCTCCTTCTTTCCTACTTGTTTTATGATGAGAACGTGCTCATTTTATTGGGGAACACCGATATCTGATTGAAATACCGGACCTTGCCGAGTAATTTATTATGTACCAGACAAACGAAATGTGAGCTTGTCATCATAACTCTGTTACTTATTTGTGGTCGAAATATGTGAATAGTATCCTGAAAATCTAGGAATGTTTGCCTGAAGCTTATTATTTCGTATAAAAAGAGAAGCCTGACTTTGTGATTTTGAAGCAGTCTCCTGAGATCATACTTCCCTGTGTTGTACTTCTAGGACACTTGTTACCTTGGTTGCAGCCAATAAACCGATCTTTGACTTCACCTAGAAGACTCTGAGTTTCTGTGGTCTGAATCAGGAAAAGGACTTGAGGTCTTTGGGTGTGTATTCCCTGACACCGCTGGGTTACCGGTTAAGCACCGGTTCTGAAAAACCCAGTACCTCAACGCCCCTTGAATGTGGGCCACTTTTTTCGTCATTGCCCGGGCCAAATTGTGATCCCAATCCGACCCTGATCATATCACATCATTTTTGGGAATGACGTGGAAACCTGCTGGTTTAAAAAATATCCCTACAGAGGATTAGTTCCTGGGGCAGCTGTGTGACTAACATTGGGGTCTCTGAGCAGCTGGTTACAGAGATGTTCCAGTGGCCGAAGTGAGGAGCTTTCCAGCTCTGTTTCTGCCCGAGGAGGCGTGGGTTAATTTGTACACAGATAGTTGGGATGTTATAACCTACATTCCTAAAGTGCACATTCGCCACGACGGGTATCTTGGCCTGAATAACACACACCTACTTTTTTATTGTCATAATTTAAAAATGTAGGATTCCTCCTTCTCATTGTTCATTATAACTGTTGTTTCTCCCCTGTAAAGTCCGAAGAGCCATTCTAAGTGAAACCGAGCAGAGGGACAATAAATCACTTTAGGTCGGTTTCCTCTAAATATCCTGCCGGAGCCCGTTGGAGTTACCTTGGCGCAGATTTTGGACCAATATTTGAGAGGCGGCGTTAATTTATCCAAGTGTTGGTTGACCGATTTACAGGTTCTGCAGGTGTGCCGCATATTTGCAACAAATTACAAGTTTAATTCCATTGTACTTTCATTTTCTCGGTGTTTTTCTCATGCCCGCTGCACGCTCTTACGGGCAGTATATCACGCTTATTGCTGTTTTGTGTAGTGTTCTACATTATTTGTGCGGATCACCGTGTAACCGTGTCTCTATGAAAAGTACAGTAATTTACAGCCTTCCTCACAGGTGCAGAGAGCACTGTTTGCAGAAGGGTTCTCACAGAGACTGCATGAGACCTCCAATCCCGTGTAACAACAAATACACGTGGGCAGAAGACGATAGGTGAAGCCCCCTCAACCACTGCCCCGGCACTCAAATCATACAGCTTCATAAAGTCTACCCTTGCCGCAACAGTTAATGAGGTTTTCACCTATTTAATTTGAATATAATGTACTTGTGTATGGGAAAGTCACACAGTGAACACCTCTTCGTGTGTTATTAATGCAATGCAGATGTGTTTCTATGCATTAATGGTGCTACTATGGGGAGCTTCTAAAGGCTGTTTGGGCCTGCTAGGGAGAAGGTGCTGCTGCCGTGCTAACCAGAGCTCCTTTTAGAAACAATAGCCTGGCCTGCCGTTGTATGCAAGTCGAAGTCCTCTGCAGTGATTCTGAATCTGCGTGTTTACAATTATTGCAAAGAAAAACCAAAGGGGATGATGGACGGAGCGTTGACAATACAAACACTCACCCCCAGTCAACTGATCTGGGTTTAATCCATCACCGTTCTTTAGCTCACTCCGCCACCCCAGTTCAGACATGGCCATATGCAAATCAGTCTGACCCTGTGCCTCATGGGAACAGTCCAGCCCGGACTGCCAAGCCATGTCTTCCCTGGACCGGAATCAAGCTTCCCAGGACCGGTTTCTGGCATTACAGCCGTCTTCAGCCGGGCTTGCTTGAAACCAGTGGCAAAGTGAGCAAGGGACTCACATCTGAGCATACCCTGCCATCTTAGGGCGAACAAAGAAAAACCAAAGGGGATGATGGACGGAGGGTTGACAATACAAACACTCACCCCCAGTCAACTGATCTGGGTTTAATCCATCACCGTTCTTTAGCTCACTCCGCCACCCCAGTTTCGCCTTACAATTATTGTAGCCCAGCGTGGTGAGCTGTATCTTCTATTATGGGGGCGCGCATTTCTTTTTTCTGCAGTTGCCTTGTGCTCTCTCCCTCCTGTTAACTCGCTCCTCATTGCATCTCCTGCCTCTATCACTGACTGTTTTGCTTTGCAACCATCTCCCATTCCACGGGCTCTATCTGCCTGCCTTTCTTCCGGTTGCCAGTCCCTCTGCTCCTGTTTGGCTCAGTTTGTTCCTGTCCCCTCCCTCTGCCACGGCTCTGGCTTCTTCCTTTCTACCACTTTTCCGTGCACTTACTTCATAATGACTTTTTCCCAAACCGCATGCCTTTTCCATGTTCATTTCATCCTTTGACCTTTTGTTTTTTAACCACCTTTCGTGTTTTACCTCTTTCTTTCGCTCCTTTTTCACCACTTTTTTATTTTTATTTTCTCCTTGAGTGACTGCAGAGTAAGAGTGACTGCAGAGTGAGAGTGACAGCATGAGTGACTGCAGAGTGAGAGTGACAGCATGAGTGACTGCAGAGTGAGAGTGACAGCAGAGTGAGAGTGACAGCAGAGTGAGAGTGACAGCATGAGTGACTGCAGAGTGAGAGTGACAGTAGAGTGAGTGTTCGAGAGAGAGCAGGGTATGCTTGTGCGCTTACACGGTGCACTGACACACAGGAGCTAAAACAAAGAACAGCTGAACACGTGTCTTGGGATCTTCATGAAGGCAGCCGGCCCTCTGTGAGGGGAGCAGCAAGGAGGGGACGCCCCAACCAATCAAGCGCAACTACTCACTACCTACTGTACGATTACAACACAGGCCAAAGGGCAGAGCTAGGTCTTTTCGCATTACGTAGGGTGAGCAGTGTGTGAGCATACAGGGTGAGCAGTGTGTGAGCATGCAGGGTAAGCGGTGTGTGAGCATGCAGGGTGAGCAGTGTGTGAGAATGCAGGGTTAACAGTGTGTGAGGATGCAGGGTGAACATTGTGTGAGTGTGTAGGGTGAGCAGTGTGAGTGTGCAGGGTGAACATTGTGTGAGTGTGTAGAGTGAACAGTGTGTGAGTGTGTAGGGTGAGCAGTGTGTGAGTGTGCAGTGTGAGAGGGTGTAGGTTGAGCAGTGTGTGTAGGGTGAGCAGTGTGTGAGTGTGCAGGGTGAACAGTGTGTGAGTGCAGGGTGAGCAGTGTGTGAGTGTGCAGGGTCAGCAGTGTGTGAGTGTGTAGGGTGAGCAGTGTGTGAGTGTGTAGGGGCAGTGTGTGAGTGTGCGGGGTACGAAAACCCGAACTAAGTCCGCCACACACACACACATAACACCACACACATAAGACCACACACATAAGACCACACACACACCAGACACACACTCTCACACCACACTCTCACCACCACACACTCACCACCACACACTCACCACCACAACTCACCACCACACACGCAACCACACACAAACACACCACCAGCCGTCAGTGCACGCTTTCACCTGTAGTACTTGAAATTCTGGACCCATGTTATAAACATCACCGTATCATGACGATTTTGATATCAGAAGACCGAGAATGGCTAGTACACTATGCACAAGCATTTTCGTCATATTCGAGTGACGATTTCACCTTGAAATCGCAGTTTTCGTCCTGAACCCTCGGGTTCCATATTGTGTACGGCAGCCATTTTGTGAGTTGCCCTCACATAGGCCAATGATTAAGGCCAAACACGATCCTGAAGGAAACGAACACCTTTCTTGACTTCTCTACGACCTGGGCAAGCTGACTCCACTGCCCAAGGCCAAACCTGTTCGGTCAGTTCCTCTCCCAGTGGCCGAACGAGATAGTATCAAGGCACAACATGCCATAAACCTTTCATCGCACACAAACCACGCCTAATCCTGCACACACCTGTCCCTGTTTCCTACTTTATGACTTGCTTTACGAGGAGGAGGTGCCCGTTTTTATTGGGGGTCCGTCGATATCTGATGAAAATACTGGGCCTTGCCGGATAATTGATTGTGGGCTGGACAAACTGAAATATGGGCTTGTCATCATGACTCTGCTTTTCCTTTGTAGTGGAAACATGTGAATGGTCAACTGTAAACTAAAGAATGTTTGCCTGAAGCATAATATTTTGTATAAAAAGAGAAGGCTGGCTTTGTAAGAGTGAGCAGTCTCCTGAGAATATACACTGTGTTGTACTTCTAGGATACCTGTTACTTGGTTGCAGCCAATAAATTCGATCTTTGACTTCACCTAGGAGACTCTGTGTTTCTGTAGTCTGAAACAGGAAGGACCCGAAGTCTTAGGGTGTTGTCCCTGGCACCGCTGGGTTACCGGTTCAGTACCTGTTCTGAAAAACCCAGTACTTCAGTTGGCGCCCAACGTGGGGCGATATCAGCGATACCGGTCCAAGCCAGAGGTTCGTGAGGAGCTTCGTGTGAAAATTCTGGAGGAAGGCCGCCACTTCATCGACCCCTGCATGTCGACGTGGTCCGAGAGTCTTTGCTGCGAGGTTCCCCGCTTCCTGACGGCTACGAAGGACTGCTGCCCTGACTATCGCCCTGTTTTGGACCCTTGATGATTTGCAGAGCGAAATGATAGACGAGTCTTCTGGTGACGTCATCGATACCTCAGTTAAGTATAAGTGGAGCGTCTCCCAGTCCTTAGTTGGTTCTTAGTTTTTGGGTATCCCCTTGGGATCTTTGATTTGGAACTTGCAAGTACCAAAGCCGAGGTACTCGTGTATTCACGAGAATATTGTATTCGATACCCCTTCGAAGTTTGAAGCTAGACTAGTGAGCGAAGATGCCTGGTCTTAGCAGACTTGGAAATTTGTTTTGTCTTGGTTGTATTAGGAATTCCCGATTGGAGGACTCGTGCCCGGTTCCTCCGATTGGAACTCCAACATATGAACTATATGTGAAGCATGGTGTAGGTCCCATCACATACAATGAAGTATGGATCCGATACACCAGGAAGGATGGTGTTTTAAAATGGCCCCAATACGATAGCTTTGACAGGGAAATCCTAAATAATCTAGAGGTTAAACTTTTCAAGAAGAAAGCCCGGCCGGCGATGTTTGACTCTTTCCGTCTATGGCGAAAGGAAGCCAAACAGAAGGAAATTAAATTAGAGAAGAAAAATAAAAGAGAAAAGGTTATCTCGATAATGCAAGCTGCTATGCAGTTTAAAGATAACGAAGAAGAACAGATGAGCGAGCTGTTGCACAGGCAACGTAAAATGGTAATCGATAAATGTTATCCAGTCTTGCCACCTCTTCAGCAAGATGCAGCAAAAGAACTTGAAAAAGACCCCCTAATGTCGCATTTATTGAGTTCGCCACCCCCCTATGCGCAGAGTGCTACTGTACCTCTGCAGCCTTTAGTTGTGCAACACCCGATCGTTGTGCTTCAAGTTCTTCCACAACTGCCAGCTCCTCTTCAGTTGGCTCCTACTCTTCCTGTGCAGCCTCCTCAAGGGCCACCGACTTTGACATCTGCTCTGCCTTTACTTCCTACAACTTTGACCACTATATCGACTACCACTCCTGGTATTCCTCCTGACACTGCCTCTGCATCTGCCTTGCCCCACTCTGCTTTTCCGCCTGTCCTTTCATCGACCTCCCCCTCTGTTTGCCAGAGAATGACTAGCACTGTTGCTAGCCTTCTATATCCTCTCTTTGGAGCAACAGGTGTAACTCCTGTCTCAGAGCGTAAACAGTTACGTAGCCAACTGCCTGATTCTAGGGAGAAGGAAACATTGAATTATTTGGCACATAAATGGGTTACTGACCCGATGAGATATGAGCTAGAGTCTGTTATGGATGTCTTCCATCAGTGGGAAGCACCGAAACAGAGATACGTTTTTGAGAAAATGTGTACTTTTCTTTGTGAGGATTTAGAGGAAAATGATTTAGAGCCTAATCCGCCTGAGTTGTGTCATGTCCGGTTCGAGTTTGCAAAAGGCACAATTGTGGGTTCCGATGTTGAGAAAGCAGTTGCGACATTGTTATCATTCAGGAGTGAGGCTGTTTCTCGGTCGTTGTTTGAGTCTGATTCCTCTGTTAAAAAGAAGGTGAGACAATATCCCATGAGAGAAGTTCCTCCGGTATGGAAGGACGCCGTTGCGGCTGATCTAGCTAATCACGTTGATGCTGTACCAGCACATTTTCAGCGTGTCTGGGTAAATGTTCCATGGAAAAGAGCTGAAGTCTTGCCCCTTAAACAGACATTGCCTGATCCCCGTAAAAATCGTGCAGGATATTACAAGGAGTTGTCACAGACTGCAGGCTCTTGCATTATGAATTTAGCCGACATAGACATGTTGTTTGGAAATGTTGTTCCACAGCCTTTATGGGGAAAGATTCGTCATGCGGATCATGATCAAGAGTTAGGTGACTCATGGGCTAATATTAGTGCTGCAAATGACCGACAAGTTGGTGGTGCTAAACCCGAGCCTTTAGTAGCAGACCTACCTGGTAGGATCATTAATTACATGAAGACTTTAATGCCTGCGATGCGTGTGAATTGGGACAAGTTGTCTGCGTGTAAGCAGAAGAAAGATGAAACAGTGTCTGATTTCTTCACTAGGTTTGAAGAGACGTTTATCGACCACAGCGGTCAAGATATGAGTACAGAAGGTGGTCAACGGTTGTTCGTTGACAAGTTTGTACACAATTTGCTTCCCGAATTGTGTAGGAAATTGAAAGATTCAGAGAGTTCTTGGGCCGTTTCCTCTTCAGCACAGATATTGGCTACTTCACAGTATTATGAAAATAGAGATAAAGATGAGAAAGATAGAGCAGACAAGAAAACGAAAGAGTTAAAAACAAAGGTTCTTTTACAGCAGGCGTACCCGCCTCGTGGTGGTCAGAGTAACTATCAGCAGCCTCAGCAGTTTCAGAGAAACACGCAAAGGACCGAATATCCTCAACAACGTTTTCCTGTAGGCCCTAATCAGTGTGCATATTGCAAAGAAGAGGGTCATTTTAAAAGTAGCTGCCCTGCTTTGTTGCAGCGTATGAATGGTGTTTCTAGCGCAAGAGGTCGAGGTATTTCACAAGCACCTAGAGGTAGAGGACGTGGAAATTTCCCCCAGAACGCGCGTTCCCTTCCGCCTCAAAATTCAATGAATAGGTTTGATCAGCAGAATAACGCGTCTAGTAGGACGCCTCAGGACTATGCTGATGACTACTATGCAGAAGATGAGAATATGGAAGGTAATGATTGCTAGGACAGCCGTAGACAAAGAGAGGGAGTTGCTTCAGTTCCAGTGGTATACACCCGTTACAACGGATCTTTTACTCCGCACTACCATTACAACGCGACCATTACTCCGCATACCATTACAACGCATTGCGCTGGGGGGCGCTCTAGGATAGGGAATAAGTATAATTTACTATCCAACACCTTCCCTAGGGTCCACGGGGACTGGAGTTAGAATAGTAAATTATACTTACCACTATCCAGCGCCCCAAGGCGCTATGCGTTGTAACGGTATGCGGAGTAAAAGTCGCGTTGTAATGATCTGCGGAGTAATAGTATGCGTTATAACGTCATACATCCGTTCCAGTAGATCAGAGTGGACCTTATGTTGAGGTGATTACATCAGGTGTGTCAGAGCCTTTTCTGTTGGATACTGGTGCTACAAAGAGTTCTATTATGCACTCTAAACTCCCTGGCGCACCTTTGTCTGGCGAAATGAATGTCTCAGTAGGTTTTTCTGGCGCCCCGGTTAGAAACCCAGTTTCTAGTCCTATGTCCCTTTCTGTTGGACCTTGTGAATTCGAAGCACCCCTCATTCTGATGACAGGTTGTGGTGAAAACTTGTTGGGATTGGACCTGTTGAAAAGATTGTATGCGACTCTGTATTGTTCTCCTTCGGGAGTACAACTTACACTGGGTAAAAAGGTGATCTCTCCAATGTATTTGTCGAAGGACAAACTCCCAACAGAATTGTCATTTCTTCCTGATACTCTTTGGGCTACTGGTCCTAATGATGTGGGTCTTTTAGAAATACCGCCATATGTTGTGACATTGAAAGCCAATGTTGAAAGGCCACGCATTCCCCAATATAAGATTTCTAGTGAAGGTGAAAAAGCTTTGCTAGCGATCATTCACGATTTGATTGAAAAAGATGTAATTGAAGAGACAAGAGGCAACGTTTGCAATAGTCCTGTTCTGCCTGTTTTAAAGCGTACTGATCCTTCTCAGCCACCTGTTTACAGATTTGTGATTGATCTTAGAGAGGTGAATAAAATCGTTGTGCCACAATTTCCAGTTGTTCCTGATATCACTGCCCTATTGACTATGATTCCAGCTTCTGCGACTTGGTTCTCGGTGATTGACTTGAAGAATGCTTTCTTCAGCATCCCGATTGCCAAGGAGAGTAGGGATATTTTCGGCTTCAGTTTAGGAGGTCGAAGCTTCCGCTTCAAACACGCTCCCCAGGGCTACTGTGAAAGCCCATCAATATATAGTCAGGCTCTGAAAACACAACTTGATACGATTGTTTTACCTGATGGCGCTACCCTTATTCAGTACGTCGACGATTTGCTAATTGCTGCAGATACTGAGGAAATATGTAAAGAAGCCACATTGTCATTGTTGGGTCACTTGTCTGAGTTACATCACAAAGTGTCCCTTTCGAAATTGCAATATTGTCGACAAGAAGTGACCTACTTAGGTCATCTCTTATCGAAGGAGGGAAGGAAACTGACCCCAGAAAGAATTCAGGCAATTGCAAAACTGAGTGTGCCAAAGACACAGAGAGAAGTGCGTGCTTTCTTGGGTATTACATCATATTGCAGACAATGGATACCGAATTTTTCTTTGTTGGCCAAACCTTTGGTGGCATTAACTTGTAAAGATACACCGAATCCCCTTCCATGGTCTGAAGAGTGTCAGAAAAGTTTTTCCGAATTGCGCAATGCATTATGTTCGGCTCCTGTGTTGGGTACCCCCGACTACAGTAAGCCCTTTACATTGTATGTCCATGAGAAAGAAGGTTGTGCATTATCAGTGTTGACACAGTTGTTCGGAAACAAGCAGCGTCCATGCGCGTATATTTCGTCAACTTTGGACCCGGTAGCTAAAGCATTGCCAAGCTGCTTGAGAGCCACAGCGGCAGCAGCTGTTTCTATTCGGCAGTCTGCTGGTTTAGTGATGAATAATACATTGATTGTGATGATTCCACATGCAGTGGACACTTTGTTAAACAGGACCAAGACACAGTACTTAACTAGTGCTCGATTGTCAGGTTAAGAGTTAACACTGTTAGCGAGTCATGTACACATAAAGAGATGCAACACGTTGAATCCAGCTACGTTGTTGCCGATTGAAACAGAGTTAGATACTTCTGAACAGCATGATTGTTTTCTCAGAACAGAAGAAGAAACGAAAAGGAGAATAGATCTTAGTGACACTCCTCTTGCAAAGTTTGATGGTACCTTATGGGTGGATGGTTCATGCTTCAAGCTTCAGAATGGAGATACGACTGAGGCATATGCTGTTACGACTTTGCATACGATTGTTGAAGCTGCACGTATCCCACATAATTCAGCTCAAGCAGCAGAGTTGATTGCACTTACGAGAGCGTGTGTGTTGTCGAAAGGAATGAAAGTGAACATATATACCGACAGCCAGTATGCATTTGGTGTGGCTCACAGTTTTGGACGATTGTGGAAAGAACGTGGGTTTCTGACTTCGCATGGAGCTAGGATACAGCATGGTCAGTTGGTGAATGAGCTTCTCGAGTCACTTACCTTGCCGTTGCAAGTTGCAATTGTAAAATGCAGTGCACACAAGAAGGTGACTGATGATGTTGGTCGTGGTAATGCATTTGCTGACGAAGTCGCAAAAGAAACAGCGAGGGATGTGATGAGTCGAATGTATGTTGCAGGCCATGCAAGATGGATTGGTGACGTTGGAATGTGTGAAGACACGATAGAGAGTGTAAAGTCTATTCAAGCTGAAGCTACAGAGAAAGAGTTGAGTGCATGGAGAGAGAGTAAGGGTAAATTGGATGTGAATGGTTGTTGGGTTGAATTGTCAGAGCATCAGAGATGGTTGCTACCCGATGCGTATGTGCCTGCAGTTGTTACAATGGCTCATGGAATGGCTCACATCAGTGTGAAAGGGATTTGTAAGTTGTTGGCTCCAGTATGGCAAAATGCTGGAATTCCTAAGTGTGCAGAGAATGTGGTCAGGAATTGCATGGTGTGTCTGAAATACAATCCTGGTAGGGGAACCCCAACTCCAGCTGGTCATTTTGCGCCTCCTACGTATCCGTTCGAGGTTTTGCAGCTAGATTTCATCCACATGGAAAGGTGCAACAATTTAAAATACGTACTCGTTGTTGTGTGTGCCTTTTCAAGATGGGTAGAAGCATATCCCCTGAAAGACAACACTGCCTTATCCACAGCTAAAGCCCTTGTCAAAGAATTCTTCCCTAGATTTGGAATGCCGAGAATGGTCTGGAGTGACAATGGTAGTGAATTTGTGGGTCGAGTGATGAAGAAAGTATGCGAAGGGCTAGGCATCCAACAAAAATGTCACGCTGCAAATCACCCCCAATCAGCTGGACTAGTAGAATGTTACAATGGCACGTTAAAGCTAAAATTGGCCAAAATTCAAGCGAGCTCTGGTCTTAAATGGCCTGACGCTCCACCTTTAGCACTCCTATCAACCAGAATGACTGTGCATTCGCGAGTGGGACTTAGTCCGTATGAAATTGTGTTCGGCCGTCCGGCCAACATATGGGGAGTGCCAAGGCCGACAAAATTCAGTGAGATCGAACACCCTGTACTGCTTGATTATTTATACGAATTGACGGCTAAATTGCTTGTTTTACACCAACAGGTTCAGGATACTCTGCCTCAGGTCTCTGAAGCTCCAGGACACACTCTCGATCCTGGCTTGTGGGTCTTGGAGAAAAATTTCCAGCGGACGAAAAACTATCAGCCCCGTTGGACAGGCCCTCAGCTAGTCCTTCTCTCAACGAGATCAGCCGTTCGAGTGGAAGGGAAGAAGCACTGGATCCACGGTGTACACTGCAAGAGGGTGCCTCTGCCTCTACCGTACGACCGGTGGGTCCAGGAGGGTGTAGCTGACTCAGAGACTGAAACTGTGCCTCGATTTCCGCCTTTCAGTGATGCACGTGTAAAAGGAACAATTTCTGAAAAAGAAAGTGACAATCTCTTGCGAGAAGCTGTGCCGCCGTCAATCCGATTGGACACTACAGAGCCTGAACTCCTGTTTCAAGACCAGACAGTACCTGGGAAGAAACGTTATAATCTGAGGCCGAGAACTATGAACAAATAAAAAAAAAATGTTTTCCTTTTCTTTGCTAAAATTTGAAAGTGCAGCTCTCTCATCTGAGAAACTTTTTTATTTTTGTTTTTCGAACCACCATCCGGGTTCAGCTGTAGGGTCGCGGTTGCCCAAGTCTTTGGGGTACAGCCGAAGACGTTAGGTCGACGGTTCTGGTTGGTCTAAGGGAGTTGCCCTGGACTGACAGAAGCATCCCTTAGCATAGAACACCCTACCATCGCGAGCAACATTTTAGAGAGAATGGAGTTTTTCGAGATGGAGAGACCTGCCAAACAAATGAACTTTAAGACTACAATTTGCAGAATGATGACCAAGAAACGTTTTTTGATATTATGTATTTTCATGTTGTTCAGTGTAATGATGTTTTTATAGGATATGTTTTATTCTCTTTTCGAGTGACATTTGCACCCACTTCATCGCCCATACCTCCTCCTACTATTATTTCCTCACATTCTTTTCAACCTCTTCCTGAACATGAATCGGCTAGGAGATTAGAGTTTATTAATAACTCCTTCGTTCAGCTTTTGCACCAACACCAACTAGTAATGAACACGACTAACTGTTGGGTGTGTGGTCTTATGCCTCACACAACGGATAAAGGTATCCCATATCTGGTTCTGCGTTTCAGCCATAATGGTTCTGTGTGGGCATAAAGAACAATGTTCATCTACGCACATGAGACCTACCCCCTACGTTCTGTGACAGACAATCCTAAGAATAGTGCTCTAGTCAAGGGTATAGTAGATATGATTAAGGAAGATATCTCCTATGAGACTATCCCGAGAGATGAGACACTAGTATATATAGGATGGAACGTGACCGGATATGGAGTTACTCTGAGTGAGAAACAGCAAGCTAAGAGATCTTCCCCGATTTGGATTGTACCCCATCAGGGTCACTTATGTCTGCAAGGTGTTGGCAAGAATCCTAGAGCTCAGTTAGGGAAGAGTATCTGTACTGAGACGTATGTTTTTGCGTCCCAGACTTCCCCTTCGTTCCTAGAAGCTAGGGGTACCTATTTCATCTGCCATGATAGAGCCTATACATGGTTGCCCCCTGACTTTTCGGGCACATGCTTTGTTTTGTTCCTGTTGCCTCCCACCTACACAGCTGTGGCAGATTACCATAAGACAAGGATAGTTAGAGGTGTCTTCAGTAAAGAGGACACTGCAGAACAAGAATTTGGAGACTTCGTGAGGGGTTTTCTGCCGTTCTGGGGACCCATGGTTAACAGCAGGAACATAAGGCAATTGACAAGGGTGGTTGAGTCCACAGTAGTTGAAACTGCCGGTGCCCTTAGTAACTTGACTGCTGAGCTCCAGTCGGATCGTCTTATGACCCTTCAGAACAGGGTCACGTTAGACGTCATCCTTGCAGACCGAGGTGGGGTATGTAAGGTGATCCAATCGAGTTGCTGTGTTCCAGATAAAGCTCCAACAGTGTACCAGGCCATCTCCAAACTGCATAAGATTTCTGAATCTATTCATGTAGACAAAGGAGAATGGTCATTAATGGGATGGTTCTGGGAACTGGTATCCGGCTGGGGATGGAAAATTCTGATGGTCATTGGGATGGTCTTAGCCATCCTTTTCCTGTTCTGTCTGTGCATACAGTGTGCTCCTGCTATATGTGGCCTCGGTGCTACATCGTGTGTAAGGAAGCCTGTATCGAGGGACGAGCTAAGTAATAGGATGATGCTACAGCAACATCTCAATGACTTTACGAATATAGACCTGGACTCAGATTAGCATGAGTATAGGTTATTGCCTATGTAAGGGCAAAAGGAGGGTCTGTAGTACTTGAAATTCTGGACCCATGTTATAAACATCATCGTATCATGACGATTTTGATATCAGAAGACCGAGAATGGCTAGTACACTATGCACAAGCATTTTCGTCATATTCGAGTGACGATTTCACCTTGCAATCGCAGTTTTCGTCCTGAACCCTCAGGTTCCATATTGTGTACGGCAGCCATTTTGTGAGTTGCCCTCACATAGGCCAATGATTAAGGCCAAACACGATCCTGAAGGACACAAACACCTTTCCTGACTTCTCTACGACCTGGGCAAGCTGACTCCACTGCCCAAGGCCAAACCTGTTCGGTCAGTTATAGTATCAAGGCACAACATGCCATAAACCTTTCATCGCACACAAACCATGCCTAATCCTGCACACACCGGTCCCTGTTTCCTACTTTATGACTTGCTTTACGAGGAGGAGGTGCCCGTTTTTATTGGGGGTCCGTCGATATCTGATGAAAGTACTGGGCCTTGCCGGATAATTGATTGTGGGCTGGACAAACTGAAATATGGGCTTGTCATCATGACTCTGCTTTTCCTTTGTAGTGGAAATATGTGATTGGTCAACTGTAAACTAAAGAATGTTTGCCTGAAGCATAATATTTTGTATAAAAAGAGAATGCTGGCTTTGTAAAAGTGAGCAGTCTCCTGAGAATATACACCGTGTCGTACTTCTAGGATACCTGTTACTTGGATGCAGCCAATAAATTCGATCTTTGACTTCACCTAGAAGACTCTGTGTTTCTGTAGTCTGAAACAGGAAGGACCCGAAGTCTTAGGGTGTTGTCCCTGGCACCGCTGGGTTACCGGTTCAGTACCGGTTCTGAAAAACCCAGTACTTCACACCGGGCACAAACACCACCAGCCGTCAGTTCACGCTTTCACCGGGCACAAACACTAGCAGCCGTCAGTGCATGCTTTCACCGGGCACAAACACCACCAGCCGTCAGTGCAGGTTTCCACCAGGCACACACCACCAGACGTCAGTGCACGCTTTCACCAAACACGCCTCACACCACCAGCCATCAGTGCACACTTTCACCAGGCACACACCACCAGCCGTCAGTGCACGCTTTCACCCGGCACACACGCCACTAGCCGTCAGTGCATGCTTCCACCAGGCACACACACCTCCAGCCGGCAGTGCACGCTTCCACCAGGCACACACACCACCAGCAATCAGTGCACAATTTCTACAGGCACACACACCACCAGCCATCAGTGCACACATCAATTGTTAACGCATCCACAATTAACTATTGTAGCAATTGCAGTATGGTGCACTTTACTTTTAAACATATTGATCTAAAGCACAGCATGCCACCATTGCTACAATTCCATTCCAACCCACATCATTCCACTACACACCACATGCATACACTCCATAACACATGGCTAAACGACATTGCCATTTACAATACCGTTAGCTCTAACTCAAATAAATCCGAGACCTATTGCATTTCCAATGCTTGTTTTATTGTTGCTGCAGTTTTATGTAGCGCAAACCCGATCCGAAGATATTGGAGCGCTTTACACGAGCATCAGTTACAATACATAATGGCACATACATTTGTTTGTAGGCACAGGGAAATTAAGTGATTTGCCCAGAATCACAGGATGTTAAGCCAACGCCGAGATTCAGCATTTTTCAGTGCCAATGTGTTGATTTGCGGACATTTAAATTTGTATACTGCTCATGTGGTATTATCTGTTGTTGTAATTTCTAAAACTGCGGGGGACTCTTTTGAAGGCAGACTGACCTTGGTCACTTGAGTAGTGGCATTAATGGTACAACATAATTGTTGTCTCTGTAGTAGAAGGAGCGCTATACCTAGCGCAACAGTCATTGGGCGTCAGTTTCAACGGGTTTCAATGCCTCATCGCTGAATTTTGACATGCCTCCAAAACAGGTGCAATGGAAATCTGCCATGACGCTGGTAATGGGACAGTTAAACGGCGTAGATCACGTATTAAGTACTGCGACGGGCACTGGCCTCCCGAGTTCACGAAGAGGGCAGCCCAGTGGCATAACACAGGCCCGCCCCCCACACTGTGCGATGGAGGGTGAGCGGGCAAGATCTAAGGGGGCCCCATCAGCAGAGCTCCTAATTGAGTCTGGAGGAGGCCCCACCACCTGCCTTGCAGGGGGGGCTCAAGTTTCGTTAAGCCAATGGGTCAGCCCACATCCAGGGCCAAGAGCGGAGTCACCCTCTGATACTGTATTAGTTTGTGAGAAGTGCCTTAGGAGTCCCCCCTCCAACCTCCCTCAAAGCAGCAACATTCTGGATGCAGTCCAAATTGGGTCTCTCCTCTGAACTGTAGGCAAAGTTAAGTGATGTCCTCTCTGTTCGCATGCGGAGAAGGGTCAAGACTGATTTGCATGAGTCTAAACTTAAATGGCGTGGCGTGCACAAAAAAATTATGACTTTAACCCAGATCTGTGACTGGGGGTGAATGTTTGATTAGCTCAGCATTTCGTCCATCATCCGTTCTTTTTGCATGGATCCTATGGCAGACAGCTTTCGGTTCAATCACATCTTTAGTTCATTCTCTCATTGAACATCCCACTGGGGGGCCTGAGTGTACACCTGCCACCTTGCGCAGCTTTTTGAAAGTGCCTGCTCCATGCTCTTGCAGTTTGGACTGGACTGCCTGAGAGTTCCACACCGCTGTCTGAAGGCAGCCGCTTGACCGCAGCGAGGCCTGCCGGGAACGGCTGTCGCCTGGTGTGTGTGAAGCTGACGGCCGCCCTCCTCAGCTGCATTTAGGGGCCTGCTCCATCCCTCAGCTCTCAGAGCCCTGTGAGCACTCCACAACCCCACGATTAGACTGGTATATTGGGCCTTGACAAAGACAATTCCTAACAATCCCTGCATTTAGTAGCTGGGTCAAAGCGCAGGCCCTTCCCACAACTACATTTAGGGTTGTTCTTTAATTGACAGTCCTCCTCCCCACAGGCCATTAGCACACCATGTACTGGGGTCTGACCCTCAGGATATTAAACAACACAGTGGCCTCCAGCATGACAACTGTCCTGTGTCACCACTTCTACTTGGGCCATGCAGCCCGACAGAGCCACGTTTTTAGGCTACCCCTCCCAGCCTCACCTCTGCATCATTGGACTGCGGACCCAAGGAGAGAATGAGGCTGTGCCCACGGGCCCACAACAGCCCCATCATCCACAACGGTCTCCTTGAGCGCTGTATAACTCCAACTATTTTCCCCCCACTGCATCATCCCAAGGGGCCCTCTATGGAGCTTTCTGGACCAGGGGTCTTCAACGCTCGGCCTCCCTCACCTCCTTTGCCTTTGTCGCCAGGGCGCTGCCTGTGGTGGGGCTGACCCTCTCACCTAGCAGCATGAAAGGACGGATCTGGGGCACGCCACCTCACTTGCGCGACAACGCCTGGGCGACTGACCAACTGATTGACCAGATTTTGAGGCGTCCTACTGAGTGTCCACATTTTTTCTCTTCTCTGCTACTCCTCTGAGTGATGCTCTCTGGCAAACCATTTCATCAGCTGCTTATCATGAGGCAGTCTCTCACTATGGTCACTCCTCTGGCAATGTCTACCTTCTCACCCACTGTGGCTTCACCCTCCTGTTTGCAGCCAGACACCACAATGGATCACATCTTGCAGGAGGTGACTGCAGTTGGTCGCTGCCTGGAAGACATTAACTCCAAAATATCGGACCTCACTACCAAGACAAAATCCATCCGAGCCAACATTGCAGGCTTTCAGGACAGGATGGAAGGTCATCTCACAGTGGAGATTGTCTTAACTGTATACCGGATAGGGACCAGGCACTCTTATAGCCACGTAACAAACTCACAGACCTGGAAGATAGAAGCCGGAGGGACAATGGACGATTTTTCGGATTCCAGGAACGTGATGAGGGCAGAGATGTTAGGGGCTTTCTCAAGGACCTTCTTCCCACACTCACGGGGCTACCCTTCTCTCCCACTGGAGATACAGCAAGCTCACTGTGATGGTCCCCTGTGTAGATACATCGGAAAGGTTGTGCCTGTTTCCATAACCATGATCAGGTGTGGCGAATCCTCACTGCTGCCCACTCTCATGGCCCGTATGTCTTTGAGGAAAATGAGATCCACATATCTGCCGACTTCTCCCTGGAGACCAATGACAGACAAAATGCCTTCCTGGCTCTCTAGCCCCAGTTGTGGAAACTGGGCATCAAGTTCAGACTGTTCAAACCTGCCTGCATGTGGATTTCAAAGGATAGCCGGTCCAAAGACTTCTTCGACCGGGACTCCCTACGCTCCTTTCTGGGGGACTCATACACCATGAATGAACCTCGTACCCCCGGACTCACCTTCTGTACCTTGCACTTCAGGCAAATCCCCTCCATCTACCACCTCTGGCGGACGCTGGAACTCCGGTTGGGGGTTGCAGTGGGGCAGAGAACTGGACTGACTCAGTCTCAGGGTGGCAAGGGCATGTCCCTCAAAGCAGTGGCAGCCCTTACTCAGGATCAGGGCCCGACAAATCTTGCTCCCCACTGAAACCTGCCTATCCTGAGAGCTGAGACACGCCTCTTCTTGCCATGATTGCTACTCACCTGCCCCAGCAACAGCACGGTGAGGCTCATGGCATCCTCCAGGCATATGGATGAGTATAATCTTTTTGACAGCATGTCTCTCTTCTGCTCCATTTAATTGCCATGTCAAATGATGTTTATTTCTGTCCAGGTGTATCTTTATTTTATTTCATTGTGCTCTGTTCTGCATTGTTATACTCCATGGTTTTATGCAATATTACGGCTTGCAGGGCAGTTTATTGATGTTGAGGTCATCACTGACTTGTTCTATGCAGCTGTTATGCCACAGTTATGTCCCTGGGTAGCCCCCTGGTTTATGGTCTATGGTTTAAGGGTCCAGCATTAGAACACCCTCATTTCTGAACCCCCCCCCCCCGCTCACTGGAGCCACCACTCTTACCCACACCTCCCTCTTCCATGTCACAGATATTACTGCTGTTCATGCCCCTCCCGCACCCTCTCTGCGCCCCACCCACGGGGAGGACCTTTGGGTCTGCTGACCCTCGTTGCCCACCCTTCATCTAACCAGCCACATGGTTATATCATTGACCTGGCTCATAACCACATGCTGTTTTCTGCCCCTCCCGGTATGACTCCCGGTGGCCGGAATCACAGGCTTAGTCACCAGCTTCCTCTGAGGGTTCCACCCTTGATTCAGCGCCGGAGTGTTTTTCTCTTTTTCTTTTCTTCCACTCTTCTTTTTCATAGTTCATGTTTTTGGCTACCTACTGCCATCCCATGTCCGAGGGGTCTCTCCACTTCCTTCCATTTCTTTTCTCATCCCCTCTTTTTCTTTTCCTTTTTTTCTCCCTCTTTCATTCTTTACTCTTAAATTTCACTCTGCTCTCTCCTTCCCAGTGCACCCGTTTATCTCTGCCGCCGCCTCTTCCTGCCGTGATGGGCGCTAATGCCTGCCTACTCTCCTCACCCTTGCAAGCAGTCTCCTGGAATGTTATTGGCCTAATACACTTCATAAAATGCAAGAAGGTGCTGTCCTACCTGCAGTCTAAATACATTGATGTGGCCCTACTTTAGGAAACCCACCTTTCTCATCCGGAGTCTGAAAAATTGAGTTGTGACTGGGTTGGGTGGGTGATCTACAGCAATTGTCTGAGGACACTGGCAGCCGGCTTTGGGCTCCCAAGAAGTGCGGTGTTGCAATCCTTTTACATAGGTCCCTGCCTTTCACTACCCTTAAGACAAGGACGGATCTTGATGTAGTTATATCTTCGCTTTGCATCGACTTGGTCTATGCACTTACAGGCTCCAAGCGCCACTTCTTTTTCCAGCTCAACCATCTCCCAGCGGAAATCGGGGCTTCCCACTACCTCATTGGAGGGGACTGGAACCTGGCACGGGATGTGGTACTGGGCCGCTGTAGCCATTTGGATGTGGGCTATAATATACACTGGGCCCTTCTTGGGTATGTCATTTCTGACCATGGCTTGTAGATCTTTGGCGGCTTTCGCACCCTGAGGACCTGGAACTTCCTTTTATCTCGCCGGTACATGGTACCCAATCCAGACTGGGTTTCTTCCTGCTTTCCACTCAGTAGTCACCCTCTCATGGGAATCCCAGATCCTGGAGGGCAAGCTCTCTGACTTCTCTCCGATCCTACTATCACTAAACTTAGGTCTTCCTCCCTTGGCAGTAAACCGTGGCGTTTGAACATATCGCACTCTGTACTCCCCAGGGAAAATCCCAGCACTGAACCCACGTCTCTACTTACTTAGAACATATTAGGGGGCTATCTCTTACCACTGAGTCTTGTGGGCAGCCACTAAAGCAACTATCACTGCCAGCTCATGCAAGACGCCTCAGTTGCCAACGCTCATAAGGTATCCCAGCAGAGGGTTCTGAAGGACAGGATTGCGTCTCTCTCATGCCTCTACCCTGTTAATCCTTCATCCCCTCTACACCGTAGCATGGAGAAGGCCTGCATGGACCTCAAAACCCTGTTCACTTCTATGGCCGAATATGCACTACAGCAGCTCAAGGGTTGGCACTATGAGCAAGGCGAGAAGGTGGGGAGGCTACTGGCGGCCCAGTTGCACCAACTGGAGGGAGCGATTGCCATCCCAGGCATTCAATCTGCGGGTGGTACTATTCTCACCCACCCACAGGACATGGTCAATGAATTCTGACCACGGAGGTGACAGGCAACTCTGCCCACTTAGAGACTTTCTTTGATGGTGTGCTCTTCCCCAGCCTCAATAAGTCCGGCAGGAACCTGATCGAGGGTGAAATTAGCAAGGCAAGATAGCGCAGGCCATCTCCAAGCTTCCCTAGCATAAGGACCCCAAGGGAAGACCGTTTCCCTGTGAAGTTCTATAAGTGGGCTGGCGAGGACATGGTGGACTCCGTCTATGAAGATTCTGTGGGGCAGATCAAACAGGCTGCCGTGGCTCCATCTCTAATTGGCCGGTAATAGCGGTCCTTCGTGAGCCAGGAAAAGATACCCTACTGTGGCGTGGGGGACCCGGATGAGGGGCCCCCTGGTATGCCTATTAATGTTTCTGCCCTTTTTATCCAGCATACAGAGGCATGGAGTACACCCGAAGACGTACGAAGACGGCCCGATGCGGAGGAACGACAAGCTTACCCCTTTAAGGGGGCGGATCTGGAATGGCGGCACGCCCTCCCCGAAGAGGTAAAACCCATCCCTGAATCTAGCCAGGTGTGCGAGACACCCGGAGGCGGAGTAGGAGACTGGTGGCGTGAGTGGAGAGACAGCGGAGCGGAGTGGACGGAGGAGGAGAGACTGAGAACCGAGGAAGAGGAGGAAGGAGTGAGTAGTACGGAGGCGGAGGAAGCGGAGGAACACCGGAGGACATACGAGGGAATACCAGCGCGACCTCGGAGGAGGACAGGGAGAGAAGCAGAGGCGGAGCGGAGCTACGAGGAGACTCCAGGGGAGAAGGCGACGACCGGACCGGTGGACGACGCTGAGGGCGGCTACCGCAACAAGCCAGGAGGCTCTGTGGAACGCGCATCGCCCAGCCACACTAACACGGAAGTGTGGCTCGACCAGGTACGGTCCAAGTTCACAGGGTGGGCAGGCATCAGGCGAGGGAAGCCCCCTTAAATGCACAAAACCCCATCCACACCCCCTTGTTGTTGTGTTCTGAGCACAAGGGATCACGTCACTGAGCAGGGGTAGTAGCGGGCACGTGTGTTTTCCTCACCCCCTTTCCCCCACAAGAAGTGTCATACCGAACTCTGGTACTGAGACTGGTTTTCTTTTCTTTATCCTATACCGGCACGACGAGGACATCGAGACGGCGGGTAAAAGGCCTACAACTCCCAGGAGACATTGGGATCGACGCTCCGGAGGGGGAAGATCCACGACGGAGGAGGCAGAACCGCCCCTACCCTTTTACCGGGTGCCTGTACAGAAACGCAGACTTTATAAAATAATAAAACCTGCACTACCCCGACAACCCGTGTGTGCGAATTTGTTTGAGACCCCCCCTGAAGCCCCACAAGTGGTGGAGAATGCGGGCAACCAGCCAGTGATAGACATCGAGGACACAACGATGGACGCGATCCTGCAGGCCCTCGTGAAGGGCCAAGAACAACTGGCATGGGCGGTAGAGCAGCAACTCGCCGCCGCCCAAATGGACAGAGACACGTTTCGGAGCACAGTGGTACAGAAACTGGAAGGAATGAGGGGTACAGGCGACACAGCCAGTCTCCCAGCCCGTGAGACCCGGACCACCCCTACACCCGCAGGTATATCCTTACAGAAATACGTCAGTGGGGAAGACCCAGATGCCTTCCTAACAAACTTTGAAAGGGTAGCTCTGGCCTGTGGCTGGCCTTTGGACAAGTGGCCCTTTTTCTTAGCACCATTGCTGACCGGAGAGGCACAGGCAGCATACCAGGTAGCCAACAGTGGAGGAACCACTCCATATGCCCAGATCAAGACGATTATATTAGATCACCTAGGCTTGGACTCTGAAGCTTATAGGGTGCGGTTCCGTAAGGAGAGGGGGCAAGCCGGCGACAACCCCAAAACTTTATTCTTCAGACTAAAAACAGCCGCGGATAAATGGCTGACCCCAAATGTGAGCACCAAAGAACAAATCATGGATAAAATATATCTGGAGCAATATCTGGAAGCCCTTCCCTATGGCACGCAGCGGTGGCTACGCCAACATTCCAACTTGTCTACTGCCCAGGCCATGGAGATGGCATCCACCTATGCCAGAGCCCAGCCTCGTCTACACAACGTGGAGCCAGACAGACCAGCAAAGGGACCGACCAAACCCGAACGCCGAGTAAGGGCTCCGCCTGGACCTCTCCCTCCCCCTCCGCGACCATCGGCTGCAGAACATACACCTTTTCGGGGTCCGCAGTGCTTCGACTGTGGACAGTGGGGCCATATAGCTCGCCTATGCCCCCAGAAACGGACCCAGGAAGAACCGATGGACGTCAACTATCTTCCCAAGGCGGTGCTTTACTCAGCGGAATTGGGCGGCTCCTTCCACGTGAGTGTTTCGGTCAACGGGGTGGTGGTCAGGGCCCTCCTTGATTCCGGGTGTAAGCAGTCCGTCATACAAGGGGCTTATGTGACTCCCCTACAACTGCTCCCTGAGACCAGTGTGTTCATAAAATGCGTACACGGGGATGTAAAAGAATACCCGATAGCACGCCTCCCCATTGGGTTGGAGGGTATGGAAACTATGATCGTAAAAGTGGGAGTTATGGACGCCCTGCCGGAAACGTTGATCCTGGGTACCGATAACCCCCATTTCCTGAACCTGTTCAAAGCCCGTTTACGCCAGGACAGCGACAAGGAGGCAGTGGTAACGAACCTCTTATCTACGGGTCCCTGGGAAGGAGACAGGTCGTTTCGCTTCGCCCAAGCAAACGATGACACCCTCCTCAACGCTTGGGAACAAGCCCATGTCGGACTAACCAACCCTTCCCCCAATTATCCCCGTTTTCTGATCAAGGACGATCTACTGTACCGACAGGCCTCTCGAGACGAGCCCATGCAACTGTTGGTGCCCGCCTGTTTTCGAGAGCAGATAATGTACTATGCGCACACTCACCTGTTGGCTGGACATATAGGGAGTGAGAAAACGACCCAAAATGTACTCCGGAACTTCTACTGGCCAGGCATCTACAGCGACATCAAAAAGCACTGCCAGACCTGCGATCTGTGCCAAAAGGCAAATACCCAGCGGCCACAGGCTGTACCGTTGCAACCCCTTCCGGTCATCGGAACCCCCTTTGAGAGGGTGGGTATGGACCTGATAGGACCCTTAACGACCACAAAAAAAGGCTTCAGGTACGCTCTCGTGATCGTGGACTACGCCACCAGGTTCCCCGAGGCGTTTCCTCTAAAAACCCCCACCTCCAGGAACATAGCCGACAAATTCCTTGAACTGTTTTCTCGAGTGGGGTTCCCTAAGGAGATCCTCACGGACCAAGGGACCCCGTTCATGTCCAAGGTCATGCAGGAAGTGTGCCAGCTATTAGGATTGCACCAGATAAAGACTTCCGTGTACCACCCGCAAACAGACGGGTTGGTAGAAAGGTATAACCGGACCTTAAAGATGGTCATAAAGAAAATGGTTGAGGTGAATCACACAGACTGGGACTCCTTGTTACCGCTTGCCCTATATGTGATCAGGGGCCAGAGACAAAGCAGTCTTGGGTGTTCGTCATTCGAGATGCTCTATGGGAGACAACCCAGGAGCCTGCTGGATATGACAAAGGAAATGTGGGAAACCGAACAGGGAGGAGAGACCAGAGCTCTTCTCGAATACAGCACAGACTTAAGAAACAAGCTGGGGAAAATCAGGGAACTCGCTTTTTCCCACTTAGCAGAAAGTCAGAAACAACAACAGACACACTATAACAGAGGAAAAAAATGGAGAACCTTGAACGTTGGGGAATGGGCCTTGGTATTACTGCCATCGACGGCCAAGAGGTTCCGTACTGAATGGCAGGGCCCCTATGAAGTTATCGATAAGATAGGCAAGACGACATATCGACTGCGCCTCACAGCAAGGAAGTCCCCGATTTTCCACATTAATCTGCTGAAAAAATGGCTAGGGACAACCCCAGTGGCAGCCCACCTGGTGTCGACCCCCAAAACGGTATCCTCAACCACTATAGATGATTTGGTTGTCAACGAGGAGTTGTTGAAAGACGAGCAGGAGGGACTCCGACTAGTACTGAAGAAACACGCACATATATTCTCCGACCTTCCCGGAAAAACCAGCTTGGCCGAACACAGGATTGATACGCCTGCAGGGACCATCGTAAAGCAGCGTCCCTACAGGATCCCGGCGGCCAAAAGGGAAGCCATAGCCAAAGAGGTGGCAGAAATGCTCAGATTAGGTGTGATACGACCATCCAGGAGTGAGTGGTCATCACCCATTGTCATGGTGCCCAAACCGGACGGCAGTAGCCGTTTTTGTATGGACTTCCGTGCTTTGAACGAAGTATCAGCGTTCGATTCATACCCGACCCCCAGGATCGATGAACTCATCGAGAAACTTGGCGATGCGAAATATATCAGCACGCTGGACCTGACCAAGGGCTATTGGCAGGTGCCCCTTCGGGAAGAGGACAGGAAAAAAACGGCATTCGCTACCTCTGAGGGACTGTTTGAATTCACGGTCCTGCCCTTTGGACTGCACGGAGCCCCCGCCACCTTTCAGAGACTCATGAATACGGTCCTACGGGGCCACCATCGATATTGCTCTGCATATCTCGACGACATTATCATTTTCAGTCCCTCATGGGACGCTCACCTGCACCATCTCGAGATTGTCCTGCATCTACTTGCCTCCGCGGGTCTCCACGTGAACTCCCGGAAATCCAGAGTAGGGTACCATAAGGTCAAGTACTTAGGTTACCTTCTGGGCCATGGGGTCATTGAGCCGCAAATCGAGAAGGTGAGGGCCATCGCCGACACCCCTTTCCCCAAAACCCTGAAGGATATGCGCGCCTTTTTGGGCCTGGTGGGCTACTACCGGCGGTTCATACCAGCGTTCTCAGAGGTGGCGGCACCCCTGACCGACACTCTCAGGAAAACGAGGACCGGCCCGGACTTCCACAACCCTACGCCGGCCATGTGGAAAGCGTTCCAAACATTGAAGAAGGCTATCACCACCAAGCCGATACTGACGTCTCCGGACTTTAACAAAACCTTTGTCCTGCATACGGACGCTTCTGACTTCGGCATCGGGGCTGTGTTGTCCCAGGACGCTGCTGAGGGGGGCCTTCGGCCCGTCCTCTACATCAGCCGGAAGTTATTTCCCCGGGAGGTCAGGTATCCGACTATAGAGAAAGAGTGCCTCGCCATCCGGTGGGCGGTGGACAAGCTGCGCTACTACTTGGAGGGGCGCTCTTTCCTGCTGTATACGGACCATGCCCCTCTTTTGTGGATGGCGAGGAACATTTCGAATAACCCCCGTGTCATGCGGTGGTTTTTGGCCTTGCAGCCCTTCCGGTTCCAGGTCCGGCACCAGAAGGGGTCCGAGAACGTCAATGCGGACTTCCTGTCTCGCTACCCTCTCCCCGATCGGGAGAATCCTGGGGGGGGAGGTGTGTGGCGTGGGGGACCCGGATGAGGGGCCCCCTGGTATGCCTATTAATGTTTCTGCCCTTTTTATCCAGCATACAGAGGCATGGAGTACACCCGAAGACGTACGAAGACGGCCCGATGCGGAGGAACGACAAGCTTACCCCTTTAAGGGGGCGGATCTGGAATGGCGGCACGCCCTCCCCGAAGAGGTAAAACCCATCCCTGAATCTAGCCAGGTGTGCGAGACACCCGGAGGCGGAGTAGGAGACTGGTGGCGTGAGTGGAGAGACAGCGGAGCGGAGTGGACGGAGGAGGAGAGACTGAGAACCGAGGAAGAGGAGGAAGGAGTGAGTAGTACGGAGGCGGAGGAAGCGGAGGAACACCGGAGGACATACGAGGGAATACCAGCACGACCTCGGAGGAGGACAGGGAGAGAAGCAGAGGCGGAGCGGAGCTACGAGGAGACTCCAGGGGAGAAGGCGACGACCGGACCGGTGGACGACGCTGAGGGCGGCTACCGCAACAAGCCAGGAGGCTCTGTGGAACGCGCATCGCCCAGCCACACTAACACGGAAGTGTGGCTCGACCAGGTACGGTCCAAGTTCACAGGGTGGGCAGGCATCAGGCGAGGGAAGCCCCCTTAAATGCACGAAACCCCATCCACACCCCCTTGTTGTTGTGTTCTGAGCACAAGGGATCACGTCACTGAGCAGGGGTAGTAGCGGGCACGTGTGTTTTCCTCACCCCCTTTCCCCCACAAGAAGTGTCATACCGAACTCTGGTACTGAGACTGGTTTTCTTTTCTTTATCCTATACCGGCACGACGAGGACATCGAGACGGCGGGTAAAAGGCCTACAACTCCCAGGAGACATTGGGATCGACGCTCCGGAGGGGGAAGATCCACGACGGAGGAGGCAGAACCGCCCCTACCCTTTTACCGGGTGCCTGTACAGAAACGCAGACTTTATAAAATAATAAAACCTGCACTACCCCGACAACCCGTGTGTGCGAATTTGTTTGAGACCCCCCCTGAAGCCCCACACCTACTCTGTGGGAACTATAGGCCCATTTCTCTCCTGAATGAGGACAATTTAGATACTTGCTGGTGTCCCTGCAGCTCGTTTCTGAAAGGTGATCCCGTCCTTTATCCACCATAAGCAGGTGGGGTTCATTACTGGCGGCTCCTCCAGGAACGACCTCTGTACTCTCGCCCATGCCCTATGGTCGGCCAAGGACCTACAGGACGAGGCCCTCATACTCAATGCCGAATAGCTGTTCGACAGAATTGAGTGGGGGTACCATTCTGCGGCCCTCTGATAGTTTGGTCTGGGGAAGGGATTTATAACTAAAGTCTGCTGGCTTAATGACTCACCTATTGCCCAAGTTAATTGTGAAGGGTTTCTCTTGGACCCATTCCCAATCCCGAGGCAGACCCGGCAGGGATGCCCACTATCGTCCCTGTTGCTCCTTCTTGCATGGAACCACTTGCGGCCTCTATTAGTAAATATTCGCACTATATCAACATCCCCATCCCAGGTGGGACATCCACCATCAATCTTTATGTAGATGATGTATTACTTACCTTTTCAGATCTCCCTCACTCCCTCCCAGTCCTCATGGGCATCTTCTCTGGCTTTGCAACGCTCTTGGGCTACCCGGTAAACTGGGACAAAAGTAAGGCACTGCTCATGTCAGGGGGACCACCAGTACGGCGGTGTCTGCCTACCCCTTCCAATGGAAGTCATTGCGCCTTAAGTATCTGTGGGTCTGTGTAAACAGAGGTTTGGACCTAATAGTGGCAGACAACCTCGATCAGTAGTAAACAACAAAAGGAGGGACTAGGAGCTCATAAAGTCCACGATACACGCTCCTGTGACTTCACTAGTACAGCAGGTATGCAGTTCCTATCAAGAAAAGAAGATGAAAGCAAGACATAAATGGTTGGGGGATGCTGAGGTACCCGATCAGAGAATCTGATTGCTCAGGGGCAATGTTCATCACACACTGGGGTGTCATGCAAGATCCCCTTGTTGTGATTAAAAGATGTGGCTATAAACGGACATATTGATCCTAACCTAGTTCAAATATCAAGTCTGGTCTACATGTTTCTTGCCAATTACTGTAAAAAAAGATCACGGGAATTCGTCAGAACTGGGACCTAATTTACAGGGCGTCGGGATGCCTTAGATCAATGTGTATAAATAAAAAGTCATCCAGACGCAATCACAAAGTTGTGTACTGATATCTTATTCCAGGAAGCTGCCCTGAAATACAGAGATATATAAACTTGACTCCAGCATTCAATATTCCCTGCCAAAAGCATCCAGTCACACCGAGTTTGTGCCCAGCTAGTGCAACCCAATATGTATATTTATTTATTTATTTATGTTGAAGGTTTTATAGAGCGCGAAATCCAAAACATGCGTGGGGTTCAACTTGGATACTATAATCCCTGCTAAAATGTCACTGCACTTGATAGTTATGCTGGATTAAAATCAAAGCAGAAGACAAGACACACATGAATATGTAAACCACTCAGTTGAGTATGCCCACATGGCAAAACAACAGGGGACAGAATTATCACAGATAAGTAACTTACCCTACTTCGGTTAGCTACATATTAGATCAGGTATGGCAGAGACCATGCCAATTAGCACTTTTTGAGCCAGTAGGAAAAAATCAAAGTCCATTTTTTCTGTTACCAAAGGAATTCCGATCAAAAATTGAAGGGAACCCTCTAAACACAGCTGTACTCAAGGATATCGAGGTGCACTCATTCTCCACGATCTGTCTCTGCCACCGAGGGAGTCATGGCTAGATCAGGGGTGATCTATTTAAGCGGAAAGTGCGACCCGCAAGTGCCTGCCAGTGTGTGCCGGCAGGAGGGGTAGGTTGC